>NC_060128.1:68666900-69402249 GCF_021461395.2 Schistocerca americana
AGACTGAGACTGAGACTGAGACTGAGACTGAGACTGAGACTGAGACTGAGACTGAGACTGAGACTGAGACTGAGACTGAGACTGAGACTGAGACTGAGACTGAGACTGAGACTGAGACTGAGACTGAGACTGAGACTGAGACTGAGACTGAGACTGAGACTGAGACTGAGACTGAGACTGAGACTGAGACTGAGACTGAGACTGAGACTGAGACTGAGACTGAGACTGAGACTGAGACTGAGACTGAGACTGAGACTGAGACTGAGACTGAGACTGAGACTGAGACTGAGACTGAGACTGAGACTGAGACTGAGACTGAGACTGAGACTGAGACTGAGACTGAGACTGAGACTGAGACTGAGACTGAGACTGAGACTGAGACTGAGACTGAGACTGAGACTGAGACTGAGACTGAGACTGAGACTGAGACTGAGACTGAGACTGAGACTGAGACTGAGACTGAGACTGAGACTGAGACTGAGACTGAGACTGAGACTGAGACTGAGACTGAGACTGAGACTGAGACTGAGACTGAGACTGAGACTGAGACTGAGACTGAGACTGAGACTGAGACTGAGACTGAGACTGAGACTGAGACTGAGACTGAGACTGAGACTGAGACTGAGACTGAGACTGAGACTGAGACTGAGACTGAGACTGAGACTGAGACTGAGACTGAGACTGAGACTGAGACTGAGACTGAGACTGAGACTGAGACTGAGACTGAGACTGAGACTGAGACTGAGACTGAGACTGAGACTGAGACTGAGACTGAGACTGAGACTGAGACTGAGACTGAGACTGAGACTGAGACTGAGACTGAGACTGAGACTGAGACTGAGACTGAGACTGAGACTGAGACTGAGACTGAGACTGAGACTGAGACTGAGACTGAGACTGAGACTGAGACTGAGACTGAGACTGAGACTGAGACTGAGACTGAGACTGAGACTGAGACTGAGACTGAGACTGAGACTGAGACTGAGACTGAGACTGAGACTGAGACTGAGACTGAGACTGAGACTGAGACTGAGACTGAGACTGAGACTGAGACTGAGACTGAGACTGAGACTGAGACTGAGACTGAGACTGAGACTGAGACTGAGACTGAGACTGAGACTGAGACTGAGACTGAGACTGAGACTGAGACTGAGACTGAGACTGAGACTGAGACTGAGACTGAGACTGAGACTGAGACTGAGACTGAGACTGAGACTGAGACTGAGACTGAGACTGAGACTGAGACTGAGACTGAGACTGAGACTGAGACTGAGACTGAGACTGAGACTGAGACTGAGACTGAGACTGAGACTGAGACTGAGACTGAGACTGAGACTGAGACTGAGACTGAGACTGAGACTGAGACTGAGACTGAGACTGAGACTGAGACTGAGACTGAGACTGAGACTGAGACTGAGACTGAGACTGAGACTGAGACTGAGACTGAGACTGAGACTGAGACTGAGACTGAGACTGAGAGACTGAGACTGAGACTGAGACTGAGACTGAGACTGAGACTGAGACTGAGACTGAGACTGAGACTGAGACTGAGACTGAGACTGAGACTGAGACTGAGACTGAGACTGAGACTGAGACTGAGACTGAGACTGAGACTGAGACTGAGACTGAGACTGAGACTGAGACTGAGACTGAGACTGAGACTGAGACTGAGACTGAGACTGAGACTGAGACTGAGACTGAGACTGAGACTGAGACTGAGACTGAGACTGAGACTGAGACTGAGACTGAGACTGAGACTGAGACTGAGACTGAGACTGAGACTGAGACTGAGACTGAGACTGAGACTGAGACTGAGACTGAGACTGAGACTGAGACTGAGACTGAGACTGAGACTGAGACTGAGACTGAGACTGAGACTGAGACTGAGACTGAGACTGAGACTGAGACTGAGACTGAGACTGAGACTGAGACTGAGACTGAGACTGAGACTGAGACTGAGACTGAGACTGAGACTGAGACTGAGACTGAGACTGAGACTGAGACTGAGACTGAGACTGAGACTGAGACTGAGACTGAGACTGAGACTGAGACTGAGACTGAGACTGAGACTGAGACTGAGACTGAGACTGAGACTGAGACTGAGACTGAGACTGAGACTGAGACTGAGACTGAGACTGAGACTGAGACTGAGACTGAGACTGAGACTGAGACTGAGACTGAGACTGAGACTGAGACTGAGACTGAGACTGAGACTGAGACTGAGACTGAGACTGAGACTGAGACTGAGACTGAGACTGAGACTGAGACTGAGACTGAGACTGAGACTGAGACTGAGACTGAGACTGAGACTGAGACTGAGACTGAGACTGAGACTGAGACTGAGACTGAGACTGAGACTGAGACTGAGACTGAGACTGAGACTGAGACTGAGACTGAGACTGAGACTGAGACTGAGACTGAGACTGAGACTGAGACTGAGACTGAGACTGAGACTGAGACTGAGACTGAGACTGAGACTGAGACTGAGACTGAGACTGAGACTGAGACTGAGACTGAGACTGAGACTGAGACTGAGACTGAGACTGAGACTGAGACTGAGACTGAGACTGAGACTGAGACTGAGACTGAGACTGAGACTGAGACTGAGACTGAGACTGAGACTGAGACTGAGACTGAGACTGAGACTGAGACTGAGACTGAGACTGAGACTGAGACTGAGACTGAGACTGAGACTGAGACTGAGACTGAGACTGAGACTGAGACTGAGACTGAGACTGAGACTGAGACTGAGACTGAGACTGAGACTGAGACTGAGACTGAGACTGAGACTGAGACTGAGACTGAGACTGAGACTGAGACTGAGACTGAGACTGAGACTGAGACTGAGACTGAGACTGAGACTGAGACTGAGACTGAGACTGAGACTGAGACTGAGACTGAGACTGAGACTGAGACTGAGACTGAGACTGAGACTGAGACTGAGACTGAGACTGAGACTGAGACTGAGACTGAGACTGAGACTGAGACTGAGACTGAGACTGAGACTGAGACTGAGACTGAGACTGAGACTGAGACTGAGACTGAGACTGAGACTGAGACTGAGACTGAGACTGAGACTGAGACTGAGACTGAGACTGAGACTGAGACTGAGACTGAGACTGAGACTGAGACTGAGACTGAGACTGAGACTGAGACTGAGACTGAGACTGAGACTGAGACTGAGACTGAGACTGAGACTGAGACTGAGACTGAGACTGAGACTGAGACTGAGACTGAGACTGAGACTGAGACTGAGACTGAGACTGAGACTGAGACTGAGACTGAGACTGAGACTGAGACTGAGACTGAGACTGAGACTGAGACTGAGACTGAGACTGAGACTGAGACTGAGACTGAGACTGAGACTGAGACTGAGACTGAGACTGAGACTGAGACTGAGACTGAGACTGAGACTGAGACTGAGACTGAGACTGAGACTGAGACTGAGACTGAGACTGAGACTGAGACTGAGACTGAGACTGAGACTGAGACTGAGACTGAGACTGAGACTGAGACTGAGACTGAGACTGAGACTGAGACTGAGACTGAGACTGAGACTGAGACTGAGACTGAGACTGAGACTGAGACTGAGACTGAGACTGAGACTGAGACTGAGACTGAGACTGAGACTGAGACTGAGACTGAGACTGAGACTGAGACTGAGACTGAGACTGAGACTGAGACTGAGACTGAGACTGAGACTGAGACTGAGACTGAGACTGAGACTGAGACTGAGACTGAGACTGAGACTGAGACTGAGACTGAGACTGAGACTGAGACTGAGACTGAGACTGAGACTGAGACTGAGACTGAGACTGAGACTGAGACTGAGACTGAGACTGAGACTGAGACTGAGACTGAGACTGAGACTGAGACTGAGACTGAGACTGAGACTGAGACTGAGACTGAGACTGAGACTGAGACTGAGACTGAGACTGAGACTGAGACTGAGACTGAGACTGAGACTGAGACTGAGACTGAGACTGAGACTGAGACTGAGACTGAGACTGAGACTGAGACTGAGACTGAGACTGAGACTGAGACTGAGACTGAGACTGAGACTGAGACTGAGACTGAGACTGAGACTGAGACTGAGACTGAGACTGAGACTGAGACTGAGACTGAGACTGAGACTGAGACTGAGACTGAGACTGAGACTGAGACTGAGACTGAGACTGAGACTGAGACTGAGACTGAGACTGAGACTGAGACTGAGACTGAGACTGAGACTGAGACTGAGACTGAGACTGAGACTGAGACTGAGACTGAGACTGAGACTGAGACTGAGACTGAGACTGAGACTGAGACTGAGACTGAGACTGAGACTGAGACTGAGACTGAGACTGAGACTGAGACTGAGACTGAGACTGAGACTGAGACTGAGACTGAGACTGAGACTGAGACTGAGACTGAGACTGAGACTGAGACTGAGACTGAGACTGAGACTGAGACTGAGACTGAGACTGAGACTGAGACTGAGACTGAGACTGAGACTGAGACTGAGACTGAGACTGAGACTGAGACTGAGACTGAGACTGAGACTGAGACTGAGACTGAGACTGAGACTGAGACTGAGACTGAGACTGAGACTGAGACTGAGACTGAGACTGAGACTGAGACTGAGACTGAGACTGAGACTGAGACTGAGACTGAGACTGAGACTGAGACTGAGACTGAGACTGAGACTGAGACTGAGACTGAGACTGAGACTGAGACTGAGACTGAGACTGAGACTGAGACTGAGACTGAGACTGAGACTGAGACTGAGACTGAGACTGAGACTGAGACTGAGACTGAGACTGAGACTGAGACTGAGACTGAGACTGAGACTGAGACTGAGACTGAGACTGAGACTGAGACTGAGACTGAGACTGAGACTGAGACTGAGACTGAGACTGAGACTGAGACTGAGACTGAGACTGAGACTGAGACTGAGACTGAGACTGAGACTGAGACTGAGACTGAGACTGAGACTGAGACTGAGACTGAGACTGAGACTGAGACTGAGACTGAGACTGAGACTGAGACTGAGACTGAGACTGAGACTGAGACTGAGACTGAGACTGAGACTGAGACTGAGACTGAGACTGAGACTGAGACTGAGACTGAGACTGAGACTGAGACTGAGACTGAGACTGAGACTGAGACTGAGACTGAGACTGAGACTGAGACTGAGACTGAGACTGAGACTGAGACTGAGACTGAGACTGAGACTGAGACTGAGACTGAGACTGAGACTGAGACTGAGACTGAGACTGAGACTGAGACTGAGACTGAGACTGAGACTGAGACTGAGACTGAGACTGAGACTGAGACTGAGACTGAGACTGAGACTGAGACTGAGACTGAGACTGAGACTGAGACTGAGACTGAGACTGAGACTGAGACTGAGACTGAGACTGAGACTGAGACTGAGACTGAGACTGAGACTGAGACTGAGACTGAGACTGAGACTGAGACTGAGACTGAGACTGAGACTGAGACTGAGACTGAGACTGAGACTGAGACTGAGACTGAGACTGAGACTGAGACTGAGACTGAGACTGAGACTGAGACTGAGACTGAGACTGAGACTGAGACTGAGACTGAGACTGAGACTGAGACTGAGACTGAGACTGAGACTGAGACTGAGACTGAGACTGAGACTGAGACTGAGACTGAGACTGAGACTGAGACTGAGACTGAGACTGAGACTGAGACTGAGACTGAGACTGAGACTGAGACTGAGACTGAGACTGAGACTGAGACTGAGACTGAGACTGAGACTGAGACTGAGACTGAGACTGAGACTGAGACTGAGACTGAGACTGAGACTGAGACTGAGACTGAGACTGAGACTGAGACTGAGACTGAGACTGAGACTGAGACTGAGACTGAGACTGAGACTGAGACTGAGACTGAGACTGAGACTGAGACTGAGACTGAGACTGAGACTGAGACTGAGACTGAGACTGAGACTGAGACTGAGACTGAGACTGAGACTGAGACTGAGACTGAGACTGAGACTGAGACTGAGACTGAGACTGAGACTGAGACTGAGACTGAGACTGAGACTGAGACTGAGACTGAGACTGAGACTGAGACTGAGACTGAGACTGAGACTGAGACTGAGACTGAGACTGAGACTGAGACTGAGACTGAGACTGAGACTGAGACTGAGACTGAGACTGAGACTGAGACTGAGACTGAGACTGAGACTGAGACTGAGACTGAGACTGAGACTGAGACTGAGACTGAGACTGAGACTGAGACTGAGACTGAGACTGAGACTGAGACTGAGACTGAGACTGAGACTGAGACTGAGACTGAGACTGAGACTGAGACTGAGACTGAGACTGAGACTGAGACTGAGACTGAGACTGAGACTGAGACTGAGACTGAGACTGAGACTGAGACTGAGACTGAGACTGAGACTGAGACTGAGACTGAGACTGAGACTGAGACTGAGACTGAGACTGAGACTGAGACTGAGACTGAGACTGAGACTGAGACTGAGACTGAGACTGAGACTGAGACTGAGACTGAGACTGAGACTGAGACTGAGACTGAGACTGAGACTGAGACTGAGACTGAGACTGAGACTGAGACTGAGACTGAGACTGAGACTGAGACTGAGACTGAGACTGAGACTGAGACTGAGACTGAGACTGAGACTGAGACTGAGACTGAGACTGAGACTGAGACTGAGACTGAGACTGAGACTGAGACTGAGACTGAGACTGAGACTGAGACTGAGACTGAGACTGAGACTGAGACTGAGACTGAGACTGAGACTGAGACTGAGACTGAGACTGAGACTGAGACTGAGACTGAGACTGAGACTGAGACTGAGACTGAGACTGAGACTGAGACTGAGACTGAGACTGAGACTGAGACTGAGACTGAGACTGAGACTGAGACTGAGACTGAGACTGAGACTGAGACTGAGACTGAGACTGAGACTGAGACTGAGACTGAGACTGAGACTGAGACTGAGACTGAGACTGAGACTGAGACTGAGACTGAGACTGAGACTGAGACTGAGACTGAGACTGAGACTGAGACTGAGACTGAGACTGAGACTGAGACTGAGACTGAGACTGAGACTGAGACTGAGACTGAGACTGAGACTGAGACTGAGACTGAGACTGAGACTGAGACTGAGACTGAGACTGAGACTGAGACTGAGACTGAGACTGAGACTGAGACTGAGACTGAGACTGAGACTGAGACTGAGACTGAGACTGAGACTGAGACTGAGACTGAGACTGAGACTGAGACTGAGACTGAGACTGAGACTGAGACTGAGACTGAGACTGAGACTGAGACTGAGACTGAGACTGAGACTGAGACTGAGACTGAGACTGAGACTGAGACTGAGACTGAGACTGAGACTGAGACTGAGACTGAGACTGAGACTGAGACTGAGACTGAGACTGAGACTGAGACTGAGACTGAGACTGAGACTGAGACTGAGACTGAGACTGAGACTGAGACTGAGACTGAGACTGAGACTGAGACTGAGACTGAGACTGAGACTGAGACTGAGACTGAGACTGAGACTGAGACTGAGACTGAGACTGAGACTGAGACTGAGACTGAGACTGAGACTGAGACTGAGACTGAGACTGAGACTGAGACTGAGACTGAGACTGAGACTGAGACTGAGACTGAGACTGAGACTGAGACTGAGACTGAGACTGAGACTGAGACTGAGACTGAGACTGAGACTGAGACTGAGACTGAGACTGAGACTGAGACTGAGACTGAGACTGAGACTGAGACTGAGACTGAGACTGAGACTGAGACTGAGACTGAGACTGAGACTGAGACTGAGACTGAGACTGAGACTGAGACTGAGACTGAGACTGAGACTGAGACTGAGACTGAGACTGAGACTGAGACTGAGACTGAGACTGAGACTGAGACTGAGACTGAGACTGAGACTGAGACTGAGACTGAGACTGAGACTGAGACTGAGACTGAGACTGAGACTGAGACTGAGACTGAGACTGAGACTGAGACTGAGACTGAGACTGAGACTGAGACTGAGACTGAGACTGAGACTGAGACTGAGACTGAGACTGAGACTGAGACTGAGACTGAGACTGAGACTGAGACTGAGACTGAGACTGAGACTGAGACTGAGACTGAGACTGAGACTGAGACTGAGACTGAGACTGAGACTGAGACTGAGACTGAGACTGAGACTGAGACTGAGACTGAGACTGAGACTGAGACTGAGACTGAGACTGAGACTGAGACTGAGACTGAGACTGAGACTGAGACTGAGACTGAGACTGAGACTGAGACTGAGACTGAGACTGAGACTGAGACTGAGACTGAGACTGAGACTGAGACTGAGACTGAGACTGAGACTGAGACTGAGACTGAGACTGAGACTGAGACTGAGACTGAGACTGAGACTGAGACTGAGACTGAGACTGAGACTGAGACTGAGACTGAGACTGAGACTGAGACTGAGACTGAGACTGAGACTGAGACTGAGACTGAGACTGAGACTGAGACTGAGACTGAGACTGAGACTGAGACTGAGACTGAGACTGAGACTGAGACTGAGACTGAGACTGAGACTGAGACTGAGACTGAGACTGAGACTGAGACTGAGACTGAGACTGAGACTGAGACTGAGACTGAGACTGAGACTGAGACTGAGACTGAGACTGAGACTGAGACTGAGACTGAGACTGAGACTGAGACTGAGACTGAGACTGAGACTGAGACTGAGACTGAGACTGAGACTGAGACTGAGACTGAGACTGAGACTGAGACTGAGACTGAGACTGAGACTGAGACTGAGACTGAGACTGAGACTGAGACTGAGACTGAGACTGAGACTGAGACTGAGACTGAGACTGAGACTGAGACTGAGACTGAGACTGAGACTGAGACTGAGACTGAGACTGAGACTGAGACTGAGACTGAGACTGAGACTGAGACTGAGACTGAGACTGAGACTGAGACTGAGACTGAGACTGAGACTGAGACTGAGACTGAGACTGAGACTGAGACTGAGACTGAGACTGAGACTGAGACTGAGACTGAGACTGAGACTGAGACTGAGACTGAGACTGAGACTGAGACTGAGACTGAGACTGAGACTGAGACTGAGACTGAGACTGAGACTGAGACTGAGACTGAGACTGAGACTGAGACTGAGACTGAGACTGAGACTGAGACTGAGACTGAGACTGAGACTGAGACTGAGACTGAGACTGAGACTGAGACTGAGACTGAGACTGAGACTGAGACTGAGACTGAGACTGAGACTGAGACTGAGACTGAGACTGAGACTGAGACTGAGACTGAGACTGAGACTGAGACTGAGACTGAGACTGAGACTGAGACTGAGACTGAGACTGAGACTGAGACTGAGACTGAGACTGAGACTGAGACTGAGACTGAGACTGAGACTGAGACTGAGACTGAGACTGAGACTGAGACTGAGACTGAGACTGAGACTGAGACTGAGACTGAGACTGAGACTGAGACTGAGACTGAGACTGAGACTGAGACTGAGACTGAGACTGAGACTGAGACTGAGACTGAGACTGAGACTGAGACTGAGACTGAGACTGAGACTGAGACTGAGACTGAGACTGAGACTGAGACTGAGACTGAGACTGAGACTGAGACTGAGACTGAGACTGAGACTGAGACTGAGACTGAGACTGAGACTGAGACTGAGACTGAGACTGAGACTGAGACTGAGACTGAGACTGAGACTGAGACTGAGACTGAGACTGAGACTGAGACTGAGACTGAGACTGAGACTGAGACTGAGACTGAGACTGAGACTGAGACTGAGACTGAGACTGAGACTGAGACTGAGACTGAGACTGAGACTGAGACTGAGACTGAGACTGAGACTGAGACTGAGACTGAGACTGAGACTGAGACTGAGACTGAGACTGAGACTGAGACTGAGACTGAGACTGAGACTGAGACTGAGACTGAGACTGAGACTGAGACTGAGACTGAGACTGAGACTGAGACTGAGACTGAGACTGAGACTGAGACTGAGACTGAGACTGAGACTGAGACTGAGACTGAGACTGAGACTGAGACTGAGACTGAGACTGAGACTGAGACTGAGACTGAGACTGAGACTGAGACTGAGACTGAGACTGAGACTGAGACTGAGACTGAGACTGAGACTGAGACTGAGACTGAGACTGAGACTGAGACTGAGACTGAGACTGAGACTGAGACTGAGACTGAGACTGAGACTGAGACTGAGACTGAGACTGAGACTGAGACTGAGACTGAGACTGAGACTGAGACTGAGACTGAGACTGAGACTGAGACTGAGACTGAGACTGAGACTGAGACTGAGACTGAGACTGAGACTGAGACTGAGACTGAGACTGAGACTGAGACTGAGACTGAGACTGAGACTGAGACTGAGACTGAGACTGAGACTGAGACTGAGACTGAGACTGAGACTGAGACTGAGACTGAGACTGAGACTGAGACTGAGACTGAGACTGAGACTGAGACTGAGACTGAGACTGAGACTGAGACTGAGACTGAGACTGAGACTGAGACTGAGACTGAGACTGAGACTGAGACTGAGACTGAGACTGAGACTGAGACTGAGACTGAGACTGAGACTGAGACTGAGACTGAGACTGAGACTGAGACTGAGACTGAGACTGAGACTGAGACTGAGACTGAGACTGAGACTGAGACTGAGACTGAGACTGAGACTGAGACTGAGACTGAGACTGAGACTGAGACTGAGACTGAGACTGAGACTGAGACTGAGACTGAGACTGAGACTGAGACTGAGACTGAGACTGAGACTGAGACTGAGACTGAGACTGAGACTGAGACTGAGACTGAGACTGAGACTGAGACTGAGACTGAGACTGAGACTGAGACTGAGACTGAGACTGAGACTGAGACTGAGACTGAGACTGAGACTGAGACTGAGACTGAGACTGAGACTGAGACTGAGACTGAGACTGAGACTGAGACTGAGACTGAGACTGAGACTGAGACTGAGACTGAGACTGAGACTGAGACTGAGACTGAGACTGAGACTGAGACTGAGACTGAGACTGAGACTGAGACTGAGACTGAGACTGAGACTGAGACTGAGACTGAGACTGAGACTGAGACTGAGACTGAGACTGAGACTGAGACTGAGACTGAGACTGAGACTGAGACTGAGACTGAGACTGAGACTGAGACTGAGACTGAGACTGAGACTGAGACTGAGACTGAGACTGAGACTGAGACTGAGACTGAGACTGAGACTGAGACTGAGACTGAGACTGAGACTGAGACTGAGACTGAGACTGAGACTGAGACTGAGACTGAGACTGAGACTGAGACTGAGACTGAGACTGAGACTGAGACTGAGACTGAGAGACTGAGAGACTGAGAGACTGAGACTGAGAGACTGAGAGACTGAGAGACTGAGACTGAGAGACTGAGAGACTGAGAGACTGAGACTGAGAGACTGAGAGACTGAGACTGAGAGACTGAGAGACTGAGAGACTGAGACTGAGAGACTGAGAGACTGAGACTGAGAGACTGAGAGACTGAGACTGAGAGACTGAGAGACTGAGACTGAGAGACTGAGAGACTGAGACTGAGAGACTGAGAGACTGAGACTGAGAGACTGAGAGACTGAGAGACTGAGACTGAGAGACTGAGAGACTGAGACTGAGAGACTGAGAGACTGAGACTGAGAGACTGAGACTGAGACTGAGAGACTGAGACTGAGACTGAGAGACTGAGACTGAGAGACTGAGACTGAGACTGAGAGACTGAGACTGAGAGACTGAGACTGAGACTGAGAGACTGAGACTGAGACTGAGAGACTGAGACTGAGACTGAGAGACTGAGACTGAGACTGAGAGACTGAGACTGAGACTGAGAGACTGAGACTGAGACTGAGAGACTGAGACTGAGACTGAGAGACTGAGACTGAGACTGAGAGACTGAGACTGAGACTGAGAGACTGAGACTGAGACTGAGAGACTGAGACTGAGACTGAGAGACTGAGACTGAGACTGAGAGACTGAGAGACTGAGACTGAGAGACTGAGAGACTGAGACTGAGAGACTGAGAGACTGAGACTGAGACTGAGAGACTGAGACTGAGTGACTGAGACTGAGACTGAGACTGAGACTGTGAGACTGAGACTGAGACTGTGAGACTGAGACTGAGACTGTGAGACTGAGACTGAGACTGTGAGACTGAGACTGAGACTGAGAGACTGAGACTGAGACTGTGAGACTGAGACTGAGACTGTGAGACTGAGACTGAGACTGAGTGACTGAGACTGAGACTGAGTGACTGAGACTGAGACTGTGAGACTGAGACTGAGACTGTGAGACTGAGACTGTGAGACTGAGACTGAGACTGTGAGACTGAGACTGAGACTGTGAGACTGAGACTGTGAGACTGAGACTGAGACTGTGAGACTGAGACTGAGACTGTGAGACTGAGACTGAGACTGTGAGACTGAGACTGAGACTGTGAGACTGAGACTGAGACTGTGAGACTGAGACTGTGAGACTGAGACTGAGACTGTGAGACTGAGACTGAGACTGTGAGACTGAGACTGAGACTGTGAGACTGAGACTGAGACTGTGAGACTGAGACTGAGACTGTGAGACTGAGACTGAGACTGTGAGACTGAGACTGAGACTGTGAGACTGAGACTGTGAGACTGAGACTGAGACTGTGAGACTGAGACTGAGACTGTGAGACTGAGACTGAGACTGTGAGACTGAGACTGAGACTGTGAGACTGAGACTGAGACTGTGAGACTGAGACTGAGACTGTGAGACTGAGACTGAGACTGTGAGACTGAGACTGAGACTGTGAGACTGAGACTGAGACTGTGAGACTGAGACTGAGACTGTGAGACTGAGACTGAGACTGAGACTGTGAGACTGAGACTGAGACTGTGAGACTGAGACTGAGACTGTGAGACTGAGACTGAGACTGTGAGACTGAGACTGAGACTGTGAGACTGAGACTGAGACTGTGAGACTGAGACTGAGACTGTGAGACTGAGACTGAGACTGTGAGACTGAGACTGAGACTGTGAGACTGAGACTGAGACTGTGAGACTGAGACTGAGACTGTGAGACTGAGACTGAGACTGTGAGACTGAGACTGAGACTGTGAGACTGAGACTGAGACTGTGAGACTGAGACTGAGACTGTGAGACTGAGACTGAGACTGTGAGACTGAGACTGAGACTGTGAGACTGAGACTGAGACTGTGAGACTGAGACTGAGACTGTGAGACTGAGACTGAGACTGTGAGACTGAGACTGAGACTGTGAGACTGAGACTGAGACTGTGAGACTGAGACTGAGACTGTGAGACTGAGACTGAGACTGTGAGACTGAGACTGAGACTGTGAGACTGAGACTGAGACTGTGAGACTGAGACTGAGACTGTGAGACTGAGACTGAGACTGTGAGACTGAGACTGAGACTGTGAGACTGAGACTGAGACTGTGAGACTGAGACTGAGACTGTGAGACTGAGACTGAGACTGTGAGACTGAGACTGAGACTGTGAGACTGAGACTGAGACTGTGAGACTGAGACTGAGACTGTGAGACTGAGACTGAGACTGTGAGACTGAGACTGAGACTGTGAGACTGAGACTGAGACTGTGAGACTGAGACTGAGACTGTGAGACTGAGACTGAGACTGTGAGACTGAGACTGAGACTGTGAGACTGAGACTGAGACTGTGAGACTGAGACTGAGACTGTGAGACTGAGACTGAGACTGTGAGACTGAGACTGAGACTGTGAGACTGAGACTGAGACTGTGAGACTGAGACTGAGACTGTGAGACTGAGACTGAGACTGTGAGACTGAGACTGAGACTGTGAGACTGAGACTGAGACTGTGAGACTGAGACTGAGACTGTGAGACTGAGACTGAGACTGTGAGACTGAGACTGAGACTGTGAGACTGAGACTGAGACTGTGAGACTGAGACTGAGACTGTGAGACTGAGACTGAGACTGAGACTGTGAGACTGAGACTGAGACTGTGAGACTGAGACTGAGACTGTGAGACTGAGACTGAGACTGTGAGACTGAGACTGAGACTGTGAGACTGAGACTGAGACTGTGAGACTGAGACTGAGACTGTGAGACTGAGACTGAGACTGTGAGACTGAGACTGAGACTGTGAGACTGAGACTGAGACTGTGAGACTGAGACTGAGACTGTGAGACTGAGACTGAGACTGTGAGACTGAGACTGAGACTGTGAGACTGAGACTGAGACTGTGAGACTGAGACTGAGACTGTGAGACTGAGACTGAGACTGTGAGACTGAGACTGAGACTGTGAGACTGAGACTGAGACTGTGAGACTGAGACTGAGACTGTGAGACTGAGACTGAGACTGTGAGACTGAGACTGAGACTGTGAGACTGAGACTGAGACTGTGAGACTGAGACTGAGACTGTGAGACTGAGACTGAGACTGTGAGACTGAGACTGAGACTGTGAGACTGAGACTGAGACTGTGAGACTGAGACTGAGACTGTGAGACTGAGACTGAGACTGTGAGACTGAGACTGAGACTGTGAGACTGAGACTGAGACTGTGAGAGTGAGACTGAGACTGTGAGACTGAGACTGAGACTGTGAGACTGTGAGACTGAGACTGAGACTGTGAGACTGAGACTGAGACTGTGAGAGTGAGACTGAGACTGTGAGACTGAGAGTGAGACTGAGACTGTGAGACTGAGAGTGAGACTGAGACTGTGAGACTGAGAGTGAGACTGAGACTGTGAGACTGAGAGTGAGACTGAGACTGTGAGACTGAGACTGTGAGACTGAGACTGTGAGACTGAGACTGAGACTGTGAGACTGAGACTGAGACTGTGACTGAGACTGAGACTGTGACTGAGACTGAGACTGTGAGACTGAGACTGAGAGACTGAGACTGAGACTGAGAGACTGAGACTGAGACTGTGAGACTGAGACTGAGACTGTGAGACTGAGACTGTGAGACTGAGACTGAGACTGTGAGACTGAGACTGAGACTGTGAGACTGAGACTGAGACTGTGAGACTGAGACTGAGACTGAGACTGAGACTGAGACTGAGACTGAGACTGAGACTGAGACTGAGACTGAGACTGAGACTGAGACTGAGACTGAGACTGAGACTGAGACTGAGACTGAGACTGTGAGACTGAGACTGTGAGACTGAGACTGTGAGACTGAGACTGAGACTGTGAGACTGAGACTGAGACTGTGAGACTGAGACTGAGACTGTGAGACTGAGACTGAGACTGTGAGACTGAGACTGAGACTGTGAGACTGAGACTGAGACTGTGAGACTGTGAGACTGAGACTGAGACTGTGAGACTGAGACTGAGACTGTGAGACTGAGACTGTGAGACTGAGACTGAGACTGTGAGACTGAGACTGAGACTGTGAGACTGAGACTGAGACTGTGAGACTGAGACTGAGACTGTGAGACTGAGACTGTGAGACTGAGACTGAGACTGTGAGACTGAGACTGAGACTGTGAGACTGAGACTGAGACTGTGAGACTGAGACTGAGACTGTGAGACTGAGACTGAGACTGAGACTGTGAGACTGAGACTGAGACTGTGAGACTGAGACTGAGACTGTGAGACTGAGACTGAGACTGTGAGACTGAGACTGTGAGACTGAGACTGAGACTGTGAGACTGAGACTGAGACTGTGAGACTGAGACTGAGAGACTGAGACTGAGACTGAGAGACTGAGACTGAGACTGAGAGACTGAGACTGAGACTGTGAGACTGAGACTGAGACTGTGAGACTGAGACTGTGAGACTGAGACTGAGACTGTGAGACTGAGACTGAGACTGTGAGACTGAGACTGAGACTGTGAGACTGAGACTGAGACTGTGAGACTGAGACTGTGAGACTGAGACTGAGACTGTGAGACTGAGACTGAGACTGTGAGACTGAGACTGAGACTGTGAGACTGAGACTGAGACTGTGAGACTGAGACTGAGACTGAGACTGAGACTGAGACTGAGACTGAGACTGAGACTGAGACTGAGACTGAGACTGAGACTGAGACTGAGACTGAGACGACCATACTAAGAGTGCTTGTGACATTTCTCTATGCACGATTGGTCACGTAAAGGACACTATTCACAACTGAATCACATTAGAGTGTGTAACAATTTACAAGAAAATATTAAGACTACAAATTTGTGATCTAAGCACTTTTACAGAGAGACTTAAAAGCTCAGGAGCAATAATAAGTTACTGTGTAGCTGCACACGCAGTTCAGGTAACACTGTAGACATAATTATTAACCGGAAACCTAGCTCAGACTACCATGTCATGTACTAGGGTTGACTGAAAAGTAATGCCTCCACCTTCATAACACTTCAACAGCTGACAGTATTTGTGTGTGGCAGGTACTGGCTTGTTCCGAAGCCTTTTCTTTACAGCTACAGCTGGCGTGAAGCCTCAGCATTAAACGGTTGTGTTGTTACAGTGTGAAGTATGGAACCCTATGCAGACGATCGGTCAATGCGATTTAACCAACTTACAGTCATTGAATTCTTGACAGGCGAAGGTTTCACCCCAAAGGTGATTCATCAGAGAATGAAAGCAATTTATGGCGATTGTGTTGATGTGAGTGCCGTGCGTCGTTGGGCGAGTAAGTTTGAAGACGCTGAGAGAACATCTGACCTGCATGACAGTTTGACGTCTTGTGACAGCAACCACAGAGTTTCTAAAGCAAAATGTTGATAGACTTATCCAGGAAGATGGATGTATCATGCAGAAAAATTGCAAGCACAATCGGAATTTCACAAGAATATGTGGTTTATATTATTGCTTCACATGCACCACACTTCACGTGCCACCTCAGCGTAACTTGAGAGACTGAATCACACCACTGTATGGCATCCTCCATACAGTCCAGATTTAACACCGTTTGACTTCCGTCTGTTCTCGATAATGAAAGACTATCTGTGGGGACATCATTATGCTTCTGATGAGGACGTTGAGAGAACTGTGAGACTGTGGTTGCGGGAACAGTGTCGACTTCTGCGACAGCTTCAGAATACTTTTTCATCGTTGGCAGAAATGCATCCAACTGGCTGGTGGTGATGCGGGAAAGTGAATATTCGTAATTAAACATCACATTCGTGCTACTTTTACTTGTTTTAGGTTTAAAAAGAATCTGTCTACTTCACTGTACACTATGTTTATTTCACATTGTAAGGCCACGCAAAGACATCATCAAAGACCTAGTTTCTGTTACTTGTCTCTCCAAAGGCTCTAGAGCAGAAGTGCTGCCAACTTTTGTCTGCCACTTACACACAAACATGTAAATGTAACTTTCCCTTGTTTAACTAAAAAATAAAAGGGAACACAGCATGAAAGACCCATCTTATGACATATCTAACAGTCTGTTTTGCCAGCGGCTTCGTCAGTATATCTGCTAACTGGTCTTCAGTTGAAATCTGTTGAATGCCGCAGTCTCCTTCCAATACCTTTTCTCAGACAAAGAAATACTTTATTTTTATATGCTTAGTGAGATGATGGAACTTGGGGTTGTGCGCGAGTTTCACCGTTGCCTGACTGTGTAGACCTTTTAGAGGTATGGGAAAGCTGAGTGAAGTTCCAGTCCTTAAGTTTGACAGATTATCTCCTTCACAGCTTCTGTTGCAGCTACCAGCTCTGCTTCTGTTGTAGATGTTGCGGTCACTGCCTGTCTTTGGCTGAGCCAGGAGATAGCTCTCCATCTGCATGTGTAATAAGTACATCAGATTTTGACCGTCCTGTTTTGTTGCTTCCTCCAAAGTCTGGATCACTGTAGCAATCTAATATGTCACTGCACAATTTTGGACGACAGATTATGCCTAGGTCACATGTACCTGCCAAATACCTTAGTACTCGCTGTAGTCGCACTACATCTTCTGTTGACGCCGTGGCAAGAGTTCGAGACAGGAAGCTCGCACTGTAAGCCAGGTCAGGTGTCGTTCCAACCATCAGGTACATCAGTGCTCCAACTCCTTGCTGACAGGGAAAGTTACACTTCTTGCATTCTTTCCTTCTACCTGTAATGTATCTGGTTTCTTGACAATTGGTATTGAGACAGGTTTGCACTCTTGAAAACTGAAATCCTCCAGAATCTTCTTTGCATAGGCTTATCTTGATTTCACCATCATCAAAGCGTTTTATCCCAAGGCAAAGGAAACATGATGCTGGTTTCACTGAGATCTTAAATTCAGCCTTCAACTCATCAATAAACGTTCTGGCACCCAGCTGATCACTTGCTATAACTAACCCATCGTCTACATAAAGACAAAGTAACAGTTTCTTGCCACATTCTTCTCTGATACGTGAACAAGGATCTGCATCACCTGTCTTCATGCCTGCTGACATGAGAAGTGCTCCAAACCGTTTACTCCAAAATCTTGGGCTTGCTTAAGTCCATACAAACTTCGCCTTAATTTGCAGACTCACTCTGTGCCATCATTATACCCTTCTGGCTGTTGCATGAATATTATTTCTTCTAGTTATCCATACAAGGACGCTGTAGACACGTCAAAGTGTATTGGATGCATCTTTTCAGCTGCAGCAACACTTAACTTTGAACGAATTGTGCTCAACTTAACTACTGGACTGAAGGTCTCACTGTAGTCTACACCATAGCGTTGATTAAATTTCTTTATGACAAGTCTTGCTTTGTATTTCTCAAAACTTCCATCAGGATTAGTCTTTACACGAAAAACCCACTTACATGGTATAGCTCTTGCTCCTTTTGGTAAAGTAGTCAGTTCCCATGTGTGATTCATGACTTCATTTCATTTTTCATAGCTTGCTTCTAGTGAACACTGTAATGTTCACTGAAGAGATGATTAATGAAACAAATTAAGAACCAGAGTCATATGAAGAAGCTGTAAATAGTACAAAGTCATTTAGCCACGAAGGTTTCAATAACGTTGAACAATTTCACAGTTGTCGATGAGGTGGGATAAAAATGTCCTGTTCTCTGGTATCAGCACTGCTCTCTTCAGTCTCCGATTCTTCAGACTCTTCCTTGTTGGAGTTTACCTTATCTTTCTCTTCAGCTGCATACTTTCCCTGATTACTTTGCTCAACATCCTGCAAGGGTAATTTGACCTTTTCTTCACAACTTGCAGGCTTTTCATGGAAGATTACATCTCTGCTGAGAATGACTGTTTTCTTCTTCCACCCAAGTTCTGTAACGCTCATCTCCATACCCCACAAAATAACCCTTGACAGCTTTCTTATCCATTTTCAATCTTCTTTGTCTGGTATGTGGGCATAGCATGTAGAGCCTATTATATGTAACTTTTATTCTTGTCATTTTGCCAAACCACAGCTCAAATGGACTAATTCCTTCCACAGATGATTCTGCACTTCGATTCAAAATGTACACTGATGCTCCAACCAATTCTGCCCATATGGCTGCTGCGAAATTAGCTTCTTTATTTGAATACTTGAAGGTTCTTGCCATTTCAACTATAGTTAGCACATCCCACTCACTTCCACCACTTTGTTGTAGTGTGTAGGGTGCTGTCACCCTCTGAGTAACACCTTCTGCTTGCAGTATGTCGTTAACTTTGTTACTGTCAAATTCTCCACCTTTGTCACTCAGCAGCTCTGACTGTATGATCCAGAATCTTTGAATGTAGAATATATTTCAATGCATCTTTAACTTCAGACTCTTGCCTTATGTGGAAGCAATACCGAAATTTTGTGTAGCTGTCTGAACACAACCATACGACTCCTCTTCTAAGATTCATTGAAAGATTCACAGACTTCAGCTGACATTAGCTCACCAGGGCAGGTTGACTTCTGTGACCAAATGGTAAGCGATGTGCTTTGCCATAAATGCATGGCTCACAAAGTGACTTCTCCAAGGGAACATTTATGCCTAATTCCCTTTCTAACATTCCTTTGACATGGTGTTTATCCGGAAGTCCCCACCTCTCATGATACAGTTGCAATAATGAAGTTTCTTCAGTGGCATTTACTTCAGCAATTTCTTTGGGCAAATTTGGTTAAATGTCTGCATTGTACAAGGTACCAAAGGGCTCATGGGTTCTATGCAGCACTACCTTGTCATCAATTTTAAGCCAATACTCTTGTTGATTACTTAAATTCACTATTAGGATTCTGGTCCTGTGCAGCTAACACTGAAAACAATTTTCTAGATAATTGTGGAACATACTACACATCCAACAACATCACATCTTGTCCATCAGTCAGAGATGGTAACTGAATATTGCCTTTTCCCACTGCCATTAGAGTTTCTCTTCCGGCTGCCTTTACACCACATGGAGTGCCAAATTTTAGAAAGTCTGTAAAATACTGTGAACAGTTTGTTACAGGTCTTGTAGCTCCATTATCAATCCACCATGGTGCTAAATCTGCCTCAACTGTATAGGCCTCTTCACAGACAGACATTAGCACAGCACTAACAGAAGCACAATTTTCTTGACTTCAGTTTCGATTTTTATTTGGTCTTCCATCAGAAATCCACCATTAGCAGTCCTTTACCCAGTGGACATTACACTTACAATAATTGCAAATGTCACCTTTTCTTGTGTCATTCTTGATGAACTTGCCTTTGCCTTGATTGAAAAGTTTCAAATTCACTTGAAAGAATATGCAACGTTTTGCACACTAACTTAAGGTCTGCTAAAACACTTTCGTTTTTAGCTTTGAGTCCACTGTTTAACTCATTCCACAAACTCTTCAATTTTGCTATGTGGGTAGAAACATCACCTGGTATCCAGCAGAAGGAGAAAAAGTGTGTGCAGATTTTGAACAACTGATCCTTGGATGAAGCTTTAAACTGCTGCTTTAAGGCATTCCACATATCACTAGCCGTTTCCTTGTCCATTACCTTTTGATATACTTCGTCACTGATGGCAGTAGTTATATGCTCTGCATAACTATTTGCCTTTCGATACAAATCTAACTGTTCTTTGTGTTTCTTTGCTTCGTCTGCTGCACTGTCTTCCAGTGGCTTGGGCTTAACTAACCTCGTGTCAATGTCGAATGCACCTTCATGGTAACCCGTCAAGACTCCTTTTTCGTTTCCGAATTGGCCAGTCCATTTGTCCGTTAATTGGTTTTATATTTTTGACATATCCATTTTTGCTGAATCTTTGCTTCAAAATACAATATATGGCAGAAAGTTGGTTACTGAAAACTAATCGTAAAAACCTAAAACTCGTCTGTCGATGTTCCTAACCTCAAACCTCAGCTGGTTGTACTCCACTCAAAACTCAGTTGACAACAATTTAATCTCGAATTTTGACTACTGTATTTTATACTGGTCATAAATACTTTCGTTTTTGGTCCTTTCTTACATTTACACAGTTCAGCAAATGGTTTTACAACAGTTTTCACTCTCAAGCACACATCGTATTTTGTTAACTTTTCGTCACTGTTTCGAGTCTTTAATTCACTTACGACACTTAACCGAATCTGGGTCCATAACCTGTTACTTTTACTTGTTTTAGATTTAAAAAGAATCTGTGTACTTCACCGAAAATTACGTTTATTTCACATTGTACAGCCACACAAAGACTCACATCGTCAAAGACGTAGTTCCTAGTGCTTGTCTCTCCAAAGGCTCTAGAGCAGAAGTGCTGGCAACTTTTGTCTGCCACTTAAATACAAACACATATAACTAACAATTCTATGGATTATTTCTGCGTTTGATGCATTAAAATATTCCCATCCAAACCCAATTAACGAAGAATGAGTCATTACTCTTCATTCAACTCTTGTACTTGATTCTGACCTATTAAATAATACGACAGCAATTAGAGTCCTACCTTATTACGATTATTTGTATGTTCTTAAGGTTTTAACAGCATGTAACAAAAACCATGTATAATGACGCGGCTGAAGGACACAAATCAGAAATTTAATGCATTTGTTGTTTTACGCCTTTATTTTAAATGAATATGATACAATTCAAAAGTAAGTCTGCTAAAATCCCTCACTGGTAATATAGTTTTCATAGGCCAGGATTTTTTTTACAGCTGAAGCATACTTTGCAAATGTTAGGGAAGAAGGTCAAATACAAACAAAGAGAAAAAACGTTAGCTACTTTGTTTCTAATTGCTATTATCGCTTCTGCTCACTGAACTTACAATTATTTGAAGCTGTTTTATTCACTGCAGTTTCTTTGAACTTCTGATACCTTGCGAATGATAATGCTTTACCTATCTGCCATTAAGCATTTAGAAAATGTTTGAAATTACGTTTAATGTTTGTTGGAAGCAATTAAGCGCTCATTATGAAACACTGACTATTTCTTTACAATCAGTATCGCCATTAGAGTTATTTATTTGCAATTTTACATTTACACTATCATGATTTCGGCTTCAAAGTGCCATTATGAAGTGTTATAAGAGTAATACAGTGCCTTAGAGCAAACTATCATTCAGTCAAGATGGTATTCTTGGTGAAAAGAAGCAGTAGGCCTTATAAGAAATATCGACCCTTAGGCAATGTGTCTAATAGTATGTTTTAAATATGAGAGTATGCCATCGTAGGCACTGTGTAACACAAATCACTTAGTTGACAACATCGGTAGCTCCGTGAGGCTATTTGCCGATGACACGGTTGTCTACAAGAAAGTAGCAACATCAGAAGACTCGTACGTACTCCAGGAGGACCTGCAGAGGATTAATGCATGGTGGGAAAGCTGGCAGCTTTCCCTAAACGTAGATAAATGTAATATAATGCGCATACATAGGGGCAGAAATCCATTCCAGTACGATTATGCCATAGGTGGTAAATCATTGGAAGCGGTAACGACCGTAAAATACTTAGGAGTTACTATCCGGAGCGATCTGAAGTGGAATGATCACATAAAACAAATAGTGGGAAAAGCAGGCGCCAGGTTGAGATTCATAGGAAGAATTCTAAGAAAATGTGACTCATCGACGAAAGAAGTAGCTTACAAAACGCTTGTTCGTCCGATTCTTGAGTATTGCTCATCAGTATGGGACCCTTACCAGGTTGGATTAATAGAAGAGATAGACATGATCCAGCGAAAAGCAGCGCGATTCGTCATGGGGACATTTAGTCAGCGCGAGAGCGTTACGGAGATGCTGAACAAGCTCCAGTGGCGGACACTTCAAGAAAGGCGTTACGCAATACGGAGAGGTTTATTATCGAAATTACGAGAGAGCACATTCCGGGAAGAGATGGGCAACATATTACTACCGCCCACATATATCTCGCGTAATGATCACAACGAAAAGATCAGAGAAATTAGAGCAAATACGGAGACTTACAAGCAGTCGTTCTTTCCACGCACAATTCGTGAATGGAACAGGGAAGGGGGGATCAGATAGTGGTACAATAAGTACCCTCCGCCACACACCGTAAGGTGGCTCGCGGAGTATAGATGTAGATAATGGCACTTTCAAGCCAAAATCATGACAGTGTACATGTAAAACTGCAAATAAACAAGAGTCTAATGGCGGTACTGACTTTAAAGAAATATATTACGACTATGGCCCCACATTATGAAAAAAATTTCTGAATGAATAGTCTTGTGCATCCTTACCTGCACTGCCTGACGACACACCGTTTCTGACAAACTTTTGTGTGTAGAATCTTTGATGCAAGATCATACCTATTACTGAGTAAATCCTGGCAATTTTATTTTCAGTATTACATATATTTGGCTGCATCGCGAAAAATTACATTTCTGTTGACCCAGGAGGCTATCAGATACCTGTAAGCAAGATGAAACTGGTAGTGCATGCCATTAATTTGGTTAGCCTTTTAGTAACATCAGTGGAATGGTGTTTCAGAAAAAAATGCCTTCAGTTCTGTTTCCATCCTCATCTTATTTATTTCAATAATGTGCATGCAGTTGTGATTGGTGTAGAATAAACTTTGCATGACCACCAGCATTATAACAAAATAACTGTCAGGACAATGTGTGGCACATCTGCAAATTACAGCCTCCTTGACCAGTACTGGTGGCAACACAGGGATCAGAGGAGAGCAGTGTGGAGTCAATTGGTGGAGGCTGGTGGGGCAAGACTATGATGTCTGCAGTATGAGCAGTGATGGCACATTTGAAATAATTGATGAAAGGCGCTGTCTTGATTCTGTTGATATGCCAGTGCTTACCTGGAATGATGTCCTTACATGCATTATAAGACTTCTTGCATTTAGGCAGAGATTACTGAAGATTATTGGTCTTCCCTATGGATTAACATGGTGTTACTTGTGTCTGGCTAAGGATTAATTCTTTGCATCAGCTTGCACATCTTATACATTGCTATACTTCCATTGTGATTAAAGACAGCTTACATTTTGGTGGCTCAAAACTAGTGTAGAAGAAAGGGCGGACTATTGCCTACGTGAATTAACTTCCGTTGTTCGAGGCAGTATCAAGATGTTGACAGTTTTTGTTACCTAAAACGTTTCTTATCTCTCAATACCCTTCCCGAGTTTTACGTAACACTCCACATCTTTGTCAGACATGGGATATGGCATTGTGTGTGTGAAGTGTTGGTAGTCAAACCTTTTTTATTCCATTGACACATGGACAGAGAACATGACAGTACATTAAACATACGTTACCCCTAGTTATATTGAATGGAAGGTTACTGAAGCATTGCTGCCAAACTTTGATGGGTTTGATGTAACTGTATAGAGATGTGAGTTTACATGAAGATCGTAGCAGAATGTGATTAACTGATGGAGATAGCCATGTCATTGATAAGGGGATTGAATTTGAAAGTTAGGATAACCTAATTAATGCTGTCATTGCTACCTTGTGACTGTCCTTGCTATGGCTATCAATTTTACGGATGTTGGTTTCCAAAACTAATTATGGTTGATCTGAGATTATGTAAAGTGTGTGACATTTGCTTGGATGGGCATTTGAGGTCCAGTAAACGTTGGCATCTGAAATGTTGTATCAGTTGCCACTGACTGGAGGTTAACGGCTGTTAGCAATACTGGACCCTGCAGTGGATTGTGGCAACTTGTGGTGGCTAAGGATTGGCCAGAGGAAACTACATTGCATTCTGTCAACCCAAGTTTTTTCCCTGTGTTTCAAATCTTTGTTATTGCATCTGCTGCCTCATACATTCCAATATTCCCTTTGGTCCAAGGTGTGTAAATTCATTCCTCATTGTTTTCTGACCTGCATGTCTAATTCACTGACTTTGCTTGCACAATTATCTAGTGATTTAAGAAAAAAAGTTTTGTCTCTGTGTTCCTAGAATTTGCAAAATTTGAAGGATTTATGTTAGTTAAATGTAAGATTGTTGAGAATTCTTTCAGTTTCATATTCTTAATTCATCTCTTTTGATGTAAATTTTTGGAAAGTAATGTTTAGTATTAATAAACGTTTTTAAGTGTTGCTCTGTCTTTTGAGACAGTGTCCTCACTCCAGGTACCACTTGGTATGCTTTGCTGGAAACTCCTTTTTAGCCAGCCTAAACAAGGTAAGTATTGTGCAATTTAGATGAGGTCACAAAAAGCCAGATTACCACAATGACAGTCAACAGCCAGCAGGTGAATTGGTAGCACCACGTTTCTGGGCGTTTGCGCCAACTGCGAACTACATTGGGAACATGGCGTTCGTCCAACCGAGAAAAAAAAATGTGATCAGCTTCTTTTGCATCAAGAAAGCTCTCATATTGGAGACGAAATGGTCACAAAAGCAGCTTAGTTTGTTCCTGTGCACTCTATGAAAAGAAACCTAATTACCTTCTGGGCTGCCTATTCTCTTCCCCTGACTATCTTCACTGCTCAGTATAGTGAGTATACTCGTGTGTAAAGTAATGTCAAGAATCTGAAGTATTCCCAGCTGGCTAAACTTGTTTGCTTCTCAATACATTTAGTTCTCTAACGTGTTGCTATCAAGGACTCCATTGTCTGAACACAGCTCAGCATTTCACATGTGTAACACCAAATCAATGAATGACAAGTTACGTAACCTGTCACTGCTGTGGAGACGTTAAGTTTGCTGTTCTGGAACTTTTTGATCTCCTTCCCACTGAGCTCAAAAGCTCATTGAATATTACTCCTTAAGTCAACTACAGCATTGTCTCTCACCGCTTATACTACTCTGTTGAGCAGCATGTGAACGGACTGCTTACCTAAGGTAAAATGAAGCTTTGGAGTTTCACAGTTGACAGCTGTTTCAGGGGTCTATGTAGCTTCACATCGGTAGGTTTTACCTGAAAGTGTCCTACATGTGACCCCCGTGTAGTGCTAGGAGAGCAACACCTGTTTGCCAGACAATAGCCGTATGTCTCCTTGATGTACACGAAGATCTTATTGGACAGAGAAGGAATGAATCGGCAGTACATCGGAAGTTATTTTTACAGGGTCACATCTCTAGGAAAATGAGAGCAGTTATGTCAAATGAAAATTTGAGAGCATTAGCAGAAATTCTACAGAACATGCTGTTCAAAAGCAATGATATGTCCTACAGGCAAAGCGTACAGATGGAGATCAACTACGCTCTGGAGGAGAAAAGAGAGAGATACGACACTGTTGGTGCGACATACCGAGTAACCAACAATTCCGACTACAATAGAAATGCTTACCTGCTAACCAACTCACGACACTATTAATTAACCACCGAAACTGGTGAACTAATCGTAACTGGTATCTACAATCTCTTTCCTTGGCCGACGTGTTCTTCAAACATTCGTGAAGTAGGCAGTAGAAAACAACATCCATTTTGTTTTCAATGCTGAAGACCGATGCCATCACTTAAGTAGCTTGGAAGTGGAGAACGACACGAACCTGCGTTTGGCACTGCTGACGGGCACCATCGCTTTGTCACAACTCAATTTTGTCAGATTTCCCTCATTCAATACTACGTCGCTCAGGGGAACTTTCCCATTGATAATGGTAATTCCTCTGTACAAAGGGAACCTGCAAACAGCTGATTGGTATGATTTGTTGTAAAACGATGAATGCCTGGACTGAATTCCTCTTTCTGCTGGTAACAAGAACAGCTTTGTGATGTTCACGGCAACAGCAAAGATGCATATACCCTGAGGATATATAAAGAATATATTTCAGGCTGAGACAAGAAATGCGAGGAACTCTAGAATTAGAAGTTACTGCCAGAATAAAAGTGTACTGGACAGACCACAGCTAAGAACCTCTGTGTTTAAGGTTCTAGTGCTCTACCGACTGTTCCAGACACGTAGCAGCAACGCACCAACTTTATCGCCCCTTTCCATAGGCTTCTGGAACGAACTGATAGTCAGGATTGTCCAAAAAATGCACAAACAGCCAGCTTTTGTCCCCATACGAAACTGAGCTTCTGTATGTGATGGCCAAGACTTTGAATGCAAACCTTCAGAAGATGATGCCAACCTCGTTGGCTTTTATTTGTTAGCAGCCTGGAGTATCATCTGGAGACTGGGCCTACAGTACGAAGTTATAATGAAATCCCAATTCAAAAGGTTAAAGCTTGTTGAAAGCACGTCTTGTGACATACCAGAGCACTGTAGTAAATAAAATCAGTAGCTAGGAATTCCTCCAAAATGGCTCGCCTGACAGCGCTATATCAGTCTCAATGCTACTTACGCATTACATCGTGGATGCGCCAGAAATAATTTGTAAAATCTGGTTACGCTGCTGACTGGGTAATAGGAATGAGGCAAAATTTATTAAAATACCGAAGACGTCACGACATTAATTTATCTGCACTGACAGTACTTGTGTAAACCGAGGCTTACACCTAATCGTACTAAAACGTGACTTCTGACAACGCAGGGAGCACAACAGATACACAGTCTGTTGACTCAGTGCACACAAAGAGTAGGTAGCGCCTGTCCCAGGAACATTGGGACTCTGGACAAGTGGCTTCCATCATTCCAGACAGTTTGCGGTTTTTTTGTAAGGCGCAAAAATTTGAGTCTTACGCGCCCAAGTCAGAACCATAGAACAATCGACGGAAGGAAAGAGCTTAAAAACAAGGACTGAGAAAGGTCCATAAAATACGCCATAGACACAATGGAGGTCCTGAACTGAATATTAAATGTCTTTCGCCGTATTGCTACGACGGATCGAAAGCAAAACGCGGTGGACAGTCCGTGCGTCGCTCGCTAAGGCGTGTGATAACGTAACAGCAAACTTAAATGAGAACGTAAGTTTTTAAGAAAAGGGCATTCCGTCGGGATGTCGCGATCCGTCAGAGACTGAGGGTGATGAGTACAAACTGATGAGGGATTATCTCTAAACAAATGAAGATGGCTAAAAGGACAGTGCGCAATACGAAACCTAGCTAAAATGATCTCACGTCGAGAGGGCAGAGGAGGAGGTTGTCCATATCACTGGGAGAGCCTCAATAACCTGGAGATTGTTCCCTAGAATGGAGGACATGTGGTAATGACAAAGTGACACCACCTGCTGGCAGGCTGGAACAGGGATCATCTGAGAGGAGAGTACAAGACCTAGCAGGCTGGGGTAAGAGGACAGCAGTCTTGGCAGCAGCTTCAGCAGGCTCATTTCCTGGCAGGCTGACATGAACAGGAACCCACAGTAATGTCACAGCGGCTCCATCAAGGGTGAGCAAGTGAGTTTTCCTGGACTCGTTGCACAGAGGGGTGGGCAGTGTACAGTGCACAAAGACAAGGGCACTAAGTCTGAGCAGATGACAGTTGGAAAGCCTGTGTCACCAGATGTACTCTGGCCTGATAGAGGGAGAAGAGCTCTGCAGCTAATACTGAGCAGTGTTGCACAAGCTGATACTGAAAAACGTGTGCGCCAATGACAAAGGCACACCTGATAGCACAGCCAGAGCAGTCATTGTACAGAAAGGTACTATCTCGAAGTCCCTTGTGTGGGTTGTGAAAGTGAAGGCAATAGAGCGAGGCAGCATTAGTGTCCTTAGGAAGCAAATTAAAGCTTAGGTGAACATGGTCCGCCACACAAAGCCAAGGTGCTGAAGGGCTCACTCCAACTGGGTAAGTTGCAGGCAGTGCAAAGTTCAGCTGCTGGAGCAAGAACTGGAAATGGACTCCAGGAGGCAACTGAAAAGGGATAGGCCCTATACTGAAAGGAGTCATCGAAGGAGGCGTACGATGGGTGGCCAGGCATGGCAGCCTAACTCCATGTGTATCTGTTGAGGAGAATATCACATCAGTATGACTGTGGTAGTTCAGCATCTTCAGTGTACACTAAAAGGCGCCAGTGGCCAAACAGATGCCACAATGGTGGGTAGTGTTGAGATCGTGTACGACGGACAAATGCATAAACAGAGCACCTGTAGTCTAGTTTCGAATGGACAAGGGACCATTACAAACAGAAGACGGTGGTCCGATCTGCACCCAGGAAGTACAGTTGAGGACACGTAGGAAATCCAGGGACCACATACCAGTGGGATGCCAGGTAGGACACATGGGACAATGAAGAGTTTTCTATCGAACATGAGCCCCAGGAATTTCGTAGTTCCAACGAACAGAAGACCAGCAGGCCAAAGATGGGAAGATGGTGGGAGAAACGGACTGCTCTGCCAGGAATCCACACAACTGTTTTGTCAGTGGAAGAAGGAATACAGTTGTCGATGCTCCATGAGCAAGGAAGTTCGAGACATCGCTGAAGACGTCGCTTTATGTGAGAGGTCCGTGGAGAACTGCAGTAGATGACAAAATCGTCAATAAAAAGGGAGCCAGAGAGGCCTGGCAGGAGGCAGACCGTTATAGCGTTAATGGCGATAGCGAGGAGGACAATACTGAGGACATAATCCTGAGGTACGCCGATTTCTTTGATAGAGGTGCCTGACGAGACGCAACCCACACACACATTGAAACCTCCATCTTTTAAAAATTGTGGAGGGGAACAGGGAAGCTAGGAGTAGAGGGTACAGAGGAAGCCAGTCATCCAACAGATGTCGTGGGCTTTCTCCAAATCGTAAAGTATAGCTTGCCTGGGGTTTCCGCAGGAAGCTGTTCACGGTGTAGGTGGACGAAGTTACGAGATTGTCAACAGGAGAATGGCGCACTAAATCCACAGTGGGCACTGGTTAGTAAATTGCAGGACTAACCTCTGTACCAGCTGGTGATGAATCTTATGTTAGATCACCTTGAAAACAGATGCTGAGGGAAATGGGGCAGTAGCTAGAAGAGTGCTTGTTCTTACCATGCTTATATGCTTGTGTTTGACAGTGGCTTCAGTCCAGCATCTGGGAAATCTTCCCTCCACCCAGAGGACATTGTACATATGAAGGAGAGAACACTTGCCTGCGAGAAAAGGTGCTGCAACATCCGAATGTTAACATCATCCAGCCCTGGGGCAGAGGATCGGGATAAAGTGAGAGCATGGTACACCTCCCTCGTAGTATAGACGACATTGTGGCCATCACGATTCTGATAAAGTAAAGTTATTGTCCGAGCCACCGCCACTTGTTTTCAATCGAGGAAGGCCGGGTGGTAATGTGCAGAGCTCCAAACCTCCACAAAACAACAGCCCAAGGTGCTGTAGATAGCAGTGGAGTCTACTATGACATCTGCTACTGTCATGCCGCAAGTTTGAGAAAGGACATCTCTCCCAGACAGCTGTGTGAGTTTGGCCCACATGAAAGAAGAGCGAGTGGGACTTAAAATTAGTAAATGAAATTCACCTACGTTTCTGCTATCTCTAAGAATACAGCGTCAATGCGCACGCAACTGTTTGTAAGAAATGTAGTTTGCCATCGTAGGACGACAGTTATAAACGCGTTGAGCACGTTTCCGTCCACAAAATGCGTCGCGGCTCGCCTCAGTCCACGAGAGAGCCAGGACACAGTGCAGTAAAGAGGAAGTCCGAGGAATGAAATGTGCAGCGGTAGCAAGGATACGTTTGTAAGGTATTCTACCTCCTCAGCGCTAGTGGAAGTTTTTTCATTGAAGGTAACCAGGGAGGAGTAAAGCCTCCAATCAGCCTCAGAAAGCTACCAACAGTTTTACATGTATGTAGGGGTATGCGTCAATGAAAGGATAGCACACAGGAAACTGTTGCTCGAGTATACGTCACAGAATGGACCACTCGAGACAAGCTGCACAGAGCAGAACGAGAGGTCCAAATGGGAATAGCTGTGTGTGGAGTCTGATAGGAACGTGGGTGCTCCAGTGTTAAGGCAGATGAGGTTGAGTTTATAGTGAAGGTCGGCTGAGATAGCGCACGTCTCGCAGGTTCTTGAAGAGCCTCAATGTGTATGGTGTGCATTAAAGTCACGAACTTGCAGAAAGAGGTGAGGGCGTTGGTCAAAGGCTGGAGGTGGTCTACACTGCTGACCCCAAATGCTGGAGTGATGTGAACAATAGAAAGGGGAAGAAGTGAAGGAAAATGCAAACTGCAACAACCTGCAGTCTAGTGTTCGGTGAGATGGTTTGAATATGAACGTCACCCAATACGAGCAGCATGAATCCTTCACGAGCTGGAAAGCAATCATTCGGGGGAAGGTCGAAGTGGACTGGAATGAAATGAAGGAAGTCGTTGGCGTCACAACGGCAATTTTGTTTTCTGGAGGCAGATAAGAGGATGCTACGATTCCAAGAGCAGCTGAATTCCTCCTTGCTGGATGTATTGAAAAACATTCCACTGGCGGGAAGTCATGACAGGGAAACAGGAGGAGGGAAAATGATTGGTTGTCACCTCAGTGGCTGGGTGTCCGCCTTCAAAGCCTCTCTGCTATAGGGTGCAGTGGCTGGAGGCACCTGTTCCATGCAATCTACAGAAGTGTCAGCATTCTCACTTAGTGTGTAACTTCCATGGCAGGAGAAAGGTTGGCACTGGCAGAACAGAGGCTGGGCAGGAGGGTATCATGCGACAACACTGCTTATCAGGACCTGCGAGTCAGTGAAGGGGAAGAACGTTTGCCTTTGGTATCTCAGCCTTTGCAGTTAGCAGATGAAGGCTCAGGTGTGTGTTGGCCTGCAGGAAGTTTAAAACCCTCACAGGCAACTCAGTCTGTGATTTCCAGCCTTCTGGTTGTGTAGCAGGTGATTTTGTCACCAGAGAAGATCTGGTGGCTTGTTGCACAGTTGGAGGAGGAGGAGATACTAACATGACACTGGGCGATTTTACAACTGCAATGCTAAATTGGAGGTCACATGTCTGTGTGGCGATTTCGTTTGTGGAGCAAGGAGTACGAAGAATGACGCTGTTAGTACCAGATTGCGGACAACACAGCTTGGTAACTACAGGGTAAGGTTCTTTTTCCTTCTCTCAGATCTCCTGGACAGCTTGCTCATGGAGATACACAGGACATTAACGAAATGAGGCTGCATGGTCGCCATTGTAGTTTATACAGCAGGGAGAAGGTGGGAGGCAATTGCCCTCATGAATATCCCTACCACAAGTAATACATTCGGCTGTTTCGGCAAGATATTTGAGTGTTGCTGGAATGTAGACACCAGTAGCAGCTCATTGGGCTTCTCATGTGGCACGCGATGAACTACTTAGCTTGCCCTGATCTGACAGAAGCACTACTGTATCAGATGTGATATAGTGCATGTAGGCATTCCAGTTTCATCAACCTCTCATTACCTGGTGGTGTTCATACATTCAGATAACACTCACTGTAGGAAACCCAGAAGTACCAGTGCAAGATCAAAAGAAACGCATCCCACAGGTGGGAGTATTAAAATCCTAATGGTGAACTGCATATTCAACGAAGTGCCACAGTTTGAAGTGCTCACGAAAAGCAGTGAAGCTCATTGTGGTAGTTACAGAAAGCTGGTTCAAACTCAAAACTGATAGAGTTTTAGGGAAAATTTAGGTGTATATCGAAAGGGTAGCCAAATGAGAGATGGAGGTGGTGCATTTGTCGCAGCAGAGTAACTCAAATCCACAGAGAGAAATTGAAGCTGCATGTGAGTGAGCAAGACTGGGTATAATTCTAACCTATCGCCCGACAGACTCTTCTCCCGATGTAACTGAAAACTTTAGAGGAAACCTCAGTTCACTTCTTAGAAAGTTCCCCAATCATACTGTAATCATTGGTGGAGATTTCGATCATCCAACAATTGGGAAAATTACAGTTTTGTTAGTGGTGGGTGTGGTAGAACGTCCTGTGAAAGTTCACTATATGCCTTCAACAATTATCTAGATCTGATAGTTAAGAACCCCAGTCTTGATGGAAATATACTGGATTTAACGCAAGGAACAGACCTGAACTCTGAGGATATCGACATCGAAACTTATCGGCCACCATGATGTGGTTGTGGCAACAATGGTTACTGAAGTACAGAGGTCAACTAAAACAAGCAGAACGAGATATGTATGTTCTGTGAACTAGATAAAAATCAGTGGCGTCCTATGCCAATGAATTTTCAGCATAGGGCAGGAGCATGTAGCGGAATTATGGCTCAAGTTCGAAAGGGTAATTGACCATGTGCTTGATAGATATGTACCCAGTACAACAGTTCATGATGGGAGATAACCTCCGTGATACAGAGTCGATGTAAAAGAACTTGTAAAGGAACGTTACTGCATAATAGGTGTGAAAGTGTAGGTCTATAGAAAGGTGCTGCATGAAACACGTTTGCTTGTCAGAGAAAAGCGTGATGCCTTCAATGACAACCGCAACAAAATATTGTCAAATGGCATTTTATAATACCCAAATAAATTCTGGTCATATGTAAAGGCTGCCAATGGCACCAATGTTAGGGTACAGTCCCTAGAGAATGAGAGGGACTGAAAGTGAGGGTAGAAAAAGCAGAAGGTTGACATGCATTACTCCTTTTCCAAATGCTCCAATACAATGGAAAATCAAGGAGAATTTCCTGAATTTATTCCTCATAACATTGAAAAGATGAATGAAATAAGTACTAATGTCAGTGGCGTGAGAAGCAGCTGAACTCTTTGAAATTTAACTAAGCTTCAGCCTCCCATGTTATTTGTCAGATTCTATACTGAATTTGCGGCTGAGTTAGCCCTCTTATAATCATCTATCTTAGATCCCTTGAACATGAAACTGCACCCAGTTCTTGTGAAAACGCACAGGTCATACCCATCTATAATGAAGGTATAGAAATGAAGCAGAGTTCTACCTTCCAGTATCCTTGTCATCGACTTTTCGTAGAATCTTAGATGATGTTCGGAGCTCTAACATAATGGGTACTTTGTTTTGAACAGAATGACCACCTCAATGCCAACTCGCATGGATTTCGGAAACTATCATGTGCGACCCAACTTGCACTTCTCAGATGACATCACGGCAACCAGGCAGATGCAGTGTTTCTTGATTTCCCATAAGCATCTGACGAACTATCACACCTGCATTTATTGTCAAATGTACCATCATGTGGAGTATGAAGTGAAATTTGTGACTGGCTTCAGGAACTTTTGGTTGGGAGGCCACAGCATGTTGACTTTGATGGACACACATCGCCAGCTGAAATAACATTCACCAGTGTGGCCCCAGGAAGTGTATTGGGACCCTTGCTGTTTGTATATTAATGAGCCTACAGACGGCACTAGTAATAAAATCAGACTTTCTGCAGTTTTCTATAATCAATTACTATCTGAGAGAAGCTGCATAAATACTCAGTAAGATGTTAAGGTTTCAATATGCTGCAGAGATTGGCAACTTGCTCTAAATGTTCATAAATGTGAAATTTTGCAGTTCACGAAACGACAAACTGGGTATCCTTTCACTATAACATCAGTGAGTCGCTGGTGGAATAGGACAGCTCATACAGCTACCTGGGTCTAACACTGTGCAGGGACATGAAATGGAATAATCACAGGTTCAGCAGTGGGTAAAGCAGGCGGCACACTGGTTTATTGAGAGAATACTGACCATATTCAATCTGGGTACAACGTAGATGGCTCACAAATCACTTGTGCGACCAGTTCTAGAATATTGCTGAAGTATGTGGGACCTACACGAGATAGGATTAACAGAGGATATATAACGTATACAGAGAAGGGCAGCAGCAACTGTCATAGGTTTAATTCGTGGGAGAGATGCTGAAGGAACAAACTCTCCAAGATAGGAGTTAACTATCCCGAGAAAGACTCTCAAAATTTCAAGAACCGGCTTTGATTACTCTGCGATTACTGCCTAACTCCCTACGTATTGCCAACACTGAGATCGTTAGTATAAGATGCACGCACAGAGGTACTGAAACGATCGCTCTTCCAGCGCTGTACACGTGAATATGACAGGGAGAAACCCTAGTAACTGGTACAGTGGGACGTAACCCCTGCCATGCACCTCATGGTCATTTGTTGGATAGAGATGCAGATGTAGGCGATACCATCTTGCAACTCATCTTCCATCGTCCTCTTGTTTCCTCCCATACAGGCCAATTATCGTACTTTTCCTGTTGGCAGTCTACAACTGGCAGAACTGTTGTCATAGCTCTTTTTCACATGTCCTCTTTACTTGGGCGTCCTCGCTTTCATTTCTCTTTCCAGCTAATAGTCTACCCGAAATTAGCGTTTTTAATTCGCGCAGTGGAATGTGCCATTCTTTAAGAAACCTGCAGTCTTTACTATATTCGAGTCACCTGGTGACTACCCCAATTTTAATTGTGCCGGAAGCTGTATAAGTACTACCTCATCGATGATATGTTTTATTTGTATAGTGATTTGTCAGTCAGATTAGCACCACCCATACACGTATTGTGAGATGCAATAACGTCTTCTCTTGGGACTTGCACGTATTGTCTTTGTGATATGGTCCACGTGTGTATTATACCAACGAAATCTGACTAAGTAACACGGCTGTTATCTTACCGTATCACTACAATGAATCTCCCTGCATCGTTTGTTGGACATGCCATTGCTCCTCGTTCTCAATCCTTCATGTCTTCTCGTTGGGCACGTCAATTTTTCAGCCTATTTGCTCTTAATGTCCCAATGGAAAAGACGCCGCTATTCAACAGGTACTAAGGTGTGACATTCGTAAAGAAGTTGTCAGGGTGTACCTTGAAATTGTAGTTTTCTGGCAACGTGTGAATTTTACGACCACTTAACATGGGAGTCCTTCCTCTGCTTTTCTGTTCCATTTTATATTTTTCCCGCTACACCCTGAGAAATGTCAGTCGTGTAAGTAGCCAGAATTTCGTGCCCTACCCCTTGAATCCCTACCTCATAGGTTTGTTTTTGCGGATGTTGTTTCATGGTGCGTTTGACTTCAAGAACACCACTACGGTGTCGAAGTAATGGTTGCTTTTAAAGTTTTCAAACAATTTTTTCTGATTTGATTCAGTCATGGGTTATTTTCCAGGGGTTGCCCTAGTGCTGTGAGCCACTAATGAATTTTCGGAGTGGAGGACGCTCAACAGTTTTTCAAATCTGTTTCCTGCCATAATGGTACGAATCAATGGGTAGTCATATGGGTCTCTCAGTAGCAACGAATGCTAGGATTTGATGAAGTCCCATTCTGAGATACATGCTTAACATTTGTTTCAGTTCCAACTTTGTGTCCACTGTTCCGGTCTTCTGTATGCTATACTGATTTGACTGGTGTACCAAGTTGTGAAGCATGTCATCTACCTCCTGAGTTCTAAAATGTTCAATAAGAGTTACTAGCTCAGCTGATGCAGGAAGAGGAACAATTAGTACTGACTGGAGCAACGTCCTCTTCTTCCAGAGAAGTTCAGACTTTCCTGCAGCTTTTTCGTCCCTTGTATGGACACTTCTTCAGGAAAATAATCTTCAGCATCACTGTCAACAGAGAGGAATATGGGGTATACTTGTTCACGTGCTAGCGAGTCTTGCCAGAACGGCATTGGTTTCATCAGCTCCACTCTTACTGTCATCAGTCTCGTGGAGAACAGATAATGTATCTTCGATGGATAGTCACAAAAGCGATAGAGAATCACTTCGATTGTATCACGAGTTCAAGTGTTTCATGATGTGAAACATTGAATTCACCCATAACTACGTTATTCATTGCCCTATCTAACATTTTTACATGCATTTTCTGTCCCTGTTACAACACACTAGAATAGTTATTCCATTCCGAAACAATATTTACCATTTGTGGAATGGCAACATAATATATATATTGAAATATTCCAAAATTTGCAGTTATATTGTTATATTATTGGATTTCAGCTACTTCGCATATGAGATATTTGTCATTAAAGCAATGGACAGCCAACGAGTTTTTTTTTGTTTTGGTTTTAGGGCGCAAAACTGCTATGGTCATTAGCGCCCAGCCCGTGACTTAGGAAACAGTAAAAAACCGAAATTGAAAACCAGCAGCAATGGGAACAAAGTCATAAAATTGGAGAAACTAAAAGCAGAAGGAAGGCTTAAAAATCCACTACAGAAAGGGGTTGGTGGTCCCCAAAAAAAGCTTCAAATGACTGACGTCATTTCACTGGCACTAATAAACTGGAGAACGCGGTCGGCTGAGCGCGTGTCATCTGCTAAAATCAACGATAGATCAGGCGATAGGTGTAGACGGGAGCGTAACGGATTAAAATATGGGCATTCAATTAAAAGGTGTCTTACCGTCCACAGCTGAGAGCAGTGGCGACAGAGTGGGGGAGGATCACCACTTAAAAGATGTCGATGGCTAAGAAGACAGTGCCCTATCCGAAGTCTAGTTAAAATTACCTCCTCCCGACGACGCGTTCGGGAGGAAGAGGTCCAAGCGCAAGGAAGAGCTTTCACTTCCCGCAATTTATTATGGGGAAGTGTTGACCAATGCGCGTGCCATAAATGAACAACACGACGACATAAAACGCTCCGTAGATGGCCGAAAGGAATCGATGGAATAGCTGGCCGAAGTAGAGAGACTGCAGCCTTGGCTGCAATATCGGCCGCCTCATTTCCACAGATACCAACGTGTCCCAGGAGCCAGAGGAACGCCACCGAGACGCCCCCAGGTAGAGCAAGCGCAGACAGTCCTGAATCCGGTGGACCAGAGGGTGCACAGGATAAAGAGCTTGGAGACTGAGGAGAGAGCTGAGAGAATCTAAGCAGATAACGTACTGTATCCGCTGATGGCGGCGGATGTAGTGGACAGCCTGGAGAGCAGCGTAAAGCTCCGCAGTATAAACCGAACACTGGTTGGGAAGCCGAAAGTGATTTGGGGTGTCGCCAACAATATAGGCACTCCCTACACCTAACGATGTTTTCGAGGCGTCAGTGTAAATAAATGTGGCGTCCGTCATTTGTGCACAGAGCAGCAAATGCCCGACGATAAACAAGTGTAGGGGTACCATCCTTGGGAAGTCGACAAAGGTCACGGAGCAGGCAGATCCGGGGACAGAGCCAAGGCGGTGCTGTACCCCAAGTTGTCAAGAAGGTTTTAGGAAAGCGGAAGGAAAGAGAATGGAGCAGTTGACTGAAGCGGACTCCCGGGGGTAGTAGGGAGGAGGAGCGGCCTGCATACCCTACATCAAAGGAGGCGTCGAAAAAAAGGTCATGGGCTGGATTAGCAGGCATGGAAGACAGATGGCTAGCATAACGACTCAGAAGGACTGCTCGCCGATTGGACAGCGGAGGTTCAGCAGTCTCAGCATAAAGGCTTATCACAGGGCTAGTGTAAAAAGCTCCAGACACCAAACGTAATCCACGGTGGTGGATAGAGTCGAGACGCCGAAGAATAGTCGGCCGAGCAGAGGAGTAGACTATGCTTCCATAATCCAATTTCGAGCGCACTAAGGCGCGATAGAGGCGGAGAAAGACCACTCGGTCCGCTCCCCAGGAGGTACCATTCAGGACACGGAGGGTGTTAAGGGATCGCAGACAGCGAGCCGAAAGATAGGAAACGTGGGAGGACCAGCACAGTTTTCTGTCAAACATAAGACCCAAGAATTTAGCGACGTCTGAAAACAGATGGTTCACAGGACTTAGATGTAAGGAGGGCGGAAGAAACCGCTTACGTCGCCAAAAATTAACACAAACGGTCTTACTGGGAGAGAAACGGAAGCCGGTTTCGATGCTCCAAGAGTGAAGGCGGTCGAGACATCCTTGAAGACGTCGTTCAAGAAGGCTGGTCCGTTGAGAGCTGTAGTAGATCGCAAAATCGTCCACAAAGAGGGAGCCCGAGACATCAGGAAGGAGACAATCCATAATTGGATTTATGGCAATGGCAAACAGTACAACACTCAGCACGGAGCCCTGGGGTACCCTGCTTTCTGGGGAGAAAGTACGGGAGAGAGTAGTGTTCACCCGCACCCTAAATGTGCGCTCTGCCATAAATTCGCGAAGAAAAATGGGTAGCCGACCTTGAAAGCCCCAAGAGAACAGTGTGCGGAGGATGCCTGTCCTCCAACAGGTATCGTATGCTCTCTACAGATCAAAAAATATTGCTACTGTTTGGCGTTTCCGGAGAAAATTGTTCATGATATAAGTGGAGAGAGCAACAAGATGGTCAACTGCAGAACGATGCTTTCGGAATCCGCATTGGGCAGGTGTTTAAAGACTGCGGGATTCCAGCCACCACGCTAAACGGTAATTCACCATACGCTCCAAACCTTACAGACACTACTCGTGAGAGAAATGGGGCGATAGCTAGAGGGGAGATGTTTGTCCTTTCCAGGTTTCGGAACGGGAACGACGATAGCTTCCCGCCATCGTCTGGGAGAAGTACTGTCGGTACAAATTCGATTATAAAGGCGAAGGAGGTAACGCAGACTATGGGTCGAAAAATGCAGCAACATTTGGACGTGGATACCATCCGGTCCTGGGGCGGAGGAGCGAGAAGAAGAGAGTGCATGTTGGAGTTCCCGCATGGAGAAAACAGTATTGTAGCTTTCGCGATTTTGAGAGGAGAAAGCAAGAGGTTGCACTTCCGCTGCACGTTTCTTCGGGAGAAACGCTGGCGGGTAATTGGAAGAGCTCGAAATCTCAGCAAAGTGCTGACCCAATGAGTTAGAAATTGCGACGGGGTCCACGAATGTATCATGTGCGACAGTGAGCCCAGAGACCGGGGAGAAACTAGGCGCGCCTGAGAACCGTCGAAGCCGACTCCAAACTTCCGAGAAGTGAGTGAAGGTGTTAAATGAGCTAATAAAGAATTTCCAGCTTGCCTTCTTGTTATCGCGGATGACACGACGGCATCGCGCACGGAACTGCTTATAGCGGATACAGTTGGCCAAAGTAGGATGGTGGCGGAAAACGCGGAGAGCACGTCGCCACTCACGTATTGCATCACGGCATGCCTCGTTCCACCAAGGAACTGGGGGGCGCCGGGGCAATTCGGAGGTGCGTGGTATTGAACGTTCCGCAGCTGTAAGAATAACGTCGGTAATATGTGTGACCTCATCGTCGACGCTGGGAAAGTGACGGTCATCGAATGTCGCTAGAGACGAAAAAAGTGTCCAATCGGCTTGGGCAAGCTTCCAGCGTCGCAGGCGCATGTATGGCAGTTAAGGCTGCAGTCTAAGGACACATGGAAAGTGGTCACTCGAGTGTGTATCATCAAGGGCGAATCATTCGAAGCGCCGAGCTAGCGGAACAGTACCGACCGCAAGGTCCAAATGAGATAAATTTGTCGTGGAGGCTGACAAAAATGTGGGGACCCCAGCGTTGAGGCAAACTAGATCCCCTTGGTGGAAGACGTCTAGCAATAGTGAGCCACGTGGACAAGGATGTGGAGGTCCCCAAAGTGGGTGGTGGGCATTGAAGTCCCCAACCAGCAAATAGGGGGGTGGAAGCTGACCTAGAAGATGAAGGAGATCAGCTCGTGACATTGGTGTGGAGGATGGAATGTATACAGTACAAAGAGAGAAAGTGTATCCGGAAAGGGAAAGACGGACGGCGACAGCTTGGAAGGAAGTGTTTGAATGGATTGGGTAATAATGGAGAGTTTCATGGAGAAGAATCATGAGTCCTCCATGTGCTGGACTGCCTTCAACAGAGGGGAGATCATATCGGATGGACTGAAAATGAGGGAGAACAAAGCAGTCATGGGGACGCAGCTTTGTTTCCTGAAGACCGAAGATGACCGGCGAGTAGGATCGTAAGAGGATCGACAATTCATCCCTATTGGCTCGAATGCCGCGGATATTCCAGTGGATAATGGACATAGGGAGAACAGAAAATGGAGGAATGTGACCAAGGTTGCTGTCAACTCAAAGACTGCTCAGAGCTTGCGACCGACAGCATGGAATGGCATTCAGCCGAAGGCAGAAGATCCTGATCCATAGGTTGGTCAGGAGCAGCTCCTGCCACCAGCGATCGGCCGGTTGACCGGCCACCAGCAGTGCGCCTCGGCGACACAGAAGACGGCCGAGGGCGATTTCCGCCAGGTGGTGCTGTAGGTGGGACATGCCTTGGCGGAGAAGGAGAGGAACTGGGTTTCTTTGTAGCCTTCTTGGAAGTATGATGTTTAGATGGAGGAACCGATGGTTGGGAAGTTGCGGTACGTAAAAACTCTTCACTAGTATGCTCTTTTTTCGAAATCTTGGTGTCTGACTTTTGGGCTCGAGTTTAGCAGAACTCGACGAAGGGTGAGCCAGAGAGCGGGCAGGCAAAAGTGGTGAGGTTGAACGGGCGATATTTGCGCTGGCCGATCTGACGACCGTGGTACTAAAGGTGAGGTCGCAAGTCTCCATAGCCGCCTCCTTTGTTGGCCGAGGAGAAGCAAGGACAGTGCTGTATTTTCCTGTGTGGGGCACGGTGGGCTGTCGACTGGCGAATAATTTTTGAGCAGCAAAGGTCGACACCTTTTCCTTCACTCTTATTTCCTGGATGGGCTTTTCGTCCTTAAAAAACGGGGCAATCTCGAGAGGAAGCAGCGTGGTCACCCATACAGTTGATGCAGCGAGGGGATGGAGGTCGACAAGCACCCTCATGGGCATCCTTGCCACACAACACATTTGGCCGGATTGGAACGGGACTGGCTGGTGTGATTGAACCGCTGACATCGGTAGCAACACGTAGGGTTTGGGACGTAAGGGCGAACGGAAATTATCTCATAGCCTGCTTTGATTTTCGATGGGAGTTGAACTTTGTCAAATGTCAAGAAGACAGTGCGGGTTGGAATGATGTTCGTGTCAACCCTTTTCATAACTATGAACAGCCGTTACGCCCTGGTCAGACAGGTAGTGCTGAATTTCTTCGTCAGACAATCCATCGAGGGAGCGTGTATAAACGACTCCATGCGAGGAATTTAAGGTACGGTGCGGTTCCACCCGGACAGGGAAGGTGTGGAGCAGAGAAGTACGCAGCAATTTTTGTGCCTGGAGGGCACTGTGTTTCTAATAACAGGGTGCCATTCCGTAATCTGGAACAAGACTTTACAGGACCTGAAATTGCATCGACACCTTTCTGAATAATGAAAGGATTGACCGTGGAGAAGTCGTGACCTTCGTCAGACCGACAAACAACAAGGAACTGTGGCAACGATGGAAGAACTGTCTGTGGCTGAGACTCGGTGAACTTACGTTTGTGGGCAGAGATAGTGGAAGGTGAGGAAACCATTGCGGAAGAATCCCCCATGATTACCGGCGTCTCCGATGGCGCGTTCCTCCCTTGTGGGGGCCCTCTGAGGGCACTCCCGCCTTAGGTGATTGTTAACACCTCAGGTCACACCTCCCGACAAACGGACGGAGGGACCAATCAGCACTTTCGGAAGGTATCAGCTCGGGTAATCACCCCTGGCCGTTACCAGGCGGTACGTACATGTCCTACCTGTCTACCCGGGGCAGGGAATTACGCGTTACCCCGTCACCGGCTACGCATGGAAGTGCGTGGGTCGGCCTTCAGACACGCACAGGGAGGAAGAAAGAGAAAGGGAAAGGAAAGAAGAGGGGTCTCAAACGCCGCAGCGGAGAAAAGGGCAAAGAGAAGAGGGAAGGAAAAGAGGACAGAGGAAGGACGATGACTTGCAAGTGTAGAAAGCAAGGAATTTGTAACAGTTTCGAGCGTCCGTCTCCGGATGTAGGCACAAACCATACTCCCAGAGGGGGAGAAAGGGAAGGAAAGAGCCAGAGGTGATGGGGGGGGGGCGAAGATGGGGGACGGGGAAGGATGAGGAAAGGGAAGGTATGCAGCCCGGAAAGGAAGGAGGGCCACATTAGCTCGGGGGCCCGTGCTCGCTACGCACGTGTCCACAAAAGAGTTGTGGACCCCCTGGGGGGAGTCAACGAGCTGTAGTTCGTAAAGATGCTAAGCATCACAGTGTGAGAGTAAAGACATGAATTTTTTTTTTAATATGCGCCTGTACCAAAACGCACGCAGCGTTTAAATTAAATAAACACTATGACCCGCTGGGCGCAGATATTTAAAATCATTGCCTCAGTGCTTGATAGCAAGGAGCTGCGAAACACAAGGAAGAACAATATCTTTTGTTAAGAAATATTCTAGAGACTTTATTATCTTTGTACTTCTGATCGCCGATATGTTAAGACGTACTTCATAGCATTGCTACGAGTTGTATTGTTATTTTGTGTAACAACTATGTGAAACGACGGACAAACATTTCAGTAACTCGGGTATACATATAATGTACTTACGCACACGCAAGAACATTTAATTTTAAGAAGGAATGGACTGACAAAGCAGTGATTATTTGACTGCGCCATTTACAAAATGAATATCAGGTGTAAATCATGCATTTATTGTGTATTTGTCAAAGTTTAGAAGTTTAAAGCCAATTTTTTCAAACTATTAATATTTTACAATGCAGTACTTTTCTTCTAATGCTTTTCTTTCACTAACCAAAAATTATGTTCAAATTGTGTATTAGCTTTGTTAAAGGTTCGCTTGTTTCTGATGGACGAAGCAGGATGATAGTGGGAACAGCTCCTGACTTCCGCAAAATGGCGGCCCAAGGTGTTGGAAATACCAGTAGGGTCCACGATAACATTGCCAGCTGTCAGGCAAGAAATTGGGGAATGAATCTTTGTTCCAGAGAGCCGTCTGAGGTTGGTCCACTGAACAGATTAAGGTGTGGAATTGTTACTAGTGAATGAAATACGTCTAGATCTTCTGCTATCCTGAAGAACTCTGACACTTTTCACAGATCTGTTCATAACAAATGCAGTTGGGTAGCGTAGGGTGGCGGTTAAAAACGCTGAGAGCACGTCTCTGTGTGCTAATTCCATCGAGGCCTGCCTCAGTCCACCAAGTGACTGCAACATGTCGCAAAGACGCAGTGTGGGGAATGGAACGTTCTGCAACAGTAAGGGTAATATTGGTCTGCCAGTCAGCCATAGTAAGCTGCCATTTGGGTGTGCACACAGGTCAGGTAGCAGTCAGCAAATGGAGAGCACACAGGAAATGGGCGCTCGAGTAAGTGTCAGAAAAAACGGACCACTTAAGACGACGGGCGAGCTGGGCAGTCCAGAATGATAGGTCCAAATGGGAATAGGTGTGCGAGGAAAGGAAAGTGGGTGCTGGAGTGTTAAGGCAGAAGGGGTTAAGTTGGTTGAGAATTTCAGCCGAGAGGACACCTCTGGCAGGTCCTGGGAGAAACTCAAAGGGGATGATGTGCACTAAAGCCACTGAGTAGCTAAAGTGGGGAAGTAGCTGCCCAATAAGCTGAATGAAGACTGCCCTGGTGACAACGAATGACAGAGCGACAAATGGTACGCAGGAAAGAAGACAGGCAGGGAAGGAGCAACTGCAACAGCATTATGACAAATAGTCAGGGAGATGGGTTGACTATGAAGGTCATCCCATATGAGCAGCATGACGCCCCCACGAGTTGGAATGCCAACCTCAGGTGGAAGGTCAAAACGAATCAGTAAGTAATGTGAATCCTCGAAGCAGTTGCAAGGGCGCAATTTAGTTTCCTAAAGGCAGAGTACAGAGGGCCGCTGCAGCGCTAGAAGCAGCTGTAAATCCTCTGTGTGACCGAAGGCTGTGAGCATTCCACTGGTGAAGAGTCATGATGAGAAGATGTAGGGGTGTCACCTCAGCAGCTGCCGAGGAAGAGGAGGTGGAAAATCGCCCTCGTGCTCAGCCCTACCACTGGTGACATTTGACAAAAGACGTTCTAGTGTGGTTAAAATAATGGCACTGGGTGCAGTGCATTAGGTTCGAAATGTATGGCTGGGCGGTTATTATTTTGTAACCTACTTTGAGCTTTTACAGAAGCACCACTACCAAAGGTAACAGAGTGCAGGTGGGCACTAAGCAGGAATCTACCGTTTTCATTACACAATGAACGGCAATGGCACCCTGATCAGAGAGGTAAGATTGTATTTCAGCCTCTGTTGGACCTGGTGTCAATTACACCACGGGAAGAATTCAAAGACCGGTCGAAGATGACGAAAAGATGTCGCTCGTAGTCAGATGAAAGATGTTTAATCATCTGGCTGTGTATGTGATCAGGCCAAGGAGCTGTCGGGGCAATGTTCAACGGCACTGAGAAGCTCCCATTCTGTAGATGGGGCATTATAGGATTCACTGCAATGTGTAATGAATATGAGGACATTCCCTTCCAGCCGCCATTTGGGTATGTGAAAGGCTCGGGGGGTAATCTCTGAGGAAAATGTTCCGCAGTCGCGTTTGCGTCGGTACATAACTCGCTATTTATGTTAACACCGGGGACAGTTGTTAGGGCCTGGTACCCGAAAAGACGTTTGATCTTTGGCCAGACTTCGGAAGGTGAAGTGTGGAACTCAATGGTGGAGATTTGTAACTCCCAACACTCCTTTCATTGTTTGATAAGGTAGTGAACACAGGCATGAAGTCATTTAGAGGCTATGATGTGGTCCAGCCTGATGCTGCTGTAGAGCTCACCGACACTCCTCAATTGCTTCAGCGACTTCCGGAGATCGCCGAGGGACTACCTTATACCTCGGGCACCCTAAATAGGGACTCATCGCGTTTTCTACTGCAGGAACCACTGCGCTAATCACCTGCTCAACTATCACACCTATGTTACCGTGTGGGGGAGATTCAGCAGTGACAGCGGAGGTGAAAGTTCCCCAGTCCCACTTGTTCAAAGCCCATCTGGGCAGGCGTCCAGGTGCCTGATGCTGGGGCAGTGACAGGAAAATGGGGAAGGGTCACTACCACACAGGTCGTAATGTGCACTCCAGTGGATAGATGGGGGAAGTCCTGGGCTGCAATTTGATAAATCAATGGCCGAGTAACTACCATGAGCCACAATGAAATGTATGACGACCCCAGTATTTAAGAGGCACTGGTTGAATTGCAAAAGTAAAGTTTCTTCATCTCTGCCTCAGCAAGTAATCATGGTACCAGTTCACACAGAGTTATGAGAATTAAAATCTCCCAGAAGTAGTAAAGGTTTATGGAGTTTATCAATCAGTGCAGCTAATATATTCAGGGGTACTGCACCATCTGGAGGAAGATATACATTGCAGACAGTTATTTCCCACGTCATTCTGACAGCCACAACTTCAAGAGGGGTTTTAAGTGGTACGTGTTCACTACTGACCATTTAGGATATAAATGCAAATTCCACCTGACTCTTGATTATAGTTGCTACAGTTCCTGTAATATCCCTTATATCCACCAAGGTCAGGGACCGCATTACTGGAGGTTGACATCTTGAGACTGGGAAGGTATGGAACATTCAATGAGGGAGGTTACGCCTCAGTCACCTGCTGCCACCGCTTTATTGCCTGAGCAGTCTGTACCCATTGTGTACGAAGGTCTGGCGAGATCTAGGTCCTCAGAGGATGCCAAAATCTCCGCCTCATCCTCAGCTGCAGAGCTTGTATGTAGCAATTTCCTTGGTCTTAGGGGTTTTCTTTTTTGATTTCTCTCGTTGCTTCTTGGGTTTCTCTGGCTGGGAGGACTTCACTAGCTCAGTCACCAGGACTCAGGATGTGCATGGAGCTCTACCACCAGCTGCTCTTGGGCTCTTCAGCCACTGGCAGGTGTCTTCTGTCCAACTAGAAGGAACCTGGGAAGGGAGCGACCCAAGAGACCCCTTCCTAGTGGGAGAAGCAAAGAAGACTTGCACTCCTCCAGCTTAGAAGTGGGGATGGATGTCCCCTATGGTTGGTGGGTGTTACTCCCAAAGTGGGAGGTGCAGGAGCAACAGGTAGGGAAATGCACCCGACCATCAAGGGGGCAGGTATAATCTTCCAGCTCCGAGATGTGCCATGGGTTGGTGGAGCTGATGGTGCCGGAACTGTTGTTGCATCCTGTGTGTATGTCATCGTCTTATGCCACTGCAAGTGTTCAAATTTTCTCTTAGAGTCAGTGTAGGTGAGTTGGTCCAGGGTCTTTTACTCCATGATTTTCCTTTCTTTCTGGAGAATCCAGCAGTCAGGTGAGCAAGGCAAATGGTGCTCTCTGCAGTTGACACAGATGGGAGGTGGGGCACATGCAATATTGGGATGTGATTGGCATCTGCAATGATGCTGGAAGTACCGTGGGTAGACATATGGCCAAAGTTACAGCACTTAAAGCACTGCAGCGGGGGAGCGATATTGGGCTTTACATCACAGTGGTAAACTATCTCCTTGACGTCCTCTGGCAATGTATCACCCTAAAAGGCCAAGATGAAGGCACTGGTGGCAACCTGATTATCCCTTGGACCCCAGTGGACACGCAAGACGAAGTGTACACCTTTGGACAAGTCCTCCACCTCCCCAAACTTGTTCTCGAAATGCTCAACAAAAATTTGAGGCTTCATCATCACGAAAGATTCCCCATCAGCTCTCGAATATACAAGGTACCGGGGCGACTAGGATTCGCTACCATCCTTATGACACTCCTCCCATGGTATGGCCAGGGAAGGAACGATTTGGTGTTCATACTTCTTTGCATTGAATTCAGCTTGTGAACACTTAGAGACTGGTGGTGTTTCACCACCATCAAGAGATGGACTACGCTTTATCACATGTCATCTGCCCACTCCCAACAGCGGCCCTCCCCACGGGCGCCATCCAGCCTCAGCAAAGGCCGCCTGGCAAGATGGCCATTGCCGAGAGTTCCAATGCCTCAGAGGGATGGGCATCTACCCCATGGCATACATGGAGAATTATCGGCGCAGGCATCAGAAGACCGAACCCTGTGTGGTTCAAATGGCTCTGAGCACTATGGGACTTAACATCTTAGGTCATCAGTCCCCTAGAACTTAGAACTACTTAAACCTAACTAACCTAAGGATATCACACACATCCATGCCCGAGGCAGGATTCGAACCTGCGACTGTAGCAGTCCCAGGGTTCCGGACTGAGCGCCTAGAACCACGAGACCACCGTGGCCGGCAAACCCCGTGTGGTCAGGGTGCAACAACCAACAGGGTACATGGTGGCCTCACCACAACAGACTGGCTACTGTGGTGGATATCAGGTGCAACCAAGCAAAGAAGTCCATTAGCATCGTCAGTGGAGAAAACGTACAGCAAAGATTATGGAAAAATACCTACCCAGGTGGGTGACCTCACCCAACAGTTGGAGAATGAGCAGAAGTGCCGATCTACATCAATGAACGATGCGAGGTGTCTCAGGACATTGACACTATGCACCATGTAAGGCGTCTTTCCCAAAAAGGCTCGCTCTTCGGGAAAGTTTTCAAAAATGGAGATCAAACCCTACAGGGAAACATCAAATATAGGCTGAAACGTAAGAGGCGACTAAAAGGAGTCTCACAACAGGCAGGAATACCTCGGGCCTATTCTAATCCCCGGACCCGCAGGGGTTTCCGGTTGCCTTGCGGCTTTGGTTTTTATGCTTGGTGTGGCAACTACGGCGAAAGACGTGTACATATGGCGCGAACAGAAACACTGGGCTGCACTGAGTCGTTCTGTTAAGGCGAGGTGGGTTGGGTTGTTTTGGGGGAGCAGACCACACAGCGAGGTCATCGGTCTGAACGGGTTAGGAAAGGAAGTCGGCCGGGCCCTTTCGAAGAAACAATCCCGGCATTTGCCTGGAGCGATTTAGGGAAATCACGGAAAACCTAAATCAGGATGGCCGGACACAGGATTGAACCGTCGTCCTCCCGAATGCGAGTCCAGTGTGCTAGCCACTGCGCCACCTCACTCGGTGTTAAGGCGAGATCTAGGTCCTCACACACTGTTGTATCGGTCGACCAACGAACCAATTTCGTAACCGACTGCAGTACGCGATCACAGTGCCCCGTGTTGTGATTTGTTGATATGATAAATGTCTACGCGATTCCTGTTGGTTTTACGCAGGAACAGAAACGGGAGTCTGCCGTGGCTGTCTGAAGAGTAACAAGGCCAGACAAGCCAAGATAAATGCTGGCAAAGAAGTGGCTAACAGAAGGAATAGTTGACTTACTTTGTTACTTAGACGGTAGCTTATGATTTTCGTAATATCTGAGAACTGCTGAACATCAAACCGTTCTTAACGAAAAATAAATACATCGTAGGTTGTAAGCTGCGAGGAGAAGCGTCTCGCTACATTACGATTTCTAACCACTGACAGGATTTAACCGGACTTCAAATTCAGTGCTGTTGTATGCACACAATTATTGACTAAATGATTCATTTCCCTGCAAAGCGATTTACACTTGACTGAGGAAATACAGCACGGTTAAGCAAAATAAAAGACGTTGACAAACGTTGTAATTCCAATGGCGAAACGTGACATTTTTGGTAGATTAGGTTGAGAGTCACTAATTCGAACGCATCTGAACTATTCTTAAACACTAAAAATAAGTCATTTCCACTAAGACAAACTACAATTTTTTTTATAAATAAACGCAAGAAATATTGAACACGTACACATTCATCAAGAAGTAATACTTAGTAATGCAGAGTTAAACCTTTTTATAAAGTTGTTCTGCCATCCAGCCCTTTTTCCTGGGCGTAAACCGGTGACGAGAGATATGAAATCCTGCCGATTTTATTTCCAAGTCCCCTTCTCTACAGCCAACACAGTAAAGTTGGACAATGTCACTTGCCAATGTGTTGTGAATGTATGCTTTAACGCGTTTCAGCGTTCACGCTTATTTATTTATTTCTTCAAGACACTGTGGTTCGTGGAATTGCAAGAACCAACGACAATCATTTCACTCATCCAGAGAACGCTTTCTTTAATTAATTGTTTATAATGGATTGAAGGAGGTCCTGAAGCTCCAGACGTTTATCTTAACTGCTGTACATAAACTGTTGTCTTCAGTTTTTCATTGTCAAAGGATATATTTAAGTAGTTTTTTGCATTACGTATAGGGAAATTGTTTCACGGTTGTCCTGTAATCTAGTTTCCATGTTTACTACTACTGTGTCAATTACCTCTAATACTAGCCTTCTCCATTTCTGAATACATACTCCTGCAGAATTTATAAGGTTCTAACCTTCCACTTCGCGTTTCACACAGTCTCGCTAGGCTTAATGCAGTTTTCTGTTTCAGTCATACAGCTTCGTAAGTCCAAAGTTTTACCTTCCAGGATGTCGAACAAGATACTTGTATGCTGGAAAATCTATTTCTACAGCTGCAGTAGAAAAAGGGGAATCTGGTGATCAGAAGACAACTTTTGCCATGCTGAAAAGCAGATAGTCGTAATGCATATATTATACTTCTGTTCCGGTAACCACCTCGTGTTTTATAGTTCGTGCTGCTTCTGAAAGAGCATGGGCAATTCTTATCTAACAGATGCTGTGGCATGTCAATTTGAACCTTGGTACTTTTTAGCATTCGAAATAAAATTTTGAATGCCCCTTCGCCTAGTCCCCACTTATTCCATTAACTGTCAATCATTCCAAACATCACACAGTACGAACAAAACAAGTAATTCCTTACAACGCTGCCACCTAACCATCGTTTTAAATTTTACTATTGTGTGGATTCGTCTCACAAATTTTCCCTAAAATTTAAGAGAAACTGCTTCAGCTTTCGTTTTTACACTCATCCAGAGATACAAGTAAAGAATGCATGGTTTTCAACTGAAAACTTTTGCGCGTCTTGTGATGAAATAAACGCGTCCATGGAAGTTTGACGTAGACGGCAATAGCATGCTTTGCAACAATGATTTAAATATTACACATCTTACCGTTTTTCTTTCGACAACCGTGTCAAGACATTGTTGTTGACACCTGACAGGACACGCCGAAACATACTTCACTAGTCGGTTTATCACCACCACTGCTTACTGCTTAATTCATGTTAGAGGGTTCACCGTAAGCATGCCTATGTTGATTTGAGAAACTACGAACACTCTGCAGTACTACTAACGTATGGTATATGTAAGGCTACTAAATTTTAATCTGAGGAACAATGAAAACACGAGCTGTTCCCTGTCATCTTGCAGCAACATCCAATGATGAATTCACATTTTAGACGAATTATGAATGTGTTTTTGTTCTTTGTGTTTCGCATTATTCTCTGCTTATTCCTGGCGTGCAAGACGCTGTTAAGTCCAGTATTAGACCATCTGTTGAGAGGCCAGACAAACATGTGGTTCCTGAAGAGGGGCAGCAGCCTTTTCAGTAGTTGCAGGGCAACAGTCTGGATGATTGACTGATCTGGCCTTGTAACACTAACCAAAACGGCCTTGCTGTGCTGGTACTGCGAACGGCTGAAAGCAAGGGGGAAACTACAGCCGTAATTTTTCCCGAGGACATGCAGCTTTACTGTATGATTAAATGATGATGGCGTCCTCTTGGGTACAATATTCCGGAGGTAAAATAGTCCCCCATTCGGATCTCCGGGCGGGGACTACTCAAGAGGATGTCGTTATCAGGAGAAAGAAGACTGGCATTCTACGGATCGGAGCGTGGAATGTCAGATCCCTTAATCGGGCAGGTAGTTTAGAAAATTTAATAAGGGAAATGGATGGGTTAAAGTTAGATATAGTGGGAATTAGTGAAGTTCGGTGGCAGGAGGAACAAGACTTTTGGTCAGGTGATTACAGGGTCATAAATACAAAATCAAATAGACGTAATGCAGGAGTAGGTTTAATAATGAATAAAAAATAGTAGTGTGGGTTAGCTACTACAAACAGCATAGTGAACGCATTATTGTGGCCAAGATCGACACAAAGCCCACGCCTACTACAGTAGTACAAGTTTATATGCCAACTAGCTCTGCAGATGAAGAAATTGATGAAATGTGTGACGAGATAAAAGAAATTATTCAGGTAGTGAAGGGAGACGAAAATTTGAGTCATGGGTGACTGGAATTCGTCATTAGGAAAAGGGAGAGAAGGAAACATAGTAGGTGAATATGGATTGGGGGGAAGAAATGAAAGAGGAAGCCACCTTGTAGAATTTTGCACAGAGCATAACTTAATCATAGCTAACACTTGGTTCACGAACCATAAAAGAAGGTTGTATACCTGGTAGAATCCTGGAGATAATAAAAGGTATCAGATAGATTATATAATGGTAAGACAGAGATTTAGGAAACAGGTTTTAAATTGTAAGACATTTCCAGGGGCAGATATGGATTCTGACCACAATCTCTTGGTTATGAACTGCAGATTGAAACTGAAGAACGGCAAAAAGGTGGGAATTTAAGGAGATGGGACCTGGATAAACTGAAAGAACCAGAGGTTGTAGAGTGTTTCAGGGAGAGCATAAGGGAACAATTGACAGGAATGGGGTAAAGAAATACAGTAGAAGAAGAATGGGTAGCTCTGAGGGATGAAGTAGTGAAGGCAGCAGAGGATCGAGTAGGTAAAAAGACTAGGGCTAATTGAAATCCTTGGGTAACAGAAGAAATATTTAATTTAATTGATGAAAGGAGAAAATATAAAAATGCAGTAAATGAAACAGGCAAAAAGGAACACAGACGTCTCAAAAATGAGATCGACAGGAAGTGCAAAATGGCTAAGCAGGGATGGCTAGAGGACAAATTTAAGGATGTAAAGGCTTATCTCAGTAGGGGTAAGATAGATACTGCCTACAGGAAAATTAAAGAGACCTTTGGAGAGAAGAGAACCACTTGTATGAATATCAAGAGCTCAGATGGCAACCCAGTTCTAAGCAAAGAAGGGAAGGCAGAAAGGTGGAAGGAGTATATAGAGGGTTTATACAAGGGCGATGTACTTGAGGACAATATTATGGAAATGGAAGAGGATGTAGATGAAGATGAAATGGGAGATACGATACTGCGTGAAAAGTTTGACAGAGCACTGAAAGACCTGAGTCGAAACAAGGCCCCGGGAGTAGACAACATTCCATTAGAACTACTGACGGCCTTGGGACAGCCAGTCCTGACAAAACTCTACCATCTGGTGAGCAAGATGTATGAGACAGGTGAAATACCCTCAGACTTCAAGAAGAATATAATAATTCCAATCCCAAAGAAAGCAGGTGTTGACAGATGTGAAAATGACCGAACTATCAGTTTAGTAAGTCACAGCTGCAAAATACTAACGCGAATTCTTTACAGACGAATGGAAAAACTAGTAGAAGCGGACCTCGGGGAAGATCAGTTTGGATTCCGTAGAAATGTTGGAACACGTGAGGCAATACTAACCTTACGACTTATTTTAGAAGAAGGATTAAGAAAAGGCAAACCTGAGTTTCTAGCATTTGTAGACTTAGAGAAACCTTTTGACAATGTTGACTGGAATACTCTCTTTCACATTCTAAAGGTGGCAGGGGTAAAATACAGGGAGCGAAAGGCTATTTACAATTTGTACAGAAACCAGATGGCAGTTATAAGAGTTGAGGGGCATGAAAGGGAAGCAGTGGTTGGGAAAGGAGTGAGACAGTGTTGTAGCCTCTCCCCGATGTTATTCAATCTGTATATTGAGCAAGCAGTAAAGGAAACAAAAGAAAAATTCGGAGTAGGTATTAAAATTCATGCAGAAGTAAAAACTTTGAGGTTCGCCGATGACATTGTAATTCTGTCAGAGACAGCAAAGGACTTGGAAGAGCAGTTGAACGGAATGGACAGTGTCTTGAAATGAGGATATAAGATGAACATCAACAAAAGCAAAACGAGGATAATGGAATGTAGTCAAATTAAATCGGGTGATGCTGAGGGAATTAGATTCGGAAATAAGACACTTAAAGTAGTAAAGGAGTTTTGCTATTTGGGGAGCAAGATAACTGATGATGGCCGAAGTAGAGAAGATATAAAATGTTGACTGGCAAAGGCAAGAAGAGAAATTTGTTAACATCGAGTATAGATTTAAGTGTCAGGAAGTCGTTTCTGAAAGAATTTGTATGGAGTGTTGCCACATATGGAAGTGAAATGTGGGCGATAAATAGTTTAGACAAGTAGATAATAGAAGCCTTCGAAACGTGGTGCTACAGAAGAATGCTGAAGATAAGGTGGGTAGATCACGTAACTAATGAGGAGGTATTGAATAGAATTGGGGAGAAGAGAAGTTTGTGGCACAACTTGACTAGAAGAAGGGATCGATTGGTAGGACATGTTTTGAGGCATCAAGGGATCACAAATTTAGCATTGGAGGGTAAAAATCTTAGAGGGAGACAAAGAGATGAATACACTAAGCAGATTCAGAATTATGTAGGTTGCAGAAAGTACTGGGAGATGAAGAAGCTTGCACAGGATAGAGTAGCATGGAGAGCTGCATCAAACCAGTCTCAGGACTGAAGACCACAACAACAACTTTTCTTTGACAAAGGAATATCAAATATTCGTCAAAGATCTTGGACGTGGCGCTAAAAAGGGGATTACACTGTCATTTTTCGTCAAATTTCAAGATGGCAGACGGTAACTCACGCGCTGCAGCTGCTGGTACCGCAATTACATTGTGTGTGTGTATTTGGAAGAAAAGCGGTAGAGAAAGAGTAAACACTTGAATGAAGCCCTAGGTTTTACGTGTAGATAGTGAAAGCATTCAGCAAAATTGGTTACGAGAGCTGCAAGTGTATGAAGTCAAGTCTTAACATATAAATTACTTACAAATGGATGAGAGTATTTCAGTATTTCCTCAGTGAAGTGGCTTCTCATGTTTCAAAAGAGAATCCTCTTAGAAATGCTATACGTCCCAAAGACAAACTGTGTCACTGATACACGCGAGCTACTCTCGTTAACAACGCAGCACACTAATATCACATTGCAACAATCAAAGTAATTCCAGAAACGAGTGAAGCGATTTATAAAGCAATGAAGGGGAATATGTGAAGGTAAAAAACTTTTAGTACACTTTATGGACTATGAGAACAATTTCCAATTTTGAATAATTTAATTACTGGAATTAGTGTACCCACAACTACAAAATTAATAATAGTACGAAAGAGATGAAGTGCTTTTTAACTTGTCGCATCCAGAAATCAAAAATGGACGAAGTAGAAAGGCAAGATAAACAAGAATTTTTGAGTGACCAAATCCTCTATTCCGGCTTGCTGCGTGTATGTTTCCAGATGCAGAGTTGGACGGCTGTAGCTGTGTTTGTGGACATGAAGTCGCCTGCAGCGTATTCCACCTCCCATCAACACACAATCGATAGCATCCACTATGGCTCTTTGTCTCCTCCCCCCCCCCCCCCTCCTCCTCTATAGCCGAAGCTAGTTTGTTTAAAAAGTCTAAGAAACTGACTTCGAAGCAAAGTTTACAAACACTAAAGAGACGTCAAATAGCTGTGGCGACACCAGCGACGAAGCGATTACATTTAACATCTCAGTGAACAGAATATGAACGGCTTCTATGACCAAATCTACGGTGAGGCCCTAGATCTGATCATATTTGACGACACGCGTGTTTTGACATAATTCTTTATTACACCATCAAATTTCTTTGACATATTTTTGACAAAGATATATGATAGTGTATTCCCGGTCCAAGTAGTGCTCTGTTAGAGAACTCGTAAAAGACGTTACACAGGCGTGTATCCATCTGCTCGCGAGAAGCAGAAAAATATGACGTCAGCTTTTAAAAACCGTATCCACTCTGCAGAAGCTCCAGTCCATCACGGAAAAGAAACGGGTTTATTGCGCATGTTTATAAGAAGCACAGAATTTCGAGCTGCTATTGGCTACACTGCTGCGAGTGATGCATTCTACTTGCAGGTGTATATACGAAGTTCTAACGTAAAATATTTGAAAACATTTAAATTCAGTATCTGAGAATTATTTTGATTTTTTTTTTGGGTAGGCTCGGCCTCAACCTTAATGGACGCTTCGCCACCATTGAATTCATGTACGCAGCCAAGTTTAAGACTCATTTGGAAAACACTGCACAGCGGTGCAGCAAACCTAATAAATAGAACATACATAAACGAAGAATCTGAAATAAAAGACAAAAACAGAAACACGGAAGGTCGGCCGACTTGCTCTGTTCTGGACGAAGTCACTATCGATTCGTTGAAAACTGAGAAAAGAGCTTAATTTATTGCATCTATATTCATACCTCCTCGACGTGTCCCACAAACATGTGCAGATTTCTCCAGCAACACTGACTGAAGACAAACGTCTAGCAGGCGGTTGGCACAGCCGCCCAATATCCCGACAAGAAAAGTTTGTCTGTCGGCCAAGACGCCTACACACGTTCTATACGTCGACTTGTCGGCGCGCGTGCAGCGGTCTTACCACAACCTTTGGCATTTACTCACATCCATTAGCTACGCCAATTCACCTTTCAACCTAATTGAAACCTGTATCCCTGCTGCAGACCGATCTGTCACACAACCAAGATTCCAGGGGCCGAGGCAGAGGGGGAGGGGGGTCGCAAAATCTCACTCTGCACTTCATACGTGGTCACAATTTCAAATGACTCTCAGAAACCTCGAATCCCACCCATAGTGCTGACGACAAAAATAGCAGTTCGTCGCGAGCGGAAATGTGAATTTAGTCCTTGCAACAGGTGCGGTGGCTCTCCGAAGGCAGAATGAATCACTGCCACAGGTACCTCTGACCCCTTGTGCTGATAGTTGGCACCCCCATAAACGACCAAACTTTGACGAATCCGAAACCAGTAAAGGGCAAGTTTAACAAACACGAACAGGTACAAGTTTATCACTTGTCTCTCTTTGAAGCATACCCTGCTCGTATTTTGACAGGCCACTAATGCAGATAAAGCAGCTGTGGGTTCGATTTCGACGCCGTCTATAGATGACAAAAAGACGCTGGTTCAGGGAATGGCTTACAATGCGAGTGATTTAGCTACGAAACTCCTCGAAAGGAAATGTCTCTCCAAATCTGATTACACGAACTTTATTCCGATTGTCAATGAAACATGTAATAACTACTAATGTTACTTCGCTCTCAGTGGAACAGGCACAGGGATGCGAAGATTTATGCTCATTTCGTCCTTTTATGACAGTTGCTTAAACGTTGGAATATGTAGCCCACGTCGCGCGTTGAAGAACCCGTGAACTTTTATTACTTTTTATTTCGTTGCGCTTCCGTCTCTACTGTGGGTACAATATATATTCCCATCTTAACCCATTCCTAAAAGATACAGCACTGCCACTTTGGTAATTGACAGTGCTACTTCGTTTCTACCCTTGATTGTAGTTTCCATACTTGTGGACACTCACGATACAGTGAGATGAATTCTAATGAAACTATTTCACTTAACATATGTGGCGAAACTTCAACATCCGGCATCTTGTCTAGCTTTTCGTCAAAAAATTCTCAAAACACGATATATGCTTAAAGTTGGACAAGACCGTAAAAATACACTTTACGTCTATTAGATATCGTAAAGTCTGACATCCGCTGCTACCGCATGGGGGGGGGGGGGGGGGGGGGGCAGCGTCTTCACGCTGCTGTAGTCTAACCACTATCCCGTCACAAACTGACACGTGATAGCTATTGGTGAAAGCTGTAACAGTCAACATGTTGTACATCGTTAGCTCAAATGGTTCAAATGGCTCTGAGCACTATGGGACAACTGCTGAGGTCATCAGTCCCCTAGAACTTAGAACTAGTTAAACCTAACTAACCTAAGGACATCACAAACATCCATGCCCGAGGCAGGATTCGAACCTGCGACCGTAGCGGTCTTGCGGTTCCAGACTGCAGCGCCTTTAACCGCACGGCCACTTCGGCCGGCTACACATCGTTAGCTACTTCCAGTTATGGAACACCCTTTGCGCCCGACTTCCAACACTTGCCAGTTGTGGTCGATCTTTCCCGTGAGCAAATTCTACGAAATTTGACTACAGAGCTGAACTACGAAGCTAAGTCTCCCTAGGCAGTTACTACACAAACCACCAGAAATCCCTAATTAACATTTGTTCTAACCATTTTCATTTAGGTACTCAGAGTACGCTGAAGCAACTGACTTTTCATCTTTTTCCAACTAAGTGAAAATTCTTTAAGCAATTAAAGTGGCCCAAAGTTCGCTACACACAGCATGTACTGACATCCCGGATTAGCTTTTTCGTAGCGCGCCTGTTAAGAAGTCAGTACTCTTTAACAGCACTATGCGGGGTATCACCAAAGAGTGTTCCGTACTTACCAGCTGAGCCGTCAGGCAGTCTACAGCGGCGAGATACGAACCCAGGGCGCCGCCCGCACAACACGGACAGCCGCCTCCGTAGCTGTCGCCCTTGCCTCCATTTCGTTGTCACCTACGCGCAAGTCGCCGGATCGCGGTCGAATGAAATGATTCGCAGATGGCGGCCCAACACCCGGAAATGGAACTCCCGTCCAAAATACGCACTTTTGACCGTAAACTGTAGTACTGCCGCTTTCACTCCCAACTGAAACTATAGCCTCACGCCACAAGCCCGAAGTGAGGCACTCAGTGGTACCAGAGTTAATGGGGTAACACCGTGTGACAGATACCGCGTGTATCGACTCCGTACCAGCAATCGACACGGATCACTTCTCGATATCAGACAGAGTCCTAGGGAACTCTCAGGGCAGACTTTCCAGTCATGATTGTATATTTTAATATGTACATTTTAATATGAAGAGTCTTAGTTTCTGGCACTGTGCAGCTTATTAAGTTATGAATGAGGTGTTAGGTGTAGCAATTCCCTGGGCTATGGAAAACAGTTTCAGTTAACCTGTGAAGGCAATTTCATCAACGCGATATTCCACTTAAGCAGGGAAGATGGCAGACTAGCGTCCACTGTAACGTTTCTCTTCTTATGGGTAGTTAAAAGTGAAAGAAATATTCAAATTAATAAAAAAAAATATTCTGCGAATTATTATTAGTTTTCCACGGGAAGGACACGTTACGAATACGATGCCACGGTGTGGTTAGTATCCTTACGCACATCTACATACATCTAAATAATCCTTTTAGTATACTGGACCATTACTATATTTTAACCTTCAGGCCAACGCTGTTACATTCTTTCAATGTATGAGACCCCAGTTGTTATTGAACACTGTCGACAACCACTGTCTGAAGGTTCGTTGACTGTAAAACTCTACTGTGAATTATCGACCGGTCTTTATAAAAACGGATCTCCAGGTCCGACCTGTGGAGAACAACATACTTAACAGGCACAACGCGATAAGCAGTCGTTCATTTTGCTTTCAAATAACGTGACCGCCATTTCGTGATACATCCACCTCAAAAACATAAAATCATTAAAGAAATTTAATGTGGTAATATTAAAAGCTTCACTACAATAACTGCAGACGCCGATATTTATCAATAATAATCTTATTATTCCATAAACAATATATAGCATAGTGATTTCGGCAACCTACCTCTTAGTACATCGAATGTCAAAACAGAAGTGAATCATAACAAGACAAAGTCTCCGTTTCTTTACAAAGCTACCTGGTTTTTACGAAAAATTAATTTTGTTTTCCCTACAGAGGTTTCCTTTAACGTTTCATACATATAGGCTCTGAGTTTTTCATTAACATCCGTTACTTAATCATTGACATTATATACAGGGTGTTACAAAAAGGTACGGCCAAACTTTCACGAAACATTCCTCACACACAAAGAAAGAAAATATGTTATGTGGACATGTGTCCGGAAACGCTTACTTTCCATGTTAGACCTCATTTTATTACTTCTCTTCAAATCACATTAATCATGGAATGGAAACACACAGCAACAGAACCTACCAGCGTGACTTCAACTACTTTGTTACAGGAAATGTTCAAAATGTCCACCGTTAGCGAGGATACATGCATCCACCCTCCGTCAAATGGAATCCCTGATGCGCTGATGCAGCCCTGGAGAATGGCGTATTGTATTACAGCCGTCCACAATACGACCACGAAGAGTCTCTACATTTGGTACCGGGGTTGCGTAGACAAGAGCTTTCAAATGCCCCCATAAATGAAAGTCAAGAGGGTTGAGGTCAGGAGAGCGTGGAGGCCACGGAATTGGTCCGCCTCTACCAATCCATCGGTCACCGAATCTGTTGTTGAGAAGCGTACGAACACTTCGACTGAAATGTGCAGGAGCTCCATCGTGCACGAACCACATGTTGTGTCGCACTTGGAAAGGCACATATTCTAGCAGCACAGGTAGAGTATCCCGTATGAAATCATGATAACGTGCTCCATTCAGCGTAGGTGGAAGAACATGGGGCCCAATCAAGACATCACCAACAATGCCTGCACCGAAGTCAACATTACCTTCATTCAATTGGGCCAACTGGCGGTGAATCGAGGAAGTACAGTACATACTGACGAAACTAAAATGGTCTCTAACATGGAAATTAAGCGTTTCCGGACACATGTCCACATAACATCTTTTCTTTATTTGTGTGTGAGGAATGTTTCCTGAAAGTTTGGCCGTACCTTTTTGTAACACCCTGTACAAGAGTTTTAAAGATTTTGAAGTTTCCTTCTATAAGATACCCTTCAGTGACCTTCTGAATTCAGGAAGCTACCGTATAACAGCATCTCTCTTCTAGCATTAGGCTGAAATCGGGGTGGCTACTTGACTAGATTACACACAGGTTCCTTCGTTCACACATACGGACAAGTTAACAAAAACTGACTATTGAGCGCAAAACGTTTGTGCATTTAGTGATTCGTTCCAGAAGTGTGGAAATATTTTGTCCTTGGTCCGGACTGATAGTTTGGTTTTCTCACCAATTTGGACTCGTGTTGAGAAAACCGGTCTTAAAAACACCAATCTTTAGACTTTTTTACTTTCAATGTTTTTGATTCATGACTTTCGGTAGCTGGTACATTTTGCAGCTGAAAAGCGCCGTGGAATAAGTGCTCGCTTTGTAAAAAGACAAAGAATAATTTTAGTATTTTTAGTTGCAGGATAAGAAGAATTAACTTTTGAATAGGTTTTCTTGATGTATATTGTTCTACCGCGGTACGGGAGAGTTTTAACACCAGCCTCATTAATTGTATGTTGTTAAGTGCTGATGCCCATTATTAAGCATTTCTTAAATGTAAAATTATAATAAATAAACAGCTGTATGTTACAATAAAAACCACCTTCAAAGACGTAATATTAAGAGCTAGAACATATTGCTGCATTCATAAATACTCGCTGTAACAACAGGAAGAGCACTAAAGATGTTTCTTCACAGGGAATTTTACACGTTCCCCGTTTTAACTTGTGTGCACATGTGCCTTTTTCTGACGAAGGTTGTTGGCCTGACGAAGAGGGAAACGACTTCGTGACGCATTTCTGGAAACTTTCAAGGTATTGTAGAAATTATCTTTTGCATCACTCCGTCCCATGTCGCCCATGAAAACTGCAAAATATCACTTCAAACCTGATTATTTTATTGAACCAGTCAACTGAAGGGGAAGTGAGCCCATCCCTGGAGATTACGGAGGTGCTGTCATCGCGAGTGATATAATCTGAATCAGGAAGAAGTTTCTCAGAGACTGGACCCAAGAAACTGTCAATGTAACATCGAATCTGGCCTCGTGTGCAAAACGGTCTAATTTGTTGTTTTATTGAAGGAAAAAACTGAGATGAGTAGTAAAAGATATCCTCTAAATTCCCGTTACACATTAAATCACTCAAATCTAAAGACTATAAACTCAAGTAAATACTTAAGGATTACAATTACGAATAACTTAAATTGGAACGATCAGATAGATCATGTTGTGGGAGAGAAAGCAAGAAAAAAACTGCTATTAGTTGGCAAAACACTTAGAAAATGCAACAGTTATATTAAAGAGACTGCTTGCACTGCGCCTATACGCCCTCTTCTTGAGTACTGCCGTGCAGCGCGGGATCCGCATCAGATCGGATTAACGGAGGACCTCGAGAAAGTTCAAAGAAAGGCAGCTTGTTTTGCATTGCCGCGAAACAGGGGCGAGAGTTCCACGGGTACATGATATGCGAATTGGGAAGGATATCATTAAAACAAAGCTTTTTTTCGCTGCCGCAGGATCTTCTCATGAAATTTCCGTCAGCAACTTTCTCCTTCGAATTGGAAACTATTTTATTGGCGCCCATCTACGTAGGAAGAAATGAGCAGCGTAATAAAATGAGAGAAATTGGAGTTCATATAGAAATATTTAAGTGCTCGCTTTTCCCTCGCGCTGTTTGTGAGTGGAATAATGTAATAATATTTTATACTGTCGTGAAATTTTCAAAAAAGAAAAACTGTAGTAGTTGTTGTTGTTGTTGTGGTCTTCAGTCCTGAGACTGGTTTGATGCAGCTCTCCATGCTACTCTATCCTTTGCAAGCTTCTTCATCTCCCAGTACCTACTGCAACCTACATCCTTCTGAATCTGCTTAGTGTATTCATCTCTTGGTCTCCCTCTACGATTTTTACCCTCCACGCTGCCCTCCAATACTAAATTGGTGATTCCTTGACGCCTCAGACCATGTCCTACCAACCGATCCCTTCTTCTGGTCAAGTTGTGCCACAAACTTCTCTTCTCCCCAATCCTATTCAATACTTCCTCATTAGTTATGTGATCTACCCATCTAATCTTCAGCATTCTTCTGTAGCACCACATTTCGAAAGCTTCTATTCTCTTCTTGTCCAAACTATTTATCGTCCATGTTTCACTTCCATACATGGCTACACTCCATACGAATACTTTCAGAAATGACTTCCTGACACTTAAATCAATACTGGATGTTAACAAATTTCTCTTCTTCAGAAACGCTTTCCTTGCCATTGCCAGCCTACATTTTATATCCTCTCTACTTCGACCATCATCAGTTATTTTGCTCCCCAAATAGGAAAACTCCTTTACTACTTTAAGTGCCTCATTTCCTAATCTAATTCCCTCAGCATCACCCGACTTAATTAGACTACATTCCATTATCCTTGTTTTGCTTTTGTTGATGTTCATCTTATATCCTCCTTTCAAGACACTGTCCATTCCATTCAACTGCTCTTCCAAGTCCTTTGCTGTCTCTGACAGAATTACAATGTCATCGGCGAACCTCAAAGTTTTTATTTCTTCTCCATGAATTTTAATACCTACTCCGAATTTTTCTTTTGTTTCCTTTACTGCTTGCTCAATATACAGATTGAACAACATCGGGGAGAGGCTACAACCCTGTCTTACTCCCTTCCCAACCACTGCTTCCCTTTCATGTCCCTCGACTGTTATAACTGCCATCTGGTTTCTGTACAAATTGTAAATAGCCTTTCGCTCCCTGTATTTTACCCCTGCCACCTTTAGAATTTGAAAGAGAGTATTCCAGTCAACATTGTCAAAAGGTTTCTCTAAGTCTACAAATGCTAGAAACGTAGGTTTGCCTTTCCTTAATCTTTCTTCTAAGATAAGTCGTAAGGTCAGTATTGCCTCACGTGTTCCAGTGTTTCTACGGAATCCAAACTGATCTTCCCCGAGGTTGGCTTCTACTAGTTTTTCCATTCGTCTGTAAAGAATTCGTGTTAGTATTTTGCAGCTGTGACTTATTAAGCTGACAGTTCGGTAATTTTCACATCTGTCAACACCTGCTTTCTTTGGGATTGGAATTATTATATTCTTCTTGAAGTCTGAGGGTATTTCGCCTGTCTCATACATCATCCTCACCAGATGGTAGAGTTTTGTCAGGACTGGCTCTCCCACGGCCGTCAGTAGTTCCAATGGAATATTATCTACTCCGGGGGCTTTGTTTCGACTCAGGTCTTTCAGTGCTCTGTCAAACTCTTCACGCAGTATCATATCTCCCATTTCATCTTCATCTACATCCTCTTCCATTTCCATAATATTGTCCTCAAGTACATCGCCCTTGTATAGACCCTCTATATACTCCTTCCACCTTTCCGCTTTCCCTTCTTTGCTTAGAACTGGGTTTCCATCTGAGCTCTTGATATTCATACAAGTGGTTCTCTTATCTCCAAAGGTCTCTTTAATTTTCCTGTAGGCGGTATCTATCTTACCCCTAGTGAGATAGGCCTCTACATCCTTACATTTGTCCTCTAGCCATCCCTGCTTAGCCATTTTGCACTTCCTGTCAATCTCATTTTTGAGACGTTTGTATTCCTTTTTGCCTGTTTCACTTACTGCATTTTTATATTTTCTCCTTTCATCAATTAAATTCAATATTTCTTCTGTTACCCAAGGATTTCTACTAGCCCTCGTCTTTTTACCTACTTGATCCTCTGCTGCCTTCACTACTTCATCCCTCAAAGCTACCCATTCTTCTTCTACTGTATTTATTTCCCCCATTCCTGTCAATTGCTCCCTTATGCTCTCCCTGAATCTCTGTACAACCCCTGGTTCTTTTAGTTTATCCAGGTCCCATCTCCTTAAATTCCCACCGTTTTGCAGTTTCTTCAGTTTTAATCTACAGGTCATAACCAATAGATTGTGGTCAGAGTCCACATCTGCCCCTGGAAATGTCTTACAATTTAAAACCTGGTTCCTAAATCTCTGTCTTACCATTATATAATCTATCTGATACCTTTTAGTATCTCCAGGGTTCTTCCATGTATACAACCTTCTTTCATGATTCTTAAACCAAGTGTTAGTTATGATTATGTTGTGCTCTGTGCAAAATTCTACCAGGCGGCTTCCTCTTTCATTTCTGTCCCCCAATCCATATTCACCTACTATGTTTCCTTCTCTCCCTTTTCCTACACTCGAATTCCAGTCACCCATGACTATTAAATTTTCGTCTCCCTTCACTATCTGAATAATTTCTTTTATTTCATCATACATTTCTTCAATTTCTTCGTCATCTGCAGAGCTAGTTGGCATATAAACTTGTCCTACTGTAGTAGGTATGGGCTTCGTATCTATCTTGGCCACAATAATGCGTTCACTATGCTGTTTGTAGTAGCTTACCCGCATTCCTATTTTCCTATTCATTATTAAACCTACTCCTGCATTACCCCTATTTGATTTTGTGTTTATAACCCTGTAGTCACCTGACTAGAAGTCTTGTTCCTCCTGCCACCGAACTTCACTAATTCCCACTATATCTAACTTCAACCTATCCATTTCCCTTTTTAAATTTTCTAACCTACCTGCCCGATTAAGGGATCTGACATTCCACGCTCCGATCCGTAGAACGCCAGTTTTCTTTCTCCTGATAACGACATCCTCTTGAGTAGTCCCCGCCCGGAGATCCGAATGGGGGACTATTTTACCTCCGGAATATTTTACCCAAGAGGACGCCATCATCATGTAATCATACAGTAAAGCTGCATGCCCTCGGGAAAAATTACGGCTGTAGTTTCCCCTTGCTTTCAGCCGTTCGCAGTACCGGCACGGCAATGCCGTTTTGGTTATTGTTACAAGGCCAGATCAGTCAATCATCCAGACTGTTGCCCCTGCAACTACTGAAAAGGCTGCTGCCCCTCTTCAGGAACCACACGTTTGTCTGGCCTCTCAACAGATACCCCTCCGTTGTGGTTGCACCTACGGTACGGCCATCTGTATCGCTGAGGCACGCAAGCCTCCCCACCAAGGGCAAGGTCCATGGTTCATGGGGGGAGGACTGTAGTAGTAATAATACTGAATTTGCAATGTATAAAATATAAGGTGACATAATGTACGACCTGCTATTAACAAAGGCAACACGCCTTTACTTGACGAATAAATAAATGCCCTTACTCTCGTAACGTCATAACCGACACGAAAATCACCTGCATGGCGTTACATGACAAGTGTACAAGTGTACGCCTATGCTACTTCGTACCAGGATACAGCTTGTCCCTCATTAGCGTTCTGAAAAGTGACAAGGTTCAGGGTGACAAGCTAATTTGTGCATAGCCCGACTTACGACTGGGTGATGAAACCGAGCAGGTGCACTTATTTTAAGTGCCCGTCAATCACAAGTACCATAATGCACGTCTTCTAATTTTTACTCTTGCGAGTTGTTGCGATACTATGGCTGCTAGATTCCCTTCCTCCACTCCTAGCTCCCAAACTTAATCTGCAAGAAGGTTAGTTAGTTGGAAATTGCAAGGGTCATTTTGTACGACAAATCGTAACGATTTTGAACGAGTCATTTTTCATTCACGTCGCTGACTGATTTCTACACGGGACGTAGCTACATGATGAACATTTATAGCTATGTTTCCGTGCCTCAATCTGCAAAAACTGAACGCTTAGAGGATCGCTTAGCTGTCCATCTGCGTCTTTCTGTCTGTCTACCATTCCGACTCTTAACAACCCTTTTTCTCAGGAATCACTAGATGAATCAAGTTCAAATTTATGTCACGTATCAAGGTCTATAATCCCTTGGCAGTGTACAAATTTTAAGCTTCTAAGTCCAATTCAATCAAATGATACCGCTATTTATCTCACACATTTTTCAACCTGTACAACCTCGGTGTCGGGTTAGCGTCTACGGTTAGTAATCAAAACATGCTAGATAGCGGGTTCGAAGCCATCCACACCTTAACCTTTGAACAACAGTAATCGGCAATGGCGGCCGAAGATTTCCAGCATAAGAAGACGTCCTCATTTAGCCAATGATCTTGTCAAAGAGGGTGGAGGAGCGGACAGAGTTTATGGGCATTCTCTCGGGCTCAGTGTGAGAAACTGACCCTAAAAGCGAAAGAGATAGAATGATCAACGGTATGCGGATGGCAGAGGCAATGGAAACCACTGCATTAAGATACGTAACGTGTATCCACAGGACACGTGGCCTGTAATTGCTAAGTGTCATGATGATCTCTCCACTGGTAAAAGGTCCCGGACTATTCCCCTATTCAGATCTGCGGTGGGGCACTGCCGAGGGGAATATGACCATGAGAAAAAATTAAGTAACCGACTGAAAGATAACGTTCTACGCGTCGGGGCGTGGGATGTCACGAGTTTTGGACGTGGCAGGGAAGTAAGAAAATCTGAAAAGCTAGATGGTAAGGCTGGGTCTAGATATAGACTGCGCCAGTGAAGTGAAATGGAGAGAAGACAAGAATTTCTGGTCAGATGAATATAGAGTAATATCGACAGCATGAGAAGACGGTATAACTGAGTAGGATGCATTACGAATAGGAAGGTAGGGCAGAGAGAGAGAGAGAGTTACTGTGAGCTGAGCGACAATCTGCCTTTAGCAGCGGAGCAGCTGGGACGTGTTTACGTCGCGGTTGCAAAGCGCTCCAGGAAGCGGCGACGTTTACACCAGTGGTACACGTGTGTGTTACTTGTCTGAACAATACAATTGGCAGGTAAGTTTCGAAAAATCACGGTAAAGTTTACGTTCTCTTATGAATACGCAAGACCGTAAGCATTTGAAATAGAACTTTTCTCGAGAGATGAGGTGCATATTAATTACACGGAACTCATTGGAATTTATGTATTAATCGTGTACAGCACTGTTTATGTAAAAATGGTGGACGACACAGCGTGTCCAACGATTAGAGAAGCTGCCAAAGGAGGATTCCAGTTTCGAGACTGTCGATGGTCATATTAATGTTCTTTTAGTGGCTAGTGTGGAACCTGGCACGCACAGTATTCGAATGTTAGAAGTGCCCATCGAAGTACCTGAATCACTGATTACAAACATATGGCAGAGAATCTAGTCATACAGCCGAACGTTGGGCAAGGTTTTGCACGTATCCAGTGCTCAACAATGTTCAACAGGTGCAATCATCTTTACGGAGCATGTGCCCTCCTAATGAAATATAGGCCTTTGTAGGTTATCTACAATGGCCAACCCCCGACGTGCTCTGGACGTGGTGGGGAAGGACATCTTCGATCTGAGTGCACAAAGAGGAGTGTCGAGCAACTATCCAGCGGAAGCCTACCGACGCCCGCCGAGCCGCCTCACCACCGCTGACACTACGACTGCGCCCCGCGACGAGGTCAGCCGAGCTCGGGTCAACACCGCAGGCGATTGACGGCGCTCGGGGCACAGTGCTGCCGAGGTGGTTCCTACTGCACTCCGGCCCCAGGCGCTGCCGCTGACAGACCGCGAGGACGGCCACACGACGAAAGACGCGGAAACTGAAGTGGAGGGGTCGACGGACGCTGTGGCAACGGTGATGCGAGAGGAGCTGCAGGATTCGAACGCGCCGGAGCGTCGTAAGAAGCGCCGCCTCCACTCTGGAGGTTCGGCCCCTCCTCGTACTGAGACACCAGATAACTGTGCTGGTCCGTGTCAGACAGGTCCTCATCACCAGACGCCGGACGTCGCATTTGGGCAGTGAAAAGGTGCCGTCTCGTTCCGACGAGGCGTCCTCTCGGGTGTCCGTCGATTCTCCGGCAGCGCAGGACGGTGCTGTGGAAAGTGCACGGACGCCGCATACCGGTAGAGCCGCCACGGTAGTGGAGACTGACTGGGCTGAGCTGGACGACGACGTCACCGACGTGGCTGCTCCCCCTGGTGGACACTCGCATTCCTCTTCCACCACTGAGCGCAACTGACGCCCCGGGAAGACGTCGGAGGGGCAGTCTTCTGAGTACCTGTACTGAGACGACGGGCTTTGGAACTTTCCCCTGTCCAGTATTGTGCAAAGATGACAGATGCTCGGACCCAGGAACACCAATTAGCGACAGATAACGTTAATACTATTAGTTAGACTGTGAAACAACAGCTTTTCCGGGACATTCTGTATGCGTCAGATGAGGATATGGTGACGGTGCAGCAAATCTGTACTACCGCGTTCCAGGAAGTAGACGGCTACGTCTCCTACACAGTGCCGAACTCGACAGCGAGAGTGGAAGGGCGATGTCCGAGAGGGGATCCTGGCTTATACACTTTCGGAACAAGGATTGGCGATAACAGTACGTGGTATCCGTATTGTCAACGTTTACGCCCATCCGGCACAGAAAACAGACGAGCACGTGCGAAATATTGTGTCCTTCTTTACTGGTGAATTCAATCATTTACTGGTGGAGGGGGACTTCAGTTGTGTATTGGCGCCAAAATTCGAGCAATGTAAAGGGAAATGGACTTGTACAACACTAGGGGCAGAACCCGTGAGACTCGCGAGGGATATAAGTTTTTTACTATTCACTCCGCGAGTCGACTCGATGTTTCTGTTGGGCTACGCGATAAGGAGGTCAATGCTGAACGATAGCCACTGCCTGTATTGACTATCTAGTTTATCTGTGTATCATCTCCCATCCTCAACAACACGTGTGGAGAAGCCGCGGCACACGAAAGCTCAGTTGGTCACTGTTGGCGGACACCGAATGTCGTCAGGAAGTCGAAGATGTGTGGGCGACGTGCCAATACCGGGTTCTAGCATACCCCTCGGTGCTTCTGTTCTGGTCAGAATGTGTTAAACATATGATACGACGAGTTCTTATACAGTACGATCGGGATAAGACGAGGGGGATGCAGGAGACTCTTGATTATTATTGCACAATGCTTCGTGAGTTGTCATTTGAGGATCCCTCTTCAGAATATCGTGCAGACGTTCGTCGCGCCAAGGCACGCATCCTCGCGTGACGACGACTGCCAAGTCAGCGTGATCCGGGCAAGGTGTCTAGGCAACATCGCTGGGGAACGCGCCTCGACGTACCATGTGTCGCGAGAACACAAACGTTACCGCCGATCATTAGTCACAGACCTTCGTGAGTCAGAGGGACCTCAACTGATGACATTTCGGTTGGATTTTTTGAGCATTTCTGCCACCTCTTTGCCGACTCACCGACGGCTCACGGGGTTCATAGTTGATGGTCGTGGAGACGACATTGCTGGTAAAGGTAGTCTGAGATAACCAGTTATAGACGTCGGACGCCGATGCATCGTGTATACGGATGGTGTTAACCCCGTTAGAGTCAGCTAAGTCCTGAAGAAGGTCCTCTGAAGCACCGAAACTGGTAGCCACAAAATAAATGACATCGTAACGACGGCTGTAGGTGTTACATTTTACTACACTGTATTTTATCGTCAGTTGTGAGCCAAATGGCGGTTCCATCAGTCTTCATCTCCGTAGTTAGGAGTTGCATCAAAGATGATGGTAAACTGTCGCGAAGCAGGCTCGTCTCAGATTGACACCTCAGTCCGACTACGACGCCCGCTTTCAGTGGTGCTCCCTGCGATAGCACTGCAGCCGCCGACGCACGTTATGCGACTCTGTGTCACTGGAACAACGCTGCACGAGAGCTCATTCGCCTGCCGTGTCTACGCACACCACCTGATACTCCTTGTCCGCTCAGGACACGAAGTGCGACAGGCTGTCGGGCATCTCAGAACTTACGGGATGGCGGCAGGTGGTGACGTTAGCGTGACAATCTCCTGAATACTACACACTGTACGAGGCCCGGAAGACGTACCGCGACCGTTGCGCACGGTGGAAACGCTGCTATACCTAAGGATCGCATTTACTCGTTCTGTTCGCCGGTCAGCGGAGGCGAGTTGTCGGCGGCAATTTCGTAATGTCCGATTGTCCATACGTAACGCTTCGTTGACAGCCGTTCGCCTCGCGTCACGGCCGCCACATTTAGGGCACATCCTGCCGATACCGAAGGGTATCGCGTACTGCCGCACGGCTTCCTCTGTGTAATATGTCAGCACTGGGATGTTATTTAAGATCAGTTACGACACGTTTCACTACCGTTCCGGAACGGTGGCCTCAAACTTACGAAAGTGCACATCAAAGCTTTGGCGCTTAATCTGTAGTACTTCGGAATTGGCAACAGCGAAAAGACACCATTACGTCATCTCTGGTACACGAATTTCTTCCGCCGTCGTTCGAACCTGCCAAGGTGGACAAAATCTTGGCTGCAATTTCACACATTTTGTGGATTACAGTAATGTTCATCTGGAAGTATCTTCCGTGGGAACGCCCACGACTCAGGAGATCTATCGCTACCGGATGAGTCTCCACGGGCGCGACGTCATGGATACCAGACACCCGACTGGAGCCTGGCAGCATACCTGGCGCGCAGTGTGTCCGCCGCTACTGTCAACGGCTGCGTCATCGCCATACGTGTATCCTCATCAGCCGAAACACTGTGAGACAGGACCGGCTGTGCGCCATTCGTATGACCACAGTGTCGGAGGACGTTTGGATGCTGACGCGTTTTTTTACTTTCTTTCTTTCTTTTTGTTTTTACCAGACACGACGTTCATTCCGAAACATAAGGCGCACGTAGTCAACTGCATCGCTGGACATTCGATGCAATACGTGTTTGCGCCAGATGTATTGTCCGTGATGGCTTATTGGATATACCTACAACATCAGGAGCTTATAGTTGTCACACGAAATGTAGAACTTACTTTGTCAACTATCTGGGAAGACTGTTCCACAATCCACCCGACAGCTAGGGTGTCCCTGGACGCAAGATTTAACGATACATCACCGCGTGCTGCTGGGAGTGTGACACAGGTGATTGTTGTCTTTTGACTCCCCCCCCTGACGACGATAGCCACTTGCCATTCCATTTCGTTGTATTAAAATAATAAAATAAATGAAGCAGTGCAAGGATTGTAAATAAAAAACAACTTTCTTACTTCTAAGCTGTTAAGACGACCGCTCGTGGAAAAAGAGGCGGTTAAGGCTCGAGCGCTGGTCGCATTCGTTGCTGATGGTTTTTTGTATTCAGAACTGCGATTACATTCCAGTAGGGATATTTTTTGAAGGTTGGCAAAACGCTTTTAAAACTTGTAAGGAACTAAGTAAACGGTCGCACAAAATCTTAACACAGGAACCGCACTGATTCATTGTCTCCTGAAACAGAGGACAGAGCAGCTGGTACGACGGTTGCAACTCTCTATTTTGATATAACTCGCATTCTGTTAAAATTTTAAGTGGGTAACGTCTTTGCTTGGCAATGACGACATCTTTGATTGGAGTTCGAACCCAGACAACGATTAAATTTTGAATAAAAATTATCATCAGTGGTGGCCAAAGACTTCCTACACGGGAAGTCACCCCTCATTCAGCCAACGACTTTGTAAAAGATGGCGGAAAGAGGAAGAGGTTCGAGGCACTCTTGTCATTGAGGTGGGAACTACCCCTAAAGGCGGAAGAATCAGCAATGATCAATGGCATGAGGATGCAGAAGGCAATGGAAACCACAGTATTGGAATAAAGTTCATTCTCTGCCACCCTGAATTGTTGACAGATGTATCCAAGATGGTGGTCATGACGTCATTCAATATGGCGGATTTTGGCAGGAAGTTTGAACATTGGCAGGAAGAAGATCAATTCACCTACCTCCACTAACCTAACTCCCCTTCTCCAGAAAATGGCGGCAAGTTCAAATTACAACAGGATCATGCACCACACCACGGTTATCTCTACTAAGCTAAGAAAATCGCGAGAAAGAAAGACACTTGTACTAACCTCAGTCACCCGACCGCCACCCACTCCTACAAACTGGCGCCAAGTTTGAATTTTGGCAGTAAAGAGAGTTGACTTGGGGTTTCGCTGCCAACCTAAGAAAACTGCGGGAAGCAAAGCTCACCTCCACTGACCTTAGTCACCCGACCACCATCTCTCCCTACGGATTGGTGGGAAAAGGACTCAGCCTGCACTGGGCTGGCGGAGAGAGGAAGCAGTGTACTTTATTTATTTTGGAGCAATTTACTTAGTGATGGAGTATATTTATCACAGTGATACAGAACACACGCTCTGACATGCTCCACTTCTTCGAGACCTGCAAACTACTCCTAAGTAACTCAGGTATAATGCTCTACACACACGCCTGCTAATTGTAAACCGTCAAAATAACGCATTCACAGCCTACAGACATACAAATCACTCGTAAATAATGCAATAATTTACGTCCAGATAGCCAAACAACTCGCAAATTGTCAAAATAATAATCCATCTAAATCGCTCTGCAAACATGCTTCCTAATCATCAACTGTCGAAATCATGCACCAGTCTTTATTTAAACAACTATAGACAGCTGCACCACCCAGTGTCTTCGCCAGGACACCACTTAGCCTTACCCACCTATGTTGTCAGGCTAATGTACACAAATGTGCACTGACGTGTACTAACGTGCACAACGCATGACGTAACCCTAGATGGTGGGGGTAAATGGTGATAAAACGACTCTGCCCGTGCTTTTTATTTTGCAGGCAGTGTCTCCACCACGAGATCTAGACTCCAACTGAGTTAGTATACAGTACTGGCACCAGAGGGCGCTGTCGCCCCTGACGTCACCTGTTCAACCGCTTCGTCTCTGTCGCCATTCTAACGGGACACGTCCGACATGCGCTGCTGACGTCACAGGGTCAAGCTCGTACTGACGATACAGACTGTTCAACAGAAATCTGGCCGCGATTAAACAGAACACGTGGGCGCCGCTGCCCCCCCGAACCCGACGCCACCCCGGCCGCAGCCGGGCACTCCCGCCGAAGTGGCGTGGCTGTCAGCTGTCAGACCGCACGCAGACGTCCGTTCGGGTCCTGCACGCACGAGGTGGCGGCATCCCCATCATTCTTGACACACCTGAGAAATTCCCCTCCAAATACGTCATCACCTAGGCGCATTTGATGATGCCATCGTACGGGTGCGAAGCCCTATTTTCAAAGCACAGACGCTGCAAGGTGGCCCGTGCACATGTGCACGCTTGCCAAAACACCCTTAATCGGCATTCTCCGTGTTTGGAAGTAGATCACTGTCTAAGCACAGACGGGGGTGATCATTGGAAGCGCATCTAACAATGTTGTTAACATTATACTGATGTCGCATGACTATGTAAAAATAAGAACCGAGTCGACCTTGCTGAAATTGTGTATTGTCCAAGAAACAGTTAACGCTCACATACTCGATATGAGTTTGTACTTTGAGCGGCTCCTGGGAGACCAATATTAGATTCCGATCCACCAGTGCAGGTTTACTGTATCCCTTGGACCTTCACATTGACCATGAAACACAAAAAATGCATCGGGATTGAATACAAAAGGCACAGTGCCGACTTAAGTACAAGAAGAGTGAATCTTCTAAGAGTTTGTGTTTTGAGCGGCTCCTGGGAGACCAGTATTAGATTCCGATGACCAGTGCTGGTTTACTGTAACCCTTGGCCCTTCACATTGACCATGAAACACAGAAATTGCATCGGGACTGAATACAAAAGGCACAATGCCGACTTAAGTACAAGAAGAGTGAATCTTCTAAGAGTTTGTGCTTTGAGAGGCTCCTGGGAGACCAGTATTAGATTCCGATGCACCAGTGCAGGTTTACTTTATCCCTTGACCTTCGCATTGACCATGAAACACAGAAATTGATCGGGATTGAATACAAAAGGCACAATGCCGACTTAAGTACAAGAAGAGTGAATCTTCTAAGAGTTTGTGCTTTGAGCGGCTCCTGGTAGACCAGTATTAGATTCCGATGCACCAGTGCGGTTTACTGTATCCCTCAGCTCGTATGCACGGAAATTCTTGCCCTAACAGAATCTGTTTGCATTCGACGTTATTCTGCGTTATTTTCGCAGTCTTCCTCGCAGGCCTAACGCGATACCCCCTCCGTCACGTGAAACCCTTCCTGCTTTCAACACACATAAGCGTTCCCTCCACAGATGATGAAAAGACTGAAGGAATTGAAGCTTTTCTCTCTCACACACACTCTTTCTACGAATTTATAGTGCACGAAAATATTGTAGGAGGTAACTATTAAGCAAAGCTTTCACGGTATGTCACAGCAAAGAAAATTAGTCACTGCCGTACAGTTACGTGACGGGCGGGACAAACGTCTGTAGACGAGAAACTTGAGCAAAATATATGAGAAAATTAAATTCTGCTTGCGTAAGAAGGCGCCAGCACTCCAGGCGGCAAAGAGGTTGCGAGAATAATAACAGACGCCAGAGCGAGGGAGCCTATCAGAAGGGAGGCCAAAGACAGACTCGCAGGAAATGCGCCGCCGACGCCCTCTCGGCCCCCAGTACTCAGATGGCCGCCGCAGAACGGCGCGGCCGGTCAGCCCGTCACCCGCTGAGCCGCCAGTCGCAGCCCGGCGGCAGTGCCAGCCGCACTTAGCTCGGCCTCCGGCTCTGAGGCTGGTAGCACGTAGCGACCAGAGCAGTGTACTTCACCAGCAGTGAGGCTAATGTGGACTGTTGCGAAATATATTATACCACAACACGTGGTCCATCTTAAGTAACTTCTTGTTCTCAAGAATAAAGAACACTGTTGATACCTGTGTGCAGTTGTGTTACAGAAAGTAAATACCAGCCACCAGCAACATCCTCTCCTCGCTTCCCCTGGAACAACCCCACAATGACAACGAGACGACACAAAAACTGGTGACGGGAATAATTCGGTCCAGATCTTGCTTGCTTCTCTCGTGTTGTAGCTTGCAAGGGTGCTCATTTCACATTGCTGATTTGTTGTTGTCTTCTTGCATGTATTCCAGGAGGGGATCAGCAGAACTAATCAAATTTCTCTTTTCAGAGGCTTTCCTTGCTTTTTTGCTATAATGTATCTGTGTAAACAATGGCTACCCTGCCCCCTCCACCCCCAGCCCCCGCGCCTCAGCCGCAGATGGCCAATGTGACGGATCTAACACAGGCTTTTCAGTTTCAGAACCGACAAATTGCTGCTTTGCCGACGACGGTACAACGACTTCTCGCCTCAAGAGCCGTGTCAGCCGCACAACGACAACCGGCCAACCGGCATGTCAACATTGTGGCAATGTAACGACACCGAAGAGGAATGGCTCGAATACCTCACACAGTTCCAAGCACAATGTCAAGTTCACCATGTCGAAGGTACTCTGAAACTACAATACTTTCTTCCAACTGCGAGGTTAACAAACCATTTACAACTGCATCTCCACGAACTCAGCTATGACAAAGTAACTGCTGCATTAACTCAGTACTTTTGTAACACCATTATCGATTGCAATTGGTACAGAGTAATTATGTGCAGGTAACTATGAACTGTTTATTCTTTAGGCATTAACTTCTTTGAATTGTTGGAGGTAAATGGAAATTTGTGATGTATATTTTTATTTAACTTAACAGTGTGCTTAAATAATGAAACTTTGTTTTAACCAACAGACATATTTAATAATATTATTATGTCAATAACTGGTTCGTACTTAGGGAAATTACATTATGTAACTTACAAGGCGTAGGGAGCCCCCTCCATTACGGAAGGGCCTTGGCGCGCAAGAAAAGGTGGAAGTATAGGTCAGTTAGGGCGGCGAGTGAGAGAGCACGGTAGGCAGTCAGTGGCCAGCAGTCGCACAGTCAACACTGCAGGTGACGAGGGAGGCATGCTGAAACCAAATCTGTGATGGAACGGCCTCGGGTGTGGTTCCGGCTGCAAAATGGTGCTCTCGTGTTTGGAATTGCTCTAAAAATGATTAACTCGCCGCCAAGAAGAAATGAAATAAGACCATTAAACCGCCAGAGAAGAGACCAGATACTTGTCACTTGCTTGCCACCACTATTGCGCCACTGCTTCAACTGCTTCGGAAAACATATGTATACCGGTGTGAACCAGTGGTTTTTTTGCTTTTTTTTTTGCCGTAATAATTCAAATGTTGAAAAACTTGTGTTTCACCATTGAAATTGTCCACTTCATGACACCAAGTAGAGTCCTATGCTATAAGTGCTAAAGATCGAGTATCTTGTTTGTGAAGAACTAATAATTTGTTTTTAATTTAAATGTGCCAAAGTTTCAGTGCTAAAGAGCATAGGCCGGCCGGTGTGGCCGTGCGGCTAAAGGCGCTTCAGTCTGGAACCGCGTGACCGCTACGGTCGCAGGTTCGAATCCTGCCTCGGGCATGGATGTGTGTGATGTCCTTAGGTTAGTTAGGTTTAAGTAGTTCTAAGTTCTAGGCGACTGATGACCTCAGAAGTTAAGTCGCATAGTGCTCAGAGCCATTTGAACCATTTTAAACAGCATAAATGTTGTCAGTTAAAATCGTTTGCTTCACAAGTAGTAAAAGAGGCACATAATATTAAACTGGCGAAACCTTTAATTTGCTATGAACTGATTTTACTTTGAAAATGCCAAAGTGTTAGGACTAATGAACATAAATGCGGTCAGTTAAAATCACTTGCTGCACAAGTGTCGTTGTAAAGCACTTAATATTCATCCTATTTGAAATTTACCTCTAACTTGAAATTATTTTGAAGTTAATTAGGTATATTGTCAGTGCAAATGGTTAGAAAGCACTGCAAGATAATTAATATCAAGTGGGATGGGCAGTCAGTATTATTGTAATGAAAAGTGTTTCTGTAAGATGCGCATAGTTCATGATAAAGGAAGGTACGGTATAAGGGCCCCCACTTTATTTTTTGCCAGCAGGAGAAAGTTAATTTGAATCTGGTTTTTTGCTCACGAATCTGAAACATTACCACTGTGGAATGAATATGAAATGTGTTATTTCAGTGTCATATTATTCCATTTGTGAGATATATATGTTTGTTAGTCAAACTTTAACTCTTGTCAGGTGCCACATAGTCTCGTGCTGTCTTTGGGAAATTTTTTTGTGCTAAATTAGTTAAAGGTTGAGGTGATGATTGTAGTTAACAGAAGTAGAGTCACTTTTACATTTCTCCACTTTTCATTCGCAGCCACACTACACGACAACGGTGCGCCATCTCGTGGGGAAGGGGGAGGGGGGGGGGGATGTGCTAGCATAATCTGGCGCCAGCACTCCGAGCGGGAAAGACGTAGTGGGAAGACAGATAATAGACGCCGGGGCAAGCGAGCCTATCAGAAGGGAGGCCGATGCCCTCTCGCCCCCGGTAGTTAGATCGCTGCCGCGGACCGGAGGGCCCGGTCGATCCCGTTCGGTCGTCCGGTGAGTCGACGAGTCGAGTCGTCGGTCGCAGCCCGGTGGCAGTCGCAGTCGCAGCCAGCTCGGCCCGTAGCTCAGTCGGCACCTGGCGACCGGAGTAGTGTGCGCAGCGGGACGTGTGCTCCGTCAGCAGTGAGGCTAACGTGGGCCGTTACGGAAGAGCTCGTAACGCGACAACGTTCCTAAGTAATTTTCTGTTCTGATAAATAACGAACCCTGCTAATACCTGTGTGCAGTTGTTTTATAGAAAGAGGGTACTGGCTACCAGTAACATCCTCTCCTCGCTCGCCACAGTACAAGTCTACGGTGACAACGAGACGACACAAAAGAAATTAATTGTTTCTGATAAAAGATGCCAACTGAGCGTCTGTTTGTCTCACCCTCCCATAATATCCTCAGCCAGAGGTCTCTCAAACGACTGCCAACGTCATTGTTCGACGATAGTGGACCGATCTGCTTGACATTATTCTGATGCAGAGGTACACGCAATAAATGAAGGAAATGAATGTCAATTTGATCTCGCAGTGGCTCGACCTAGGGACATCCATATAAGTGAAGGAAGAACGCGTAATGCATCTGGTCGTTCTAACCGGGAAGGGTCACTCGGGCGAAAACGCTCGCTATTGGGTGGAGTGCCGTCACGTCACGACGAGGACCCTAGCGCAGCGCAGCCGTACGCTTACGCGCAAATACGCCGCACCGCAGACTCCGTGCCGTGTTACTCGTTCGTTTTACTTTCGGTTTCGCTCGATACGCACCTGTACAAGTAAAAACGAGGGGCCAGACAGGTTTTGCACACATTAAGAGTAAATAAATGATAATTAACATGAAGAATAACTCACTCGTTCGATGAAGAAGCAAATCCTGTCTGTTTATACTTCCGTTTACCAGACGACGATGCAGTCCGTAACTGCTTCCTCTTTGCGGCACATTTCTTCATTGCTTCCAACTTTGCTCCTCGACTGAGATGCCTAATCCTTGTAAATGTTCTCGTTTTTACGTAAAGAGTAATAAATACTTCACGAACTGCAGGAAACTTTTGTTTTAAAATAGACCACAGAGACTTTAAGACTTTTTTTGTTTACACACACCATTTCTGTGAAAAGCAGCAAGTTCTTCTTCAAACTGCAACACTCTGTTTTGCCATCCTGGCATTGGAGTGTAAAGACCACCACGAGATATAATGATATCCATTCTGCAGCATCATCTCCTTCACGTTTTGCTGCTGCAAGGCTTAGTGATTTATCAGTCTTGTGGCACTTAAATGCAATATAGCCTACAATGTACTTTACCGCATCTGGTAGAACATCTGAGACTACAGAGTCATCCCCCATTGTTACCACATCTGTCAGTAAATTTTCTTCAACATTCACAGTTTCTGGGATTTCTCGCAGCGGCGTTTCGTCAACAACATTTACACACACCTCACTGGCAATGAAGCTTAGGGATGCAGAATCCGGGTCGACGTCACACTGGGAAGACTCTGTGTTTAATTCTTTAGTAACTGGCCTGTTCCCAGAGAAAGAAATATCACTTGGATTACCCGTCAGTATAAGAAGACGTATCCTGTTCCTTACGTCAAAAGGCGTAGGACTGTTATAAAATATACCTAATCCTCGTACCCAAGAAAAAGTTTTGCAGGCAATCGTGATTCAGTCTACAAGTTAATATATACCCAACTTTCATACTTTTCAGACTCTCGAAAAGACAAAAGAGAGATTTTACTGAAGTTATGAAACCTTTTCGGAAAGGCAACATTCTTTCTTTGTCACCAACGCGCATTGCTGAACAGATATCTAAGAATCTCTTCAAAGTATTTTCTTGAATTGTGACATTCATTCCAAACCCACTACGCAGGGGTGAGCATTCAACTTTTGCAGCTCTAGGGTTCAAGATATCAAATATGTCGTTAACGAGTTCAATCAAATTACTTTCAACGTCTTTATGAAGAACATACAGTACTTCAAAGCCTGAGCTGTTTGTCGTGAAAATAGGCGCGCTGCCATCCGTACATTCTGCCTTGCTCTTCCAGTTACGTTTAAGTGCGCTTCAGTAATGTGGCGTGTTATAGTCGAGTCACTCTTTTGATCTTTTAAAAACTCCTGCCTTAGATGTTTTGTATCCATCAGGTAGCGTAATGCCTGTAGCCAAGAAATGGTTCCGTAATAACTTTAACATATGTGGTACATCGAAGAAAACCCATACATTCCTCGTGTCGTCTGCTGGATTTACGAAATAAGTTCTCTGCATCGACAGACAGCTCCTTCCAAACTTTTATATTTTTCCCGCCCATATAACACGTCACAGGAACTGCCTTAATGATGCTCTGAAGCAAATTACTAGTCATCGCAGTGTCGAAATCATAGTAAACTGGTTGTTTCCACTGTTTACGCAACTCACATATCATGCAAACTTGTACATTGGAATGTGGTCCGACTACTACTCTTCAGACGAAAGCATATGCGCCCATCAACATTCATTTCGTCAAATATCAGAACTGCTAGTCTCTCTTGAGTAGTAAAAGTGTGTGACTTGGCTTTCAATAAACACAGGATATCTTCAAGAATACCCGGTCTGCATTTAAATTCCTTCGTCCATTTCTGAAGGGTTGCCCTGCACGGCAAAGGAATTTTTCGCTTTCGCAGATCAAGTGTATGCTTTAGGTGACAGAGCTCTTCATCTACATCTACATTTATACTCCGCAAGCCACCCAACGGTGTGTGACTCTTAAAGTCAATGCATAGGCAATGTCCTCTGAATTCCACTTTACCATTTGTTTTCATTTAATAGGCATCTTATTTGCGCCGGTGTAAAACACTTTGACTATACACTATTTACACTTTTGAGAAATTTGACTTTTTCTTTCGCGCCAGATGACTTTCTGTCCGCTTCAACGAAAGAACACGTCAGAGATCGTTCGTTTTACTTCGTGAGGCTGCATCACATTTTTTTAGTGCCACTTCTTTCTGTGCATTCAGTTTTTTTAAAAGTTCAATATCGGCCCTCAGTTCCTTGATTTCCAAATCCTTATTCACTACTTCAGTGAGCTCATGAGCGCAATCTGTGCATGTGGTTCGGTCGACTTTCTTTTTTTTTCGGTGACACAGTGTCTAAAGTCGTCAAAGCTCGCTTTTGCAAACTTCTTGCTCCGCTTGCGCATCCCTAACGAATGAATTTAATTTTCATTTTATTATTCCTAAAATTATTTACCGAGAAGGCCCACTATTCCCAAAAAAATTTTACTGAGTACTATGCAACTGCATAATTTCTCACTAAAAATCAGATAAATTGACAAAAGTGATTAAATATCAGTGGCATAAGCGGCTACAATAGCTTAATTGGATAAAATGTAAAAATAAAATTTTTTGAGGATATACAGTCATACGAACCAATAACCTTCAACACAGGAATCACAAACCATACCACTACACTACGAAGTCAACTGGTCACTGTCACATATTCTTACAGAAGTAAAGCTAAACAAGTTACGCGAAATATGCTGATTTTGTCATTTGAACTATATACTAGCTCTAAAATAGCTAACATATCGAGAATACGTAAAAATAAGGCTATTTCTACGACAAATGAAGCTATTATATCCAGGAGGAAAATCAAATACACCTGAGCAACATTATTTATTGCCTTTACAATATAATCATTCCCTCCAGTAAAGCAGTACAATAATGCGTCAAAAAGCGTTGCATTTATGTTAATTCATTTGCATTACGGTAATTTTTCAGTTTCAATTATTTAAAGTGTTATGTATGTGCAGACGTCTTATCCTTTCGTTTGCATCACCGCTTTCCGCAATTTCTTCTCCATCTCATTTCGGAATGTTTATGCAGGGGATTGCTGTTGGTAATAACTTCTTTCTTGAAGGTAACACTAGAAGCTCATTTTTCAGATCCCGTTCACAATCTTCAAGTCGAAAATGAGCTGAGCGCACACGTGCAGTTTTCACGTTCACTTTGTCCTTGCGTTTGCATCGAACTGTCCATTCAAGTTGCAAGTGCTCATCCTTGCGAAAAACGTGATAAATAACGTCCGTCGTCGTTCGAGCAGTATTAATGCAATGTGCCATGACACGGTTACAGTGACTTTCTCAAAACAAATTACTCTTTGGGATGCACTCTGCCACTTCCGTGTTCCACTGAATTCACAAGCACTGCAGCGTTCTCTTCGTGACGTCAAGGCGCGTCTGAGAGTTTTTTACTTGCTTTGGGCCGGAATGGCCTACCTGCTTTTTCTATATACCTTGGTTCTACCCTCCATCAATTCGTCATAGTCCTTTCTTTACTGGCTGTCAACAGAAATACATAGTAATAGTAATTCATACATAGTAATAGTTGTATCACAAAAATCAGAGAGGTTTGCTTTTTAAATAAACTCGACTCACAGATTTCCGGTAAATACCATATGTTTAAGTAAATACAGAGGAACATAGGAGCAGATGCTTACACTATGAGATACCCGACAGATATAAGCGCCACCGTCGTGCCAGAATAAATGAAGTACATAATGATCGCTTATTTGTTTACCGACACTATACATTTTTCATTTCCGCTTCGTTCACTTAGCAAATGCCTCTAGCCAAATGATTTTCATTAAAAATCTTATTTCTTTATGTGAAAAAGAAAAAAAAACACTATTTTACTATAAAATACAGTATTAATAGATTTCTATAAATATGGTTTTGTAATCACTGTGGGGGCGATGCATAAATGTCCTTCGTAAATAACAATCATGTATAACGTTTTAGGGGCCCCTTGAGTGCACGAAGTTATGTAATGAACAGAACATAGTTCGGGCATTCAAACAGTTACCAACTAGTAGACACATTTTCGCTTAAATATTTGGCCAAAGAATTTTGTTCTTTTAGAACGATTTAGTTTTGATTTTCTGATAGCAAACTATATTAAGAAATATTTTCGTTTTGCTTTAATCATATAATAAAGTACGAATTATTTGGTATCCGTGTGCTGATCGATAAATTATCAGTCTTTATTAGAAGGTTTACCTTGGATTAGACCTTTTTACCATATTTACTTTCGACTTTATGAGGCACAAGTGAACAGTTGTGTTTATGTGGCGTTTCATTTTGTCTGCTTCCATCCTTCGCCCGTGGGCGCAGCAGACGGGAAAAAGCCCCCGTTCCCTCCCACCACCCCACCTCTAAAAAAAGAAACGCAGCGAGGGATAAAATTTCCATCCAGTTTACTCAGTTTAACATAAAAAAAATTGCTCCATATTTACAATTTTATCGAAAGGTACCGTTACAAAAAACAGAATTTCGTACTTAATTTTTTCGCTTTGTGTTATCAAAGTTATCGTGTTGATTGTTTTGAAATCTGAGCTATTTTTGGCTCCACAGTTTACAAACTATAGTAAAGTTCTTAAACTTTAGACCAATGTGACTCTCGTCAGCAATTAAGTCTTCTGCTCTATCTAATTGATGCGGAGATCAGGCAGTCGCCGACCTCTGTCATCTGTTGCAGCTCCGCCTGTACACCAGCTGCTTGATACGAACAAACGCCTGCTGCTCGCACCAGGGCTGCCACGGCGTGTCGGGGGCTGCGCTCTGCTTCGCAGCTCGGCATCGTTTATACGAAGCAAATTAAGGGCAGCATCAGGGAGACGAAACACATTCGTTACGCGCTTGCGGCCCTGAAAAGAATTTTGCTTAATGTACTTGTCTTGTCAAAAGTTTAATGTAGGTTATATGTAGTTACTCCTGTTCATTCATTTCGTGAAGTGAGAACTTCCGTTTTCTTGTTACGTGTACGTTGGCATCACTGTCACCTGTCAGAGCTCCGCATGGCTCCCACTAAACAATCTCTGTCTGCGTGTTGCTTGTAGTTCAGTACTCAGCGAAGCATATTACGAAAGTGTCCTCCACAAACAGGAGTTGAGCGTTCTTGTACGACACACGTATGTTTGGTCTTTAAAGTTTTTTCACGTTACACGAACTCAATCGAACCTGACAACAATAGTCGGCACATTAAGCACTGTTACCGAATAACAAAACGGCAGACGTCAGTTGGTTTCCGCGGTACCACCTTCATCACATGTGTTTATTTGTGGTTTCGCGCAACAAAAGTTATGAAGACACACTGGATGAAAAGCGTTCGCGGATACTTCAGCCGATTACTTCCACAATCCGACGCAGCAGAGGTGAGTACAAATTCACGTACTACTGCGGGCTTTCAAATGTGTTATCTGCTTATGCTTGTGGAGTCTTTCAGCATTACTTAAATGAGTGTCGTGAGCTTCATAGTGGGTTTTAAACTGCAGTACATACAGAATCACTGCGTCTCTTTTCTTAGGAGCTTCTATGTACCTTGCCAATCAAATAGTTACTGTTCAAATATTTTGTTATCACAGTACGTGAAACTTGATACAACTCTAAAATTATTTACACATTTAATATCTCTCTTTTGCGATATTAGCAGTGGAGTTGTATATACAAGATTTTTATACTCTCATAATAATGGGTCATGTACTTAGTTGCTCCGTTCAGTGGCCTGACGTTTACCTGTGAGATGTCTTTCATAAAATAAAGTGTTTTCCGTCGTTCATGGCGCCACTTTTCGCACTTTACTTGCGTAGAAATTATGGTGTCTACGAAAGAAGCTAAAATTACCAGAGCAAAACGTGGTCCACCGCGTACGCGAATGAATAATGTGCATCCAGCGATACACAAAGAGAAATTTTGCCTAGTTAAGAGATTGACAAGACATGGCGATAAGCAACTCATTGCTAGATTTTTCAACTAGTACTATGATCTTGCTTCATTCAAATAGAACAATTCACTAGAAACGTACTTAATTACTTGTTCCTGCACAAAGCGTTTGTCATAATAAACTAAACTTAAGCCATAAATATCTATAGGTTTGTGCATTGCTTGCGTAGCAAACGCTTTTTTACTTCTCTGTGCTTGGCAGTATATCCTACTCATGCTGGCTGCGCTTAGAGGTAAATTATCATTTTATGTTTTACACGTTTTAATGTTCATTCACATACCACGTATCTCTGTCATAAATTAGTACTTTCCAAATTATTTGGGATTAACCATTGTAGCCTACTGTTCAGGACATGTCTGCAGATCATAGCATTACATGTCACTTGTAGTCTATGAAAGAAAACACTTCTACCGCTTCAAAGCTTGTGTCCAAATTTTAATCAGTTCTTATACAAATATATTTGCATATGTACGTTAGTCCCTGAGATTAGCACAGCTGGATCTGTCTGTGACTGTCAAGAATTATACACAAAGATTTAGATTCCATACTTAATTACGAAAAATTCATTCATCCTTGAAGAAGCATACTTAAAAATTACAGAAGCACTTTCATTCTTAAAAGAAGAATTCGTCAGACTTAATTCCTAATAAGTCCAATCATAGCAAGTAACGTATGAAGTGAAATTATATACAAATACTAGATATTCCTCGTGCATTTCTTTCACCACCGCCCGTCAGGCCCAGGGAATGGAATAGCTCGCATGACGATAAAATGTGTACAGACTAATATGGCGCGCGGTGAGTGACCTAAAGGCATTTCCCATTTAAAGTCGCTACTGCGCCAGATGTCAATTCAGTTTGCGCGAATAATACATTTGATATGGAACTACCTGCAAGTGATATTGGTACTTCTTAATAATGCGAGAATCATTTGAGAAGACATTCGAATATTATTTAGCAAATTAGGTAGTTGAGCCTTTTGTTGTTCTGTTAAATGCTAGGACTGTGTCATTTTCGTTTGAATACGGGAAAAAATACCCATGCGAGCCTCTATGTTCTGACGTTCCAGTGCATTGCGAACACAGTACTGCCCTACTGCGCCTTAGTTCCTATCACTTTGAGACTTTGACCTTCACTTTCTCGCACCAAGTGCCACGAGATCCTTAATGAACTTAAAACTAATTTCCTACCACCTACTACTAAATGCCAAGTTCCGTTTGGATAGTCGATCTTTGCGTAACCTCCAACCAGAAATTCCGAGCCTAACAGACAGGAGACAAATTCTTTACAGCGAGAAACGTCGAGTCCGCGCAGAATAATAACGTGTGGGGAGAGTGATTGGTGGTGGTGGAAGGCGCTGGAGGGGTAGCGCCCTTCTACACTGAAGGGTACGGCCGTAACTTTGGTTAAGTATTCAGTGGAGCTCACACTTGTATGGCGACCATTCAAGGAGATCTGTCACCACTGCTTTCGTTGGTAGTTGAAAAGAACTCCGCTGAATTTGTTGTTTTCGCCTGGCTTGTTAACCATTTGTAACATTCAGAGAAGCGTCACGAGTGGCGAATTTTGAGTAAAACTGACACATTTAACTTTTGCTTCTTTTCCTAAAACGCGGCAGAGCTTACAGTTTCATCTCGCTACCCTGTGTTCTGAAACAGAGTTTTACGAAGTTTGTTAAGGAAGTGAGGAACAGGAAAGTCGGTAGCTTATGAAAAAGCACATCCTCGGTACAAAAATAAACAAGTAATATCTTCACTTATATTATTTCAAAACCTGTAGCATTTCTCCTTTCACCAGCTATCGATGGTCCTTAAAAATTGCGTCTGTGGTTAGTGGAATAACACGGTAAATGATGCAGTTCTGGCTGACAACCGTATGGAAAAATAGTCTCCTCTTCGCGTGCTGTCATTTGCCAAAATCTCATTTCGATATCTCAAACTGTTTAGGAAATATGAGGAATGCTGTCCATATTATGCCCTGGCTTTATTGCTGGCGGGTCGTAAGTGAGTGTGCTATGTAAGATCAACTTTTTCGAGATCAATGACAGATGAAGACCAACTCCTAAGTCTAAAGACAAATTCAGTACTTTAGCTAAATTTAATACTGCGAAACATATAACGTAATATCTACCAAATGTAAAATCGTAGCGACTTTTTCGTAATTCGCGCAGTGTCTTACTTCCGTGCAAATATCACCATAACTATGACCATCAACGAATGATGTGCACATTATCATGAAGCTGACACATTTATAAGCTGTAAGTAACGCAAAAATGAACTTTTTTACCGAATAGCTTAAGTAAAATCGGTACGCCTCTATTCTGTTTCGCCGACGTAAAGAGACAAAGACAGTCGACACCCCCTTCGGAACAAACGAATGAACTTGCCCGCCACTTTGGACGAAAACTGGTCACCGCGCTTCGGCTACCGTATTGTGCGCGGGCTGTACATGCTACTCTTCCGCCCTCACATTCCACAGTCACCCAACTAATTGCCCCTTGGCGCCAATAGCACATGAGACTGTACAGTTTTGGAGTGGCATTGTCCGTACACGAGTTTCACTGATTACAATTTTAAAACAATGCGCGTCATGGACGTTAACACCTGCACCTGTGTCCAACACAACTGTCGTGGGTACGCCTCCCACTGCACCATCCAGTGCTGCCCCATCTAATTCATCTTTCTTGCATGCGCGATTTAAAATAACCACAAAGTTCTCCTCGAATATCTGTATCTTCATTATATCATAGTACCGGAATCTCTTGATCAGTTTCGGCTCGTTGGTGTACATTCTGGAAGTTCACAAATTTTGAAATTCAGAGAAATATGAGAGTGCGAAATGAATGTGTGTGTGAAACGATATGGGAATAACTGCTAAGGTCATCAGTCCCTAAGCTTACACACTACTTAACCTAAATTATCCTAAGGACAAACACACACACCCATGCCCGAGGGAGGACTCGAACCTCCGCCGGGACCAGCGCGAAATTAATAGTGCCTGCTGTACAACAGTTATGCTTATCAACATATCTATACAACTTCCGTTGCTGACAATAATAATAATATTAATAATAATAATAATAATATTGTGCATAACTTGTCTGAAAAAAAGAAAGAACAGTTTCTGTGGAATTTTGTTGTTTTGTACGCAATCAAGTACAGCTTCTGATAAGAACGAAATAACGTTTAGGCTTTCGCTACTCTCCGTTCCGCCATTTTCTGTGAGTAGGAGTTGTCGTTCTTTTCTTATTTTTTCGTAAAATTGTACTAGATCCCTAATGTGGTCAGAGAGGCCCCACTTCCTTTGCAGCTAACTTTTCCTGGTAATTTTTTTTCTGTTAGCGCTTAATACAGTTTAATCAAAGAGTTAATGTTGACACTGCACAGGAAAGCCGATTCCTGCACAGTAAACAACCAAATACAAAGAACCGTTTGCGGAAATTATTAAAGTCAAGAAGTGCTACCTACCAGCAAGGTCACTACACCAGAATACAAATGAGGCGCTGAAAGCCACGGGGGCTAAAAGCACAATGCCCTCGGCCTCCAAAGTTAAGTGAATATCAGAGGAACCAGTGAGACAGGTTTTAGCGGATGTTCAGATACAGTGTAATGTGGGCCTACAGAACAGGTAAACCTGACCCACCATAGCGTGAGTAAACGCTAGTCTCCAGTTGACGATGATGTGCTTTATGGTTCTCAGCGCCTCTAATGGATTATTGTGTGATAAAATCCAAAATTTAATATACTATATCTCACTCAGAACTCCACAAAATAGGTTTTTTATCAGTAGAACTTTAAAATAAACTGATTACCAATCTAATGTTACTATAATGAGTGAATTGGCGTATCTGTGCAGTGTGCCTAGTGGGATTTATGCCAAGCAAACGTCTGCTGCAGAGTAAACTTCTAGTTGAGTGGTAGTGGCTAGCAGTACACGTCGTGCGTGATGCCCATCCTGTTTCGGCACTTTCCTCTAGGCGGACCAAGACATATGCGACGTACTCAATTCATCTGCCACATCTTGGTCATAAAATCGAGTCTTCAATTTCATAACTACGGTCATTGTAAAGTTAGAGACACGTATTTGTGAGGTACTGAATCCCCATGTATACATCTGATAGACAGATGTCCTATTTATAGAGTTAGTGACGGCATAATTTCGCATCTCAAACACGGCTGATATGTGTTGGTTTCCCTGTAAGAGGCGTTCTCCGTTACTAACGAACATTTTATATGAGTGATGCAAGCAGCACTATTCTGAAAGAGGACGGACAAACGTAGTGTAGGCAGTCTCCTTAGTAGATCTGTTATTTTTTCCAAGTGTCCAGCCAATAAAACGCAGTCTTTGGTTAGCCTTCCCCACAACATTTTCTATGTGTTCCTTCCAATTTCAGTTGTTTGTAGTTGTAATTCTTAGGTATTTAGTTGAATTTACGGCCTTTACATTTGACTGGTCTACCGTGTAATCAAAGTTTAATGGATTCCTTTTAGCCCTCATGTGGATGACCTCACACTCCGTTATTTAGGGACAACTGCCAAATTTCGCAGCATTCAGATAAACACTGGACTCGCATTCGGAAGGACGACGGTTCAATCCCGCGTCCGGCCATCCTGATTTAGGTTTTCCGTGATTTCCCTAAATCACTCCAGGCAAATGCCGGGATGGTTCCTCTGAAAGGGCACGGCCGACTTCCTTCCCCATCCTTCCCTCATCCGATGAGACCGATGACCACGCTGTCTGGTCTCCTTCCCCAAACCAACCAACCAACCAACCATTCAGATAAATTTTCTAAATCATTTTGCAGTTTGTTTTGATCTTCTAATGACTTTATTAGTCGATAAACAACAGCGTCACCTGCAACAACCGAAGACGGCTGCTCAGATTGTCTCAAAAACCGTTTATATAGATAAGGAATAGCAAAGGGCATATAACACTACCTTAGGGAACGCCATCACTTCTGTTTTACTCGATGACTTTCCGTCAGTTACTATGTACTGTGACCTCTCTCACCAAGTCACCAATGCAGTCACATAATTGAGACGATATTCCATAAGCAGGCAATATCACTGTAAGCCGTTTGTGTGGTACAGTGTCAAAAGCCTTCTGGAAATCCAGAAATACGGAATCGATCTGAAATCCCTTGTCAGTAGCACTCAACACTTCATGCTATTCGCATGTGTTTCGCTGTGTTTCACAAGAACGGTGTTTTCTAAACCCGTCTTGACTGTGTGTCAATACACTGTTTTCTTAGAGGTAATTCATAGTGTTTGAACACAATATATGTTTCAAAATCGTGCTGCATATCGACGTTAACGAAATGGGCCTGTGATCTAATGTGTTGCTCCTACTACCTTTCTTGAATATTGGTGTGACCTGTGCAACTTTCCAGTCTTTGGGTACGGATGATTGTCAGGTATGAAGCTAATGCATCAGCAGTCTCTGAAAGGAACCTAATTGATATACAGTCTGGACCAGAAGACTTGCTTTTATTAAGTGATTTAAGTTCCTTCATTACTCCGAGGATGTTTACTTCTACGTTACTCACGTTGGCAGCTGTTACTGATTCGAATTCTGGAATATTTACTTCGTCTTCTTTTGTGAAGGCAGTGTTTAGTAACTCTGCTTTCGCAGCACTGTCTTCGATAGTATCTCCATTGCTATCGCGCAGAGAAGGCATTGATTGTTTCTTGCCGCTAACATATTTCACATACGACCAGAATCCCTTTGGATTTTCTGCCAGGTTTCGAGACAAAGTTTCGTTATAGGCATTGAAGTCCGCGCTAAATTTCGAGCTTCTGTAAAAGATCGCCAGTCTTGGGGATTTTGCATCTGTTTAAATTTGGCATGTTTGTTTCGTTGCTTCTGCAACAATGTTCTGACCCGTTTAGTGTACCAAGGAGGATCAGCTCCGACGTTTGTTAATTTATTTGGTATAAATCTCTCAATTGCTGCCGATACTATTTCTTTGAATTTAAGCCGCACCTAGTCTACACTTACATCATTAATTTGGAAGGAGTGGAGATTGTCCCTCATAAAGGCGGCAAGTGAATTTATATCTGCTTTTCTGAATAGGTTATCTTTCTTTATTTCTGAAGGTTTTGGGGGTTACAATATTCAGTCTCGCTACGACAACCCTGTGTTCACTAATCCGTGTATCAGTTTTGATGCTCGTTATTAACTCAGGATGATTTGTTGCTAAAATGTCAAGTGTGTTTTCACAACCGTTTACTATTCGCGAGGGGTCATGAACTAACTGCTCGAGATAATTTTCAGAGAATGCGTTCAGCACAATTTCGGATGATGTTTTATGCGTACCTCCGGAATGAAACATGTATTTCCGCCAACATATCGATGGTAAATTAAAGTCACCACCGACTGTGGTCGTAGAGTCAGGTACGTGTTTGAAATCAGACTCAAGTTTTCTGTAAACCTTTCAGCAACTGTATCATCTGAATTGGGAGGTCGGCAAAAGAACCCAATTATTATTTTATTCCGGTTGCCAACAATGACCTCCGCCCGTACTAACTCAGAGGAAGTATCTACTTCAATTTCGAGACAAGATAAACTACTTCTAACAGTAACAAACACGCCATCGCCAACCGTGTTTATCCTATCCTTTCGGATCACCGTTAGGTTCTTCGCAAAAATTTCGGCCTAGCTTACCTCCGGCTTTAGCCAGCTTTCAGTGCCTATAACGATTTGAGCATCAGTGCTTTCTACTAGTGCTTGGAGCTCTGGTACTTTCCCAACAAATTACAACTGTTATACTGACGGTTGCTGTATGTACGTTCCCCCTGTGTTCGGTCTGCACCCTTTGTGACTGAAGCCGTCTTGTGTTTTCCCGAGACCCTCTAGCCGAAAAAACCGCCCAGTCCACGCCACACAGCCCCTGCTACCTGTGTAGCCGCCTCCTGCGTATAGCGGACACCTGAAGTAGAACCCGAAACTCAACCACCATCTGGGGCAAGTCGATGAACCGTCGCAGAACCGTCTGAGCCTCTGATTGAGACCCTTCGCTCGGCTCTGTACCAGATGTCTGCAATCTGTCCTATCGACTATGCTGCAGATGGTCAGCTCTGCTTTCATCTTGTAAGCAAGACTGGCAGCCTTTACCATTTTTGTTAGCTGAAACAAGAGAGAATCTCTTCTGATCCAAAGTGACACACATCATTGGTACCGATGTGAGCCACCACCTGCAGCTGGCTGCACCCTGTACATCCAGGAGGACCCGTTCCACATCTGGAATGGCCCCACCCGGTTTGCACACTGAGTGCACATTGGTTTTCTTTCCCCTCATGGCAGCCATGTCCCCGAGGGGCCCCATAACGATCCTACCGTCGGAGCTCGCAACTACCAGCAATCCCACCAGATCTTGCAGGCCGAGAGGTTTCCTCTGAAACAGGACAGGCGACAGCATGTGGCTCAGCGACAGACAGCACGTGGAACCTGTTTGTCAGACAGACCGGGCAGGCCTTACGTGAGGCCTGCTAGCCCGGGGCGACCTCCCACTCGACCGCAGGTGAGGGATCGACCTCAGTGCGAGCAGTAACTGGGCTGCCCTCCGGGGAGGACCGATCGGAGGACCCGGCTGGACGTCCGTCGGATCCCCACGGCCGGCCCGCAACTGTGGTGCCCATCCACTGCAGCCTCAAGCTGTGTAACCGAAGAGCCGTCACAGAGCTAAGTGTCGCCAAATCGGCACACATCCGCACAGAACAATTGTAGTCCCTGTCCATACTAAAGACTGGAAAATTTAAGTATGCAGATAAACGGACCATCGGCACATGCTGCGCAACTCTACTGTAGACCCTCACGGAAACGCAGGAACTCTGTCTAATAAATTAGATTAACACGCAGAGATTCAAAAACATAATTACCGATGCACCCAGGTGAAACTAAGTAATTCGCCCCCGATTAGGAACTTGTAAAATATCACAAAATCGATTTGCTTTCCGTCGCAAACGAAAACACGAGAACTGTGCCTATTAGATATTAGATAAACACCCAGAAACACAAGAAAGTAAACTATTAAAACACGCAGATGATATAAAATTCGCTGCTTGTTTCGCAAACGGCTACTGCTGCCTGACTCTGTGACTTTGGGAGTATCTGTACTTTAATTTGCGCCCTGTTCTTCGTTTCGCTACGAGAGACTATACACCAACTACACAAAATGACTACGTTTATTGTTGCATGTTGCACCTGAACTGCTTCCACACATTCGTCACACAGTGCCAAGAAGTTCGTATTGTTCATTTGTGTCAAACATATTGAGGCGACATAACACAGCAAAACGAATGTAGCAATTTTACGGTTGGACGTGAAAAGTCAGGACCTTATTTTTAATCCCTTGTTCCTCTTCTTAAGAAATACATTTCTGCCAAATAATCAGCTGCACTAGTTAATTACGAATCTATTTTTTCGTCATATCGTGATGAAACAGAACTTGTAACTGCAGTAATTCAGCTACCTCACAATCACTTCTTTGACGCTGCAGATTTTCTGCAGTTTGTAGAAGCAAAGAAGAACTAACTGGATTGTAGGTTACTTTTTGCCTTCTAATTCATATGTGCCTCCTGCAATACTTCCTGCAAATTGATTCTCGTTGTTGTTGTTGTTGTGGTCTTCAGTCCTGAGGCTGGTTTGATGCAGCTCTCCATGCTCTATCCTGTGCAAGCTTCTTCATCTCCCAGTACCTTCTGCAACCTACACCCTTCTGAATCTTCTTAGTGTATTCATCTCTTGTCTCCGTCTACGATTTTTACCCTCCACGCTGCCCTCCAATGCAAAAATTGTGATCCCTTGATGTATCAGAACATGTCCTACCAACCGGTCCCTTCTTCTTGTCAAGTTGTGCCACAAACTCCTCTTCTCCCCAATTTTATTCAATACCTCTTCATTAGTTATGTGATCTACCCATATAATCTTAAGCAATCTTCTATAGCACCACATTTCGAAAGCTTCTATTCTCATCTTGTCCAAACTATTTATCGTCCATGTTTCACTTCCATACATGGCTAAACTCCATACAAGTACTTTGAGAAAAGACTTCCTGACACTTAAATCTATACTTGATGTTAATAAGTTTTTCTTCTTCAGCAATCCTTTCCTTGCCATTGCCAGTCTACGTTTTATATCCTCTCTACTTCGACCATCGTTTTGCTCCCCAAATAGCAAAACTCAATTACTACTTTAAGCATCTCATTTCCTAAACTAATTCCCTCAGCATCACCCGATTTCATTCGGCTACATTCCTTTATCCTCGTTTTGCTTTCCTTGATGTTCATCTTATACCCTCCTTTCAAGATACTGTCCATTCCGTTCAACTGCTCTTCCAAGTCCTTTGCTGTCTCTGACAGAATTATAATGTCATCAGCGAACCTCAAAGTTTTTATTTCTTCTCCATGGATTTTAATACCTCCTCCGAACTTTTCTTTTGTTTCCTTTACTGCTTGCTCATTATAGAGATTGAATAGCATTGGGGAGAGGCTACAACCCTGTCTCACTCCCTTTCCAACCACTGCCTCCCTTTCATGCCCCTCGACTCTTATAACTGCCATCTGGTTTCTGTACAAATTGTAAATAGCCCTTCGCTCCCTTTATTTTACCCCAGCCACCTTTAGAATTTGAAAGAGAGTATTCCAGACAACATTGTCAAACGCTTTCTCTAAGTCTATAAATGATAGAAACGTAGGTTTGCCTTTCCTTAATGTTTCTTCTAAGATAAGTCGTAAGGTCAGTATTGCCTCACGTATTGCAATATTTCTACGGAATTCAAACTGTCTTTCCCGAGGTCGGCATCTAACAGGTTTTCCATTCGTCTGTAAGGAATTTGTGTTTGTATTTTGCAGCTGTGACCGATTAAACTGATAGTCAGTAATTTTCACATCTGTCAACACCTGCTTTCTTTGGGATTGGAATTATTATATTCTTCTTGAAGTCTGAGGATATTTCGCCTGTCTCATACATCTTGCTCACCAGACGGTAGAGTTTTGTCAGGTCTGGCTCTCCCAAGGCTGTCAGTAGTTCTAATGGAATGTTGTCGACTATCCGTGCCTTGTTTCGGCTCAGGTCTTTCAGTGCTCTGTCGAACTCTTCACGCAGTATCATATCTCCCATTTCAGCTTCGTCTACATCCTCTTCCATTTCCATAATATTGCCCTGAAGTACATGGCCCTTGTATAGGCCCTTATATACTCCTTCCACCTTTCTGCTTTCCCTTCTTTGCTTAGAACTGGGTTGCCATCTGAGCTCTTGATATTCATACAAGCGGTTCTCTTTTCTCCAAAGGTCTCTCTAATTTTCCTGTAGGCAGTATCTATCTTACCCCTAGTGAGATAAGCCTCTACATCTTTACATTTGTCCTCTAACCATCCCTGCTTAGCCATTTTGCACTTCCTGTCGATCTCATTTTTGAGACGGTTGTATTCGTTTTTGCCTGCTTCATTTACTGTATTTTTATATTTTCTCCTTTCATCAATTAAATTCCATATTTCTTCTGTTACGCAAGGATTTCTGCTAGCCCTCGTCTTTTTACCTATTTGATGCTCTGCTGCCTTCACTACTTCATCTCTCAAATCTACCCATTCTTCTTCTACTGAATTTCCTTGACCCATTCCTGTCAATGCTCTTCCTGAAACTGTTTATCCAGGTCCTAGCTCCTTAAATTCCCGCCTTGTTGCAGTTTCTTCAGTTTTAATCTACAGTCCATAACCAATGGATTGTGGTCAGAATCCACATCTGCCCCTGGAAATGTTTTACAATTTAAAACCTGGTTCCTAAATCTCTGCCTTACCATTACATAATCTATCTGATACCTTCTAGTATCTCCAGGATTCTTCCATGTATACAACCTTCTTTTATGATTCGTGAACCAAGTGTTAGCTATGATTATGTTATGCTCTGTGCAAAATTCCACCAGGCGGCTTCCTCTTTCATTTCTTACCCCCAATCCATATTCACTTACTACGTTTCCTACTATCGAATTCCAGTCAACCATCAAGTTCTTCATCATCTGCAGAGCTAGTTGGCTTATAAACTTGTACTACTGTAGTAGGCGTGGGCTTCGTGTATCTTGGGTACAGTCATGCATTCGCTATGCTGTTTGTAGTAGCTTACCCGCACTCCTATTTTTTATTCATTATTAAACCTACTCCTTCATTACCCCTATTTGATTTTGTATTTATAACCCTGTATTCATCTGACCAAAAGTCTTGTTCCTCCTGCTACCGAACATCACTAATTCCCACTATATCTAACTTTAACCTGTCCATTTTCCTTTTTAAATTTTCTAACCTACCTGTCCTATTAAGGGATCTGACATTCCACGCTCCGATCCGTAGAACGCCAGTTTTCTTCCTCCTGATAACGACATGCTCTTGAGTAGTCCCCGCCCGGAGATCCGAATTGGGGACTATTTTATCTCCGGAATATTTTATCCTAGAGGACGCCATCATCATTTAACCATACAGTACAGCTGCATGTCCTCGGGAAAAATTACGGCTGTAGTTTCCCCTTGCTTTCAGCCGTACGCAGTACCAACACAGCAAGGCCGTTTTGGTTAGTGTTACAAGGCCAGATCAGTCAATCATCCAAACTGTTGCCCTTGCAACTACTGAAAAGGCTGCTGCCCCTCTTCAGGAACCACACGTTTGTCTGGCCTCTCAACAGATACCCATCCGTTGTGGTTACACGTACGGTTCGGTCATCTGTATCGCTGAGGTATGCAAGCCTCCCCACCGACGGCAAGGTCCATGGTTCACGAGGGGCTTCATTCTCATACCCCTGTAATCTGTAAGTGGAATTCTTATCTTTCACTATAGCAGCAAATTCATTACACAGTGTGTGCACGGACTCTAGCATAGTGCACAAACTGTTCCAGCGTGTGCGGAACTTAGGCTCCAAGCACGATCAGAAGCCACTTTTCTTCATATCGTTTAACATCGCAAATGTGGCTGAGAGCTGTTGTACAATGAGCACCACAGAGGAGACTTTCGTGATTTTCCAAAGCTGTTATTGTATTGGAACCCTGGTCGGAGACAAAAACAAAACTATGCAACATGTCTGGCGAAATTTTCGTATCAGTCACCCTCTCTTGCGCGTCTTTCGTAGTATTAACGTCCGTCAGCTTAACGTCCGGGAATTCGGTTATAAATAAAACGTTATTCAATAGAGACCAATCTGTGTTTATGTAGTATTCTGTGTCAAGTAATGCACCTTTTATACGAACCAATCCGCATATCAACTGTCGTAGACAGTTTCTTATTAATAACTTACTTAATAGCAGAAGGCCTTATTCGGTTTCCGACTGCAAGAAACCTCTTCTTTGACTTGTCTACTTACAGCAGAAATATTTGGCATAACATCTGAAACGCTGACTTCTCGATGAAGTGCACTCATATGAATTAATTGTTGGTCTATTTGTTTGAAACCTTCATCAGAAACACCTCTAACGTAAAAGGTGTCATCTCTTTAGCACACATTGCAACAAACTGCGCTGTTGTTTTTTACTACTACCTACATTTCTGAAGGTGTGTCAGTGTGGGATTTCTTACAACTGTATTTGTTTAAATGAGTTGTTCTCGACTAGAAACACAGAAACGTCGATCAGTTTACGCACGACACATATGCTGTAGACTTTCTGTTTCAGTTTACAACAGATATTTATTCCTTACTTCGCTTTTTAGACTCTCCCATTTCTTCTACGTTTACGCATTGGTTTCAGTATTACTTGTTACTGCACTTCCTTCCTCACTCTGCTTGATTACAAACACACCACGAATGAGAAGCCTGTGCTGGATGTAGTCGCGCAGGGATAAAGACACGTTTAACATTTTTGGAGTCAAACATTATCCAGGACTCGGCCACGGCCTCTACGCTCGACCACTGTAAATAGTGCGGGCAGGATGTGCGGCTAGGCTGTGCTCAGCACGGCTCGCCTTCTGTGCTCGATTACTCGGACATGCAGGACTAGCCTGCCCGATCGTCAAATGTTCTACTACCTACATATCGATCAAATGCATGGTCAACTTTTCTTTTAAACCTGAGCCACAGTTCTTTAAACGTTTTTCTCCACACACACACACACACACTTTATCGACCGACAGACAGATTTCAGGGTGGTCTACACAACGCACGTTCTGGCCGACTACACTCAATTACTTGTGCGCCGCCCGGCTCCTAGCGCTGGCTGTGACGTATCCCACAGGAATAGAATTCGGATGTGGCTTGGCTGTTTTCGAACTAACAAGACCAGAAAAAAGCCATGATAAAAGCTGTGGGCAAACAAATGGATAATGCACTGCATGAAATGCACCTACGCTGTGTTACTTATGGAGCTGGGACCCGAAGATTTTCGGAGTTATTTAAGAATGGATGAAAAATGCTTTTCGGAGCTCCTTAACGTCGTCAAACGATAGGTACATCACGATTTCTGGCCACTGGCGGAAGTTACGTGGACCTCAGATGCAGCGCGAGTGGCCCCCCACAGTTATTATCCGAAACGATTCTGGAATCCTGCGAGGTGATTCATGGTTGCCTGAGAACAAATGTCGTGATAAAGCAAAAGCAAAACGAAAAGTATATAAATTATGTTCGTGGAAACTTTATTAACTTATGTACTTATGTAATGTTAATGATATCCCCTGTAAGTCCAAGAAACTCATTTCGAATTTGAAGAAGGTACACTGCAAATAGGAGCGGCGCACATTATGTAATAAATTAAGCAACGTATTTATAAAAAATGAAGCACTCAGCAGCTGTTAGAACTTGGGGAAAGCCCTTCAGTTTGCTCGTCAAAGCAGGAGGGATGGCGATATGTTGGATTTTTGTAACACTTCGAACCGAGGGTATTTCATGAATAAAAGTCCGCCGATTGTCTATAATTCGAATTTTTGGTTCTATTTTCGATACGTATCGGGAATGAAATAAAAATCTAATCTGTCTCAATTTTGGTTTTCAGACTTAATTTCAAACAGACACACCTTTGTGAATAACTGTCAGTCGTCTGTATCTTTTATTTTCTCTGGTTGATACATCAGACCATTATGGATTCGTTAAAATTGAAAGAATCGCTTCACTTCTTGCATCTCTATTGCTGTACTCCTCGCGCGACGTGTCCCACAGACGTCTTGAAACATTTTGCCGGCCGCGGTGGTCTCGCGGTTCTAGGCGCGCAGTCCGGAGCCGCGCGACTGCTACGGTCGCAGGTTCGAATCCTGCCTCGGGCATGGATGTGTGTGATGTTCTTAGGTTAGTTAGGTTTAAGTAGTTCTAAGTTCTAGAGCACTGATGACCTCAGATGTTAAGTCCTATAGTGCTCAGAGCCATTTGAAAAATTTCCAGAAACTGTGTTATCAAAATTTCGTGTGCCTCGCACACTGTCACGTTAGCCGCATTTGGACGGCATTAAATCCCGCGCGTAGTGACTGCAAAGGAACTGTTGTCGAGCGCTTTGCACGACAGACTACACACCACATAACTTGTAGGCGGAATGCGGCCGTGGGGCGGGCCTTGCTGCTATTCGCTGGTTTTACCTAACCAACCGACCGCAACGAAACATCGGTCGGTCTTATGACCGACAAGCCTACTCGCATACAATTAGTCGGTCGGTCGGCCAACAATCTGCACACGCACAGTTTATCGGCCGGACGATAAACCGGAGCAAGTGTAGGGTCCTTTACTGACAGTGAGACTCTGACAATAATTGAATGAGAGAAAGGGCTCGAAAAACAAGATTTCGCAGCAGCAGATTCCGATATCTCATAACGGGCTTCTGACTGCAGCGTTGAAGGATTTGGATACTGTACCTTGCCAAGTATGTAGTATACCGATGGAGACATTACGACAGCTCACTGGCCACACCCACTGGAGAATTACTGGCCATGTTTGAGACAAGCTCGGTTGGGCAGCTGAGCACGATTTCTCGCGGTTTGCTTGTAGCCACAGAACCGTTCCTTGAAACTACTACGAAATTATCGTGCGAGGTAACTGAACTCGCATTCGGTAGGTTGACAGTTCAAACCTGCGCCCAGCCATTCAGATATTGGTTTTCCATGATTTGCCTAAATTGCTTACTGCAAATGCCGGGGTGGTTCCTTTGATAGGGCACAGCCGACTATCCTACGCCATCCTTCCATAGTCTGAGCTTGTGCTATGCGTCGATGTAGACAGGACGTTGAACTTTAACCTCCTACTCCTCCAACTACGAAATTGGAATTAATATTTGCCCAGATCTATGGATACCACAATTTGCCCACGGAACTTGGTGTCACTAAAAAACCTGTGCGTCATGCTTTCCGAACGGTTCTCCACTGTTCATCCAGAAGTAATTAAAATTTGTGCCAGGACGAAAACATTTATCCGGCTGCGTTGGCTATCATCAGAGACCAGGCAAAGGAAACAGAGGCAGCTCAGCGTCGGAAAGCAGGCAAGTCGCATTTGTCATTGCTTTAAGTATAAAAGAACAATATTTGCGTAGATTAAGGCGTATACGAGGCCCCAACACACGCGCCAAGTTGTCGGCTGACAGACGACCAATTCCGTGACAACCTACACGCGTCCCGACCGACTGCACTCAGCGATTCTATTGCGGGCCTATCGTCGAAATTTATTTTATCTTTAGTTCATTGTGTTTATGTCCTACGAGATCCCGCTCGGTTTTTCACACAAACAAAAACGGGGTTTGCTTTCGCAGTTTTAAAGGTAAAAAGGAAAAAAAGTGGCGAACACAAGGGCAGAAATTCACCCACCTACCTTTAGGCTAGGAGCCGATAGTTTTCGTATTATTTATGAATGGGTGAATCGTGCATTTCGGAACTGCTGAACATCTTAAAACCATTCTTAAGGAAAAATAATGCAGTTCTGAGAGAGGTTGTAAACTCCGAGGAGAGACTGTTAGCTACGTATATTACGATTTCTCGCCAATGGCAGTAGACGTAAGATTCAGTGCTTTTCTATCGCCACAGTTATTAACTAAAATTATTTCTGAAATGTGCAACGTCACTTATAATTGACTGAGAAAACACATCGTGGTACAGCAATATAAATAAAACAAAAGACGTTCGTAAAAACGTTATCAATTAAAACAAGATAACCTGCAAATCTCAGACTAATTTTATATTCGAAGAAGAAAGAGTACACATGGTGGCGGCGCGCGTCATCTAATAAGTACAACAGATTCGTAAGAAATGAAGCATTTAGCAACTGTTAGAATTGTAAAAAAAAAAAAAAAATCCCACCCTCTGCTCTACATAGCAGATGGCGTGGATATAGGCTCGACTTTTTCAATACTGACAACAATGAAGCAAGTACATTTTATGAATTAAGGTCCAAGGAATGTCGATATTTCGGTTTTTAGATTCCATTTCCTATAAATATCGGAAATAAAACCTAAAAATAGAAATAAAGATGGTCGACAGACTTAACCTCGTGTTGCACATAGAGAAACCATTATGTATTCGTTAAAAAATTAAACAAGTGCTTCGTTTCATTGCTATACTCCTCGCACGACGTACCGCGCATACATCAGCAAATTTCTTTAAAAACTCTGTCCTTAAACTTTGATCCGCCTCGGACATCGACACGTATATTGGAACAGTATTCTATTTCGCGCCTTTGTCAAAACATAAATTTTAGTAGGGCGGTTGGCGCGATCGCGCTACACTCGACAATCTGTTGGGTCGGCTGTCGAGTGGTGCGACGCGCCCCACAGTGAAAGTTCGCCAGCCGGTCGGTCGGTCACAACACCGACACACGGGTCGGCCAATTTGTCGGACGGTCGGTGAGTGAGGCGCCACGAGAGGCGCTGCCGGCGAGTCACGTGATCAGGCTGACGGCTACGACCAACGGAAGGAAGAGCTGTGACTCATTCTTCTTGCTTTACTCAGGTGCTGGAGTATAGAAGTGCTTGGTTTCGCTGCTGAAGTTTTTTTTCTTTGGAGTGTGGTGTTTGGAGTGAATGTTGTTATTGTTGTTGCTGGTGTTGTTGTTGTTGGTGGTGGTGGTGGTGGTGGTGCTAGCAGCCACAGTAAGTGAACTCACTTATATTTCTTGTAAATTGTCGTCTGCACTGTTGTCATGTTCCCAATGGAATATGGGAATTCTGGGAATAGCTAAATTTCTTAGCCCAAGTGACAGAGTACACATTTTAGTTGATATTGTTTTGAACGTGTGATGAATAGAAAAAAGGAAATGGAGCAATGTCTAGATTCCTCACTCATTAAAACTTCCTTCTGAGACGCTTAATAGCGTGTTCATCGCGAACGTTTTCTTGGACAGTAAGTATCAAAAACAAAGTACATTTTAAGATATTCTTTTGACAGTTCAGATTCGATAATGGTTGATATTTTTGTTTGTTTAGTTGGCAGTGGCTGCGCTGTTTATTTTTGGTTTATAGATTTTCTTTCCGTCACTCGACTTCCAATTTCTTAACCATCCAACTCCAAAGGTCTGTGTTGAGGGCTGTGAGAAGGGAAGTTTGGAAACAGAGTAAACGTGGCCTAATATTTTTTCAGCTTTTCGGGAAGAAGGCTGGGAACGGACATCAATTTCGTTGTTTGTGATGAAGAATCGCGAAAGCTAAATCGCATTTCATTTTTGTAAGTGTTTCATTAAACTAATGTTTATTTTAGGGCATTATAGCGCAATGAAATGTAGTGGTGGATCGAACGTGGCGGGGGGGGGGGGGGGGGGTATCAAATGGATCTGAGCACTATGGGACTTAAGTGCTGTGGTCACGGGTCCCCTAGAACTTAGAACTACTTAAACCTAACTAACCTAAGGACACCACACACATCCATGCCCAAGGCAGGATTCGAACCTGCGACCGTAGCGGTCGCGCGGTTCCAGACTGTAGCGCCTAGAACCGCGCGGCCACACCGGCCGGTGGGCAGGGGTATCGTAGGAGGCAGTATGCGCTGGGTAGTGTCGACGTGGAAGGCGAACGAATTTATCACAGCGCAAGCGCGGAAATAAATGTAAACTGCCCTTACGAATTTCGCGGTCTTGCCACTAATAAATAAGAGCGAAGGAGGACTGTGGTTCATTTCTGTTGCAGTGCCATCCGAAATCCTATCTTCTCTTTGACGGTTGTCGTTCCCTTCTTTCACTACAACGGGGTTGGCAATGTTGCGCCAGCAGACTGGGAGACTTCAAGCGGCCCTACCGCCTTGAACATGCTTCTTCCATTCATTCACTGTTTTTCTGCCCGAAGTATGCGACAGAGGTGCAATAGTTCTTCTGGAAGGAAGGAAGGAAGGAAGATTAGGTTTAGTGGCCCAGCGACATAGAGATCATTAGAGACGGAGCACAAGCTCGGATTGTGTCAAGGATGGGGAAGGAAATCGGCCGTGCACTTTCAAAGGAATCGTGCCGGCATTTGCCTGGAGCAATGTAGGGAAACCACGGATAACCTAAAACTTGTTGGCAGGACGCGGGTTTGAACCGTTGTCCTCCTGAATGAGAGTCCAGCGTGCTAACAACTGCACCACCTCGCTCGTTTGAGTGCTTCCGTGGACTTTGATTACCTATCGTAACTTGTTTGGACAGCTGTGTGGCCATTGGTTGCACAACGCAACTTGTTTGGACATGAATATGCTGAGAGGTGCCGTAATGTTCCGCTGATGTTGATCATCGCCCCCATAACCTGAATTACCCAGTGATAGGAAAATGTCACCGTCTCGAGTAGTTACTAGAATCTGGGGTGCAGACTTTCTATTCAGCAAAGAATTCATCTCAGAACTATGTTACCCACGAATGCAAACTGATGTTAGTAACTCCTCTCCCCCCACCTCATACATCAGCAGCCACATTAGAGCCTAACCATACAAATTTTCTTTGAACAATTTTGTTTAAAATCACGAAAGCTAAATTGTATTTCATTTTTGTAAGTGTTTTATTAAACTAATAACTACCAGTATGATGTCATTCATTAATGCTAGTATTTGAAAAAAATGTGTTGGAACTACAGGTACTCAGTATTAGAATCTTGCTGTATTCACGATAATAGCAACATTAATAGTGGTAATTTATTTTCGTGAATTAGATATGGCAGAACCTTTATTTTCTACCCATCAAAAAATTTAATCTTACGCCTGAGCGGATAATTACAGTCAGGTTAGGAACATCCTTACTACAACATAGTTGTGGCATTGCCGTCCGTGATGGGAAATATTACGGCTTAAGCAGTGACTTAATTTGGATTTTGTTAAGCCTCTCAAGCGCAGTCAGTGGTAAACGTAAGTGAGAATTCTGTAATGCCTCTCCCGTAAGCGCTCCTCCCTTTCGCGGACGCCTAGCATATTGCGGGGTCCGCAGGGTGTGAACTGTAAACGGTAGCTTTCACAACGTACTACAGTGGTGTACGTAAAGTACGTGTATGGCCTGCGCATCACGCGAGATTTTTCAACATTCTCTCGCTCTTTCCGTGCAAACAGAAACAAGAAAAATGAATACAACATTTTTGTAGTGTATTTCATGCTGTTTAATTTTTTTAATGGTACGCATTTCTGCTAGTGGTCTGTTCTCGAGTTGTTACAGAAAGGCTGACTACACTCCCTTCCTCACGCCCGCCCCTCCATCCTCCCCCCTGTCAGAATGTTTAGTACATTGCTCATGGCACTCCCTTCTGCCACTGCACAAAAATTTGAGATTACACGAATTATTTCCATATTCGACCGGCTTCATCGGCTATTTCGTTTTTATTACTATTATTTTAGACTTCATTGAACTACCCCCATTAAATTTACAAAGGTTTATAGAATTTGTCGGTCTTCTGCAATACAACTGTTCAGTAATAATACAACAAGGCGATTAATAACACAGTGGTTGTACAAAGTGTGTTATAATTTGTTACACAAACGATGTTTTAGTCACCCGTGTGGTCAATATTTCTCCATTCTTTCGGATACTTTTTCTTCTTGTGAGATGAGTCTTGCCGTAGTTCTTCTCATGATCTTAGTTTGCAGTCTGCTTTGCCTGTCTTCCCGTATTTTTTTTTTTAATTCTAAAATTTGGAATTCTTGTGTCTTCCTTAATTTATGTGAGCCATTTAATATTACTCTTACTGTTCCACAACTTTTCTATTACTTTTGTACAAATTCTGTTCTCTGGTGTTCTTGTGAGATGTCCAGAAAATGATACGCGGTTCTTCCTGATTGTGCTCGTTGTTGGCTCTATTTTTTTTTATATGGTTTCATTTGGATCTATTCTCCAATGATTTTGTGTGTGGTGTATGTATATTTTTGATTGCCCATTTACTTGCTATTGTTTGTGTGTTTACTAATTATTCTTTGTGTCCTCGGTCCATTTCTGCTGTTAGCTCTGAATATTTTTCAGCTGCATATGTTATTTCTGGTTGTGAAACTGTTTCATAGCGTTTTAGTTTAGCATATATAGACAGGTCTTTTATTGTTTTTTTGGAAGTGTATTTTTCTTTCTTCAGTTATTCTATTTTGTCATTTTCCGTTCTCATTTAATTGTTTACTAAGATTTCATCTAAATATTCAAATTTATGTACAGTTTTGCGTAAAAGGTGCGTATCGGACCCCTCCATCCATTTTTCTATATGGCACAGATGTATATATTAGTCTTTGTGTCATGTCAATATGTTACCACAACCATATTTTCTACTTCCACATTACTTTGCTTTGTCATCTTAGAACGTAATCCAGACTAAGGACTGTGCTACAAATCCTTGTCACCACGGCCACGATTTCAGGGGAGGGAAGGTGTCCAATATGTAACTTTAACCTAGTTTCGATTCCCTGTTATTATATTGTAATTTTATTTGTAATTCAGATAAGTCAGCCTAACGTTGTTTTTCAAATGATGCTCTAAGACCAACTTTCTGTGCTGTTTCTCGTAGCGATTTAACTTGTATGGTTTCTTGAGTATTGTTGGTTAGGTGAGCAAGAGCATTACCAAGTCCCAAGCAGCTTAGACTTACTGAATTTGTTGCGCATGCAATTCTTATTTTCTTTTGATTATCTTTGTACCATTCGCCCGTAGCATACTCCAGTGCACATTTGAAGAGTAACAGCTGTCACTTACTCTGAAGCCGGAATGGTTCTGAAATCACTCTTCTAAACTTCTTGGTTGGAGTAAGTGCTGTTAGCGTCATTAAGCTGGTCACTTTTCGAAACGTCATGCGTTAGTTGCGATACATAATACATTCATCTTTTTAAATTACATATTGCAGTCGAGGGCCTACAGCTTAGAATTCACTGAGTGCAGACGCCTGTTTACTAAGAAAGCTAACTCCCTGTGGAACATGTTTGTTTCACAGGTTTTTAAAGTGTGTGGCAGCTTGTTGAACCATTCATACGCATTAATGTATGGTGTGTTGTTACATTTAATTTCCTCCTCTGCATGAACTTGCCATCCTTACTTCTAGTGTCGTAATTATGAATATAACTGAACTTGCGTGCTCTGTTTTTACTATTCACAAAGAACTATAGTAACTTAACACAGATATAAGGAATACATTGTTAAATATTTGGCAGACAATGATTTCCCACGAGGATTCTCCGGACCCTGGTATGTGCATTAACCTCTTTGCTCTTCTCTAAAATACCGACATTGTATTCAGGTGTAGGACTGCTACGCAGCCCCACGCTTAAATACCGTAATTAAGAAATGATTCCATGTTTCAGGTTTGAGCTGGAACTGCTTTTGCCAATTCGCTTATTAGATGGAAGCTACTGCTAATTTTCCCGCATACAGAATAAATGTGGTTTACCTTACGAAGATTTTTGTTCAGATGGACTCAAAGAAATTAGTTACCTTTGTCTTCTTATGTAATATCACATACATTATTTCATCCTCATCAGAGCAAGTTATTTTAATGTTAGTAGCAGAGTTTGACTGACTTCAGGATTCAGGCTTCAATGTAGAAAATACGTGATTGCTTCTGTCACTCCTTCAGTTTCAAGCGACTGTAATATTTCAGCTTTGCTGGTAAAGTAAAAGGGTGGTGTCATCAGCGTAGCTTACCAGATGTGAGCGGAAGAACTCTCACATTATTGTAGTAGTAGTAGTAGTAAACAGTGACTGTATAGACGAGTCTTCGATGTTGTATACCTTAAATTTGTTCATGAGCAGCCCACGACTGACTAAATTAGTGGCTTTGGAAAGATGCAATATTATACCTTTTCTCCTCATTCCTTCATCCAGGATGGTCTACAGGCTTTCCTAAAGCCATGCTGCATTTTTTTTTTTTTTAATGAGCAGAAAGCCCAAGGTAGGGAACTGATAATGGGCTGTAGTTTGAAGCCTTGTTGTAGGTTACTTGCCTCTTCTGCACTGGTTTACCTGCTTACTTTTAGGCTACTAAGATGTTTTCCTTAATACAATTCGAGGTAAATTGGTGGTTCCTTCCATGCATTTTCTTCAGGGCTCGACATACCATCCGGGTTTTTTTTTTTTTTTTTTTTTTTTTTAATGTTAAGAGTACCTTGCTTATTTATTTCTCCTTGACCTCGTCAAATTTGAACTTCACGGTTTTGAGTGATACGAAGTGGTGATCTTGGTGGATGTCAATAGCCGGTATTGCATTTCCTGTTGGTGATATGAAATGCTTATCAAAATGGGTACATATTGCTTCTTTTATGATACTGCCGTACTGTACTAGGCATAATAGTTTGCTGCCTCCAGATTCCCAATCAGTTTTCACAACGGTTCGCTTGCGTTAGTGGATTCCAGTATTTCGTTAATGTTGGCGTTGTTTCCCAAGGTTAGAAACTTCTGCTTTAAGCGTTTTGCACTGTTAAATTTTTAGTGGATATTATGCAGTTTTATTGTTTTGTACAGGACATCTAGGTCACGACTGTTCTGCCCATATTTAACAAGGTTGGCTGGAAGTCTGAATTTGTCATTCCTTCTACTCAGTGTGTGTGTCGGCTCTGTCGGCACCTCTTTAATGGGTATCACGAATCAGTATGTCAGAGGAATGGCGTAAAGCTCAGAAAATGTTAAACTGTGTGAATTCCTAGGCTGACACACGCTAAGAACAACACACACACCCATACTCGAGGGAGAACTCGATCCTCGGGCGGGAGGGGCCTCGCAATCAGTGACATAGCGTCTCAAACCGCGCGGCGGTGTAAAGCTCATCTCGTGTATCTTACACTTCCGCGTGGGAGAGTGTATCCAATCCCTCCTTAGCTATCTTAATGTTAGAGAGAGGGAGTTGATCTTACTGTTATTCAAATGCTCGTTACATTTCAAAAGTTCTTGTTATTTTGTAGGAGCTGTTCTGTATACCTGTTGAGTAATGGGAAGTCCACATTATTTAACAAGTGTTACCAGCAATCTTGATAATTATTGCGTAATGCATGCAGGTAGATCTAGAAGCTGAGACCCTGGTGTTCAAGGAAGGCATATTGTAACGACTGTATCAAGTTAATAAAGCTGAGTTTCGTGATAGGTAATTTGCTGGAGCTGACATCAATGTTAGTCTCAAAGTACATTGTCATTGGAACCAGTCTGTTTAATCATGTCATCGAACCTGTAGATAAAATGGATTGCATCTGTACAAGGTCTGTCTTGCCACAGCATCGGTGATTTCTTGCCAAAGCTACTGGTACTTAAAATATAGTAAAACCGTGGTTTCACGTCGGAACGACTGGTATTTGTCGCTGTGCCAGTCAAAAGCACATTAAACTCCTTCAAATAAAATTGCACATGACACTGTCAATGTCTGACAATTAAATGACCCATTTCAGCGAATTTAAATGCACGAGTGTGTCGTGAGAGATATACAAAAGCTTAAACAAAAGAAAGGCTTATTACTACGTATGCCTGAACTTAGTTACGCAGAAAATCTCGTAATTAAAGTGTTTATAGAAGAGATATGCGAAACTAAAAGACAAAATACTTTGGTAAACTACGGATGGAGGTACGGACATATTGTAAAGAGAGGAATTCCCACGCGTCTGGGAATCGTATAATGCATGTGGCACGAAGATTCGTAAAATTGCGTGTTAATGCGGTGTGTGGTGGAACAGCGGCAGACCCGTATAAGGGCTGGGCTGCAGTCCATCACTTCACACACGGATCTGTGAAATTTGTAACTTCAGTTGACGGTGATATCACATTCAATTAATATTTTTACATATTCTTATGTGGAGTGTGCTATATACTGATCTATCTGCAGGTTGTGCCAGTTCAAATGGTTCAAATGGCTCTGAGCGCTATGAGACTCAACTGCTGAGGTCATAAGTCCCCTAGAACTTGGAACTACTTAAACCTAACTAACCTAAGGACAACACACACATCCATGCCCGTAGCGGTCGCGCGGTTCCAGACTGTAGCGCCAGAACCGCTCGGCCACCAGCGGCCGGCAGGTTGTGCCAGTCACCACCGCTTTCGTAGGTGAGTTAAAGATGCGGTTAGACCGAGCTTCCTTCACAAAAATGTGTCCAAGATATGTGACCACAGTTTCTCGCCGTCATGGCGGTTCGTAGAAGGTTTTACATACATTTATAGCTCATTTCCCTTCTTGAAGCTGCAGTAACTTCCGTCGTGTGACAACCAGGTAGGTAGAAATTGACGAATGTGGCAAAATTAGCTAATAGCGATTAATCGCGTTTGTTTCAAAACTAAAAATAGCGTACGCAGGACAACGACTTTCCTTAAGAAACTATAACATGATTTGGAAATAAATCAGAGGATAGCTTAAACTTTCAGCATATAGCATAACAATGGCGTAAAAATTTGTATTGCTCTATATGGTACGCTGATAAGTCCATAATTGTTTTGCGTTAGTTTGCGGTTCTTTTATTGACCCTGCAGAAGGAAGGAAATGAAGCTCAGGAGGTAGTTGAAGAATTTTTGTTTTCTACAGGGCATTTCAGAGACAGCTACACAGTTCGCGAATTATCGCATTTCATTTTATTTAAACTACACTGAAAGCAGGCACGGGATTGGTAGTAAACACGCTAACCCTCATTTTGCTCCCATTGTGAGACCGATGATGAACTGAATAGTATGAGAAACCGAGAAAGTAGATAAACACAAGACGAAAGTCACAGGAGGATTTGGCCTTGTTTGTCTCCCGAAAGCCATTATTGCCAGAAAGCTTGCAGCTCTTGGCTGGCTGACAACACTGTTCACTTTTAATAGCAATGAAACAGTTACTGAAAGCGCCCTCTCCCATCTTTTCGGGATGCTGCCGCGTTACTTAGTTTCCCTCGTTGCAAAGGAAAAACAAACTTTTCTGTATTACCTTCATCACGCCGGGGATTTGGCACGAGATCTCTGTTTATCGAATCGTCAGTCATGCATCCCCTTAGCCATACAAGAGGACTCGTTTCGAACCAGTAAGAAGTTATGAACTGCGCATGTAGTCAGAAGTGTTTAACCCAGACACAGCATCAAAGTGCAGTGGCATTTTGAATACCCTTAACCTGATAACTAAGGTGCCAAAGCTGTTTTCACTAGAGCCGGCAGTTGAAAACGCGCTCTGGCACTGGCTGACGTCTAAAAGGGCCTGGCTTTAGCAAGAAAGACTTAACTGCGGAAGTATCTTCCCTGACTATAATTCATGGAACTGGAATACTCCTGAGGCGTTTGACAGGAGAATAGTTCAGTATTGAAGCTCCTGAAACAAAGGACTGTTAGAAAAGACCCCTGTGCCAGATATTCACCCATTGCAACCAAAGTCAACGCAAATATATTTGTAGTTTGAATCTGTCATTTCGAAAAGAACAGTTCTACGCCACTGTTTACATTTATAAAAAGCTCGCACTGTTTGTCGAGCTTGTTATCTCATCGTGCTTTTCCGCGCAGCGCGCCGAGACGGAGGGGGAAATTCCAGCTTCTCTCGAAATCTGCCGCCGCAATGACAAGGGCACCATGCCGGCTGCTCACTGACTTTCCAATTCGATAAACTTCACTGATAGCCGTATACTTCAGTTGTCGGTGTCACGCTTTCGTCGAACCTGTTGCACGACGATTGAGATTCACGGTCTCCAGTTTTATAGCGCTATACGATAAGCTCGTTCATTCGAAAAATGCGTATAGGGCCTGAAGATGGCAAAATGAATTGCCGAAACTGGTTGTTTGAAAGTAAATAAAATAACGTAAAGTATACGGCTGTAGGTAAAGTTTATTGAACTGTCTCCCGGCCGTAATGGACCGACAGAGACATCACCGATTTCGTTCAGATACGTGACGTATGTAGAACGTGGCCAGAAATCAAAGTGATGGAGATGGGAGGTCCAGATCACCGAACGTTCAGAAAAAACAGTATTTTTGGTGCGGGTCGGACGATGTATGTAGTACAGAACGGTAATCGTAGGGTCGCGGGGTTGGGTTCGTATGTGAAACAGTATTTTTCCTTTAAATTTTACGTTACTTGCACTGCAAATGAACCGAAGTGTAGGTCAATATATTGTATTTAATATCTCCATAAAAGGCGTGACAAGGGAAAGCAGTGTACCATGTGGCACTGCAAGCACGCTTCCAGGAAAGGATTGTAAGGTGTACACGAGAACTCGGTATAAAAAACTGAATACTTCATTACTGTACAGTTACTGATTGACACTTGCTGAGGTGATACTCGTCGTAAAAACGAGGTAGCACTAATTTTCTCAGTATCTTGCACACGTTACGAACGCCTCATTTTAACGCCACACAGTTACTTTAAAGTTTCTACAGCGAAGCAGACTCGGTTTACATTCGTGAAAGGTTCTCTCACCGCACAGTTTGGCGCGTAACGTATCATTTCGCCAAATATTGGCGAGTATAGCTGGTGATGCGCAAAGATGCAACATTCTCGGAACGTGATGTATTTTTGTCACTCGGTGAGGTAAGAGCAGTTTTTTAGCTTTTTGATCAAATTATTTACCTTGCAATAGAAAGACGTCACAGAGTTGCAGTAGCAGAGTGCATCCTGTTTTTTTTTTTTTTTTTTTTCTAAACGCTTGACCATCTCGATCTCGCACTTCTGTGCTTTTCCTTTCAGGCCAAGCGCTGCATGCACTTTAAGTAGTTCTAAGTTCTAGGGGACTTATGACCTTAGATGTTGAGTCCCATAGTGCTCAGAGCCACTATAAATTTAGACGAAATCTGTGGCGACGAGTAGGCGCCGTCTCTTTGTGGCCAGTCCTATGTGCTTTGTTGGAAAAGTAACAAACCGCCATTCTCGATGAGAAAGAACTCTCAGTAAGATTTAATTATTTTCAGGAAGTTCATGTAGTGCAACTCCGTTTTCAGAAATCTGTTATGCATGTTTAGCCGTAAATTTTTTGTATTTTGATCGTAGCTGAAAAAGTAATGAACACGTATTACTCGACAAAGCGAATATACGAGGGCCGTTCAGAAAGTATCCTCCGTTTGATTTAAAAAAATACACCAAGTTAAATAAAAATATTTTAGTATATACATCTTACAACTACATCTTTGCACTATTTTTCTACATAGTCTCCATAGCGATTGAGGCACTTATCGTATCTCTTCACAAGCTTTGAAATTCCTTCTGCATAAAAATCACCCGCTTGTGCCTGGAGCCAGCCTGTGACCGCATCTTTGAGCTCTTCGTCGTCATCAAACCGCTGTGACCCGAGCCATTTCTTCAAATGTATGAAGAGGTGATAATCTCTTGGCGCCAGGTCTGGGCTGTAAGGTGGATGGTTGATAACGTCCCACTTGAAGGACTCAAGAAGGGCCGATGTTCTGCGAGCAGAGTGAGGACGGGCGTTATCGTGCAAAAAAACGATACCGGAAGTCAGCATACCACGGCGTTTGTTCTGTATAGCCCGTCGTAACTTTTTTATTGTTTCACAGTACACGTCTTGATTAATGGTCGTACCACGTTCCATGAATTCAACCAACAACACCCCTTTGGCATCCCAAAACACCGTTGCCATCAGTTTTCTGGCAGAAAAATCTTGCGAGGCTTTTCTTGGTTTGGTAGGCGAATTTGAATGTGCCCACATCTTTGATTGTTCTTTTGTCTCAGGGTTCACGTACTTAATCAAGGTTTCGTCACCGGTCACGATTCTGTTTAACAATGGTTCTCCTTCGTCCTCATAATGTGACAGAAAGTCTAATGCAGAGGCCATTCTTTGAGTTTTGTGGTGGTCGGTAAGAATTTTGGGCACCCATCGTGCACAGAACTTACGGTAACCCAATCTTGCTGTCACTATCTCGTACAAGAGAGTCTTAGAAATCTGTGGAAAACCAGTAGACAACTCCGACATTGAGAAACGTCGATTTTCACGAACTTTTGCATCAACTGTCTGAACGAGTTCGTCAGTCACCAATGATGGTCTACCACTCCTCTCTTCATCATGAACGTATTCTCGTCCACTTTTAAATAAACGTACCCATTCACGGACAACTCCTTCACTCATAACTCTTGGTCCGTACACGGCACAAAGCTCACGATGAATAGCTGCTGCAGAATATCCTTTGGCTGTAAAAAACCTTATGACAGCACGCACTTCACATTTGGCGGGGTTTTCTATTGCAGCACACATTTCAAACTGCCACAAAAACTAAACTAGCGCAGGTACGAGGTTCACTCGACCACGGCTTGATGCCGACTGACCTGTTGAGTGCGTGAACGCACAGATGGCGTCGCTATTCCCCCCACAACCCGCACTGTGACCAATCGGAGGTTACTTTCTGAACCGCCCTCGTAGAACAGTAACTTTCAAAAATGACGATGAGGAATTACCGGCGTTCGAATATCATTATAAATAAGGAGCTTTATTTCTTTTCCAGTCAAATGGCTTGCTTAGATGTTGACATTACTGCGTGCAGATACTCGGCTTTCAGATCCCCGCAGCTGCTTCTTTGATCATCCTACCGATTGTGCAAACAGGGGTACTGTAGCTAGCCGCACGAATCACGTGAAACGTGCTAATTGTTAGTGGAAAGCAGTACATTTAAATGGACGGTTCTTGTGAAGTGATTAAATATTGTAAGGTGAGGTTGTCCCAGCTTTCGCAATGAAGCGGCAGGTAACCGTCACTGCTCGTCTCACTTTTGTCTCGTTACGAACTGAGTCTAAAAGAAACCGCACTCGCCGCTCGTCAGTCGGAGAATGCCCCGGCTCGCTTCTCACCTTCAGCCTGTAGTTCCCTTACTAGCGTATGGGCTTGCGACCTGTCCCATTCATCCAGTTCCACTCACAACCTTTCACGTGTACTCTGATCAGAAATAGGAATTATCTATGTACTCGCTGGTATCATTTCTAATTCCGACTATCAATTACGCGTACACGTATTAAGTAAATTAATATTTTCTTGGGCGCATATAAAATATCGTAGCGTCGTCGTTACTGTTTGATACTTGCCGTTTAAACCCAGTTATAAAGAGATCGTTGTAACATTTGCCGACTTCTGTAGTGCGAATGAGTACACAGTTGCGGACGCGTCACTGTCGTGATAGTTTGTATCGGGACTATCCCTAGGCAGCGTTCGGTGTTCAGAGGAAGCTTCCACGGCCCGTATTTCACGGCGGTGTGTCCGTCCGAAACCGTGTTTCCGGTAAGAGTGCAGCAATGTGGATGCAACACGCGGCCTTTTTGCGGTATGGCTCGGCAACATTTCCGCGTGAGGGGGACGACGCAGGCGGTTCCCGAGGTGTTGCCGCCGCCACCCGACGACGCCGGAGAACGCCCGCTGCGAGCCGGCTGGCCGGAGCGCTGTGTTTCGTGTCAGGCAGAAAAAATGGCGCGTGTTCGAGACAGACGCGATTTGTTGACGTTCCGGAACGTAGAAGGGGGCGCACGAGAGAGAGATGAACAAATTTCATAAATGTGGTAGGTGCATCTCCGGCCAGGTACACAGGTTGTATTGTACCTTAAGCTTTCCAACTGACAGAGGACAGTCCTGGTGCTACAATTTTCTGCTTAACTGCAGCAGTGAACCGTAAATGTATGTAGCGTAGATTTATTACATTTCTGAACTTTCCTGAAGCGTCTTCACATGTTTCCTCCTTTATATACACCAGCTTGTCAACTGTTCTTTTATTCCGGGCGTTTTGTAATTGCTCTTCGTGTCCCAGAAATCTTTTAAATGAATCGCACATATGAAGTCGTAGTTCTCACACTGTACTTTTGCTCTGCAAAAAATATCTACATAGAGATTTGATTGGCATTTCAAACTAAACTAATAAATTGCACGAGCCCTTGCGCGAGTGTTGCAAACGTTTCGTACGTACTGTTGACTAGCGGTGCATCAGAGTTGTGTATGAACCGTCTGTAGCCAAGTGCCGATGGATAACCAGTATCCCGCTTGTAGACTGGCACACAGCCACGTGCCTCAGTGCTGGTCTCGCCAGTCCTCGCACCAGTTGCTTTTGCGACATACTCAACAGCGTCTCAACTTGAAACTGCCTTTCTATTCCTTAAGTGTACTACTTGCTCCACAATTGCTTCGTCGTCAATGTAAAATGTGTCCTCAGTGAATGAATGTTTTCTGGAAAATACAGTCTCCATTTAAATAAATGTGTATTAGCCTGTAGTCGCTGCGAATGACGTACCTAGAGAGAGAGAGAGAGAGAGAGAGAGAGAGAGAGAGGGAGAGAGGGGAGACTCAGCTCGTCGCTCACGGGTTTCACACACTGTGGTTAGGTTACTCTCGCATTGTGTGCCACCCTTATACCTGCATTACACCATAAATCTGCGGAAGATCTTTTGTAAAGGTCATGTTATACGGAACTGACTGAAATGAAAACCTTGAGAGTGCAATAAAATTGCTTTACGTTGGATTTGGCGTTTGCCGGGAGCTTTCCACCGTTCACAAATGACCAGCAGACTAGTGGAGGTCTTAGGGCCATACAAGTGCATTGCAGAGTGATAGCACATTACCTGATCCCTGCATGTTCCCGCAGCAAGTGTATGAATTGAATAAAGCAGAAACTACAAGAGCCGTAACTTTATTATTATTTTTTTTCTAATTTCTTGGCTTTCGGAACGTGCCCATACACCCAACCAAGTACAGGAAATGGTATTACAGTTAGTTTCGACAGTTGGTGCTGGACATTATTTGAATTCGTGCCGAGTACGATATAACATGGGATTAACAGAGGTAGGATTCGACATAAAACGAGATTTACAATCAATACACGCAAACAAGTGAACAGGACGAAAATGGAAGACTAGACACATGGTGCTAGTATACTATAAAAATCCTACTGGTAACACAAGAAATGATAAATCGCCCGTGGTACACATTTGAGATATTCCAAGGTCAGTTCCCATTAATGCCTATATATCTAAATTAACAGTAAAATTTTCTTTGTCTGTCCTCGAATTGTTTTAGAAGCTTCGGATAGAGAACTTAATGTTTGTACAGGGATGTAAGTACAATCTACACAGAACAAAACAGTTCACAAGAACTAGAGTTGTGTATTACAGCTACACGCATATACACCAGTATTCAGACAAATACAAGTAGAAAGTACACGGTGACATGAATTTAGAGACTGAGTGTTTCATGTCCTGCAGAGTAGCACACGGGGATACCGTCAGTTAATTGAGCTTTCGTCTTCCTCTGGCATTCTAAGTACACGAAGCATTAATTAGCAGCTGCGAGCTGTATCTTCGTGTCGGCACTGCTGTCGAACTCGTGCGGTAGTTTATACGTTGCTACAACGTTAGATGTTACCGAGGTTCGGAGGCTGCTTGGGAACACATGACAAAGACCCCGAAAATTACTTGAAAGGACGTTGATGTGACAAGTGCCCCGAGGACATTCTAGAATTACGTGGTTGGATGACTCTTATGTCGAGCCGATACAAGTGTTTGTTGAACTTCCAATGATTAAATTGCAGCCGTACTGTAATTGTTGTGAAGCTCATTGATATGTTTTCTATGATACCACGGAACTCTCGGAACTGTCGCATGAACTAACGAGTAGTGGTCACCTTTGATTGTAGATGTCTGCGACCATTCCTTAACGGCGGTTCGTTAGTTTCAACCAGTAATAGGTTGGTCGTGGTTGACATGAACGCCCCATTAACTGTACGCAAGGCTTTACACTCGACAGAGTCTAGTCTTCGAAGCGTGCTGCCTGCTGCTGATCCGTGGCACAGGTGTCGAATCAAACTGTGTAGTCAGTAGGGACCGATTACAGCCCCACCGTAGTCCAGTCGTAGGCGTTTTCTCCTCTGGTAATTACGTGTCAGTTACGAAGAGCCCATATAAGCTTATCATCAATCGTCCCAAGATATTTAGTTGCTTTCGCAACTGGAAAAGTGTGTCGTCGCAGTTGCACCGTTACGGGGAGTGGAATCCTGTGATGAGTAGAGATCGAAAGAGAGGACTTGCTATCAGATTCCGAAGCAACTTCCTGCACTTCACTCGTGTACACGTACGATCGCGGCGTGCATTTTCGGATGGCAGGACTGAAGAGTACTGGCCTCGAAATATATGCATACGTCACCTGCGTACAGTAATACTGTAAGACACTGGCAGAGCGGTCGTGAAGGTCTGCGATATAGAGACAGTAAAAGGGGAGCCTTCTGCTAGTTCTGTGGGTACCAGTGTAATTCTGTGTTGCAAAATGATTGCCTTCCTATTGCTCAGAAAGCATACGTTGTGCACGAGTGGTTTTGGAATTTGGAGTTTCTACAGTTTTTTCTCCAAGTGTTGAGAAGAAGACGTTGTCGTATGCTCTAATGAAACCTGTCAAGGCAATATCATATAATCAGCCAGAGAGAAATTTAGCTGTATGTCAAGAACAGTAAAAGGGTTTCAGTTGTCCCCTTTCCTTTTCGAAATCAAAGTTGATTTCCGGTAATAGCTTGTTTTCACACCGCCATTCTAAGCGCCGTATTAATCTTTTCCATTACCTTCGTCGAACACAGTATGATGATGAAAGGCAGATATGACTCGTTTTTATCAGATCTTTTTCCCGACTTGTGGATGGGGACACACTACATGTTTTCAGTAAGGGGATTTTAATCTTTTGCTTCCGAAAACTAGCTGTCGTACACAGGAACGATTCTTTAAGTCGGATGTCTGTTGTCTGACAGGTTTTAATGTTCTGTGTTACATTCCAGATCCAGGTTAATGCGGATGGAGTGCAGAAATTGTCTCGATTTTCGGTTTTTGTACGTGAATATTTTCAGTGCTGCAGCTTGTGCTTTCTTAAGGACAAGAAGCTTTTATCATTAGAGATAATTTTGTATTTTCTTAATGCCTCTTTGTGCGATTCGGAATCTGACGCAGTCCTTAAGGAACGCAATCGGGGTGACGGGTGACTAGTTGCCGGCATATGTAGTTTTCCAGGTGCCGAGACTACCCCTGCTTCATCGATAAGCGACGCAAAGACCTCATAGTATCTTTCACGATTCCCAGTAAAAGTGATAGATCCCACGTTTTCTTCCAGTAGTGCTTAGAGTAAGTTCCAATTGACTTCGTGTGTTCAATTTCCGGGTGATTGCGAGGTTTACAGTCTCCGTAGATTGTGCGTTTGTCATAATCTGAATAGGCAGTGGATCCGGACCTGTCGTCGTGGTACACAGTGCAGTTGATGCCGTGCTAAAGGCCACTGCCGTCCGAACTTCATTTGGTCGGACTGTTCGTTTGGGTGAGCAGTCATTTAGTACGGCAAGGTTTTCCCAGCCAAGTACATCCACTAGCATTTTTCCCCATTGCGTTGGCATTTCTGCAGCGCCACAGTACACGGTGGCCGTTCCAGCCACCTGGGAGCCAGAGGTCGTTGTTAACTGCTGTCTGGAGAGCCTTTCATTAGGTGCTTCGAGTACAGAGATCAAATTCAGAGGGAGCTCGTTGGTCGGCAGAGGGATACCCACCGTTTGCAATGGGTCATGCCGAGTTCCCGTATTGGCAACGCAAAAGTGGCTGTCTTGTTTTACGAACCACGCTGCACCGCGTCGTCCGTCTTCTCTAATGACAGAGTAGCCCTGGAGTGCGAACTATTCGTTCGGTTTTAACCGTGTTTCGGTGATGAAACAAATGTCTACTTGAGTTTACAGCACAAAACGTCGAAGGCTATGTTTGTTTGCCTTGAGCGATCTTGCGAGACGAAATTTACATAAACATCTCTTGTACATTTTGAAGTACACAGGCAAGCCGGTGCATAACAACCATTCTGTCAATGAAGACCAAAAAATATTGAGTATTAGAAATTATTGGTGTAGCTGCAGATTTTTGTTCAGTGATAGCACGTTGTAAGAGATTATCGCTTACACGCAGTGTATTGTTGTATATGATAGTGGTTTGATCGGTCTGGCAAAGAAAACAAAAACTGTTTTTTTCGTAAACAGTTCACCTTACTTCTCGACATAGTTTCCTGTGAGAGATGTGCACTTGGTCCAGCGATCCTCCAACTTATTGATCTCAGCGGAAAGATATATTCTGTCAAACTGTTCAAAATACTCGTCGACTGCAACTGTCACTTCATTTGATTAAAATTTCTTCCGAGCAAGCCAGAGTTTGAAGTTTGGGAACAGGAAGAAGTCAATTGGGCTTCGAACTGGATTTAGTCACCAGACTTTGCCCCAATTCGTGCACTTCCAGCATATTTAGCACCGGTACTTGGGAATGGTGCACTGGCCTGGTGAAACAACACGTTTTGCCTGCCAACCTTGATCTTTATTCAGCCAACAGAAGTTTCAAACGATCCAGCAATGAACCGTAATAGGGTCCAGCCTTGATTCTTTCACGAAGTAACCTATGAAGATTATTCCTTGGGATTCACAAAAAACACCGGCCAACACCTTAGCCTATTTCCAATGTTTCCACTCTGGAGTATAATGGTCTGATCGTTTCATGTTCGATCAATAGTCACAAATCTGCGTAAAAAGCCTCGCGGATTTTGATAAGATATCGCCAGACATTATGTTGAAATGTTGTGCCGGATGTGCTTTTGTTCAACAGTGAGCAAATCGAGCCACCCATCTCTTACAGTTCCTTCGTAGTCAACTCGCAGTGCAGAATACTACGCACTCGCTCAGTTCAGATATCTATCAATCAGTCAGCAATTCTTATTCGACAGCCTTGCATTACCGTATCGTGGATATTTGTGGGGGGGTTTACTCTGTGGTGACAGTTTGATGATGGAGCGCACGACGTCTACGGTGTTTATCTGACCGCGTTTAAATTCATTAATCCAAAAGTAAGCCGTTCTAAATTGCAGTGCAGAATCTGTTTTGATTTTTGGGGCAGTCAACCCTTCAAATAAAAATTTTTGGTAACAACACGAAACTGATTTCTCTGTTTTCAGTTGCAGTCGATACACTAATTCAGGTGGATCTCAATAATAAACCGTAGACTATACATTCTTGAAATTTTTTGTACGGTTCTTGGAATAATAAAGTGTATCAACAGTGAAGACGCAACTAAAATTTTCCCTTTATTCTGTTCGCTAAATCTCAATTTTTGTTGTTCGTTTGCTTCGAGGGTTTATATTTGTTCAGATGACGTAATCTGACTGTAATACAATATCAGGGGACCGCCCCTAGTCATTAGATTCCTCCCAAATTTATGGTATGTACGGTGCTCAATCAATGAAACACAGGGGGAGGATCTCCCTATGGCCAAGTGTTCAGAAGAAATTGAATTTTTAGCGCAGGTCGGCCGATGCATCGGCCGTCTGTTAACGTACGTTTCATGTAACGATTGGCACAACGGAAGGTAATCAGAGAGTCGCAGGGTCGAGTCTTCATATGAAAAGTTACTGGCACTGCAAAACAACCGGAATAATGCACAATGTATCTTGTTTATTAATATTATCATGGAAGGCATGAAAAGGAGACAAAGGAAAATTTGGGACTGCAAATTACTTTCCAAGAAAGAATCGTAGTTAAAGTCTACAGGACTTAGTACTCCATTCGTCTAATTTTGGCATTTAACAGCGCTCAGCAAATGCACGCGCTCACTGTGTTCCCAGTGAGCTAAAATCGGCCAATCCAGAGTGCAAAAGAAATCGTAGACCGAGAAGGCTACATCAAAATATGTTTCATTCAACATCACGGGCTCTTATGACCTCAGTTGTTTATGCGCCCTCAAACAAATCCTAAAACAAAATTCCACATCACGAACTATCTTCATCAAAATTGGGCGAAATAATTGGTAACACTTTGTTGGCACACTGTGCGGTGAATGTAAAAGTTCGTGTGTCTGTAGAAACTTTTAGGCAATCATGTAGCCCAATTTGTAAAAAAATGTGGCGTGTATGACGCGTAGAAGATACCGAGACAATTACTGCATCCCTCTTTTCACGTTCAATATCACCAGAACACGTGTAAATAAACTGTAAAATGATAAAAGTATCTAATTGCATATACCTTCCTGGAAGTTTATTTCCAATTTCTAATTTTCCTTTGCCCTTGCTTTTCATGCCTTGATCAAAATATCAATATTCGTAAATATGATGCAGTGAGCATTATTTCAGCCTATCTGCAAAATAAAAAAATGATGCTGCATAGGGATTCGACACAACCTCCGAAAGGCCGTTCTGTATTACATCTGCTGCCTCGTAACCGAGCTAACGTAAATGGTTAATTTACCCAAACCAGCGGCAAATGGCTTTCTTTTTTCTAAGCACATGGCCATATTTATTCTCATGTTCAGAGAGTTGTGCTAATGTATCTTCTACCTTCGAAGAATTAGCCCCCTATATGAGGTGTGATAAAAAATAACGAATTTTTTAATTTCGCTGGCTGTAGACATACGGTTTTCAAACTCTGTTGTCTTGTTGTTACACATGATCCTGATGTATGTCACTATTTTCAGCTGTTTTGAATGTTTAGTTTGATGGCAATCGAAAAGATTACACGTCTTTTGGAGTGCTGGGCGAATTTTTGCTTTTGAAGATGTATCACAGAATTTGAATTAAATTTTGCTTAAAAACAGGAATAAAGTGCAGCACCGCATTCGAAATATTGACTGCGAGTCGCCCATGAGTAAGACAGGAGTTTACAAGTGGGATAAGTGTTACAAAGAGCGTCGAGAAGACAATGAAGACGAAGACAGTGTTGGACTACCTAGCACATAAATTAGACATGTGGAAGAAGTAAAGAAAATGGTTCTGGAAAACAGTCGAATTACGATCAGAGAGGTTTCTAACGACGTCGGCATATCCTTCGGCTCATGTTTTTTTTTTTTTTTTTTTTTTTTTTTTTTTTTTTTTTTTTTTTTTTTTTCGGGTGTTTTAGGCATGAAACGTCTAGCAGCAAAGTTTTTCCAAAATTGTTGAACTTCGGCCAAAAGCAACGCCGCTTTGACATCGCTCAGGAGTTGGTGAAAGAAGTCGACGATAAAAAACTTCTAAAGAAGGTTTCCAAGATTGGAAGAAGGGCTGGCGCATATGTATTCTGAAGGGCACAAGGTTGAGTTGATCAAAAAATAAACATTCTTTAAGGAAACCAAAAATTACCGTTACTTTTTGACCACACGTCGTAGAAGCGAATGGTACCATGTTTCGCACCTGGTTATGTCGGTCTTCCCTTGTTCACGATTCGTAGGAAATTGATTAAATTATAGAAGAGACCTACAGTTATTCACTTTTCAATTCTAACGTAATATTTTCAATTCGGTTGGTGGCCCCACTGTAGAATAGTAGCACCGACTGCACAACATATCACGATGTCTACCTACACACACACACACACACACACACACACACACACACACACACACACACACACAGTCAGACAGACAGACAGACAGACACAGAGGGAGAGAGGTGCTCATTCTTGGGAAAAATAAGACAGGAAAAACTACAGTGGAAAGATGAGAAAACAAATTTCAGTTCACGTCAAAAAGGGGAAAAAACAGGAAGCTGATTTCCTTTCCTATATGCTTTATGATGAAATTACTGAGTCTATAATAGTCTTCTGTTTTGGAATTGTTTGTTTATTGATTTTCAAATGTCATTTACGGTGATAGGGGTCCAAGTAAATTTCTCACTAATCTGTTTCGTATGGATGAGTAGTGCTTTTGCATCTATGGTAGAATTATTGAGTGGAGTGGTAATGGCACAATTAACAAAATAATGATTGAGTGTGTCACAGTCTATTGGGATGTTTTCTTTATTGATGTTATTAATTTCCTGTTTTATGACATTCCTGGCTGCTTTACATTTATATTTGAACTTCAAATTGTATTCATCATTTGCGTTGCACTTAGCCCCTTTTATTTCTGATTTGTAAGCTTTCTCATATTTATGCAATTTGTGTTGTCTCGATCACTTTTATTAGACTTATCCTTCAGAATTAGAAGTAGTATCCTAAGTTCGGTAAGTTTTGAAGTGAGCCACTTGTTAGGACATTGCTTATGCGTATCATTAGGATATTGTCTTTTGGTTACAGTGGGACACGACTTTCCTACAACGTGCTTAATTTCTGTGAGGAAAATAGTAAAGCATTTATCAGTTGCCTTACTGTTATTAATTTTATGAGACCAGTCAATTTCCGGTAACCCATTAATCATGTTGTTTACATTGGATTCTCCTAGAAGTTTATGTCTCTTGTATTTCTTTAGTGTTGTTTTGAATTTTCGATTCGAAGACATAGTCCTTCATGATTTGATATTGCTGATTCTATTACATCACATTCAAGACTATCTACTACATTATTTCATCAGATCTTGGAGTTCGATACACTGACACAATTACAATTTTTTGTGCGTGTATTACCATACCTGCTACTTCAAATATGCCTTCAAGGCACATTTTGCTAAGATCTACTACTGAATAATCTAAATATAATTTTCTTTTAACGTAGATGGAGGCTCCATCATGTGAAGTGATCCTTCTGCAATTGCTAGTAACTAGCAAATATCCCAGAGGAACACACAAGTCTATTTCAGACTCTTTCATCCAGTGTTGACTGATACACAATATAGTGCAGTCAATTTTATCAAGCCAGTACTGCAGTTCATTGATTTTATCACGAAGAGATTGTACATTTATATGTAGAAGGAGAACATTGTTATCTGCACAGAAAGGTATTTTGATGTCACAAAGTCTTGCATGTTCATTAATTTCCATTGATTGATCTAAAACAACAGTTTTCCTCTAAAGTGGTTTCTACCCTTCCGTCCCCTGTAACATTGTATTGCCTAAAAAAGGAGGTCCATAAGTATCCCCAGAAATAGTGTCTTTCAAAACTACAGTTGTGTTCTTGAATTTCATTTATAATTTTGCTTATCTCGTGCCAGTGAAGTTTTTTACCATGGCAATTTAGATGCTCACCATGTTCACTGTGCAGATTTCTCACCAGTCTGTTAATATCTACTGCATTGCATTTTGGGGAAGTCGAGCATAATTGTTTTATTCTAGTGTTGGTTTTGCAAATTACTTTATTCACACATGCATTATACATGAGGTTGTGTCTGAGGTATCACAACAACAACAATGTTTTTCATCATATTTACGTTTAAAAAATCCCTCAAACCTGTTATGCACTTTCCGGCTTCATTATGAGCTACGTCGTTGATACCTGTCATGCAAACGAAGATGTCACTCTTTCTCAGAGTGTTCCTGTGTTCTGAGACACCTTCAGTAACATTTTTGGTCATTGTGCCGGGTTTCAGAATGCCAGTTGCACACAAATCTGTATTCACTTCCTGTAAAATAGTAGCTAGCTATCTCCTGTCATTGTCTGCTAGAAAAAGCACATTGCATTTCTTTGCCTGCTGCCTGTGATTGCCAGTGATTTTGATTTTACTGTTTGCCATTTTACCCTTTTAATTTCATTTTCCTGTTGGATGTAATGTTCATTTTCAATGTTAACAAAATTGTTGCGGTCTTCTGATAAAACACTGAACTTATTTGTGCATACAAGACTGTTTTTTTTATGAATTTTGTTGAGATGCTATTTTTTTTACTCGCTTTGGTAGGCAATTCTTGAGAAACAGGGAAAATGTTTGAATTGTGTACACATTTTTGATCAGTATTTTCACTTGGGACTGTGTTTGAATTATTAACACACTTCTGGCCATTATAGGCATTATTTTCCACTGTTGTACTGTGATGGTTTGTATACAGGGGCTTCAAATCATTAGTTGTTTTCCGTATTGCATTTTTACCTGGTATTTTGCTTGATGCCATCGTTTGTAACACAGAGACATAGATGCAAATATATAGAAAGTAATTATAAAGCAAAAAATAAATAAAAGAAAAACATACCTAGGCTTAACTTACAAATCAACTTTCCTGATCTGCATTTTTTAAACAATGCAAAATATTTGATGTTAAATAAAAGAATAAATACTGAGTAACATAGTAAGCTCTAATTTTCATACCAATATTGTCTGTACATAAGCATTCCATTATCGAAGGAAAAAAGTAATGCTTGAAGTTAGACTTGAGCCTTAGTTAAATTCCTACAGATTCCTAAAAATAAATGGTGTGAACTTGTCTTTGGGTGGATCATTCAACTAGTGATAAACAAAAATACACCCACACAGCAACAAAGAAATAGTTAATATGTATTTTAAATTTTTAAAACATTCTTCTAAATATTGTATCATCAGAGATAACTCTCCCAATAGTTAACAGATGATACAAAGAGCAAATGGAAGATGTTTAGTATTCCAAAATAAGTTTCTACCTCACATGATGCACTTATCTGCGTGTCAATGAGGCTGAATACCTTTGCACTTTCCAGTAGTATTAGCCCCCTTGTTATAAGATTGGGCCTTGATAGTTTTTTAATCCTGGCCCATCATTCCTGATTTTCTACAATATTACTTCAGAGAGAGCTTGCCCTGTCTCTTCAGAAATTGCTAAAAAATGTCAATGACACTTTACCAAATCTCTGCACCTGTTCCACTGAATCTCGCATATCTGATAATTTGTGATATGTGCTAAACATTACTTCCATCGGGAGTCCAAACAAACATGATTGAAAAGTATTTTGTTTATATTACTTACTATTTATTTCTTATTTTGCATATAATTGTTTCCAAAAACTCATCTTGGATGCCATATGAGAAGTAGTTGACTTGACATTTTTTGTGACAACCTTTCAGCTCCCTCAGTTTGGTGTGATAATGAGACAATGTTGATGGTGCTCAAGAACTTCCTTTAACTTGGAGCACCAGTGTAAAGATCTTTCATCTAAAGCTTTAATATGGGTGCCCTGTTATGCCAAATACAGAATCATACTGGTAGTGACAACTAAAACTGATTTACAATCCTTCTTATCTGATATTTGTTCTTGCAACTGTTTGTCAATGCCATATGTACATAGATGCCTCTAATGTGCACCATGAGCAAAACTATTTTTTGGGGCTCAATTCGTTTTTGTACTCTGGAATTGTTTTGTTTAACCTTCAACACTTACTTTTGAATTGGGTTTGGTTGTTAATAACAAATTTCATAAGAGAGTATATATACTGAGAAGCTACTGTGAATATCCCTAGATCCTTAAATAAATGTCTGCAGGATGATCTTGGGTGGACTCCAGCTATTATTCTGATTACACGCTTTTGTGCAATAAATACTTTATTCCTCAGTGATTAATTACCCCAAAATATGATGCCATATGAAAGCAATGAGTGAAAATAGGCGTAGTAAGCTAATTTACTAAGATGTTTATCTCCAAAATTTGCAATGACCCTTATTGCATAAGTAGCTGAACTCAAACGTTTCAGCAGATCATCAATGTGTTTCTTCCAACTTAATCTCTCATCAATGGACACACCTAAAAATTTGGAATATTCTACCTTAGCTATATGCTTCTGATTAAGGTCTATATTTAATAATGGCGTCATACCATTCACTGTACGGAACTGTATGTACTGTGTCTTATCAAAATTCAGGGAGAGTCCGTTTACAAGGAACCACTTTGTAATTTTCTGAAAGACGGTATTGACAATTTCTACAGTTAATTCTTGTTTGTCAGGTGTGATTACTATACTTGTATCATCAGCAAAGAGAACTAACTTTGCCTCTTCATGAATATAGAATGCCAAGTCATTAATATATAATAACAACAAAGGACCCAAGACTGACCCTTGTGGAACCCCATTCTTGATAGTTCCCCAGTTTGAGGAATGTGCTGATCTTTGCATGTTATGAGAACTACTTATTTCAACTTTCTGCACTCTTCCAGTTAGGTACGAATTCAACCATTTGTGCACTGTCCCACTCATGCCACAATACTTGAGCTTGTCTAGCAGAATTTCATGATTTACACAATCAAAAGCCTTTGAGAGATCACAAAAAATCCCAATGAGTGGTGTTCGGTTATTCAGATCATTCAAAATTTGACTGGTGAAAGCATATATGGCATTTTCTGTTGAAAAACCTTTCCGGAAACCAAACTGACATTTTGTTAGTACTTTATTTTTACAGATATGTGAAGCTACTCTTGAATACATTACTTTCTCCAAAATTTTGGATAAAGCTGTTAGAAGGGAGATTGGACGGTAAATGTTGACATCAGATCTATCCCCCTTTTTATGCAAAGGTATAACAATAGCATATTTCAGTCTATCAGGGAAAATGCCCTGTTCCAGAGAGCTATTACACAGGTGGCTGAGAATCTTACTTATCTGTTGAGAACAAGCTTTTAGTATTTTGCTGGAAGTGCCATCAATTCCATGTGAGTTTTTGCTTTTAAGCAAGTTTATTATTTTCCTAATTTCAGAGGGAGAAGTGGGTGAGATTTCAATTGTATCAAATTGCATAGGTATGGCCTCTTCCATTAACAGCCTAGCATCTTCTAATGAACACCTGGATCCTACTATATCCACAACATTTAGAAAATGATTACTAAAAATATTTTCAACTTCTGACTTTTTGTTCGTAAAGTTTTCATTCAATTTGATGGTAATACTGTCTCCCTCTGCTCTTGGTTGACCTGTTTCTCTTTTAATAATATTCCAAATTGTTTTAATTTTATTATCAGAGTTGCTGATTTCAAACATGATACATATACTCCTGGATTTTTTAATAACTTTTCTTAATATAACAGAGTAGTTTTTATAATTTTTGATAGTTTCTGGGTCACTACTCTTTCTTGCTGTCAGATACATTTCCCTTTTCCGGTTACAAGATATTTTTATACCCTTAGTAAGCCATGGTTTGTTACAAGGTTTCTTACGAGTATATTTAACTATTTTCTTGGGGAAGCAGTTTTCAAATGCATTTACAAAAATGTCATGAAATAAATTATATTTTAAATTGGCATCAGGTTCACGGTACACCTCATCCCAGTCTAACTGCTGTAGGCTTTCCCTGAAATTTGCAATTGTTAAATCGTTGACTGAACGTACTACTTTGGAGGACTGTTTAGTATTGCTGAATGGAGCTATGTCATCTATTGTAACTAGCTGTGCACCATGATCAGAAAGACCATTCTCAACAGGCTGAGCATTTATCTGGTTAAACTTATCTTGGTCTATAAAGAAGTTATCTATCAGTGAGCTGCTATTCTTTACCACCCGAGTAGGAAAATCAATAACGGGTGTCAAATTGAAAGAACCGAGTAATACTTCAAGTTCATTTTTCCTATTACCCTCTTTCAGAGAATCTACATTGAAGTCCCCACAAATAATTATTTGCTTCCCCCTGTCTGACAGATAGCACAACAAGGAGTCCAAATTTTTCAGAAACAGATGAAAATTTCCTGATGGGGACCTATATACAGTTACAATTATAAATGTGCCTTTATTTAATTTAAGCTCACAGGCACATGCATTTATATGTTTCTCTACACAAAACTTTTTTGTTTCTATACTTTTTGCACAATGATGACTTTTGACATATATGGCAACTCCTCCTTTCTCCATATTTTCTCTCATTACATGTGCAGAGAGCTTATATCCACTTACATTTACCTTATCCATATCAGTAACAATGTGATGCTCAGACAGGCATAGTATATCTATTTCATTCTCAGCTTCTAAATCTTCTAAACAAACCAGAAGCTCATCTACTTTATTCTTTAAACTCACAATATTTTGATGAAATATACTTACTGTGGTGTCACCGCCAGACACCACACTTGCTAGGTGGTAGATTAAATCGGCCGCGGTCCATTTAGTACATGTCGGACCCGCGTGTCGCCACTGTGTAATCGCAGACCTAGCGCCACCACAAGGCAGGTCTCGTGATACGAACAAGCACTCGCCCCAGTTGTACGCCGACATTGCTAGAGACAATACGGACGAAGCCTTCCTCTCATTTGCCAAGAGACAGTTAGAATAGCCTTCTGCTAAGTTCATGGCTACGACCTAGCAAGGCGCCATTAGCCTTACCTACTTTGAGAGTTATAGTATAAATGTCTCAAGAAGGACGCTGTATTCATCACATAATAAAAGTTAAGTATAAAGCAGCTACGTACTTTTCTTGCTACCATTCAATAGTTATCCTGTTCCAGAATTGACGCCAGTCGGTGTGTGTGTACGCGTGCCTTTCTTTCAATCGGCTACCTCAAGTGGCGTAACAGTCTTGTTACGTCACTACAGATTGGCGACGAGTCTACAAAGGATCTTGTGTTTTACTTTGCCCTAATTTACTTGTGTCATGGCTTCGCCACAATCTCCAGATGTACTGTCCGAATTTTATCGCTTGCAGAATCAGCAGACGCAGGCGTTATTGGATGCCCTTGGACAGCTCGTCCAGGGTCAACGTGCCATTCAAACCGATGCGGCCGCCGCCGCTCCACCGCTATCGCAGCCACAACCTGCCGTTGCACCACCGTTTCGCAGTTTTGATGACACCCACGAGACTTGGCGGGAATAGTCCCGCCAGTTTGCCTTCCACCTCGCCGCCTACAGAATTCAAGGTAATGAGCGGCAGCCGTTTTTGATTTCTTGTGTCGGTGTGTCCACCTACCGTGTGATAGTGAAATTGTTTCCCCGACGCGACGTAGCAACTCTGTCCTACGAGGAAGTTTTGTCTGCTTTAGATGCCTATTTCAAAGAAACAGTTAATGTGGTTGCAAAACGGTATACGTTTTTTCGTACAAAACGTACGGCCGGTCAAACTAATAGGGAGTGGGTAGCAACATTGCAAGGACTTACTAGGGACTGTGCCTTTGACTGTGACTGTGGTCTTTCTTATTCAGATTCAATGGTACGTGATGCAATTGCACAGAACGTTTCTGATGTTCGCATACGGGAGCAAATTTTGAAACTTGTTAATCCCTCCCTTCAACAAGTGATAGACATATTGGATAGACAAGACACACTTGACTGTGCTCAGGAATCTTTTGAAACTTCGCCAGCCGTGTGTAACATTAACCGGCCCGCTGGACGCGCTGCGCGGCCCGGTAACCGGGCCTCGCGCACCTCGACGCAGCTGCCGCCGCGCGCTAAGCCAGGTGTGCCGCGCCAGCACACAAATGCAGTGAAATCATGCCCGCGGTGTGCAACTAGACATTCGCGTGAACATTGCCCGTCACGCCAAGCTATTTGCTTTTTCTGTAATAGGAAAGGACATGTTCAAAGTGTTTGCCAGAAAAAGCTCCGATCAGACAATCACAATCATTCCAGGCCCTTTGCTTCGCGCCGGAATCGAACCAAGGACACTCAGGATCGTGGACCTTCGCCCATGGACATTCATGTAGTTAATTCCGATTCGTCCAGTGCCACTTTCTCTAACAGTGACTGTGTTCGTCCCACAAAAACTGTGCGTCGACGTCGCCGGAAATCACGTCAATTAGCAAGTGATTCTGTCCCAGTGTCTATTCCTCTTGCACAAACCAGTCGCTCTTGTCGTCAGCAGGACAATAAACTTTTTGTGGACTTAGACTTTGAAGGCAAAGTGATACCATTCCAGCTCGATACCGGAGCTGCAGTTTCATTGCTCAATCACGACACGTACAAACAAATGGGCGCCCCTCCGTTGCGTGCCGCAAATGTTCAGTTAAAAAGTTATTCCGGACAGACAATACCTGTGTTAGAACAGTGCACTCGTTTTGCAACATATAAAGGACAAACAAAACTTGTGTCATTTTACGTTCTTCGTTCTTCTACGGCAGTGAACTTGTTTGGCTTAGATTTATTTCAGTTGTTTAACATGTCTATTGTAAATCAGGTCCTATTAGTGAATCAAACTGTGCCTTCAGACAGTGTTTCTCGCTTATGTGAAGAATTTGCAGACATTTTTGCACCGGGCTTAGGTTGCGCTAAAAACTATGAAGCACATTTGGAACTGAAAGTAAACGCGCAACCGAAATTTTTCAGAGCGCGCAATGTTCCTCACGCATTGCGTGATGAGATCGCAAGAACATTACCCGATTTAGCATCACAAGGTGTGAGTGAATGTGCGCAATGCCTCTTCCATTTCAGCTCCGCTTTATCGCTTACGCCATACAGGTGTTCCGTTCGTCTGGACGACGGAATGCGAACGCGCCTTTCGCCAGTTGAAATCGGCGTTGCTTTCTCATACTTGCCTTACGCCATTCGATCCCCAGAAACCCCTTTTGTTGATGGTAGATGCATCGGGTTTCGGGATCGGTGCTGTGCTTGCGCACAAAATTGGCTCCCATGATCGCCCTATTGCCTTTGCGTCCAAATTGCTCTCGTCTGCGCAAAGAAATTATTCACAGATAGAGAAAGAAGCTTTGGCTCACGTGTTTGGTGTTACTAAGTTCCATGATTTCTTGTATGGTCGTCACTTTACCATCATCACAGACCACAAACCTTTGACATCGCTTTTTCATCCGACCAAGCCTGTACCTCCACGTACAGCGCAGAAATTCATTCGCTGGTCTACTTTCCTCTCGCAGTACCGCTACGATATCTTGTATCGGTTCACTGCTAAGCACGGAAACGCCGATGCGTTGTCCCGTTTGCCTGTTGCTGAGGATAAAGCATTCGATTCTTCTGAACTTGCTTGCATGTTCATTGATTCGGAAACCGATGAAGTGGTCGAATCGTTTCCGATTGATTTTCGTCGTGTAGCTACAGCCACAGCTGCTGACCCTGTCCTTGCTACTGTTTTGCGTTTTGTTGCTACGCAATGGCCTTTGTCAAAGTCTCGGATCGAGGGTCCGTTGGTTCGCCGATTTTTTGCTCACAAGGAGAGACTTTTTGTTCGACGTGGTGTTTTGTTGTTGCGTTCTGATGATGATCAGTCCAGAGTCGTGGTCCCACGTTCGTTACAGTCCTCTGTTTTACGGCTTCTTCACCAAGGACATTGGGGTATAGTGCGAACGAAACAACTTGCTCGTCAGCACTGCACTTGGTTCGGAATCGATGATGCGATTCCGAATATGTGTTCTTCTTGCCCGGCGTGTGCCGACCAACAATCCGCACCGCCGCGGAAAGTCTTTGCATGGCCAAAAGCCACTTCCCCTTGGCAACGCTTGCACATTGATTTTGCTGGTCCATTCTGGAATGCTCGATGGTTGGTTCTGGTCGACGCCTTCAGTAATTTTCCTTTTGTTGTCCGGATGTCTTCCACGACGTCCTCCGCCACCATCCAAGCATTGTCTGCTATCTTTTGTATTGAAGGTCTTCCGCAGACTATTGTTTCCGACAATGGCCCACAATTCATGTCCGCAGAATTTCAGTCATTCTGCTAGGCCCCCCCTGCGGGTCCGGGGGTTAGAATAGGCCCGAGGTATTCCTGCCTGTCGTACGAGGCGACTAAAAGGAGTCCATCCCCCTCACGGGGGTAGTTAGCGCCTGCGTCCGGAGACGGACGGTTCCACGACCTATAATTGTGGTCTTTTTGGATTTTCACTTCTCGTTTCTTCCTTCCTTTTGTTGGTTCCTTTCTTTGCTCTTCTCCACCCCACTGTCTTCCTTACTCTTTCCCTTGTCTTCTTCTCCTTGCCTTCTCATTGCCTTCTTCTCCTTGGTTCTCCTTGCCTTCTCATTGCCTTCTTCTCATTGCCTTCTTGTCCTTGCCTTCTTGTCCTTGCCTTCTTGTCCTTGCCTTCTTGTCCTTGCCTTCTTGTCCTTGCCTTCTTGTCCTTGCCTTCTTGTCCTTGCCTTCTTGTCCTTGCCTTCTTGTCCTTGCCTTCTTGTCCTTGCCTTCTTGTCCTTGCCTTCTTGTCCTTGCCTTCTTGTCCTTGCCTTCTTGTCCTTGCCTTCTTGTCCTTGCCTTCTTGTCCTTGCCTTCTTGTCCTTGCCTTCTTGTCCTTGCCTTCTTGTCCTTGCCTTCTTGTCCTTGCCTTCTTGTCCTTGCCTTCTTGTCCTTGCCTTCTTGTCCTTGCCTTCTTGTCCTTGCCTTCTTGTCCTTGCCTTCTTGTCCTTGCCTTCTTGTCCTTGCCTTCTTGTCCTTGCCTTCTTGTCCTTGCCTTCTTGTCCTTGCCTTCTTGTCCTTGCCTTCTTGTCCTTGCCTTCTTCTCCTTGCCTTCTTCTCCTTGCCTTCTTCTCCTTGCCTTCTCTGGTCTCCGCCTTGGCATTTGAGACAGTCTGTCCTCTCTCTCCCTCTCTTTCCTCCTTTTCCTCTTCTTCCTTCCTCCCTGTGCGTGCCTGAAGGCCGACCCACGCGTTCGCTTGCGTAGCCGGTGACGGGGTAACGCGTAATTCCCCGCCCTGGGTAGACATGTAAGGCACGCGCGTACCCCCTGGTAAAGGCCAGGCCCAGGGAGGGGTGATTGCCTGAGCTGATACCTTCTGACCATGCCGATTGGTCCCTCCGTCTGGTTCTCGGGAGGTGTGACCTGAGGTGTAAACATTCACCTAAGGCGGGAGTGCCCTCTGAGAGGGTCCCCACAAGGAAGGAGCGCGCCATCGGAGATGCTGGCAATCATGGGGGATTCCTCCGCAATGGATTTCACTCCATCTGTCTCGACGTCTGCCCAAAAACGGAAACGTGACCAGCCATCAGTGACTAAAGTACTACCGCCTGCCCCACAGTTCCTCGTCGTTTCTCGATCTGAGGACGGAAAGGATTTTTCCTCTGTCAACCCTTTCGTTATCCAGAAGGGTGTAGATGCCATAGCCGGATCTGTCAAATCTTGTACCAGGTTGCGTAACGGTACCTTATTACTAGAAACTGAGAGCGCCTTTCAGGCACAAAAACTGCTTCGGGCCACACTACTGTACACGTTCCCTGTGCGGGTGGAGGCTCACCGCACTTTGAATTCGTCTCGTGGTGTGGTCTATACTAGCTCCCTCGACGGACTGACTGACGAGGAGATTCAATCTTTCCTCGCTGAGCAGGGCGTGACGGCTGTCCATAGGGTCATGAAAAAGGTCAACAGTGACCTTGTGCCGACCCGGACACTTTTCTTGACCTTCGATAGTGTTAAGCTGCCATCGCGCATCAAGGCGGGCTATGAGGTTATTTCTGTTCGCCCCTATGTCCCGACACCTACGCGCTGTTACCAGTGTCAGCGTTTCAACCACACTCGACAGTCTTGTTCCAATGCGGCTAAATGTGTCACTTGTGGCAGGGATGCCCATGAGGGTGACTGTCCACCTCCGTCTCCTCGTTGTGTGAACTGTCAGGGTGACCATGCAGCATCCTCCCGCGACTGTCCCGTCTATAAGGAAGAACGCTGTATCCAAGAAATTCGGGTCAAAGAGAAAGTGTCCACCTCGGCTGCTCGCAAGCTATTTGCTAGTAGGAAGCCCACGCTGCTCCCAGTGGGGAAATACAGTACTGTCCTCGCCTCTCCTCGGACTACCAGGGAGGTGGCAACCCAGACATGTGATCTGACCTTCAGCACCACGGTCGTCCGTTCGGCCAGTGCTAAGATCGCGCGGTCGACGTCTCCTCTTCCTCCCATCACCCCACAGACACCAGCCTCCTCCTCAGCTTCTGCTAAGACGAAGACATCGAAGTCAGATGCACGGGCCTTCAAGAAGGAACCATCCCGTGCAGACTTCCTCCGTACCTCGACCTCCCAGCTTTCGACCGGTACTTCCACTCAACGTCCCTCCAAAAAGGCGCATAGGAAGCACAGTTCTCCTTCTCCGCCACGGCGCATTTCTTCTCCTGCGCCACCCAGCGGTTGCCGCCCCCAGGCCGTCATCCGTTTCGCCTGGCCGCACCGCTGGTAGCCGTACATCTGGCCGTTCACCGGCGGAGGAAGCTCCCCCTCCTGGCCATCCTCCCGAGATGGCCGATGACCCTATAGACCCAATGGACGATGACTGTCCGCCTACTGATAGCGGCGGCAGTGCTCGGTCGAAGCCAGGCCCTAAGCGGCCTTCGAGGTGACCACTTCTCTCATCTTCCTTTTCTTACGATGGCACTTCTTCACTGGAATATTCGCAGCATTCGCTCCAACCGAGAGGACTTGAAGTTGCTGCTCCGCTTGCACCGTCCGCTCGTCGTAGCCCTCCAGGAAACGAAGCTACGCCCATGCGATCAAATTGCCTTGGCACACTACACCTCTGTGCGTTTTGACCTACCCCCTGTGGTAGGTATCCCAGCTCATGGAGGGGTTATGTTGCTGGTCCGGGATGATATTTACTACGATCCCATCACGTTGCACACCGGCCTGCAGGCAGTTGCCATCCGCATTACTCTCCCCACTTTTACGTTTTCCTTTTGTACCGTTTACACTCCATCGTCATCTGCCGTTACCAGGGCAGACATGATGCAACTTATTGCTCAGCTACCTGCACCATTTTTGTTAACTGGAGACTTCAATGCCCACCATCCCCTTTGGGGCTCTCCAGCATCCTGCCCGAGGGGCTCCTTGTTAGCAGACCTTTTCAACCAGCTCGATCTTGTCTGCCTCAATACTGGCGCCCCTACTTTTCTTTCGGACACATCTCACACCTATTCCCATTTAGACCTCTCTATATGTACTCCCCAACTTGCACGCCGGTTTGAGTGGTATGCACTTTCTGATACATATTCGAGCGACCACTTCCCGTGTGTTATCCATCTCCTGCAGCATACCCCCTCTCCGTGCTTCTCTAATTGGACCATCTCCAAGGCAGACTGGGGGCTCTTCTCTTCCAGGGCGACCTTTCAGGATCAAACCTTTACAAGCTGCGATCGTCAGGTCGCACACCTCACGGAAGTCATTCTCGCTGCTGCTGAATATTCCATCCCTCACCCTCCTTCTTCTCCACGTCGCGTACCGGTCCCCTGGTGGACCGCAGCATGTAGAGACGCTTTACGTGCTCGTCGACGTGCTTTACGCACATTTAAACGCCACCCTACAGTGGCGAATTGTATCAATTATAAAAGATTACGTGCTCAGTGTCGTCGTATTATCAAAGAAAGCAAGAAAGCCAGCTGGGCTGCTTTCACAAGCACCTTCAACAGTTTTACTCCTTCTTCTGTTGTCTGGGGTAGCCTGCGCCGGCTATCTGGCACTAAGGTCCACTCACCAGTTTCTGGCTTGAAGGTCGCGAATGACGTCCTTGTGGCCCCTGAGGCTGTCTCCAATGCCTTCGGCCGCTTTTTCGCAGAGGTTTCGAGCTCCGCTCATTACCACCCTGCCTTCCTCCCCCGCAAACAGGCAGAGGAGGCTAGGCCACCTAACTTCCGCTCCTCGAATTGTGAAAGTTATAATGCCCCATTCACCATGCGGGAACTCGAAAACGCGCTTGGCCGATCACGGTCCTCCGCTCCAGGGCCAGATTCTATTCATATTCAGATGCTGAAGAACCTTTCTCCTGCGGGTAAAGGTTTTCTTCTTCGTACATACAATCGCATCTGGATTGAGGGACATGTTCCCGCATGCTGGCGCGAGTCTATTGTTGTCCCGATTCCTAAGCCGGGGAAGGACAAGCACTTGCCTTCCAGTTATCGACCTATCTCGCTTACCAGCTGTGTCTGTCAAGTGATGGAGCGAATGGTTAACTCTCGATTGGTTTGGCTGCTCGAGTCTCGACGCCTACTTACCAATGTACAATGTGGATTTCGTAGGCGCCGCTCTGCTGTTGACCATCTGGTTACCTTGTCGACCTTCATTATGAATAACTTCTTGCGGAAGCGCCCGACCGCGGCTGTGTTCTTTGATTTGGAGAAGGCTTACGACACCTGTTGGAGGGCGGGCATTCTCCGCACCATGCACACATGGGGTCTTCGCGGTCGCCTCCCTCTTTTTATTCGTTCCTTTTTAATGGATCGACAGTTCAGGGTACGTGTGGGTTCTGTCCTGTCCGACACCTTTCGCCAGGAGAATGGGGTGCCACAGGGCTCAGTTTTGAGCGTCGCTCTCTTCGCCATCGCGATCAATCCAATAATGGATTGCCTCCCAGCTGATGTATCAGGCTCCCTTTTCGTGGACGATTTTACCATCTATTGCAGCCCGCAGTGTACACGTGTCCTGGAGCGCTGTCTCCAGCGTTCTCTTGACCGTCTTTACTCCTGGAGTGTCGCCAATGGCTTCCGTTTTTCTGCCGAGAAGACGGTCTGTATTAACTTCTGGCGCTACAAAGAGTTTCTCCCACCGTCCTTACGACTCGGTCCCGTTGCTCTCCCAATCGTGGAGACAACCAAATTTTTAGTCCTTACATTTGACAGGAAACTCAGCTGGTCTCCACATGTCATATTTGGCCGCCCGTTGTACCCGTCCTTTAAATGTCCTCCGTGTTCTCAGTGGTATGTCTTGGGGAGCGGATCGAACCGTCCTACTTCGCCTATATCGGTCGATCGTCCGCTCCAAGCTGGATTATGGGAGCTTCGTATACTCCTCTGCACGGCCATTCATCCTACGCCGCCTCAACTCCATACAACATTGGGGTTTACGACTTGCGATCGGAGCATTTTATACCAGTCCCGTAGAGAGTCTTCATGCTGACGCTGGCGAATTGCCACTCACCTACCGGCGCGATATACTACTTTGTCGGTATGCCTGTCGGCTACTGTCAATGCCCGACCATCCGTCTTATCGTTCCTTTTTTGACGACTCTCTTGACCGTCAATACGGGTTGTATGTCTCTGCCCTGCTACCCCCTGGAGTTCGCTTTCGTCGCCTCCTTCAACGCCTTAATTTTTTACTCCCTGCAACCTTTCGAGTGGGCGAGAGCCGCACGCCACCTTGGCTCCAGGCTCAGGTCCGCGTTCACCTTGACCTCAGCTCACTCCCAAAAGAGGTCACCCCCGGTTCGGTCCACCACTCCCGTTTTTTGGAACTTCGTTTGAAGTTCAACAACATGACTTTCATTTATACAGATGGCTCTAAGACCAATGACGGGGTCAGGTGTTCCTTTATTGTCGAGGCACAAAGTTTCAAATACCGGCTCCATGGCCATTGTTCGGTCTTCACAGCTGAGCTCTTTGCCCTCTACCAGGCTGTTCTTTACATCTGCCGCCACCGACATTCTGCTTATGTCATCTGCTCAGATTCCCTGAGCGCCATCCAGAGCCTCAGTGATCCGTACCCGGTTCACCCTTTCGTACACCGGATCCAACGCTCTCTTCAGCAGCTGGTGGACGTTGGTTTTCCAGTTAGCTTTATGTGGGTTCCTGGCCATGTCGGTATCCCTGGGAACGAAGCTGCAGATGCCGCGGCCAAGGCTGCGGTCCTCCAGCCTCAGACAGCTTCTTGTTGTGTCCCTTCATCCGATTTTAGCAGGGTCATTTGTCGGCGCATCTTATCGCTGTGGCATGCCGATTGGGCTGCACTTACCGACAACAAGCTTCGGGCCTTAAAACCTCTTCCCGTGGCTTGGACGTCCTCCTCACGCCCTTCTCGGCGGGAGGAGGTCGTTTTAGCCCGGTTAAGAATTGGACACTGCCGGTTCAGCCATCGCCGGCGCCGTTCTCCCCATGTGGGCACTTGCTGACGGTTAGACACATTTTAATGTCCTGTCCAGATCTTAACACACTGCGCCTCGATCTTAACCTGCCAAATACTTTCGATGCCATTTTAGCGGATGACCCACGAGCAGCTGCTCGTGGTCTTCGTTTTATCAATTTGACAAACCTCGCTCAGGACATTTGATGATGCTGTTTTTTAATCCTATGCCTGTCAGTCTGTCTTTTATCGTGTTTTCCCTTTTATTTGTTGTGGTCAACCTGTGCCTTGCGGTGCATTCTTAGAGTAGTCAGGGCGCTAATGACCATTGAAGTTGTGCGCTCTAAAACCACAAAAAAAAAAAAAAATTCTGCTAGGCCAATGGTATTCAACATCTGACATCCGCGCCGTTTTCGCCTCAGTCAAACGGTGCCGCTGAACGATTGGTCCGGACTTTCAAGTCACAGATGTTGAAATTGAAAGAGTCGCATTCTCGGGAGGACGCATTGTTGCTCTTTTTGTCTTCGTATCGCTCTCAGCCCCGAGATGGTCGCTCGCCGGCTGAGTTGCTCCATGGTAGTCCTCATCGCACCTTGATGTCTTTGCTGCATCCGTCGCATCAGGTTCCTGTGCAGCGGCAGACTCCTGCTTTTGCTCCAGGCGACGTTGTATTCTATTTCAACTATCGCGGTTCACGGCGTTGGCTCGCAGGGCGCATTCTTCGCTGCCTCGGCCGCGCGATGTATTTGATTTTGGGGGCCTCTGGTGAGGTGCGTCGGCATCTCAATCAGCTGCGCCTCTGTCGTCGCACGGGTTCTGCCGCTCCCCGTCTGCTTTCAGCGACGGTGCCGTCCGGTCAGCGCCCTGGGGACCCATCTACTGGCTCGCCTCATCCCCAGGTGTTACCAACGATGCCTTCCATTTTGCCCCATGGCGGCGCGCCGCCGCAGCAGCCACCGTCGCCGCCGCAGCCGCCGGTACTCCCGCCGGCGCCGCCCGCATTCGACGCTTCGCTGCAGCCGCCATGCGCCTCCCTGGGTCACGCGCCGCCGATCGCTTCCCCTGACCAGCTGTCCTCCGCCATGGAACTCCCGCCCGCTCCGGACCACATGACGTCATCGCGCGTTGGCTACCCCGACGCAATGGAGTTCGACACTTCGGCCCCTCATGTTTCTTTACGGGCGCATACACCGCATGTTGACGTGCACCATGGACTAGCTTTTCAGGCGTTTCCTAGCTCCCCTCGGACTGAATGGCCGGGTGCGGGTGGCACAGCCTCGCCTGTTGTTAGGCTCCCCACCTCATCGCATACGTCAACATGGGGTCCTCCCCACGGCGGGCGGAAGCCTTATCTCACGACCGTTCGCCGATTTGCGGGGGAGGAATGTGGTGTCACCGCCAGACACCACACTTGCTAGGTGGTAGATTAAATCGGCCGCGGTCCATTTAGTACATGTCGGACCCGCGTGTCGCCACTGTGTAATCGCAGACCTAGCGCCACCACAAGGCAGGTCTCGTGATACGAACAAGCACTCGCCCCAGTTGTACGCCGACATAGCTAGAGACAATACAGACGAAGCCTTCCTCTCATTTGCCGAGAGACAGTTAGAATAGCCTTCTGCTAAGCTCATGGCTACGACCTAGCAAGGCGCCATTAGCCTTACCTACTTTGAGAGTTATAGTATAAATGTCTCAAGAAGAACGCTGTATTCATCACATAATAAAAGTTAAGTATAAAGCAGCTACGTACTTTTCTTGCTACCATTCAATAGTTATCCTGTTCCAGAATTGACGCCAGTCGGTGTGTGTGTACGCGTGCCTTCTTTCAATCGGCTACCTCAAGTGGCGTAACAGTCTTGTTACGTCACTACACTTACATTATTTTAATTATACTTTTATGAGAACCTTTCCTTATTCTAACATTTGCAGTACTCTCCTGTCTGAGTTTCTCATTGTGCTTAGGCCTAGTTCCTATACCAGTGGTCACATGGTGTTCAGAGAGGCAGATTATGTCAACTGGGTTGGGTGACTTTAATTCATCAATGCAATTACCTAGGACTGAGATACAACTTGGTGGAGATAAAATTTCTGGTGATTGGTGAAAATTTATAATTGGCAGCTGTGATTGGTGATCCAATGTGCTAGAATTGTGCTGTTTAATTTCTTTCCTAAACTGAAGATTTGTATCAATCCTGACCTCTCGTAGAACTTGACATCTTTCTGTCTTACCTATCCTAAAAAAGGTGCTGCTCCAACACCTGTAACCACTGGTATTTTACCATTCATGGTAGTGCCTCCCCCCCCTTAAATTTCCTGCTATTACCCCAGCCAGTTTCCCCTTCCCTTTCCTGTTGAGATGTAGGCCGTGCCTGGTATAGTCCCACCTACTGAGATAATCAACAGGAACCACACCAATATGAGCCCCCGCACCCGACCCAAGCAGCCGTTCCAACTCCAAATTAACTCTCCCAACAGAAGAGTTGAAATGAGGCCGGTCATGGCGTCTCAGGACAGATACAAATTCAACATTGGTGTGTCTCGATGCCGACGCAATCTTTACCAGGTCACACTCTATACTGTACCCAGGATCTCTGTCGATGCTGTTCCCTGGCCCTCCTACAATAACCATGGTGTCTTCCCTGGGAAATCCTTTACAGAGTGAACCTAAATCCTCTGTCACCTGATCCAGACTAGCACTTGGTTTGAAAAAATTTGTGACCTGGTATTCTGGTCCTAATTCCTCCTGCAGAAGTTGGCCTACACCTCTGGCATGAGAACTGCCTAACAACAAAACTTTATTCCTTTTCGATGACTTTCCTACATTCTTTTTCAATTTCCTATTGAAAGTTTGTTGTGTCCTGTCTACACCTACCTCTGCTTGAGGCTCATCAGTTTCTAACTGAAGCAACAGGTCAAACTAATTTTTGACATTCACCACAAAACTGTCAGACTTTGTTCTAGGCCTTGTATGTTGTTTTTATCATGTCTGACTGTCCCACTTACAGAGTTAGTGCTTATTGTTATTAATGTAGTTTATAATGAATATTGGTGGATGGCCTTTTGTTAATATTGGGTAACAGCAGTGCCTTCAGGTTTGTCTATAAAAAAGGTCTCCACTTTTCCTATTTATATGTAATGTTCAGGACATCAAACAAATTCAGTCACTGCAGAATGTAATGTTGGCTTGCCTTCCCACGTCAGCAAGGAGATTCCACTGATGCAGTCATAATGCCAACAGTTCAGCATTATGCTTTGGAAGATCTAAATCCCTAATCAGATCATTGAGGTCACACTACAGGATTTTGTGTGGTTTCCTGGTGACGAGGGTTGGTGTAACTATAGGGTCAGTGTCATTGGTGGATGATCACACTTTTTTCGCTGTGTGTCAGTTCAGAGTCATTGTTATCAATGCTCAATGGTGGTGCATGTCAGGGAACTGGAACTGGCAATCCTTTGCAATGAACCACAACATGAGTGACAGGTGGAATATCGTGGTATTGAATATTCCTGTTCCTCTTAAAGTTGACTGACCCCTTTCCTTGAGGGAGGCACCATGCAAAAATAGCAAACTTGTGTATGATTTGTGGGTTCACATCATTGGCACAGTAAACTTAATGGAAAAGCCTTTACCATGCATCCAGGCATTCAGTTTAGACAAAATGAGGTGCAACATAGGTGTGGAGGCCACAATTTACCTTGCTTTCCAACTCTACACCTGAAATAAAAGCTGTATGTTTGTTTCACTCTTAATCAATGGTCATCTTCTTGTACCACAAATAACTTTTGTTAAAACTATGTAGATGATACCACGTTTGTTACTAGAAGTGTAGGACATTTTTGTGAAAGTGTACTCATGTACAATAACATACATTACTGACCATTAAAATTGGTACACCACGAAGATGATGTGCTACAGACGTGAAATTTAACCGAGAGGAAGAAGATGCTGTGATATGCAAATGATTAGTTTTACAGAGCATTCACACAAGGTTGGCACAGGTGGCGACACCTACAACATGTTGACATGAGGAAAGTTTCCAACCAATTTCTCATACACAAACAGCAGTTGACTGGCGAAACATTGTTGTGATGATGCCTCGTGTAAGGAGGAGAAAAGCATACCAACACGTTTCCGACTTTGATAAAGGTCGGATTGTAGCCTATCATGACTGTGGTTTATCGTATCGCTACATTGCTGCTCACGTTGGTGGAGATGCAATGACTGTTAGCAGAATATGGAATCGGTGTGTTCAGGAGGGTAATACAGAATGCCGTACTGTATCCCAATGGCCTCGTATCACTAGCAGTCGAAATGACATGCATCGTATCCGCATGGCTGTAATGGATTGTGCAGCCACATCTCGAACCCTGAGTCAACAGATGGGGACGTTTGCAAGACAACAACTATCTGCATGAACAGTTGGATGACGTTTGCAGCAGCATGGACTATCAGCTCGGAGACCATGGCTCCAGTTACCCTTGACACTGAATCACAGACAGGAGCAACTGGGTGCACGAATGGCAAAACCTAATTTTTTTCGGATGAATCCAGATTCTGTTTACAGCATCATGATGGTCGCATCCGTGTTCAGCGACATCGCGGTGAATGCACATTGGAAGTGTGTGTTTTGCATCACCATACTGGCGTATCACCCAGCGTGATGGTATGGGGTGCCATTGGTTACACATCTCGGTCACCTCTTGTTTGCATTGATGGCACTTTGACCAGTGGACATCACATTTCAGATGTGTTAAGATCCAAGGCTTTACCCTTCATTCGAACCCTGTGAAACCCTATATTTCAGCACGATAATGCACGACCGCATGTTGCAGGTCCTGTACGGACCTTTCTGTATACATAAAATGTTAGACTGCTGCCCTGGCCAGCATATTCTCCAGATCTCCCACCAATTGAAAACGTCTGGTCAATGGTGGCCGAGCGACTGACTCGTCACAATACGCCAGTTACTACTCTTGATGAACTGTGGTATTGTGTTGAAGCTGCATGGGCAGCTGTACCTGTACATGCGATCCAAGCTCTGTTTGACCCAAAGCCCAGGCATATCAAGGCCATTATTATGGCCAGAGGGTGTTGCACTGAGAACTAATTTCTCACAATCTATGTACCTAAATTGTGTGAAAATGTAATCACATGTCAGTTCTAGTATAATATATTTGTCCAATGAATACCCATTTATCATCTGCATTTCTTCTTGATGTAGCAGGCATTATGTATTCAAAGTTTGTAAAATGGACAGAAATGCACATAAGTGTTTCTAGTTAGCTATTACTAATAAAACATAATGTAAGCTATTGCTTACACTGCAGTTGGTTTAGTTCATTTATTTATCTCTCCAGAAACCATAGTAGCCATTCTAATGCTTCACCTTAAAACCCTCTCCCAATCCATCAGAGGGCAGGAAAAGAGCTAGCAATATATTATAAACTTTTGAACTGAGAGGATAAGGATGTATTGAACATATTGATCAACAATATGATAGAGAGGTATGAAGTTCATTTCAAATTGACTTGTCATGAGTTTGCATCAGTTTTGCCATGTGGAAGGCAACCTAAGAAAAGTAGTTTACCACAAACTCCAGTCACTAACAACATATATTGGGAAAGGGGCTGCATGTAGACCAAGATCCTTTGCGTGACAGCAGTTTTTTCAGTTGTTATTAATACTTCCAAATTCGATGAAAAAGTTTTGGGAAACTATTGCGTATGACAAAAATTTAGCGTCGTGAGGTCCAATACCAATTTTCATATATCCTAATGTATTTTATGCAAGGATCATTTCATGAATAATATGTGATGGTTTTAATCACGATTTCAATAACCCATATTCATTCCCAACTCTTTGGCTATAAAACTGTGCTTACCAACATAGCCTCTGTTTAGTTCTGTGGCATTACACGACCTTAATGTGAGTCCATATGCTGTAACGGTAGCCCTCTACTAGTCTGTCTGGGTAGAGTTTTTCTTGCATCAATAACTTTCTAATCATTACTGTAGTGCTTCCAGGGAATTCATCCTTCAGTGGACCAAAGAGGTCAAAGTATGAAGGTGTGAATTCTGGCCTGTATGGCAGATGGGAGAGAACAGTCACCAAAGTTTTATGGTCTCCTCTCAGGTGCACAGACTTTTGTCTCGCCACATGTTACAGGGAAAAGGAGAAATGGGTTTGCATCTTTGTGGCCACAAGCACAGTGCAGTCATTTATTCATTAACTGTGGAGGAGGTTGCTGAACAGAATAATGCCTTCTGCCTCCCAGTTGACAGTAGCTATGACTTCACCAGCTGAGGGTACTCTTTTGAAGTACTTCTTTGAAGGCGTTGCATTGTACCAGAATGTGGATTGACATTTTGTTTTTGGTTGAACACGAATTCACATTTTGACATTATTGACAATGTTTCACAAGTCACAGTCAGCCTCATAATGAGCGTTCATGTTGACGTTCTTTGGTTTGGCATTGAGGAACATGGTGGCCACAGAGCTTAGTAACTGGTGGACAGTTGTCAGCTCTACTGGCAGAGATGAAAAGGTGAGCACCAAGTTGTTTGATAGTTGCTCATTGATTACCTTGAATAAGTGTGTCTGCACAAAGTTTTGTATAGCCAGTCATTCCACGGGAGATAACAAAGATGTCCTTTCTTGTGGTCTTTCGATGAATTTTCTCAGCAACTTACCACTCTTTTTATCCCATGCCTGGTGTCTGTAGATGGCTGTGAATATTTGTGACAATCTGGTTTTTTGCAGAAAGAACTTTGAAAACTGCTGTTTGCTTGGAATGTACCTCAGTTCCAGCGCACCATTTGGAGGACCAGTTACATGCTGCTATCTGGTGGGAGTTGGTGGAAATAGAGATAATACATGAATGAATGTATGTTTAAGGATGTCAAAAACAAAACTTTCTTCTCGTGTAAATATTTAAGGGAGAACATCACTTTCTTTTGTTTTAAGATGGAGCATGTGGGGAAAAAGAGGTGGTTATCATGTTTGCCTCAATTTGGAGTGAGTGGATTGGATTCGATCCATTATGGGCAGCGAGTGTCAGTGTCACTGCTGAGGCAGTTACCACCTTCAGCATGAAACAAAATGGCAGTCTACCTTATGGTACAACATGATTCTTTAGAAGTAGTATTTCAAGAGAGTACTTTCATCTGGTGAAGTGATGGCTACAACCAACTGGGTCTGTGAAGGCATTATTCTATTTGATGACCTCTTCTGTGGTTAAACAATTGGCTCCAAAATCTGTTAGGATACTGTGCCACCATGTTAGAGCAATTTTTCACGTTATTCATCAGCAAAGTAGCTGGCTGTCCTCTTGCAGGCTTTTGATACAAAATGATAATGTTTCCCACAGCAACATCTCCAAAGTTGAAGCAACTTCTTATCAAATGTGATTGTAAGTGATGATGCCTTTTGGGAGTACAAACATGTTTTGGAAACTGAGCAAGTCTTGGAAGTCCCAAGAAAAAGAACATTGGCCACATGAGCACAGACAAGTTTCAGAGAAAGCTTTTCGTAAAGTATGTGTTACATCCAGAATTTTCTTTACTCACAAGTATAAAAACGGGATCTGCAAATCTGATAACTGTTGTGGTGTATACAGTAAGCTCAGGGAAGAAAATCACTGATGGTTGTAAGTCATTGGGAATTTCCTTTGGCGAACATGGTCCATCCACCAGGATTTATTTGATCCCAGGTATTGAAAGTGAGATGATGATTCATAGATTAGTTCAGTAGCAGAATTAGATTTTGTGTCATGGTTTGAACAATAAAAGAAACGTACCTTGCATCAACGTATTTCTGTAATTCAATTCTTCACAGCACGTACATATTTCTTATTTGACATACTTTGTGCAGGCAGTGCTGGACTACATTATTAAAGGTTGAAAATCGTACAGTGTAATACATAACTGTGCTTCTTTATTTTTATTACAGACAATGTTTGGTCTCAAATCTGACAATCCTTGGATCAGTTATAACAAAAGAGAATATGCTAACAGGTGTACACAACTATTATACTGAGTGTCTTGTGGTTCTTCCTGATGTGCAGAGCGGTGGCGATCATTAAATAACACACAAACATGCGCTAATACAACTTTATTATGCGAGAATATTTACAACGTCTTATATAGTCGGCAGCACACAACAGAATGGGAAGCAATATGGCGGCACACAATAAGTCCACATGGGTCAGAGAGCCTGCTATGGCGGAGATATCTCACTCGTAGAGTCGATAGTCGCCACAGAGCCCCCCCCCCCCCTTGCAGTGCAGAGCACGGTGGTGCGCCAAGTCCTGTGCCAGCCCGGTGGGGGTGGGACACTTGGTCACAAAAGCACTTGTCCATGGTGAAATCACACGCACAACACTTGGGGGTAGGTGTAGCAAGCTCGACTGAAGCTAGGACATAATCCCTGTGCCATCGGGGTGGAACCACAGGTCGTCCGGCCCGTGATGTTGGCTGCAAGGGGGGAGGAAGGGGGGGAGGGGTGGTGGGCCCGTCCAAATCATGATGGGGTTCCTGGGAAGAAGGGCAGGCGTCGTGTACGTCGGGGTCACTTGCAGAGTGCTCTTGCAAGGTCCACGCAGGTTTCACCCAGTGGAGTGAAACAATAACTTGTTTGCCGTTGTTGAGTATCGACAATGTGGAAGGGCCTCGGGACAGGACTTTAAATGGACCAGTGTAGGGAGGCTGCAGGGTTGTCTGTACTGTGTCGTCACGTAGCATGATAAATTCACATGTGGCCAGTTCGTTATGCACGAACACACGAGGCCTACAGTGGGCAGATGGCAAGGGAGGTTTGATGAGCGCAATGTGCCCTCGGACGCTCTCGACGAGTGCTGGGAGCTCGGAAGAGCTTGGTAGCGGTGTATCCTCGACGAATTCGGCTGGTAAAACCATAGCCTCCCCGTAAAGGATCTCGGCGAGGAAGGCTTGCAAGTCCTCTTTGTATGCGGTGCGGAGGCCTAGCAAAACCCAGGGGAGAGATTCAGACCACTGGCCAACGTGGCACATAAGTGCGGCTTTAAGCGTGCGGTGCCAGTGTTCCACAAGTCCATTGGCCTGGGGGTGATAAGTGGTTGTGTGAAACTTTGCGACGCCACAGTATGAACAGAGGGAGGCCAACAGCTGTGATTCAAACTGCCTACCTTGGTCGGTGGTCAGTGAGGTAGGGCTTCTGAATCGGGAAATTCAAGTGGCAGTGAAGGCCCGAGCCACAGACTCAGCCGAAATATCTTCCAAAGGGACTGCCTCGACCCATCTAGTGACCCTATCAATAACGGACAGGATATATCGAAAGCCCTTGGTAGGAGGGAGGGGACCTACAATATCAATATGGGCATGTTGCAGACGTCCTTTAGGTATGTCGAAAGTGCCTGGCGGAGGAAGTGCATGGTGGCCCACTTTAGCTCTCTGACATGGTATGCAGGCGCGAGCCCACATCCTACAATCATGTTTAACACCGGGCCAGACGTACCTTTCCGTGACCAATCTGGTGGACGCTTTGATGCCTGGCTGAGCTAGGTTGTGGAGTGCATCAAAAACAGAGTGGCGGAGAGCTGCGGGTACGAGAGGGCGGGGGCTACCAGTGGAAACATCGCACCAGACTAGTTCTGTGGTGCCGGGGAATGCATGTTGTTCCAGTTTGAGGGAAGAGGTAGTGTCTTGTTGCAAGGCACGAATATCGGGGTCTTCAGTTTGCCGGCGGGCCAGGTCAGTAAGGTCAAGTGGGGTAGTGATGATGTTGACGCGAGACAGGTAGTCAGCGACTACATTGTCAGCGCCTCAGACATATTGTGCACCAGTGGAATATTGGGATATGAAATTCATTTGGTGGAAGCGTCGTGGGGAGAGATCGCGTGAAGGGTTACAGATTGCATCTGCCAAGGGTCTGTGATCTGTACAAATCGTGAACGGGTGACCCTCGACATCGGCTATGAAATATTTGACTGCCTCGTACAAGGTGAGGAGTTCACGGTCGAAAGCGGACCATTTGGACTGGGATTTGGTTAATTTCTTGGAGAAGAAACGGAGGGGTTGGGGGGTATCCAATACATGTTGCTGAAGGACCGCACCAATTGCAGTGTCACTCGCATCAGCTGTAATGGAAATTGGTGCGTCGGGAGCGGGGTGAGCGAGTGTGACAGCTTTAGAGAGGGCGGTTTTGAGATTTTTGAATGAATCGGCCATCTCCAGTGTCGAAACGATTTTGCGTTTGCCTTTAGTATCCTTATCCGCCAGAGCGTTGGTCAGACGGATCTGAATAGATGCAGCATGGGGCAGGTGGCGCCTGTAGAAGATCACCATTCCTAGAAAACGGCGAAGTTTAGCGAAGTCCTCTGGGGAAGGGTGGCTAAGTATGAGTTCAACCCGAGAGGAGGTAGGGCAGACACCCTCGGCCGTGACTGTGTGACCTAAGAAGGTGACCTCAGGACTGCTAAGCTGAGACTTCTCGTGGTTGATCTCCACTCCATTAGCAGCGAGCAGTGCAAGCACTCTGGAAACATGGAGAGTGTGTTCCTCAGGTGAAGGAGAGAAAATCAAAATATCGTCTAAGTAGGCATAGGCGAAAGGGAGGTCAAACAACAGAGCGTCGATGAAGCGTTGCCATGTCTGTGCGGCGTTTTTGAGACCATATGGCATGGAACAGTACTCAAAGAGGCCAAATGGAGTGATTATGGCTGTCTTGGGGATGTCGTCGGGGAACATGGGAATCTGATGATATGCTTTGCTACAATCGAGAACGGAGAAGATCTGGGAACATTGCAACATCTGGGTGAAATCTTGAATGTGGGGGATAGGGTAGTTATCGATGGTAGTGCGTGCGTTAAGAGCACGGTAGTCACCACAGAGGCGGAAAGTACCGTCCTTCTTCGGCACGAGATGGATTGGTGACGACCAGTTACTATCAGATTGACGGAGAATGTTGGAATCCAAAAGATCTTTAACAATGTCTTTAGCACGGCGATGTTTCCGCGTGTTTAGGCTTTATGCCGCACAGGTGGTCCTTCAGTTGTGTTTATTCTGTGGCATGTGCCATTGGCAGTTGCACGCAAAAACGTGGGAGAAGCAGGGGGGGTAGGGGCAGGGGGGTAGGGGCAGAGGCTAGCCGAACTGTTAATGGAATCACAGCTGCGGCACAATGGCCAGGCTGCGGAGGCTTGTCCACGATTGCAAGCGTGGGTGTGCAGAGTTGTAGAAGCTGCTCTTGTCTGCAACAGTTGTGCACGGACTTCGTCAATGCGAACACGCAGGTCAACATTCTGAGTGTGCAATGCATCGACGTCTGAATGCTCACGCAAGAAAACTGAGAGAGCAGAAGAAAGGTTTGTAGTAAGTGACATACACTCTGAAAGGGCAGTGTGTGAACAGTCAATTGGAACTTCAGGCTGAGGACGCACCAGGAACACTCGAACCGGAGACGTGAGTCAGACAGCTGGCTTGCAGATTAGGGGAGAGGGCATAGTGATGAAGAAAATCGAGACCCAGCACAGGTGCGTCAACTTCCGCAACGTAAAATGTCCAGGGGAAAACCTGATCTGGGGCAAATTTAAGCAGGAGATGTGAGGAACCTAGCACCGGAATCGGGGAATTGTTAGCAGCTAACAGTGGCGGTGCACGTAAGGGATCTATGTTAGGGGCGAGGGAGGGTGGGATAACACTAATGTCGGCTGCAGTGTCCACTAGAAAACGAAGTTCGGTGTCGGTGTCCTTGACGAAGAGGCGCGAAGCGGAAGACAGCGCAGCAGGCGTCGGACGAGATGCCGGTAGGCGCCGTGAGGCAGCGCGGCAGGACGTGGCGCCTAGACGTGCCTGCCATAAGTGTTTGGGAAAGCGCACGGGGGTTTGCAGTTGCGAGCCGCATCACCAAATTTAGCGTGGAACCAGCAATAAGGAGAGCCAGCTTGCGGTGCAGGAGCACGGCTGGGCGGTGAGGCGGCCAGCTGGGCGGCCGGAGTGTACTCAGGTGCTCGCTCGGCCGTCTCCCGTGACCTTTGGGGCGGCAACGTAAAAGTAGGTGGTGCAGTCGGGCGACCACGGGGTGGCGGGGCCGTTGCTTGTGCTGACAGCATGGCGCGTGTCCTGCCGCGGCCAGGCTTGGCTTCTGTTACTGCATAATGCGTAGGGGCGGCGGATGCCGGACTCGAATGCTGGAGGTACCGGTGTTGAATGATGATATAGGCACGGTCGGCGATGCGCAGGCGTGCTTCGAGGGGCTCAGAGACATGGGACAATAACTGCAGTTGTAACTCAGAAGGAAGTTTAAGCAGCACAAATTGTCCAAAGTGCGACGTCTTGTAGAAAGTCTGTGTCCACAAGGGGGCGTAAGTGGCGCCACAGCTGTGATGGGGTACGGTCGCCGATGTGTTCCTCATGGATGATGCGTTGGATCGACTCGGCAGGGGGACGGGATAAGCGTTCTACAATAGAAGCTTTAGCAAATTCGTACTTACTCTGCATGGGAGGCGAAAGCAGCAGGTCACTAATAAGATATGTGTGATCGTGCAGGTGACTAAGAAGGCACACAAATCGGGCTCCGTCGTCTAGCGCGCCGTGAATGTCCAACATTTTATCCACTAATGCAAACCATGTCTTAGGGTTCTCCGTTTGTAGGGCTGGCAGTTTTGGGAATCTGCTAGGCGCGAGGTACTGAGGAACGGTCGGTGCAGCGAATACACTACTTGGAGGTGCAGACGGTGTAGCAGTGTAGAGTGGTGCCAAATCTGGATTGTAGGCACACAGTAGCTGTACTAATCTGGTTATTAGGACAAAACCACACGATATACAAACGGCAGGAGTGCAAAAAGAGAGTTCAGTCTTGACATGCGAGTTCGGTTGCATAGTTTTTGGCACGTACAGTTGCTGGCGCCCCGGCTGGTGGGGGCACGGTTCGGTGCGGAAGACTCTCCAGTACCATGGAAACAGGTGCAGTTTGGACTGGTGAGCACGCGGCCGGTGTTTGCCAAGCGAAAGAACCCGGCGCGGAAGTCGATAAAACGTTGTGGACCGGCGCAGGTGGGGCGGCCGGTGCCGCCGCAGGCGCGGGCAGTAGCCATGCCAGAGCTGTTAACAACGGGTTCGGGAGTGTAGCGGGTGCGGTTGAAACCGACGCGGCAGAGACGGACGAAACCGTCGGGAAAACGTGCGGAAGACGAAAAGGAGCCGGGATGGCGCACGGCGCGGGAGACGCGGCTGCATCATACCTGAGCGGTTGTAAGATGTCCGTGGAGAGTTGCGTAGTCTGCGGCTGTGGAGCAGGCGTCATGTGTGGGTGCAGCAGATGAGCAGGAACGGCAGGTGCTGGCAGTGCTGGGGTGTCGATAAGCAGAATGCAGTTACAGTCGTGAGGCAGCCGTAGGCACGGGAACGTGCTGTGGTAGCCAAGCGGGAACTGTAGAGTTTATCTTGGGGCCACGTAGGTAAAAATCCGGTTGACAGCAGAGTTCACTTTGGCACTGAAACTGCCGCATGATTTCCTGAATGGATTCGTTTTCCGCTTTGAAAAACTGCGTCTGAGAAGCCGCATCACAGGGACTGAACGGTTGTTGAAACATTGTTGGTAGCACAATACAAATCACTGTTAATAGCACTTGCGAATTGAACTAAAACAGATTGGGGTCACCAATGTGGTTATTCCTGATGCGCGGAGCGCCGGCGATCATTAAATAACACACCAACATGCATTAATACCACTTTATTGTGCGAGAATATTTACGTCGTCTTATACAGTCGGCAGTACACAACAGAATGGGAAGCAATAATGCGGCGCACAAGAAGTCCACATGGGTCAGAGAGCCTGCTATGGCAGAGATATCTCACTCGTAGAGTCGATAGTCGCCACAAATACTTTAATATTGCTGTTGTCAAAATATAAACAGCATAGAATTGTAATTGTAGGTGATATTAACATACACTCCTGGAAATTGAAATAAGAACACCGTGAATTCATTGTCCCAGGAAGGGGAAACTTTATTGACACATTCCTGGGGTCAGATACATCACATGATCACACTGACAGAACCACAGGCACATAGACACAGGCAACAGAGCATGCACAATGTCGGCACTAGTACAGTGTACATCCACCTTTCGCAGCAATGCAGGCTGCTATTCTCCCATGGAGACGATCGTAGAGATGCTGGATGTAGTCCTGTGGAACGGCTTGCCATGCCATTTCCACCTGGCGCCTCAGTTGGACCAGCGTTCGTGCTGGACGTGCAGACCGCGTGAGACGACGCTTCATCCAGTCCCAAACATGCTCAATGGGGGACAGATCCGGAGATCTTGCTGGCCAGGGTAGTTGACTTACACCTTCTAGAGCACGTTGGGTGGCACGGGATACATGCGGACGTGCATTGTCCTGTTGGAACAGCAAGTTCCCTTGCCGGTCTAGGAATGGTAGAACGATGGGTTCGATGACGGTTTGGATGTACCGTGCACTATTCAGTGTCCCCTCGACGATCACCAGTGGTTTACGGCCAGTGTAGGAGATCGCTCCCCACACCATGATGCCGGGTGTTGGCCCTGTGTGCCTCGGTCGTATGCAGTCCTGATTGTGGCGCTCACCTGCATGGCGCCAAACACGCATACGACCATCATTGGCACCAAGGCAGAAGCGACTCTCATCGCTGAAGACGACACGTCTCCATTCGTCCCTCCATTCACGCCTGTCGCGACACCACTGGAGGCGGGCTGCACGATGTTGGGGCGTGAGCGGAAGACGGCCTAACGGTGTGCGGGACCGTAGCCCAGCTTCATGGAGACGGTTGCGAATGGTCCTCGCCGATACCCCAGGAGCAACAGTGTCCCTAATTTGCTGGGAAGTGGCGGTGTGGTCCCCTACGGCACTGCGTAGGATCCTACGGTCTTGGCGTGCATCCGTGCGTCGCTGCGGTCCGGTCCCAGGTCGACGGGCACGTGCACCTTCCGCCGACCACTGGCGACAACATCGATGTACTGTGGAAACCTCACGCCCCACGTGTTGAGCAATTCGGCGGTACGTCCACCCGGCCTCCCGCATGCCCACTATATGCCCTCGCTCAAAGTCCGTCAATTGCACATACGGTTCACGTCCACGCTGTCGCGGCATGCTACCAGTGTTAAAGACTGCGATGGAGCTCCGTATGCCACGGCAAACTGGCTGTCACTGACGGCGGCGGTGCACAAATGCTGCGCAGCTAGCGCCATTCGACGGCCAACACCGCGGTTCATGGTGTGTCCGCTGTGCCGTGCGTGTGATCATTGCTTGTACAGCCCTCTCGCAGTGTCCGGAGCAAGTATGGTGGGTCTGACACACCGGTGTCAATGTGTTCTTTTTTCCATTTCCAGGAGTGTAGATATAAGGGCAAAGAGAAAAAATGTAATTCATACGATTAACACTCTGAAGTCATTAAACTATTACTGTCTCAATGGAAAACCCACTAGACTGAATACATGTCTTGATAACATAATTAGCAATGTACAAAGAGACTCCATATAACGTGATGTAATAGAATTAGGAATATCAGATCATGCAGGGCTATGGCTTCAAATAGAAATCTATGAAAGTATATGCTTTCTGAAGTCTAACCCCCCAGTTTTCTTCTTTAAACAGTGAGTTCCATGACTATACAACAAGACAGAGTAATGATTTTCACAGAAAAGTGCATAAGAAAGCCCAGTACAACAAGAGTGCAATATACCGCCAGAAATTCTCTATAGTGCTCTTTCCTTAAAAATTAAAAGGATTCAGAAGCTGAGCACTTTTAAAAGTGAACTCAAAAGAATGTTAATTAGTAATAGTTTTTACAGTGTTAGTGAATACATGAATTCTTCAGAAAGATAGCGTGCCTTCACCTATCTTACAATTCACTCATATACAAACTTGGCGTGTGGGGTAGACTCTTTTATGTACCCACAAAAATTAAGTTGTCTATATAGAGTGTTATAATCATTGTTTCTTGTTGCTGTCCATTTTACACAGAATATATGTAACTTATTTGTGTCCTATATTGTTACAAATTTATATCATGTAAGCTATAATTGTTTTTGCCTATATATTTAATTCAGATTTGTTCACTGATGTTTTTTTACATAATATGTTATTCATATTTTTTCTGTATGTAACACATGACATATCCCATGTCATTGTACATGATAAAATGGGTGCTCAATAAATCAAATCAAATCAAAAAGTCAGCCTTCAGTTCTACAGGGAGGGAAATGACGTATAGAATTATAGGTTAATCCAATGTAAACAAAATGATAAACTTATTAAAAGAAATGGATTGGTCTCATGTAATGGATAACAAGAAAATTATTAATAAATGTTTTTCCATTTTCCTGACAGAGATCAAGCATATAGTAGAAATGACATGCCCCTTGGTACAGAGTAATATTACTCATAAGCAACAAATTACTAACAAGTGGTACACCCCACAACTTAACAAACTCAGGATACTACTGATGATTATGAAAGGCAAATCTCATAACAGTGATAGGGACAAGGAAAATTACACTAAAATGAGAAACCTTTATAGATTAGAAATAAAAAATGCCAAGTGCTGTGCAAACGAACATATTTTAAATTCTAAAAATAAATGTAAAGCTGCCTGGACTGTCATTGAAAGGGAAATTAATAATACCAATAAAGAAAGGAATATCCCTATTGACTGCAATACTCTCAATGAATATTTTGTAAATAGTGTCACCACCCCACCCATCAATTCTGCCTCTGATGCAGAAGCATTGCTCACTTGTGCAGAACAGACAAGAAGTGAGAAGTTCACTTGGACCTGAATCACATTAAATGATATTCATAAGTCAATAAACATATTAAGTAATTCCAAAACAGAAGACTATTATGGACTCGGTAATCTCATCATAAAACGTATAGCAAAAGGAATTAAAATGCCACTTCTCTCACTTGATGAAGGAATATTCCCCGATTGTCTTAAACTCACAGTTACATTGCCTGTGTATAAAAAAGGTGAAAGAAACCTCCCAAATAACTACATACCCATTTCCATAGTACCAATCATATCCAAGTTAGTAGAAAATTGTGTGCATAATCAGATATACAGGTATTTTGAAACAAATAAAATTTTTAATGAACAGCAGTTTGGCTTCAGGTCACACATATCAACTGTAAAAGCAGTAGAAGCTTTGGTGAGCAATGTTTATGAAGGGTATGAAAAAAGGGTATCAATGTCTGGAACACTTATTGACGTAAGTAAAGCATTTGACTGGGTGTCACATGACATACTCATCAAAAAGTTAAAATACTATGGCCTTGAAGATGATACACTCCGTCTATTCAAATCTTATGTAAGCAATAGGTTACAACTTGTATATGCAAATAAGCAGAGGTCAGAAATACTCCCTGTAGAAAGAGGAATACCCGAAGGCTCTGTTCTTGGAACTTTTCTGTTCATTGTCTATGTGAATGACTTGTCAAATTAAATACCGTGTAAGAACATACTATATGCTGACGATATGACATTAATACGTACAGGAGAGAACTTACAGAGTGTACTGGACAAAAATAGAGAAATGATGCAAATGGCTAATTACTGGTGTCAGGCTAACCAGCTGTGCATAAATCAAACAAAAACAGAAGAAATAATATTTAATCTCAAAGTAACTAAAAATGAAAACAAAACAGTCAAATTACTTGGACTAATCATAGACCAAAATCTGTCATGGGAAGGACACAATAATTATCTATGTAGTAAACTAGCTCACAGTGTGAGCAAGCAATTGCTACTCCACTCATACTATGCTTTTTTTCATTCCCAACTGCAATATGGAATATTGCTTAGGGGTAACTCCCCAGGGGCTGAATGTATTTTCAGATGTCGGAAGAAAGCAATCAGGTGTATGGAAGGGTTAGGACCCAAAGAGTCCCGCAGAAATTATTTTAAATCTCTTGGCGCAATGACAGTGCCAAACATGTACATATATAACTGTTTAATATATGCCAGAGAAAATCTGAAAAAACTGAACATGAGATGTGATGTGCATGCACACAGTACAAGAAACAGTCACCTGCTGGACTTGCCTTCCACAAGACTTGCTGTAGTCCATAATAACTATAAGTACTTAAGCATAAAATTTTTCAATAAGTTACCATGCTCAGCTCATACAGTACCACTAAATAAATATAAGAATACATTGCAAACCTGGCTATCAAACAACGAATTCTATACAACTGAAGAATTCGTAGAAACTAATGATCAAAATATATGTTTTACCTAAGTTAAGGAGAAAATGCTTCGATATTATATAAGCTAGTTAATTACTGTGATTCTTTTCTTAGGTGTGTATTTAATTATTGTATGAAACATTGTTTTACAGAATGCTGAAGTAAAGGCCTTTAGTTCCTTTTCTCCCCTTTCTGTAACTATTTGAATATCGTACTGAAACTAAAACCCTCTGTAAACTTTGATGAAGCCAATTGTATGAACAATACTGAAAGGCTAATAAAAAATATTCTATTCTACTCTATTCTACAGATTTATTGTAGAATCATTAAATGAAGAAGGCAAAATATCTCTTCTTGCAATATTTGCAATATCATTCAGGTTAAGTAGCAAACAATAATGTAAGTTGATATAAATTTCTGACCTTAGGACAGACTACTTTTTCTTACAAAATAGCCTCCTACATTAAATATGTACTTACATTCCAACAATGCTCTGCAGAAATAATTTTTGTGAATGATGTAAAAGGCTGAAATCATTTCTAATTGAAAGGCAATAGCATGTAATTTGCAACACAGTCATTTTATTTCTACTAGCAGTTGTATTTGATCTGTTATGGAACAAGTTAGCATGCCATTCAGTGTTTCCATTAGAAGATAATTGATCTAGTGAGGAATCTAAAATCGAGTGTTTTGGACAGAACCGGTGTTTAAGGAAAACACACTGCATTTCCTTCAAATATTTCCAGCAGTCACATCTGTTTGAATTGTCTCGTTGTAAAGCAAGATGTATAATTTTTTAGTAACTATAGTAACCATACAAATTTCTGTATTTTCATTCTCCACTCTTGCGCAAAATTCTTTTATCACAGTGAAAGAATGCACAAAAGGATTGGTGTGTCATAATTCAACAGGAATTTTAGTATTACATTGGTATCAGTATAGCACGAGTGATGATTCTTCATTCAGTGTATAGCAAAGAGCAGCATCGATATCATAAAAATATAATTGTGTATAAAATGGTGAATGATCATACATAGAAGTTATTGGAACTGACCTATGATAAAAAATATCATGAATATTAAAGTGATATAATCCCTTTAAAGCTCTGTGTGAAGTGTTGGCTCCAGAAATGACCATAGCAAATGCTAAATTATGCTGCAAATGCTGAATTATGGAAATAATTATTTGATTTCTCTTGAATTCTTGGATCGTTTGACGTGCATCCATGATAAAGTGCATAGAAAAATGCCTTCTAGGCATAGCCTAAAACAAATATAGTTCCTGTAAAGCAGTGAAGTCAGAAGTCATAGTTATTTAAAATTAAATAATTAAAAATTGCTAAATTCCTTCAGACTATCTGGGAACATCAGCAAATGAACACAAAATTACTCTTACAGAAAAGTAAGTGAAACTATAATGCCAATATACAATGTTATTTAGTCTTCATTACTGTGATATTTTGATTTCCACTACTAGCGTCATTAACCTAGCAGTGGTCGCATTGTAGCTGCCTGGTATGCCTGTGTTACTACAAATGAACCACATGAACATGAAGGTCCCTAGAATGCAATTTCACAAGACGTTGTTATTTTGTGTGTCATTTTTACTATAGTACCTGATTGGTACACAGGGGGCAGCACTTCAACTATTGCTGTTCACATATTGGAGATTTTGATGTGTGATAGAGAAGCTGTCATCAGAGTTATGAATATGAAAGCATCTATTTCCCAAAGGTTACCTCACATGTTTTTTTGTTTTTTTTTGTGCACCTTTATGGAAAAGTACCTTTCGAGTTATTTAGGATTCATTGACCACCTTGTATAATTAATATTAAAAATTGATACTTCAGTTCCTGTGTGCACATATTAACATTATGATATTGTGATGCAAACTCGCTCATGAGAGCTTACTGAGTACTTTCCCTTGATGTAGAACCAATAAATTCGGCAAGAAGTAAGGTTTCACAATACAAGTAAAGGAAAAAAATTGGAAAATTGTTAATTTGTAGTTGTATCATACGAAAAAAAATTCTTTTGCCTTTGGTTGATTGATTTCAAACTTGAAATTAAAACATTCATGAAAGTCTTGGAATCCATTGAAGCAATATCTTGCCAGTATCAATGCTGAAAACAAGCAAAAATCGTTGAGATCCTCTATTTTGAGAATTGATTGACTGTCTGTATACATAGTTAAGTTTGTACGGAACCCTCAGTGTGTAGGTCCTAAGCACACAATTTATTATTCTGTAAGCAGGCAATACACAAGACTTACATGTCCTTTATCCCGATCAGTCATAGAAAGATAAGTGAGAGCATAAATGACAATTGGAGCTAAAACATAATCTTGAGAAACAAAATAATTTAGTGAATCATTATTTCTCACACATTCGGTTATGATTAAGAAATAATGGTACAATGTGTTGCGATGTCTGTTGGTTGAAGCAAGAGCAGGTAAGAGATCATGGCTTGAAGCGAAGGCCCCACCTGAAGTCGTTTCTGCAGCTACACTGTCTCAGAACAGAACTTTAGCTGAACTATTAAAAGGAAAACTTGAGAGATAGTGTTTGGGAAAAAAACCTAATGTTAAAATTGCAGGCTGTATGGAAGTATATTTTTGTTTTTTACATCTACCAGAACAACTGCAAAATTCATAGTGGGATCCAAAAGTACTGTTGGGAATTTTAATAGGCCACACCGAAGTTTGTCGCAGAGAATTGATTAGGTATAAACTTATTGTTGCCTGACACATTGATATAGTGGAAGAAGTGGTCAAGTGTATTGATTCTAGAGGACTGTTATACAGGAGGTGAACTTTTTAGTGATTCTGAGTGAAAATGCATAGAGAATTTATCTGTAAATGAGCAAATGATCCTTACAGATAAGACACATGGAGGACATCAGAAAAGTTCAGTAAAGGAAAGCTGGTTTTGTGTTATCGTAATATGGAGGACAGCATGTCATGTGTATGATGTGTGATTATAGATGGCAATAATTAAAACAAAGGCATTCTTTATTGCAGTGTGGTGATATCTTTTCATGAAATTTAAATCTCCAACTTTCTATCCTGAATGCAAAAGTATTTTGTTGTGACCCACCACATGGAAGGCTTGTATGGAAAGGTTTTTGTGTGCATTTTTTGCATGGTGTTCGAAATTGGAATGTTAGAGAAACAGTATGAAAGTGATCTGATGAAACCTTTGCTGGACACTTAAGTGTGATGTTAGGAAGAACTACGCTAATAGCTGTTCAAATTGTTGTTTATTAAAACACAACCGGTTTTGCAGCCTTAAGGCACATTAATAGATGCAACCTACATGATAAGGAGCAAACTGCAGTGTCACCACATTTTATGGATGTTAAAATTAATACAGGAATGTCTAAAATATACATACAGTGTTGAAAGACCGTAGGCATACAGTAACATAACTTGGTGTGAAATGTTTGTGGTGAAGTCCGGGGTATCATAGTTTAACAGAAGGAAAAGAAGTTCAGTCACTATCTAATTATCACATACCATATTCAAAAACACATTACCAACATTTAACTAATCCTCCACCAGTTTTATATGTATCTTGAGTAAACCGGGGTGCTGCTTCTTGATACTGCCATAGGTTTATTTTGATGTTAGTGCATCATCACATGGATATCATGTAATGGTCAAAATAAGTTTTAGTAGTTCTTTTTTATAAAGGCTTTTTTATTTTGCAAGAAAGATGTTTGGCAGCGAATGTTCATCATAGAACTTACATTTTCCAGTTATAAATAAAAAGTCAGCCTGCACGCAGTTGATGCTATATTCGGCCTAAGACTGAAGTCTGGCTGTGTACAAATTGCCTCTATTTATATGGTTTTAAACATTTACTGGCATTGTTACTTATTGAATTTTGCATAGAAACAATTAAAGTTTTTACATACATCTTCCCAAATTACATAGAAATTTACATAGAATAAAAGTTAATAATTCCATATAAAGACAGGAAAGAATCTGTTTCTCTTAAGACTATAAATTACGTTTTAACACTGATGCAATATATTTCATTAATTTGCATATAGTAATCAATTGACTGAAAGAAAAATTATGCTAGCATTTTCAGGTGTTCAGAGTGATTAGTTTAATCGAATGAAAGGCCTAGATGCAAGTAATTATTTTTGTATGAGTAAAATTTGTATTTCTATATGGTTGTACTTACCAGTTCCAATTAAAACATGAGTGTGATTGATTTTGACTCATTGTATCATATTTTTGTTAAGGATTCAAACAATTTCTGGCTTCAAAACATAAAAATAGCTGTCTCTCTATGACTTGGGAATATCGGAACTTTAATCATCAATTACTCCATAATTACAATAGCAAATTCATTCCTACCATGTGCCTGTAGATTTTATTGTGTGTAAATTATGATGTTGCATTAGTTTTTAATCAAACATGTTTCTTTCATTTATTGGTGAGACCCAATGTAAACAACATCAAAACAACAGTTTAAAGTAGTGCAACATACTAATATTATGTATATGCCCTCTTCAGGAGAGCAGAGATGAAATTGGAATAGGACATAAGGTCCCAAGGGGTTCTGATATTACAATACCCTTTGTTCATAGTCAAAATTTAGTATTCAGTGAATATTGTCAGTACTATGGCAAGCAAGTGTAATGAATATGTGTTCCATTCTTAAAAATATGCCTGCATCTAAAAAGAAAATTAGAAAAATATTTTAACTGAGCGAGCACAAAACGTTTTTGAAGAGGTCAAATTGGGGATAAAAAATTGCCACTGCTATTGCGAATAGTCACAGCCCTCAGGGAAGTATCAGGTGATAGTGTCCAACTGGTGTGACCACAGCACTGCTCGGTGCAGGCCAAAGTGAAAGTGGCCTGTATGAACGACGAAGAGGGACTAGCTGGCTGGTGCAATGGCAGCTATCCATGTGGACACTGTGATACCATATACTCGTTACTAGGAGTGCTGGGTCGCTGCTACCTTTACAAGTGAGAATAATAGAGAATTTTATTACTAGGGGCGAAGGGTATTTGTATGGTCTTTTAATGTTGAATATATTTTAGACATAGCTTTATTAATTCTAATATCCCCAAAATGTGGTGACCCTACTTTGCTTTGTACCATGTAGGTTGCACCTGATGATCTGGCTTCAGTCCACGAAACTGATTATGGTTTAATAAACAACAATTTTACCAGCTGTTAGCAGAGTTCTTTCTAACATCATGCCTTTCAACAGAGTTGATTGCCTGGAATATAAAATAGTTTGTGACATGTGTAAATTACAGAGTAGTCATGGAGATGTAATAGAAGACAAGGGCATCAAAGGAGTTTCAAGGAGTCATAAACAAGAACAAAAATGCGAGTTCAGAAGGTCAGCTAGAGAACCTACAGTGCCTGATATATATCGTAATTATATCACCAAGGAAAACTCCTTGACAGTACCAGGAATCAAACCTGTATCCCTGCTCCCCCCACGAGAGTCTTCCATAAGAACCACTCAACTCTCAGCTACAGAGGCCGACAAAACTCTATAAACAGAAATTAAATATCAGTGTTATTGTAATTAAAGAATGGCTTTAAGTGACCAAGATGCCATTATCGGAAATTATTTAGTTTGAACGAGGTCATATAATAGGGCTACAAGAAGCTGGATGTCCCTTATGCAATACTGCACAAAGACTCAAGGCAGGAATGTAGCCACTGTACATGATTGCTGGCACCGGTGGTCATGAGAATTTGGGGTTGCAATAAGATGGAGCTCCTGATGGCCACATGGCACTATGAGAGGAAAGACAGACATGTTCAGCATGTGACTCTGCAGCAGCAATTTGGCAGATTACTTCAAGGACAGCTCACTGCCGGAAGCGATGCAGTGTGTGTTCCACTAACACCAAACCATCACCATTTGTGACTTCAGTGGTGTCAAGGGAGAGCCTCACTGGAGGGCAGAGTGGAGGTATGTTGTGTTTCCTTATGAAAACTGTTCCTGCTTCAGTGCCAGTGATGTTCATGTGTTAGTTAGGAGGCAGCCAGCTGAAGGCCTGCAACCGACCTGTCTGCGTGCTGCTCTTACTGGATGTACACCAGGAGTTATGGTCTGGAGTGCAATTTCATACGACAGCAGGACCACTATTGTGGCTATCCCACACACTGTGACTGCAAATTCCTATGTCAATCTGGTGATTTGACACATTGTGCTGCCATTCATGAACAGTATCTCAGGGGATGTTTCCCAACAGTATATGGCCCACTCACATACTGCTTTTGTAACCCAACATGCTCTATGGAGTGTGGAAATGTTGCCAGGGCCTCCTCACTCATTACATGTGTCTTCAATGGAGCATATATGGGACATCAACAGATGACAACACCAGTGTCATCCACAAACAGCATTAACCATCCCTGTATTGACATACCAAGTGCAACAAGCATGGAAGTCTATCCCACCTGGCACCTATACAACATCCACACCTTGTACATCATATGCAGATTCGATCTCCCCCACCCCTTGGTGTCTTCTATCCTCTCCACCACCAGTGTGTAACCACAACTTTATCATCACACCTTTACCTCACCATCTCCACACCATCCGCCTCCTTTCCCGATGCAACTTCCAGTGCCTATCCCTCCTGGATGGTGAGCTTCGCCCTGATACCCAATCCTCCTACCAACTCTAACCCCACCTCCCCCATACCCCTTCTCAGCGCTCCCTCTCCCCTCCTCATCCCTTCCCCTGACCGGTTTTTTCCTCCCTCACCGCCTTCTCCCTTTCCAGTGCACCCCTTCTGTATCGCTGCACTCCGTTCGGACTTGCCTTCCCTCTCCATATCTGTCACTTGCCCCTTGGTGCGCGCCCCTTGCTTTTCCTCCCACCCTTTCCAGTACATCTGCCCCACCTGTCCCTTCTTTTCCATCCTCTCAGCTCCCCCCCCCCCTCCCCCCTTCCTCCTTGGCTGGTCCCTCCTGGCAGTTTTTGCCCTTCGTCATGTGTACTCTGTCATGTACAGTGGTTTTAAAGTGTCGTTCTTCTGGTGTGTTTTAATGCTGTGGCCAACCTTTAACTCATGCGTCTGACTTCAGTGTTTTTTTACATGCTACAAATCGCCATCTGTGTTTTAACTTTATGTGGACCTTTTTTTAAGTGTACCACAATGAAGGTCTCCATGTGCATGTATATTTTAATCTCCACTGTCTCCCCTCATTATGTTATGTCCCCCCTTATCGCCTTTTATATGTATCATTCTCATCTTTTTATTAAATGTACTACTTGGCTGAAGAGCGGCGGATTGTGCTGCTCCCAGCTTTCCCCTGCCCCCAGCTTTCCCCTGCCGCCTATGGGTGTGGGAAACGAAAAAGAAAAAAAAAGTGGAGCTGTCATTTGTCTACAGTCTGGAACCGCGCAACCACTACATTCACAGGTTCGAATCCTGCCTCAGGCATGAGTGTGTGTTATGTCCTTAGGTTAGTTATGTTTAAGTAGTTCTAAGTTCTAGGGGACTGATGACCTCAGAAGTTTAGTCCCATAGTGCTGAGAGCCAGTTGAACCACACAATTTTTATGGATGACAATGCTCCATGTCACCGGGTCAGAATTGTTCATAGTCGGTTTTTTAAGAACATTCTGGACATTTCGAGCCAATGATCTGGCCACCCATCGAACATTTGTGGGATATAATCGAGACGTCAGTCTGTGTACAAAATCTTGCATCGGCAACACTTTCGCAATTAGGGACGATTGCAAAGGCAGCATGGCTCAATATATCTGCAGGGGACTCCCAACGACTTGTTGATGCCATGTTGAGTTGGTGGACTGCACCAGGCAAGAGAGTCCAACACAATGTTAGGAGGCATTCCATGACTTTTGTCGCCTCAGTGTAGAGCCGACATTGTGTATAGTAATTATTGTGAAGTACCAGATTAGTCCTCACCGATAATATTGTGTTTCGTCTTTTATAATTAATGTAAAAACTCTGATACTGAAAACCAATAAAGCATATGTATGCTAACAGTGTTTTACTTTTTTTAAGAAACAGCAGAATTCCCGAGAATGTGTGAAAGAAAATTACCCTCTTTTTCCAAAGTGATTGATTTCAGAAGTTGCTGTAACAGTAGCAGAATAAGCCGAATTATATTTGTTTCATTTATCGTGCTGAACAACAATATCCGAATTTCCACCGCGTGCAGTGGAAATCGTGGCATTGCAGATTCTTCTGTGAACTTCGTATCTAAGTTTTCTCTCTTCGAGAAAAGCATACTATTCCTTTAAATCGGTATGAATGGTGCATTTGTGTTTAGGCATAACAGCTTGGTTCACGCAAACAACACATAACATTAACTACGAACACCAGACTAAGGAAATTTCGTCTGTCCTGATTGTTCACAGAACGCGCCAAACAGGAAGTGAGATAAGATGCGATGCAATATTCCTCACGACAAGGAATGATGGAAATAGGCACAAAAAAGCGAATAAATCCCTCTTTAAATTCTCTGAGCGAAAAGTGGGGAACCAGCTACCTCATTCTGCCTTCCTATCCAGAACTTTTGGCATGCAAACATATTCGCACTTTCTCGTGCTGAAAGAAAGTAGCAGAGAGACAGTGACATGGAAGAGAGAGGAGACAGTGATTGTGGGAGGAAGAAAGCGGTAGTTAAAGAGAAAGAGGTGTGGATGAAGATACTAGTAGTGTGGCCAAAGAGAGGGGAGGTAGTCGCAATAAGAGAGAGAGAGGGAGAGAGAGACTATAGACAGTGAGGACGACATGTTGAATATGAAGGCTTAACTACAAAGAGAGACTGGGTAAAATGATTTAGAATGTTCTGTGTTAAAAGAGCGGGAATATGCTCACATGCCATAATTTTTGGTGGGGAAAGGCGGAATGAGGACTGAGAGAGCTAGTTTGTCAGTTTTTTAAAGTGGAACATACTCGACTTTTTCGTACTCTGACGAAAGCTTTTTGCTGCTGCTTTGTAAAAATGCGTGATTTATAATGTGTGCAAGATGCCAATAAATCACTGGTTCCCCTAAAGTTACGATAAATACCATCCCAGCACAAGCAAACACTTTTATTACTATTTTAAGTTTTTCATTCTTTTTACCATACATAATTACATAAGCAAGTGTAACGTTTGGAATTTTATCATTAAAAGTTGGACAATGTTTCATAGTTGTTTTTCTTGTGTAGTTACAACATTCTTTCTGTGTGTCATATTAATTTCATACTTTGGATAATTATTTACAAAACTAAATGGACCAATATCAATATCTGATTTTAGTAAAGTAATACGTTTAAAATCTGAAAATGCATCATATGCTTCTAGAAAATAATTTGGTGGATTAACATTCCACATTTCTTGAGGAAAAACTTCATTTCTACCATTTTTTGAATAAATATTCAGTAGTTTAACATGATAAAATAATGACAAATCAACTAATTGATTATTATAAAGTACTTCATTCCTTTTACTATTTACTTTTCCTGTATTAAGAATATGTCATTCTAAACATATTTTATCAGTAACAGATGAAGTTAAATATAATAAAACTGTTGATGAAATAAAAGGATATTCGATTCTAGGTAATATATTATTTCTTTTTTTATTGTTACAAAGCAAACAATTTAGCTACATAATTTTCAATTAAGTTTTTATTTGATTTTCCATCATAAGTTGGATAATCTGTACTATCATTTCCAATAATTTGAAAATTCATATATAATTGTGCATAATATGGATGTATCCAACCATCACCAATATTTATTTCAATTCCTGTATCTTTGTTAGGAACATGCAAATTATTTTTAGTTTTTTCATTAAAAGGAAATGAACAAAACTGATAACTTTCAATTTTATTCATGGCACAGTCAAAGATTGCTTTAGCTATCGTTTACTGTTTTACCAAATATTTATTTATTTATTAAGGAGAAAATTTGTTAAGATATTTTTAAAATATCTGTTAGAGTAGCACCAATAAAGTCAATTAAATTGTCATTTTCATTAGTTATAGTAACTTCTAAATACTGAATTGTATCAAAAATAGGAACTTTTACAGGTAATTTGATTCATAAATTGTTGCTCCACCAGATTCAGCATTATGTTTAAATGAAGCGATACTATTAGTTTCTTCATGAAAATGATCATTATGCCTTACATACATTCCATCAGAAAGATTAAATTTATATTTATTAGTTCAAAAGGAATTATTTTTGTAACATCTTTAGCTACAGCTTTTTCATTAGGTAAAACAACTTGATTATTAAAACAAGTAAATTTCCAATTCTGTCTTGAATATCTATATATAATTTTACATCACTTCCAATATTAATTCTATTTAAAATTTCATCTGCTTTAATATGTATATTAGGTTTTTTCGAATGAATAATTTTTTTAAGTTGTTAAAACCATATTGACCTACTGGAATTTCTATTTTTTCTACATCACAATTAAGTTTATTATATTTTGTTATAATATTTGGTGTTCAGAATATTGAATAAAAACCAACTACTGAAACATCAGTATAATTGACACATATTTTCTAAGTACAGATGATTTATTACTAAGTTGAAATAGACGACAGCCAAAGCTGTCCTTAGACTGTCAGGTGACTCATTTACTAATGAAAAAATGTAAATAAGTGTAAAATTATAAATAAACGTAAAAATTTAATAAACGTAAAATATAAATGAAAAATACAAATAAATGAAAAAGTTATTAAATAAATGAACAAAATAGATTGGGAACCTAAAGTGATAATTCCAGAAAATAATTTAAAAAACAAACATGGAAAACTTTTACCAAATTCAATAAGGTGAGTAATAATTGGTCCAAGTGGGTGTGGGAAAAAAACATTAATGATTGATAATTATATTTTAGCTCCAGATGATTAAACTGGAATGAAATTACACATTTATATATTTATTCAAAAAGTTTAGACCAACCAAAGTATCAAGAATTTATAAAACAATGTAAAAAAATTGTACATAAAGTTAATAAACATATTGTTAGAGATTTGAAAATAATGAAGAAATTATCCCATTGGATGAATGTAAAGAAAATTCAGTTGTTGTATTTGATGACTTTATTCTATAAAATCAAGATGTTGTTAGAGATTATTTTACTAGCGCCAGACACAAAGGAATAGATTGCTTTTACTTCGCTCAAACTTATTAAAAAATACCAAAACAGTTAGAGATAATTTAAATTTTTTAAATATATATAGACAAGATGATACATATTTAAATCATATTTATCATGAATTAGTTCGTGGAGATTTAAAGTCTGATAATTTTAAAGAAATGTGTAGCAAATGTTGGAATGATGAATTTGGTTACTTAACAATAGATATGTCTAGAAAATCATACGAAGGTAAGTTTAGAAATAAAATACAACATTTCTTAAAAATGTAAATACAAATGCTAACCATTTTTTCTTCTCTAATAAACATTTGCAAAGTATGATGAAGTAGTTGTTAAAAAAGCTAAACAACATAGAAAGCTGAACAACTGAAAGAAAAATTTAAACTTCGAAAAAGCAACCAAGAACTGAATTTTAATTTTTTTTACTATTTGCTCCTTTAAGTTTAGTGCTACTCTTTTGAAGATTGGAAATAAGCATCCATTGTATTAAGTTTGGGCAAACTCCACTTTATAAATTGGAAATACAGTTGAAGAAATTATCACGGGGCAAGTTTAGGGTCCCTAAGGCCTTACCTTTTCTGTTGCTCACTGATCTATAATAAATAAAATTAATGCAGCCTACTTGTCCAACATTCATTTGACACAGGAAGAAGTGAAAGCCAACGTGTCTGCGCTGAATGTAGTATTTTATGTACTTTAAGCTGCATAATTTTTTAAAAATTGATCTAGCTGACATTGTTGCTCACAACTTTGTTGCAAGTAATTATGTACCTCTCTGGCAAGTTCCTCAAAACGACTGGGAAGTGCCTTCCATCCATCAACAACACACAAGCAATTCGAATGACAATCGCATTTTGTTAATGTTATTCCAGGAAGAAACTCTTTTAATCCAATGGACACTGAATTGTGATTCCCAGTTGAAGGATTTGCACCATTTGAGCCATAACTAATGATATTTTCTAATAAAATATTATGCTGTACAAGGCTTGAGGCACTGTTAGCTGCAATAGGCAGAAGATATACGTTCCTGCCATGCGGGGTAGCTGCACGGTTATAAGCATATTGTCGCGGTCCGTGCGGCTCCCCCCATCGGAGGTTCTAGTCCTCCCTCGCCTGCGTGTGCATGTGCGTGTGCGTGTGCGTGGGCGTGGGCGGGGGCGGGGGCGCGGGCGCGCGTAGGGACTGATGATCTCAGCAGTTTGGTCCCATAAGACCTCCCCCCCCCCCACCCCACATATGTATATATATATAAACATGTATTCTTATTCTCATTTTCAATAAAGAAAGCTTTTTTAGCCTCACTGTCTCTCTCTTGCAATGTATATGACAGGGGAATCTGCAACAGACGGTCCTCTGCCACAACCTCTTTTACTACTGACTGATGCCTCCTTCATGCGTCCATTTATGTCTCGTACAAAGTGTCATAAATTTTTGTTGTTCTCACTGCTCTTTCGTAGGGCGGCAGCTGAGGCAACTCAATGACGCCCAAAAGTCAGATAACGAATCCTGCTACTAGTGTTGTTGTTGCCGTGTTGAGAAATGAGAGACTTAATTTCTACATCTACGTGATTGTCTTTTGTGTCAAGGAATGCAGCAATTTTGTGTATGGAGTCATGCTTTTCGTTAATGTTATTATAACTTCGAACGTTCCAGAGGCACTCCTCTGCGACGTAGAGTGCCGTGTGACACGGGTTGCTAAATTTTGCTTCTTATCCACTTCATTTTTGTAAAGGAAAACACAGGTGCAACGCTTAACACAACAAAAGAACTAGCGCCGGTTAGAGGCATTCAGTGGTAGCAGGCCACAAAAAATGTTCCTTTGATGTGTACCGGCAGAGTTGCTGAACACTTGTTTTGGCAACATCTCGCGAACACTGGTAGTCCAGTAGTTAGCCGCGGACAGTGTTGCAGAAAATGTTTTAAACTCAGTGTAAATGCACGTTTACACACACCGTACAGATGTCAACAATGAAAACGTGTGGGGGGCGGAGGGGGGGAGGTTGGGGTACGGGGTCCCTAACTCTTTTCCGCCTTTAGAAGAATGTCAGTTTCTTTTTTTTTTTTTTTCACACAGTTTCCACTTTAGCTTCCATTCGTTTCGTGATGAATGCTTTCACTGGCTGCCTACACCTATGGAATGGAGTGAATGCCATTTGGAATGAAACGAATGTCTATGCAGCGGAATAACACTTGTCTGCACGTACAAGGCTTCGAAAATAGTTTCTCGCTTTTGTAAATGATACTTCAGTTAGACTGATTTTCTATGAGGAGAAAAAATACTTAATTTCCCTTCTCCCCTTAGCCAAGTTCACACGGTACCAGTTTTATGCAATGAATTACGAGGTTGTGGCTAGGTTGGGGCGTAATAGCACGACTTAAATTCTTGCGAGCGGAGAGAAAAAGCAGTCAAATATTTGTGGCAACCAAGATTAATAATTTACTTGATGCTCGGTTTATTCTACATCTACCTCTGTACTCCGCAAACCACTGTGAGGTGCGTGGCAGAGGGTACGTCCCATTGAACTAGTTATTAGGGTTTCTTGATCCATAATGGATCAACGAAGAAAGAAGTTATTAGGGTTTCTTCCTATTCCATTCACGTATGGAGCGCGGGAAGAAAGATTGTTTGCATGCCTCTGTGCATGAGCTATCTGTAGATAACTGTAGTATATCACTAGAGTAATCTTTTAAACCCGGTTCTTGAAATTCTATTAACAGACTTTCTCGGGATAGTTTCGGTCTTTCTACTAGAGTCTGCCATGTAAGTTCCTTCAGTATCTCTGTGACACTCTCCCATGGATTGAACAAGCCTGTGACCATTCGTGCTGCCCTTCTCTGTATACGTCCAATATCCCCTATTAATCCTATCTCGTACAGTTCCCACACGCTTGAGCAATATTCTAGAACCAGTAGAGTAAGTGATTTGTAAGCAATCTCTTTGGTGGCGTAACTTTACTTCCCCAGTATTCTATCAATAAACCAAAGTCTATTACCTGCTTTCCCCACGACTGAATCTATGTGATCATTCCATTTCATAACCCTACAAAGTGTTACACCTAGTATTTGTATGAGTTGTACGATTCCAACAGTGACTCATTGATGTTTTAGTCATAGGATACTACGTTTTTCTGTTTGTGAAGTGCAAAATTTAACATTTCTGAACATTTATAGCAAGTGTCCAATCTCGGTATCGTGTTGAAATCTCATGAAGACCTGACTGAATATTTATGCACCTTCCCTCAGATAGTACTTCATTATAGGTAACTGCATCATCAGCAAAAAGACTAATTTTACTATTAGCATTGTCAGCAAGGGCATTAATATCCAATATGAACAACAAGAGTCCCAATATCCTTTTCTGGGACACACCCGAAGTTACTTCTACAATTGACGATGACTCTCCATCCAAGATAGCATGCTGTGTCCTCCCTACCAAAAAGTCCTCAGTCCAGTCACAAATATCACTTGATACCCCATATGATCGAACTTTTGACAAGGAGCGTAGGTGCGGTACTGAGCCAAATGCTTTTCGGGAGCCAAGAAATACTGCATCTACCTGGTTGCCTTGATCCAAACTTTCAGTATGTCACGCGAGAAAAGTGTGAGTTGGGTTATACATGATCAATGTTTTCGAAAACCATGCTGGTTGGCATTGAGGACGTCAAACTGTTCGAGATATCTCATAATGTTTGAGCTCAGAATATGTTCTAAGATTCTACAACACATCGATGTCAAGGATATACGGTAGTTTTGTGGATCGCTTCTACTACCCTTCTTGTAGATGGGTGTGACCCGTGCCTTTTTCCAGGAACTGGGCACAGTTTTTTGTTCGAGTGATCTATGACAGATTATAATTAGAAGATGGACGAATTCAGCCACAAATTCAGCATAGAGTCTGGCGGGCTTTCCATTGACGCCTGGAGCTTTGTTGTTTTAACTATTTCAGCTGTTTGTCAACACCACTGAGAATGAGAATAATACTTATTTAATTCATCTTTTCAGAGGTATGAGTATTAAATTGGGGAAATTATTCTGGGTTTTGCTCTGTAAAGGAACATTTAAAATCGGAGCTAAGCTTTTCAACTTTTGCTTTGTTACCCTCAATTTCAGTTCCTGTCTCATTCGCTAGGGACTGGACACTAGCTTTGGTGCCACTAACAGACTTTACATACGACCAGAATTTCTTTGGATTTTGTGAAATGTCGTGTGACAATATTCTACTATGGTATTCGTTGAAGGTATCACACATTAGCAGCAAACGAAGCTGTAGAAACAGGTTCTAAGTAATTTGTAATATATCCATAAAAATAGCCAAATATCCGTGACAACCAAAATTATTCATTTAAGCTATGCTGTTAGGTTCCAAGCCCGCTTCCATAGCCGAACTGTAGCCGGCACGGTAGCTCAGCTTGTTCGCTCAGGGTACTGGTCACTCTCTTGATCAAAAGCTGAGTGGGGTTCACATCGAGAGAAATTGGAAATATGTCATGAGACACTCTCAAAGAACCATTGAAGGCATAAAGACGAAGAGACGGATCGAAAGTAAGAATATGAAATAAGGAGGATCTGGGTTCAGTTCCCAGTATCGTCCTTACATGGAATTTTTACTCGTTGGCAGGACTAGAACGAGTTCTATCCACCTCTTGGTACCAACTGAGGAACTACTTGAGTGAGTAGTAGCGGCTCCCATGTCTAAAAAAGTAGTCGACAACAGCCGTGAGAGCGGTGTAATGACCCCATGTTCCTCCATACCGCATCGGGGTCAACGAACCTCTCTCGTGGGCCTCGTACGGCATCTGAATGACGTGACATGGCCAGTGGCGGATCCAGAAAAACCTCAAGGAGGGGGCGCTAAAGGTATCTTGAGATAGCTTTACTTTTACCGTAATAAAAAATAATCAAGTCACATGCAAAGTTTAATTCTCGAATAAACACTTTACTCGCTCTAAAAATCCAACGCTAGTACACATAGCACTAAAACACACCCGGTCACACTCCGCGTATTTCTAATATCACTAAGCACAACACTGACTGAAGTCCATGGTGATAGCCAGTAATCGCAGTTCACTTTTATCACTTCCAAGTTATCGCAACGATCGTAGCTTTCAAAAAGCGACTCTGCTTCCCTTATGTATGTGGCTCGGTTATTTCGATAACATTCGCTGCCAGAATGTCCGCTTCCAGACTTTTATGTAGTGTGAACAATTACCTACTGTGAATGCGACTAGCCAATAAGTACCTTACGACACAACGAATAATATAAGGGCGAGTTTCCAATGATGACCTCATCCGGCAATTTACGTGTGTGGAACTCTTATTGTCAATTCCGTTCCTTTCTAGTGCATTCGATGTTTTTAATGCATTCCTATGTAACAATGCGTTTTTAGAAATCTTCTCGAAAGTCACTATACTGGAGATATACACGTCAATAGTTTCCCATACGTAACTCGTATTACGAGTTAGGTATGGGAAACTGTTGTTACATTATTAGTAAAAATATTGGTAACGAGTCTCTATGAATTACTATTATTAATACTTCAAAATCAACTGATCACTCTCACTCTTGAGTAATCCTCACACTTGCACTCGCTACAACTAGGACTTTTTACTTATTCATTCTTGTCTTAATATTTCTGTTTCTGAATGTGAACTTGCTTCCTATTCGGCGAATAGTCCGTATTTATAACGCTACGTATCGAAAGTTTTCTGTACAAGAAAACTGCAGAATATTCGCGACTTTTATCGAACAAACGCCAGACGGAATAACGTACCGAGATCAATAGAACGGCCGCAACTTTTCTCGTAGGTATGTGTTAGCTGTCTGTGTGCCAGACTGAAACGTATGAAATACGTTGTCGCGAACGCGCGTGCGACTTAGGAAAGTACAACTACTCGCTTCATTTGTGACGACTGGCGAAAGAAACGAACTAATAGCGTGCCTCGTACGTCAGGAAGGTAGGCCTGAAGTCACTTGCTCATCAGACAAACTGCGTTTCTACACCTGTTAACTCGTAATTGGGTGTTTAGGTACAAACGAGAATTGCATCTTTTACTGGAACCCGCTATTGTGGGGTCTTCTTGTATATTAGTCCTTCAACGGTTGGAAGCCTATCGCCCTACTAATAATTTGTTATGGCTGTAGTGGGTACAATAAAATTAAAATCTTGCCAAAATGATTATCGGTTGCATGAGGCACCACATCTATGAAATGAAATGAGGACTGTTAAGCAGAAGAGAATAAATGCTATAAACAAGCCATTGTACCACATTACATCGAGCATAAATCTTTACTTAAAACTGAACAAAGCTCCAGGCTAGGATCCCGTCGGATTTTATACTGTATTTGCAGGCTAGTTAGACCCTCTTCTAACTATAATCTATCGTAGATCCCTTGAACAAAAAACCGTGCCCAGTTCTTGTAAAAAGGCACAGGTCACACCCGGCTACAAGAAGGGTACCTGGTAGAAGTGATCCACAAAACAACCGTCCACTACCCTGGACATCGATTTGTTACAGAATTTTAGAACATGTTCTGAGATCAAACTTAATGAAGTACCTCGAACACAATTACCTCAATGACAACCAGCATGGGTTTCGAAAACATCGATCATGTGAAACAACTCACACTTTTCTCACATGACATACTGAAAGCTTTAGATCAAGACAACCAGGTAGATGGAGTATTTATTGGTTTCCGAAAAGCATTTAACTCAGCATTTGACTCGTATGGGGTATCAAGTGAAATTTGTGACTGTATTGAAGACTTTTTGGTAGGGAGAGCACAGCATGTTATCTTCGATACTGTGTCGCCGTCAGGTGTAGAAGTAATTTCGGGTGCGCCCCAGGTAAGTGTGGCGGGGTCCATGCTGTTCATGTTGTATATTTATGACCTTACAGACAATATTAATATTATGCAGTTATCTGTAATGAAGTACTGCCAGAAAGAAGCTGCATACATATTCAGTCAGATCTTGATAAGATTTCTACGTGGTGCAGAGATTGGCAACTTACTCTTAATGTTCATAAATGTTAAATTTTGCACTTCACAATATGAAAAAAACTTAGTATCCTACGACTATAATATGAGTGAGTCACTGTTGGATTTGGTCAACTCATACAAATACCTAGGTGTAACGCACTGTAGATATCTGAAATGTAATGATCACGTAGTCGTACGTCATAGGCAAAACTGGTGATTGACTTTGGGTTATTGGTAGACTAACGGGGGAGTGCAATCAGTCTACACAGGAGATTGTTAGATTGTTTACAAATCACTTATGCGACTGGTTCTAGAATATTACTCAAGTGTGTAGGGCTCGTACCAGACAGGACTAACAGGTAATATTGAATGTATACAGAGAGGGGCAGCACGAATGGTCACAGGCTTGTTTAATACGTGGGAGGGTGTCACAGAGATACTAAAGGAACTGAACTGGCAGTCTGCTGTAGACAGACGTAAACTATCCCGAGAAAGTCTATCAAGAGAGTTTCAAGAACCGGCTTTAAATGAAATGATTACTCCAGGGATGTAAGTACTACAACCCCTTTCGTATCGCACACATAGAAATCATCTGTATGACATTAGAATTATTATTTCGCGCGCGCGCGCACACACACACACACACACACACACACACACACACACACACACAGGCATTCAAATAACATTCTTCCCGCTCTCCATGCGTGAATGGAATAGGAAGAAACAATAATAACTCGTACAATGGGATGTACCGTCTGCCAGGCACCTCACGGTAGATTAAAACTGTGTGCCCGACCGAGACTCGAACTCGGGACCTTTGCCTTTCGCAGGCAAGTGCTCTACCAACTGAGCTACCCAAGCACGACTCACGCCCCGTCCTCACAGGTTTCTTTCAGGAGTGCTAGTTCTGCAAGGTTTGCCAGAGAGCTTCTGTAAAGTTTGGAAGGTAGGAGACGAGGTACTGACAGAAGTAAAGCTGTGAGGAGGGGGCGTGAGTCGTGCTTTGGTAGCTCAGTTGGTAGAGCATTTGCCCGCGAAAGGCAAAGGTCCCGAGTTCGAGTCTTCGGTCCGGCACACAGTTTTAATCTGCCAGGAAGTTTCATATCAGCGCACACTCCGTATTATGTTCGAGTATAATGACTTTTCTGGAGACTAGAAATCTACTCTGTAGGAATCAGCATGGGTTTAGAAAAGGACGATCGTGTGAAACCCAGCTCGCGCTATTAGTCCACGAGATTCAGAGGACCATAGACACGGGTTCCCAGGTAGGTGCTGTGTTTCTTGACTTCCGCAAGGCGTTCGATACAGTTCCCCACAGTCGTTTAATGAACAAAGTAAGAGCATACAGACTATCAGACCAACTGTGTGATTGGATTGAAGAGTTCCTAGATAACAGAACCCAGCATGTCATTCTGAATGGAGAGAAGTCTTCCGAAGTAAGAGTGATTTCAGGAGTGCCGCAGGGGAGTGTCGTAGGCCCGTTGCTATTCACAATATACATAAATGACCTTGTGGATGACATCGGAAGTTCACTGAGGCTTTTTGCGGCTGATGCTGTGGTATATCGAGAGGTTCTAACAATGGAAAATTGTACTGAAATGCAGGATGATCTGCAGCGAATTGACGCATGGTGCAGGGAATGGCAATTGAATCTCAGTGTAGACAAGTGTAATGTGCTGCGAATACATAGAAAGAAAGATCCCTCATCATTTAGCTACAATATAGCAGGTCAGCAACTGGAAGCAGTTAATTCCATAAATTATCTGGGAGTAGGCATTAGGAGTGATTTAAAATGGAATGATCACATAAAGTTGTTCGTCGGTAAAGCAGATGCCAGACAGAGATTCATTGGAAGAATCCTACGGAAATGCAATCCGAAAACAAAGGAAGTAGGTTAGAGTACACTTGTTCGCCCACTGCTTGAATACTGCTCAGCAGTGTGGGATCCGTACCAGATAGGGTTGATAGAAGAGATAGAGAAGATCCAACGGAGAGCAGCGCGCTCCGTTACGGGATCATTTAGTAATCGCGAAAGCGTTACGGAGATGATAGATAAACTCCAGTGGAACACTCTGCAGGAGAGACGCTCAGTAGCTCGGTACGGGCTTTTGTTAAAGTTTCGAGAACATGCCTTTACCAAGGAGTGAAGCAGTATAATGCTCCCTCCTACTTATATCTCGCGAAGAGACCATGAGGATAAAATCGGAGAGATTAGAGCCCACACAGAGGCATACCGACAATCCTTCTTTCCACGAACAATACGAGACTGGAATATAAGGGAGAACCGATAGAGGTACTCAAGGTACCCTCCGCCACACACCGTCAGGTGGCTTGCGGAGTATGGATGTAGATGTAGATAGATGAATCCATGGACCCTGCATGTCAGCAGGGGGCTGTTCAAGCTGGCGGTGGCTCTGCAATGGTATGGGGATGCGCAGTCGCAGTGATATGGGAGCCCTGATACGTCTAGATACGGCTCTGACAGGTGACACGTGTGTAAGCATCGTGTCTGATCACCAGCATCCACTCATGTCCATTGTGCATTGCGACGGACTTGGGCTATTCCAGCAGGACAATGCGACACCCCACACCTGCAGAATTCCTACACAGTGGCTCCAGGAACACTCTTCTGAGTTTAAACACAGGGATGTCTTGCAACATACTGTTTAGAAGAGATCTCCATCCCCTCGTACTCTTACAAGATTATGGACAGTCCTGCAGGATTCATGATTTCAGTTCTCTCCAGCAGTACTTCAGATATTAGTCGAGCGGCCGGCCGAGGTGGACGAGAGGTTCTAGGCGCTTCAGTCCGGAACCGCACGACAGCTACGGTCGCAGGTTAGAATCGTGCCTCGGGCATGGATGTGTGTGATGTCCTTAGGTTAGTTAGGTTTAAGTAGTACTAAGTTCTAGGGGACTGATGACCTCAGATGTTAAGTCCCACAGTGCTCAGAGCCATTTCAACCATTAGTCGAGTCTATGCCACGTCGTGTTGTGGAGCTTCTGCATGCTCGCGGGGGCCCTACATGATAATAGTTTCTTTAGCTCTTCAGTGGATAAGATGAAGTGCTGCAGGAACTAAGGCTGTGACGGTGTTGTTCTAGGCGGAATTGCCCCGGACACCACAGCCCATTTACGCCCATATTATTATCGGAGTAGAGTTCCTTTAATTATACGGCGATGAATGTCGCGCATACACTCTTAAGAGTAAACAACAGCAATCGTGATGTGACGCAGTTTTCAACAATACAGGGGTCTCTTCGACGTCCCATGTCGTTTCTTGGCAACAGTCTGAGTCGAGTCGAATGGCGAGCAACGTGAATGGCGCTGTCTGCATTCGGCAAAACCTAAAGAAATCGTCAAACGCAGTGGATGCACGAGCAACGACAGCGATCTCTGGTAAGTCATTGATCAGCATCTGATTTCCGCCAATCCCTGGCAGCCAAAACACAGGCGTTAAATCGATTGCACCTTTCTGCGGGCGCGTAACATTAATTCTCACTTCACGTACGTTGAATGAATACGGAGATCTTCAACACAGCAGTTATATTCCAGGCATTTTAATTTTGCCAATCAGTCGTCCAGACTGTTCATCACAATTCGTGTAAAGCAGTTTGTGTTCCAGAACCATCAACTTCATAAATCTTGTAATTAGAGTAAGATCGGAATCCTACAAATTACACATGGTCCTACGAAGATATCAATTGCTTGCTTTATTCGCTCATCTAGGTAACGTTCGACAAGTTCAGTACATAGCATTGTTGTCGTGAAACAGACGTTTTCCATAGCCCTGTCGTAAGAAATAATATATTTTTATAGGACTTTCTAACGTATTTTAGATGAATTTCAGGGATTTTGAGTCAAATCTAGTGTCCGATTCCACCTGTGAGCTTTGACCAACGACATTTCGAGTGAAGGACGCCATGAGTTTACGATGCGAAGGTTGTAAGTGGCTTGCTATTAAATTTCAGCTGTGGTTGTCCTAGTAACTGACGTAAGGTATGCTGTTTATTACAAATATATCGGGATTTCTCAGGTTGTGGTTAGGCAGGAACCTATGTGCACACCTTAAGTTTCTGCTCGTGAATCAAGTAGCAATCGTATTGATAACCTCGTAAATATATATGACTACTTTCTTCCGATTATGGCACCATTTCCAGAGGCGGGATTGGCCACAAACTTAAGAGCACAGTTGAAACTGCTGCGTGTGAGAGTATCTGCGATTACCGGTATATATAATCCCGCTTCTCACAAATATTTGGCTGTTTTTCTCCGAATGTGCCACGATTGCCGACGGTGAGATTAGGCAGCAACCTAACAGGACAGTTATATAGGTCAATTCTAGTTCTTCAGCCCACGGTTCGTTATTTTTCGTGATTTTTTTCATTACGTGTTTGTTCTTATCTCTTTTAGGATTATTTATTTATTTACTTTTTGTGTCTGTGTCACCGTAGGTCAAGTCTAGTCATCGATTCCAACGTTAGTTATGTTTCTCGTTCTTCCAGTAGTATAGCGAGTGACACGAAAAAGTTACACTTTTGACAAAATAATTAACGGCCAATAAAAATAATGAAAAAAAAACCGAACGTGAATCAACAATTAAAATGATGCCATACATGGCAATTCTCAAAGAATGCACAGTACACACTGCGGTAACAGCCAGCCGGTGTGGCCGAGCGGTTCTAGGCGCTTCAGTCTGGAACCGTGTGACCGCTACGGTCGCAGGTTCGAATCCTGCCTCGGGCATGGATGTGTGTGATGTCCTTAGGTTGGTTAGGTTTAAGCAGTTTTAATTTCTAGGGGACTGATGACCTCAGATGTTAAGTCCCATAGTGCTCAGAGCCATTTGAACCACTGCCGTAACAACAGCAGTACAGAAAGTAACACCAAAACGAAAATCATGTAACTGCGCATTCTTTTAGAATGCGTGATACCGTGTAGTTGTCGACAGCACGTTCCATTATTATGTCATCGCCTCCTGTACTGCTGCAAAAAAGCGATAAATAACCTTGGATTCTACAACTAAAATTGACCGATACGGCTCACTTCTGGTTATCGATTCCAAGATTTGTTATTTTTTCGTAACATGTGTAGTGACTTCTCTTTTAGACATTCTGTGTTGCTTTCTCCTTATTTCCCGCTAATGTCTTGCTTACGTTTCTTATGAGATACTATTTATTTCGTTTTGCAGTTGTGTTGGATTTTACTTTGTGCCCAATCAAAACCCCCACTTCCTAAGATTAAGTACTTGTCATTAAGAACTACCGCTATTCCATAATATTACGAGTTCACTATGCGTGACACTGAATTCAGCTTTAAAGGTAGTCTGTGGATTTTTCAGTTACTAGCGTAAACTATGATAATGATGCAGGCACTGAGAACCATAAAGGGCCAAAGCATATATGCAAAGGTTAGAGAAAAACAGATATTTGTGAAAATCAAATTTGTAGGGAAATCAGCAGTATCATATGTTTGGCTTGCTTTTTATAACATACCATATTTCCTATAAAAATAGTTTAATATTTATTATTATTATTAGTAAAGTTAATCTACAAAATTTATATATATATATATATATATATATATATATATATATATATATATATATATATATATATATATAGCCTAGAGGTAATAGTGTCTTTTAACTGTAATGTAGTTTGTATTTAATGTAAAACTAGAATCAGAACATAAGTAACAGACATTTAATGCACCACACAGAAAATTGTGACCTACTCAACACTTCACATTCTTAACTATCATCATTTTCATTAAGCACATTCTTTGGCTTGAGGGTCGGATAAAACTATTGTTTCACTTTTGCCTTGAAATCTAGTAGTCTGTGTGTTTCAAGTTTGATATAGTATTTTCTTAAGTTTTTGTGTTTGAAGGTTGGTATTTGCCTTCTACCTCCGTGTAGGGGCACTGGAATTTGCAAGGAATCTACAGACGGTGGAGAAATAAGAAATAGTGGTCTCCCTCGATATGACTTGAAGAAAATGGACTCCAACGATTACAGTCAAGAATATGCTAAACAACTGTTCACAGAAATCTGTTGAAAATGTCATCATTTCAAAATTTCTTAAAAGTACGTTGCTACGTCGAACGCCAGTTTTTGGTTTGGTAGAGTGGTCGATAACACTCTTAAATGTTCTAAAATCCTCAACGTCCGTTTTACAAACTGGAATGCTGAAATCATGGAACATGATTTTATGGTGGGGCATCTCCTCAAGAGCTTCCAGATTTTATGAAGAAATGGGCGTCAGAGTAGCCGGTGAACGTGACTACAGCAATGAAAATTTGTGCTTTGCCAGATTTTCGCAACCGTTGATATAGAGGGTGTTTCAGAAAGGACTTCACAGCTTTAAAAATTCATATAAATTTATTGAAAGAAGATATAGAACTGGGTTTAGTGTTATTTTGTAGCCAAACATATGAAGGTTTTTTTTTACCTTAAACTAAAGATGTTGTTTGTGGCTTCCGTTGGTTATCCTGCAGACATCCCATCGGAAGTCAATTTCCTCCCAAACTCGCTGTAGCATTGCATGTGTAACTTGCTCAGTGGTGGTGTAAATTCTTGCTCTTAGTTCAGGTAGAGAAGCTGGCACATGAGGTACAAACACGATATCTTTGATGAATTGCCATAAAAAAAATAGTGTTTTGTTAGGTCTGGGGAATGTAGGGGCCATGCAATTGGCGCATCACGGCCAGTCCATTCACCTGGAAAGCGGTCACTGAGAAAATCCCGGACGTCGGCCAGATAGTGCCTGAAGTAAACATTTCGTTCTTGGTCATCCTCACCGATCTATGGTATTAAAAGCTGTAGCATATCCAGGTGCACTATCCCACTGATGGTTCTCTGACGGAAAAAAAGTGGTCGTACGCTTCGTTCTTGCCTAATGCACAAACAACGTTCAGTTTAGGGCTATCACGAACATGTTCCAATGTTCGATGTGGATTTTTACTGTACCAAATCCTACAATTATGTGTGTAAACGTTCCCACTTAAGTCCGCAGCTCGTGGTCGTGCGGTAGCGTTCTCGCTTCCCACGCCCGGGTTCCCGGGTTCGATTCCCGGCGGGGTCAGGGAATTTCTCTGCCTCGTGATGACTGTGTGTTGTGTAATGTCCTTAGGTACGTTAGGTTTAAGTAGTTCTAAGTTCTAGGGGACTGGTGGCCATAGATGTTAAGTCCCATAGTGCTCAGAGCCATTAGAGCCGTTGCCACTTCAGTGAAAAGTCGACTCGTCAGAAAAGATGATTTTGTCCAATGAATGTTCATCCCAGAGTGCCCCAGAGAGCATCCCAGAGTGCCCCAGGGAGCTAAAACACTAAAAACAATCGCTTCTCGGCTTTTAGCAAGATCAATGTGTAGTCATCTTACAACAATATACATCTATAATCCAAAAAACTAGAAGATTCATACTCCTTCTGTATCTTCAAAAATGATAAAGCATGGCTGTCTGTAACATGCTGTTGCTTCATGAACAGTCAAACAAGCAGTGGCGTCAGAACACAGCTGCAAGCAGTAGTCGTTACTGATAAGCGGCAGCAGCGGATGTGGCTACTGATAAGCCCCAGCCAGCCAATCTGAGCCCGACCGGAAGGGCGTTGCCGCACCGGAAGTTCTTTTTCTCAGCGGATCGCGCTTAGTTAAAACTTAGCGCGATCCTCCGCAACCATGAAGATTAATAGTAAACGTGGATGGGAAAGAGGTTAAAAAAAGAGATAAATGGCTCTGAGCACTATGGGACTTAACTTCTGAGGTCATCAGTCCCCCAGAACTTAGAACTACTTGAACCTAACTAACCTAAGGACATCACACACATCCATGCCCGAGGCCGGATTCGAACCTGCGACCGTAGCGGTCGCGTGATTCCAGACTGTAGCGCCTAGAACCGCTCGGTCACTCCGGCCGGCTACAAATTGAATTACTGACAGCAAAGTGATGCGGAAACACCCTCTCTACCCACATCACGGCATACCCTGAGTGTTGGCGTGGGCCACAGTGAGCAACAGAAACAAAATCCACAGACACACTAGGAACATTTATTTTTGGTGATAAACATTACGTGATACATTGAATTTGCTCATAATGAAATCAGTGGGCGTTGTAAGTATCCGTGTCAATAGGAAATACAAGCATTACTATAGTGTCTTTTAGTGCCGCTGGCTTTGGAAGTCTTTGGTAGTCTACAAATGACTTCTGTGAAGCTAATTTCATATGCTTCCGCATCCTCCTGGATCTGCAGCAGGCGAAAAATGTCTGTCAGAGTTTCGTGACTTCTGCAGATAAGTCACAATTGCAGTGGTTTCATTTATATTAATTGATCTGACATATGCTACGAAATGATTGCCACTTTTACAATAACTTAGTTCTTAGTTTTGGAGCTCACCTTCGATGTTCAGTTCTTCTTACTTGTTAGTCGCGAAAACTCAAATTATCGTCACTGTTACCGGTCAGAAGAATAGCAGAGCTTTCTTGAGCTCCTCTTTGGCTGAAGTTGCCTTCTGACACGTTAAGAAACGGGCGCGTTGGTTGTTTCATGTTGAGAGTTTGACCAGTTTGTTTTCTTCCCATTTTCACGTTCTAGAAACTCCTGCTTCTCCTGGCTGTCAGTTAAAAATTCTTGTTCCTCCTCTTTTTCTTCCATAATAGAGCTGCTGTAGTTGCTTTTGGAAAAGGCGGAAATTCCTTCAGTGATTCCAAGTATACTGAGCTATTTAAACAGTTACTAATCACAGGCAGAGTTACAACTGGAGCAGTGCCTGTGTTACTGATGTCTGTTGTATCTGTCTTGTCGGTGTCATTATCAGTGTTTTTTGGTACATTTCCAACTACTGCACCTTCTTTACTGTTGCTCTATGAGGATAAGTAACCTTTCAAGAGACTGTCTACATATCTTATATTGCAAAGCTGCTGACAGAACTTTTGTGCCTTCTTGAATTACACAGCCTATTCACAGCTTTCATCATTTCTTCTGCAGGTTGTTGTTGTTGTTGTAGTGGTCTTCAGTCCTGAGACTGATTTGATGCAGCTCTGCATGCTACTCTCTCCTGTGAGCTTCTTCATCTCCAAGTACCTACTGCAGCTTACATCCTTTTTAATCTGCTTAGTGTATTCATCTCTTGGTCTCCCTCTACGACTTTTACCCTCCACGCTGCCCTCCAATACTAAATTGGTGATCCCTTGATGCCTCAGAACATATCCTACCAACCGATCCCTTCTAGTAGTCAAGTTGTGCCACAAACTTCTCTTCTCCCCAATCCTATTCAATACCTCCTCATTAGTTATGTGATCTACCCATCTAATCTTCAGCATTCTTCTGTAGCACCACATTTCGAAAGCTTCTATTCTCTTCTTGTCCAAACTATTAATCGTCCATGTTTCACTTCCATACATGGCTACACTCCATACAAATACTTCCAGAAACGACTTCCTGACACTTAAATCTATACTCGATGTTAACAAATTTCTCTTCTTCAGAAACGCTTTCCTTGCCATTGCCAGTCAACATTTTATATCCTATCTACTTCGACCATCATCAGTTCTTTTGCTCCCCAAATAGCAAAACTCATTTACTACTTTAAGTGTCCCATTTCCTAATCTAATTCCCTCAGCATCACATGACTTAATTCGACTACATTCCATTATCCTCGTTTTGCTTTTGTTGATGTTCATCTTATATCCTCCTTTCAAGACACTATCCATTCCGTTCAACTGCTCTTCCAAGTCCTTTGCTGTCTCCGACAGAATTACAATGTCATCGGCGAACCTCAAAGTTTTTATTTCTTCTCCATGGATTTTAACTCGTACTCTGAATTTTTCTTTTGTTTCTTTCAATGCTTGCTCAATATACATATTGAATAACATCGGGGAGAGGCTGCAACCCTGTCTCATTCCCTTCCCAACCACTGCTTCCCTTTCATGCCCCTCGATTCTTGTAACTGCCATCTGGTTTCTGTACAAATTGTAAATAGCCTTTCGCTCCCTGTATTTTACTCCTGCCCCTTTAGAGTTTGAAAGAGAGTATTCCAGTCAACATTGTCAAAAGCTTTCTCTAAGTCTACGAATGGTAGAAACGTAAGTTTCCCTCTCCTTAACCAACCTAGGGAAGATGGGCTGCAAATGCGGAATTCCACTGAGACAAGCGACGTGAGAAAGGGGATATTATGATTTCAAACATCTGTGAACGGGTATCTTCAAAACGGCGAAGCTGGTCAAATGTTCACGTGCTACTGTCGCGAGCATCTACGGAGAGATGTAGGAAGCAACGACCGCGATTCTACGCTGTCACTAAGTATCGCCAAAATACCCGAAAAGTACCGTCTTAACTAATGCAGTCAAAATCAAGTCGTATCTAAATAGACGTTTCTCCAAATTTTACTTCCCACCACAATATGTGACCGAGCATTTATCCCAGTTTAGCATAGAATAACCGTATTAAATAAGATTTAAGGACATTGACAAAAAATTTGCTTCTAACATCAATAAACAAAAGAATACCAAAGTTGAGTGATGAACCCACAATTTTACACGTCTCTCATTCAAAGTAATCACAACCCGTGTGATTTGACAGCTACTCACCTTTGAATTACCCACTATAGAATGTTAGCACCAATAGCAAGCGAGCTTCACTGTCATTGGTCGACGTTCAAGAAATTAATGACGGGTGGCCTTGTTCAAGTAGCAAAACATTACAATAGTTCTGGTAAATGTTACGGCACACGGATTTAGACACATACCCTCCAAAAGTTGTAAAAAATACACATGCAGCGGAAGCGGATTTAAAATGAAAAAAAAAGGAAATAATTAAAAGGGAAATGGCTACTGCTAATGAAAGTCAACAGTGTCTACATAGAACACACCACTTCGTGGAGAACACTTTTATTCTAAAGAAGACAAATGTTATGTGAATGTCATCCAAAAGGAAAAGAAATTACAAATTAAAACTGTTTGCAATAATTTTGAGTCTATGACAGGAGAGCGCTGCTTTTAAATCTTATCTTGTGTGTTGTGACGATGGTCGCGATATCGACGGCAGCTGGCTGGTCCTGGTGAAACGCTGACATCTGCTCCCACGGTTGTGTGATTGCAGCTGATGATGTTTTCCTCGTAATCGGGCGGGCGGTGGTATTCACTAAGCTGCAAATCTGATTACAGTGGCGTTTCACAGGCCACAGGCTGGTCGATGTAATTGTTGTTACGGATGTCCGTATGTGCACAGTTTTAATGTTTCTGGGGCACACAATTTAAGTTTACTTATGCCACACACAGTTTATAAAACTTGCCGACCGCGAATTCTGTAGAAAGTCAATTCGTTTTAATGGAGCGCCGCGATCGCGAAAACGCTTCCTGGGCGGGAATGCACTCACACACAATAGACAGTTCGCGTAAGTTCAGAAAAACTGTTACTGATTATAGGCGTCCGGTAGTTCATCGAAACGCGAATAAATACCTAAGTTCACAATACTTGAGTGTACGAAAACACAGTCAAAATACAAGCGCAGTTCAATTCATAGACACAGAGCTGCAATACCGTCCATTCTCGGTAGCATTGTCATAGTTACTTTGTCTCACGGCACAGTCTCAGTATTTACTTCGCCCAGTTTCTACACTCACTATTATCATATTACGTCCTGGTATAAAACAGCCATTAAAAACATACATCGCTTTGCCACTAAACTCAATCTTCACCAGCTCGTAAAGGTCACGACTCCCACAGTAGAACATGTGTCCGCCTCTCTCGCTACCCAACAACACACCCCCCGCTTTGTTGGATCGACTATCGATATTGCTCTCTCTCTCAATACTCTCGCCCACAGTTTATACAACATCATAGTAAATTACATGTATCTTTACATAACTATTTTCTACCAAAATTATTACAGTAAACGATAAACAAAAAAAATTAAAGCTTTCCACAATCAATAAACTCTAAACATATTTACCTACTTACAAATAAGAAATAATTTCCAGTTACATATTGCATCTAGGAAACAACTTTTATCTCTATAATACAGGGCAAAAGAAAAATGCGCTACTACATCAAAGATATATGAACAGACGGAAAAGCAAGATAAATATATATATCTATCGCAAAATAACGATGTCTTCACAAGGAGGACAGTAAAACTACCAATAAGCGCTAAATGGTTGGACGTCCACGACCCTTCGCAAAACGTGCGGTTCGGATGCTCGTCTGCTCTGTAGAGCGGTATAGACGGTGATCTGTGGCATCTCTGCCGAAAGAGCGTAATTCTGGTGCCGCCCAATGGTTTCGGAGCACACCGTCCATCGTACATTGGTGAACATGCTGCTCCGTAGCAGACCACACCTGCATGTTCGCATGTTGATCCAACATCGTCAGCTACGATTGCAAAGGGCGCGGGACCATCGGGATTCGACAGTCGATCAGTCAATCACATTTTTGCTACACTAGGTCGGTGGTCGTCTCCACAAACGCCGTCATCGAGGTGAACGGCGGCTCGAAACGTGCAGCGCCCCACGGACGCAGGCTGGTGGCAGCAGCATTACGCTATGGGAGACATTCTCCTGCGCTTCTGTGGGACCTGTGGTGTGAGCGTGTGGCTGCTATTCTGTCATTCTGCGCAACGGATTAATCTGAGATGTACCCTTTACCCTGTGGCTCCTGCAAGATGCAATTTCCACCCCCAGACTAATACAGAAGTCAGACAGACGCTCCTAACGTTCTAAAGAGAAATGCCTGAAAAACTTTTCAGCAATAAATACCTTCCGGAGTCGTCCGCTGTAAGGAAATGACACAAAAATTCACAATATTTCTTACGTAACTAGTGGGATACTTGGGTACTGGGGTAGTGGTAGTTAGTGCAAGAAAACATGAAACTAACGAAAATTATTATTATTATTATTATTCTTATTTTTTTTTTTTTTTTTTTTTTTTTGCAAAAATTGTGAGAAATCGCAATGGCACTTTTAGTTATGAACTGAACAAGTTATTTCAGGGTTCTTTTTGGAATGTCAAGTTACCTCTTACGGATAGGATTCGCTAATGAAATTTCTATACAAAGTTTAAGATTGTCATTGACTTGGCAGAATGGCTGAGAGCCACGCCTACTCTACTTGAATAATTATCTGTTAGAATGTTGCTAGGTACGGTCGAGGCTGTCGCGTGTGAAATGCAGTGAAGTGTACCATTGTGGAGGAAATATGGGGCTCGCAAGAGCTGTAGCGCACAATACCGTAAGCTGCGATGACTGCTGTCTGCGTCACTCGCTGCTGACAAATAAGATAACTCTCGTTCTATCTGGATTGACCTTCGCCAATCAAACTCTCCCTACACCTTGATGAAGTCGAGGACTCCTATTTGCCCCTAGTCTAACTATTGGCGTGGCACACCAGTCAGATAACCAATCCACCGTGATGCCACTCAAAAATTCGCTCGCGGGCGTTTGACAGTAACTCTGTCCATTCACACCGCACAATAAGTGTGGCGGCCAACACAGTGAACAATTCTTAATCGCAAGGACTCAATATAGAGTCGCACTCCGATTCGCTCTCGACAGAGGTGCTCTCCCAGTGAAGTACTGAGGAGAGACTTGTTCCTCGCTCCAAGAGCGACAACGGAACGGTCCCTCTCCACGCCAGACGTGAAGGGGTACATCTTTTGGCCTCTTCCCTTACTCCTTCGGCTCAAGGCGTCAGGAATATCTTCTGCCAATCAGCATTGCTCTTCTAAAACGGGAGAATGACGTTTCGTTTAAGGTGACCAATCGGGAAATCTGTAGCATTGGCGTTTGCTGTCTCCCTGTGAAAACCTCTGAAACTGCGTGCTATGTTTGTAAAGAATGCATAGGATAGGCGCTCCCACACAATGTAGCGGAATTTGCTTTTAAGTTGAACACGGGGTCGTTCTCCCTTTCACTCTGGCAAACTCTGTCTGCTCTACGGGTGGTCGCCGGCCGACGTAGATAGGTTGACTCATCCTCTGAAGGGACCGGCCTCCTGGCGTGCAGTTTGCCTCTCCCAAACTAAAAGCTTTTGTGACCGTCGTGTCTTGAATGTGTGTGTGCGGACACCAGCCTCGAGTATTTCAACCTCGGTGCACACTCACGATTTACTTGTTATTTGCATATCGTTTACATGAATTCATATAACATTGACTTTATCTTATCGAGTTTGGTTAGAATGAAGCATCTTGATGTGCGGAATATGATTGTGAGGGCGGAATATCTAAGCAATGAAGGTCAGGAGACCACGATGTCTTACAGTGGTAGTAATCGTTGACATGCAGACAACTACGAACCACCTGCATCCTTTCATACTCGATGTCTTCCCCGACGGCGATGTCATGTCTCAGTAGTGTAACTGTCCACGTCTTGGAGCCACAACTGCGCTACTGTGGTTTGAGGAGCATCATAGTGGACTCCCGTTTGCTGTCTCGGCGACGAAATCCCGTGATGTAAATCCCAGGGGACCCATCTGGGTCGCTGTCTGGTGGATCACTGCGTACGCAATTCAGTGGCCTGTCATTTAGGCGAACTGCATATACATCTAATGCCACATTCATCCACAAACCTACCAACAAACTGTCAGATCCCTGACACGCAGAATCAGTGATGTATTTCGTTGCAAACACGGACGAACAAGTTATTTTGCAGGTTGTCATAATGTTTTGGCCCATCAGTTTATGCTCACTGTGACCCAGAAAAAATTGCTCACTCTGAAACGTACCCCTTCAACACAACTGAAAATATTTATTACCGAGTGAGATGGTGCAGCACGGGCAGGGCCGACTTCCTTCCCCATTCTTCCCTAACCCGATGACAGATAGTTTGTCCCCTGCCCCACATCACCAACCAACATATTTATTCAGTCACATATAGATATTATAACTCTGTATTTAATATGGTATGAAGAGACAAAGCCCATGATAACTGCTTGCCTTCTTGAAATTTGTTTTTTGGAAGATGAGGAAGTACAAATGGGTCTGAGCACTATGGCACTTAACATCTGTGGTCATCAGTCCCCTAGAACTTAGAATTACTTAACCCAAATTATGCTAAGAACCAACACACACCTATGCCCGATGGAGGACTCGAACCTCCGCCGGGCCAGCCGCACATAGAAATAATTACTACAGACGTGTCAAAATTTGCAGAGGAAAGTAGTAAAACACAAGACTCACAATTTCAGTACTCTATCATCATTCAGCCATCTAGTTTTCAGTCTTTAGATGTGAAGGAGTGTAGGCTATATGTGCAAAATTATGACAGTATCCTGACGGTCACAGATTTTATATAATCAATTGCTTACTGCGTCCCAATGCTGTGTGGCCCTGTGTTCCCTAGGCATAAATGTTTTTGGTGATTGGCAGCCGAGTGTTGGGCATTTAAAAGGCATTAAACGATCGTTGCTCGACCTAATCCTGCCGACAGCCCACAGAAATTTACAGGTATCAGGCTGGCATGACCCTCAGAGAAAAGAAGTGCTTACCTTCTCGTAGGGTAAATGTTCGTCACAAATTGTGCTACTGTATTTGGGGTAAAATTATACACTTTGCTTTGAAACTGTAAAGGGAACAATGTAATAGTTACTGAAACGAACTGTTGCATGTCCAGTATTTGCTTCCAACCAATGTGAAAACTTTCTCGGCCAAATTACCTCATTCAGTGTGCTTTGTCAGGATTAGTGGGTCTTACAGAATCGCGATCTGATCCTCACGGCTTGTCCCCATCTACACCACACACGCCACATCAGCACCTTCAGGGTGACAGTAATTGAGCTATATGAAATAAAATCTTCCTAACTTGTGAACGTTTTGCGTTAGGACGTTCAAACTGCACAGTTGGTAGCGGGACATGATAAGAATTAGTATGCGCCTTGTTGTTTAGTTTAGCGATGAAGCCCACTTACATTTGGATGGGTTCGTCAGTAACCGAAGCTGGCGCGCGATCGAGAAGTCTCTTCACCCTCAACGTATGTCTGTGCGATGTGCAGTGCCCAGTCACGGAATAATCGATGACATATTCCTCGATGGCACCGTGACTGCCGAATGGTACATGAAGGTTTTTGAAGATGGTTTCATTCCCATTAACTAAAGTGACCCTGGTTTCGACACGATGTGGTTCATGCAAGACGGAGCTCGACCCCATCGAAGCAGGAGAGTGTCTAACGTCCTGGAACGGCACTTTGGGGACCGCATTCTGGCTCTGGAGTATCCAGAGGCCACTAGTATGGTCCTCGATTGGCCGCCATATTCTCCAGATCTGAACACGTGCGACTCCTTTTTGTGGGGCTATATTAAAGACAAAGATACAGCAGGAACCCCCAAACCACTGCCGAGCTGAAACAGCCATTCAGGAGGTCATCGGCAGCATCGATGTTCCGACACTTCAGTGGGTCACGCAGATTTTCACTATCCGTCTGCGCCACATGATCGCCAATGATGGCAGGCGTATCGAACGTGTCATAACGTAAATCCGGATATTTGTAGTGACGTTAACATGTTGAATAAAGTGTGTGCACGACGTAGTTTATAATTAATTTACCTTTTCTTCATATTGTTCAATATTTGTTACCTTGTACACTTGACAGCAAAAAAAGTAGGTCACTGCCGAATACAACCAACATAACGTAGCTGTGTTGAAGGTCCTCTAAACACCAAAACCCCGTGGGGTAAAGTCGTTTGACTACACACAATGGGTACCGCAAGAGACTACTAAGAGACCAAAGGTCTTTATGGCAGTCAGTCTAAGCGTCAACTAATATCGTCATACAAAACATATTAGAAAACACGTTCTTAGCGATGAAACACCCCATAACACTCATAAACTAACCTTAATTAGAAAAAGTGACATTCCAAAAGTTCGGAGAAAACGGATTATTTTACATATATCGTACAGTAATCCTTAGTCAAAATTAAATACTTGAGACAATTTATGGAGTTACAAAGCTGTACGGCAATTGGAAAAAAGTTTTTCACTCTCTAAAAGATTTACCGTCCATGTGCTGAAGGTCACTCAATTGCGAGTGGCTCTGGAAACTCGATATTGGACGAACCAGTAGAAAAACGTGATTAACGGCAAAAAGCACTCTAAGGAAATCTCAACATTAACAGCGAATCACCAGTAACATCATTGTTCTCGTTACACATCAACAGCTACGTGTACACAAATTTGAACTTTAAATAACATGACCAACGTCGTCGTTCTGGACCTGGATTCAAACCCAGCACATATAGCCATTGCCAAGTAAGCTAAGCTTTGTTTGTGCCTTGTGGTTTGCAGGATGTTCAGTACAATCATTTACTTTGTTGACCGAATCGCCATGAACTAGCTGCCTTGGCTACCCAGTGCGTACATTCGACTCTATTTTGTAATCACCGAAATAAAATAACGTAACTGCCACTTACACAGAACTGCCAACAGTGCAGCATGCAGAAATTTAAATAGGAAGTGTTCATTTCCATTTGAGCTACTCTATTGCGCTATCTGTGTGTTGAAACCATCGTGCAGTGCAAAAGAAATGCTGTATCTGCCTGTCTCTCAGAAGTCTGGATCCGGCCAATGCATTATCTCACAGCAGTGTGGAGTGCCGAAGTTCTGGAGGAACTGTTGTTCACTTCCAGAGGTGCTGCAGCTACGTCACAGCTAGTAGCGTAACGGTAAGCGTCGCGTACTGTTGATAAGACGTCGCGTGTTGTATTACATTCGCTACTACATTTTTTCAAAACACAATTCTGCTGTCTGCTGAAGTTAACAATTTAATGGGACTTTGAACATAATTCTCTTCACTTCTCAACCCAAAATAGTCGCATGTGGAAAAAAGGCGAACTTCTGCGTCATTTTGTTCATTTCAGGTTTAATAGACGGCCAGGCAGCAGATGCGCTCAAAGCTTTTGTATTATGTATGGGGGGAGTACATCGTGCCAATATAGTCAGAAAAGTATTTTCTACATTAGCTGTCGTCTGGTAGTGGCATTTTATTCTTCTTCAAACCTTGTTTGACAACTTTAACTCAGAACAAGTTTTCTACGTGCATGTAATCAATAAACTGCATGTGCATTGTCAGACTGTTATAGATAACATCAGAGAATTCGCATATATCGTTGATAATTAATTTCTCTCTCATGTTTAGTATTGTTTTAACAACACTAAAAGAAACCTTACGAAAACTGTGCACTGTATTGTAAGAAATGAAATAAAACTACCCACGATAACCTTACGACGAAAGTAAGCCTGTTTTAACAAAACTGAGTATCTGTACACACGTGTGCCTCTATCTGCACGAATTAGTAAAACACTACTCACTTAGATTTCGATTGGGTCTGTGTTTAAATGGTATGCTGTGTCATACTCAACAGGTATGCAAACGTAGCATTTCACAAATAAAGTTTCGTATTTCTAGAAACCCAAAATTTTCTTGTCAGCAGCGGAAAGAGGCGTTACCTGTTGTGCAGCATTGTAAGTTTTTCACCATTGTACTTTGAGCTGAAAGTATTTTCTTGCGATTTGCTAATCAATTTATTTCCTTCATACTTATCATCCTGGCATGGGAGTCTTAAGTGAAGAACGTTATTGAATTTCGTATTGTTGACGGTCGATTCGAATTTCTTCAGAGACGCTTGTATTGTATAGCAGCTTGGCAGTCACAAAGCCGAGATCTACGACCATTATTACAACTTACTGTGTCGAGCTGCCAAGAGGATTTGGTGTGTAGTAAAGGTTTTCTTCTGATTTTGTTACAGAATTTTTTCTGGGAATTCGCAGCTCCATGAAAGAATACACAAAAAAACCTCGCACCCGCTGCCCCTACCACGGTTAGAACTGACGATTTTCTTAACCGTTGGAACACGAGACACGGACGGTACCACAGGGCTACGGACACACTGCTGCCAGCATGCCACTCTCGTCATGGTATTGGTCGCTCAGCCTCATAACCCGTCGTGAACGAAATTAAAAGCTGTCACTTATGTAAAGAATAGCATTTCTTTAGCCAAAAAATTGTAATTTCTGTCTCAGTGTCTCAGTTTACGTGAGGATTATATACCACGAGTCATTCAAATGGAGAGGGATTATCAAGTGAATTTAGCGAGTCAGTTCAGTACCACACGCGGAAGTGATTGTACTGTCACAGTGTTGCCAAATGTTTGTGACGATGTTGCCAATTCTCAGCTGTGCTAGGAACAGCTCTGTAGCGTTATAGGAGGAGAATCCTGTGCTCGTGTCAAAGAAGGATACGGAGAGGAGGCTGGGGTTTGGTTAATATGCAGCGTTTTATCCTACCAGCAGTGTCAAACATTCAGGTGTGTAATCTTCCATCACGATTACAGTTTCGCACATAATATATACGAATAAAACACTTACCTTATTACATTGTTACAAAAGATTATTTCAGTACAACATAAAGTCTTTGGAGATGAACTTTGCCAACCTGTCACGAAAAGTAAGATAACAAACACTTTGCACCTCGAAATCGATTGCAGTCTTGTGATCATACAAGTAGAATTTCATGAATTGCACGAGAATGTAGAAAAATGTTGGTGCAAATGGAAGCTGTAAGAAACACAGTTACCTAATTATTCTGTACCACGTAATAATCAATTCATTTGATAATTCAGAAGAGAAGTAACTAAAAATTATGCTCATTAAGACAGAAACTAAAGTGCAGATGCTGGCACTGTGCAGATCTGCGCTTTTTCATCTTCAGATCTATACAAATAATGTATACTAACCAGCGTATTCATTGCTTTCATAATGTTTCCCTCTTGTTTAGTGTTCTTATGATGAACTGGATCCAAACCCATGAGTCTGATTTTTTTCTTTGTATCCTTCCATCTACTATCTTTGTGTGTTATTGTTCGGTGTTCAAAAAGCAAAATATTATGCCTTCTCCCACGAGGTATTAAAATGAGGTCGCAAAAAGGCTAACGAATTATAATCAAAATACAGTGAGACGCCAATTTGCCTGTCGTCATGCCGTTAAGTGGACAGAAATAGTTGGGTGTTATTGTCGTCTTTTCTTATTGAGATTTTCATATTACCCTGACACAAGACGCCGAGATAAATGTGTATATTCTCCATGTCGAAACATTCCACATTCCATTCATCCTGATCCATTCGTTACGTGCATCGGCGGCAATGAGTGATAGGAAAGCTGTTGTGTGGTGGCGAATAACAATAACAATGGTAGTAATTACAAATCAATAATCAAGAATGTTTACTGCATTACAGACGATTAACAAAATAACCAAGAATGGTTGAGTGTTTAATTGGCGCACTGAGTAGGTGTTCTTACCACTTTATTACTGAGTTCTGTTCTAGTTGTTTGCAGAGAGAAAACAAAGAACCCCGTAACCATACTTATCGCTAGTACAACGAGATATTACCTATCAACTATCCTTGCTTTACAACACGAGACGACCATGGCGTCACTGAGCTGATATTTGAAATACATTTCTGTTTTCTCTCTCTGTCTCTCTCTCTCTCTTTTTATTTTTATTTTAATTTTTTGAGGAAAGCATCGAGAAGCGCGATAATAAGGAAGTAGGCATATAACCTGTTTACAGTTATTTTCATCGGGATACATAATGCAAAAATACAACTTTTAAGTGTGTTATTGCGTAATTCCAGTTATTGACAGTTTATTCGTGAGCTTGCTCGCATTCAGTGCGGTGAAACCTATCACAGAAGCAAGCAAACCACAAATATTTCTTGCACCATGCGCAACACATAAACGAAATCTCGCTGCACTGACGTGTTGTCCAATATATTGCACGCAAAACATATCTGATTCATGTCGCTAAATACAGCTCTATCAGATATGAATTTGGAAGCGTACCAAGTGTATAAAAGTATATCTTGAAATACGCAGAAAGGCCCATAGAGGTATTCGACTGAAACGTAGCCTTGACCAAAATTGTAACTGGGGTCGACAGCATCGACAGTGCTCGGCCGGTTACTTACGTTTACTGGCATCAAAGCAACAGCATGAAAACACAAAAATGTTAATAACCCGAAGATCATTAGTTTTGGAACCCATAGAAAGTAAAGCAGTCATCAGTCGCAAGAGTGGTTTGAACACCACATTGCTTTAATAGGCACGGTCTTGTTGGAGGTGGTATGCCGTTGCTTTCATCCGACCTTTGACGTGACTTACCTAGCCTGTTAATGGGGGAACCTACAGTTTTACGTGGCTTTCGGACCACGGTGCAACTCGGCATTTTTCACATCAACAAACACTGCCCCAGGGGAAATATGTGTAAAACGGCACATAAAAATCGTGGGACTGGTGAGGGATCAAACATGAGACCTTCGTATCCATAGTCTTGCTCTTCATCACCTTGCCACCATGCAGCCAACACTGAGGTTTCTGCTTGCTATTAAAAATAAGGATCTCTCGTTTGTGCCTGCGTTGGCACTTGCGTGTCCCTTAATAGACCTTACCTCTGGGATTACCCTCGTATACGTGTGTGTAAACGCCTTCCAATGCCCACTCAAGGAAGACAAGGGTACGTAGTCTAGCTTCAATATTACAAATACGCCTCTGTTTGTGGATGAACGCAGACTTTGGTTGATAATAATTTTGAATATTTATCAGTACTGTACCCATTGGTGTGAAACTCGTTTTCTACCAATGATTCCCACAGCTACAGGAACACTACTTTAATACCTCTTACACAAAATACTTACGCAGTGCTATCAGACGAAAACAACAACCTGGCACAAACTGTGGGAAGTTTGTTTTACAACCTTCGTACCTGGATAAAGAGCTTTTCCTATTTGAGATATCTGTGAACGTTGCTGCATAAGACGATTTAAGAAGAAACTAAATTCCTTCAGCTACGCCAATGTTTAAAGAAATCGTGTTAGCGGCACTAAATAGTGGTTTGTAAATCGTTTACCAGCCGTACTCTGCCGCATTTCGCTGGTTCGAAGGCAAAAAGCTTACTGACAAATTTCACAGAAGGAAAAAGGGGACGAAATGTCTCCCACTCGAAGGTCATGTAGTTTTACTTAAATGATTACAAAATCGGGTAAAACGAACAATGAGGTTGTCAGTATAAGCACACTACTGTTGTCAATGTGATGTTGCACCGCCCAGGGCCTGTAATGACAAAGGGCCCGCTTAGGTTAGGCATATTGTACACAGAAGTGGAAGGGAGAGCACCACTAAATTCGACAATCCGTAAGCATTGCATACACACAGAAATTACTGTTACAGTGTACTTATGGAGCCCAATGAGTGAATTGCATGTTTTCCGGTGAGAAAGAGCACTGGCAAACAGTCTTCGCTACATTAGGTTACTTAAACTGGCTTCACTTTGAGCTAGAATTTATGGCCAGCGACTAAGTGTAAGGACAGTGAGTCGGATGCGGGTTTTGCAACTGTGAAATACACTCCTGGAAATGGAAAAAAGAACACATTGACACCGGTGTGTCAGACCCACCATACTTGCTCCGGACACTGCGAGAGGGCTGTACAAGCAATGATCACACGCACGGCACAGCGGACACACCAGGAACCGCGGTGTTGGCCGTCGAATGGCGCTAGCTGCGCAGCATTTGTGCACCGCCGCCGTCAGTGTCAGCCAGTTTGCCGTGGCATACGGAGCTCCATCGCAGTCTTTAACACTGGTAGCATGCCGCGACAGCGTGGACGTGAACCGTATGTGCAGTTGACGGACTTTGAGCGAGGGCGTATAGTGGGCATGCGGGAGGCCGGGTGGACGTACCGCCGAATTGCTCAACACGTGGGGCGTGAGGTCTCCACAGTACATCGATGTTGTCGCCAGTGGTCGGCGGAAGGTGCACGTGCCCGTCGACCTGGGACCGGACCGCAGCGATGCACGGATGCACGCCAAGACCGTAGGATCCTACGCAGTGCCGTAGGGGACCGCACCGCCACTTCCCAGCAAATTAGGGACACTGTTGCTCCTGGGGTATCGGCGAGGACCATTCGCAACCGTCTCCATGAAGCTGGGCTACGGTCCCGCACACCGTTAGGCCGTCTTCCGCTCACGCCCCAACATCGTGCAGCCCGCCTCCAGTGGTGTCGCGACAGGCGTGAATGGAGGGACGAATGGAGACGTGTCGTCTTCAGCGATGAGAGTCGCTTCTGCCTTGGTGCCAATGATGGTCGTATGCGTGTTTGGCGCCGTGCAGGTGAGCGCCACAATCAGGACTGCATACGACCGAGGCACACAGGGCCAACACCCGGCATCATGGTGTGGGGAGCGATCTCCTACACTGGCCGTACACCACTGGTGATCGTCGAGGGGACACTGAATAGTGCACGGTACATCCAAACCGTCATCGAACCCATCGTTCTACCATTCCTAGACCGGCAAGGGAACTTGCTGTTCCAACAGGACAATGCACGTCCGCATGTATCCCGTGCCACCCAACGTGCTCTAGAAGGTGTAAGTCAACTACCCTGGCCAGCAAGATCTCCGGATCTGTCCCCCATTGAGCATGTTTGGGACTGGATGAAGCGTCGTCTCACGCGGTCTGCACGTCCAGCACGAACGCTGGTCCAACTGAGGCGCCAGGTGGAAATGGCATGGCAAGCCGTTCCACAGGACTACATCCAGCATCTCTACGATCGTCTCCATGGGAGAATAGCAGCCTGCATTGCTGCGAAAGGTGGATATACACTGTACTAGTGCCGACATTGTGCATGCTCTGTTGCCTGTGTCTATGTGCCTGTGGTTCTGTCAGTGTGATCATGTGATGTATCTGACCCCAAGAATGTGTCAATAAAGTTTCCCCTTCCTGGGACAATGAATTCACGGTGTTCTTATTTCAATTTCCAGGAGTGTACTTTCCTTACATTATGGAAGCGAATATTAAATTTGAACTAATATTGCGAAAATTTTGGACTTGGATGGCTTAGAATGAAAATCTTTCTGTTTATTGCAAAGGAAAACAATTGATTTTCTAAAACGTTCTGTGTCATACACGACTTGAAACAGGTCACGTCGACCAAATCATATGGAAGAACTGACGGCGACGTATATTGGAAGGCAGTAAGATCCCTTGGCTTTTGGTTTGGCAGTATTCGACAGCCATTTCTAGGCGCAAGTAAATGAAGAAAGGCAGCGCGTTTTCGTTATCAAGTACGTCTTCATCAATTACTTTAGTTTTAATGTGATCTACGAGTAATTGCTGATGTTTGATATTAACATGAAAGGGATTCCGTAGACAAGGAAGGAACTTGTTCTTGGGCAACTACTTCTATAATGACCAAAAGGACTTAAATGATCTTCAAGCACATGTGTTCCAGCAGCGGTACGAAGAAAATGATAGTAATAATGACGGTGATAATCGAATTCTCCGGTAACTTCACAATTCACAGTGGATTTTCTCGAACTAAGAAATTTCCTGAATTAGTGAAAATTTCAAAATGGCTTCAAATCGAGGCTATGACTCCTAGAAGAGTCTTTACATCCTGCTGACATGAGAATAGCATAATCTCCACGTCAGAAGCTTGCTTCTACTTAACCATTTAAGAGACTCGCGTTTTTTTTCCACCGTGACAAGTTTAGTACGCTATGCACATCATGCATTACAGCACATTCCTGGGGCTGGGAAATGTGGCCACAATGGTTCGGTGGTTCATATGGCTCTGAGCACTATGGGACTTAACTGCTGAGGTCATCAGTCCCCTAGAACTTAGAACTACTTAAGCCTAACTAACCTAAGGACATCACACACATCCATGCCCGAGGCATGATTCGAACCAGCGACCGTAGCGGTCGCACGGTTCCATGGTTCGGTGGAACGAACTATCACAACTGCAATACGTGGGTTCAGGCATTTACTTTTAAGAGGCACAAACAGATTTACTTTACCTATGGTAAACTCAAGAGAAAGCTGTTATAATCCTGAATCCGCATTAAACATCACGTTCCTTCATTCCAAACTGGGCAGAGCCGGTTTACGTTGGAAAATGACATAGGTGGAGGTCAGGGTAAACAGAAATACTGTCACCAGTAAACTTACTTACATTAGAAAATTTTATTTTATTTGATGAACTAATAGCCGTCTAAAAGAACAGGGCTCTTATTTTACTTGTACTTGATTGAACTAGAGACGTTGAAAAATTTGGTGCTGGACTGTGATTCGAATTCGTATCTCCTCTTTCGAGGATCTGAATCTCTCGGAACAGTATAGTTCAATCATTTCATTCCTTTTCCCAAGACTGTAGTCTTCTCTAGGTCTCCTCCAAAGGTAAATATGTGGGTCCGAATCCTGATCCAGTACAAAAATATTCATAATTTCATTTCAGGCCCTATCACGTGCACACCGGCCTGCTAGTGAAAATTAACGTGCATTTTTTATGTCTGTTCATGTTGCCAACAATTTCTGGACAAACACGCACACATCTTACTGTTGGTGAGTAAGCAATTGATACTTAAGCAATATTCGTGGACAATAAAGAAGGACTATAGGAGTGCGGTTCGATTGTCGCTCAGGCACAAACATTTGTGTCCTTATTTTAGATTAAACACCTAGTAGCTGGCAAGAAAAACCGATACGTAACATTTGATTTTACTTAGTTAACAATCTGATTACGTCTTGGGTTCGTATCTCCGTCGCAGAACTTCACATCATGCGCTTCATCTTTAAATTCATACACACATCGTTACTTCTGAATTGAGGTATATCAGACATCTTTCATGGTTAGTTAACAGGGATGAAAGGGTCTTGATAGGAGTCCCGGTTTATTACAAAAACTGTCGTCTTTTATTTTCAAGTTTAGATTTGGTTACCGATATAGGCGAAAATTTCGGTACTTCATGACTCTTCATGGATAGTCAGCAATATGATATGATATGATTAGATTAGATTAGATTAATACTTGTTTCATAGATCATGAATGCGACATTTCGTAATGATTTGGAACGAGTCATTTTAATGAAAGATTTCTCTAAATATCAGTATTCAATTTCTTTACAACAATTTTTACTCTCTCTCTCTCTCTCTCTCTCTCTCTCTCTCTCTCACACACACACACACACACACACACACACACACACACACACATTCTCTTTTTATTTTTATTTGTTTATTGTGCTCGACTATCGGCGAGGCACGAAAACGTCCATGAATGAGTTTCTTAGTTTTGAGTACAGTTACTTAAGAAATATAAAAACAACTATGAGAGTTACTGATTTATGATGCTTAGTAGCAGTCAGTTCTGAGTATTATTAGTAACTAAGCTCCAGTCCCTATTCCTAGTTACAGAAATGCGAATCAGACGCATTAAGTATTCCAGGCCGTAGCAGCCGTGTCTTTGAGGCGCCAGCTATGGTCATTTCCCAGCCCGCTGTAGGATCACATCGGTTCGTCTTCTTCCTGCTGGTAATGTAACTGAGATTTGGCAACAACGCAAGGCATGTTTGGCAACTCCGTGATCGACGAGTTACTTCCTGGTGTGCACGGAATTAAGCCTCAAAGTTCACTTGATTTCTCGTGTCATTTCCATTGAATAACCTGAGTTGATATCGATTGAGGTGTAACAGAAGATTGTAAATTTACGGTTTTCAGCCCAGCAAAGTCATTGAACGTGGCAATCGCAACTAATCTCGTCCTGTAAATAGCGGTTTACGAGTTCTAGCCACTATTGGCCTCGTAAGAGGAAGGCGCAAACCGTAACTATCCGCTAGCTGTGTGTTGACGTGCTGGCCTGTCGAAACGCGGCTGTTATGGTTCGCGGTTCCAGCCGCGCTGGAGATAACGTTTTTATACCTTCTGTATGAGAGCTGTAAGCAGTCAGATCAAACATCTATAAGCAAATCGTAAGAAAATACTTTCAGCTCATAGTGCAATGGAGAAAAACTCACAATGCTGCACAACAGGAAACGTCTCTTTCCGCTGCTGACAAGCAAATCTTGGGTTTCTAGGAATACGTAACTTTATTTATGAAATGCCACGTTTGCATACCTGTTGAGTATGACACAGCATACCATTTAAACACAGACCCAATCGAAAGCTATATGAGTAGTGTTTAACTAATTCGTGCAGATAGAGGCACGCATGTGTACAGATACTCAGTTTTGTTAAAACAGGCTTACTTTCGTCGTAAGGTTATCGTGGGTAGTTTTATTTCATTTCTTACAATACAGTGCACAGTTTTCGTAAGGTTTCTTTTAGTGTTGTTAAAACAATACTAAACATGAGAGAGAAATTAATTATCAACGACATATGCGAATTCTCTGATGTTATCTATAACAGTCTGACAACGCACATGCAGTTTATTGATTACATGCCCGTAGAAAACTTGTTCTGAGTTAAAGTTGTCAAACAAGGTTTGAAGAAGAATAAAATGCCACTACCAGACGACAGCTAATGTAGAAAATACTTTTCTGACTATTTTGGCACGATGCACTCCCCCCATACATAATGCAAAAGCTTTGAGCGCATCTGCTGCCTGGCCGTCTATTAAACCTGAAAAGAACAAAATGACGCAGAAGTAAGCCTTTTTTCCACATGCGACTATTTTGGGTTGAGAAGTGAAGAGAATTATGTTCAAAGTCCCATTAAATTGTTAACTTCAGCAGACAGCAGAATTGTGTTTTAAAAAAATGTAGTAGCGAATGTAATACAACACGCGACGTCTTATCAACAGTGCGCGACGCTCACCGTTACGCTACTAGCTGTGACGTAGCTGCAGCACCTCTGGAAGTGAACAACAGTTCCTCCAGAACTTCGGCACTCCGCAGTGCTGTGAGATAATGCATATGGCCGGATCCAGACTTCTGAGAGACAGGCAGATACAGCATTTCTTTTGCACTGCACGATGGTTTCAACACACAGATAGCGCAATAGAGTAGCTCAAATGGAAATGAACATCCTGCAAACCACTACAGGGAGCCTGTGTGTCAGAATTCTCATCTTGAGTGCCGCAACGGTGTTATGATAGAGAAATGGGTCATAGAGTACAGGGTTTGGTGGTCTGTTGGACAGATGATAGTTTCATATGACGGTGGTCTGGGTTCGCTTCCAACTTCTGCCGATGTTTTTTGATATTGAGAGGCAGATTGTATTCTCTTCTGGCTACGCCAAGTGAAGAAGACATAATGGCAGTGTGGTCTGAAAATTCACATTAAACATGATATTCCTTCTCTACCAAGTAGACGTTAGGTGGAACCACAATAAAGTAAGGAGTGTCGACATGTAGAAACTCTATCACCAGTAACCTTTCTTATACTAGTTATTTATTTCAAGTGACGAAACAAACGCTATGTATGGTCACAGGACACTTATTCCATCTTTTATTTGAGCTTTTGTATGTCGTTAAATTGGTTCTGAACTGGGAATGCAACTCAGACCGCCCTTAACGCGGAATTTGATCCCTTCGTGACAATAGAGCTCGACTACAACTTGTTGTTTGTTCCAAACTGCAGATTCCTCAACATCTCCACATATTGGGCATGAATGGGTTGTAATTCTGGCCCGGCACTAAAGATTTAATTATGTATTATCAAGCTCTAGCATGAGAACGCCTATCTGCTGGTGGATAATAATTTTTATTTTTTATGCATTTTCATTCGTTGTCAACACTTACGAGATGTGACGTTTTTGACTCCCAGTGAGACACAGAACTATTTGCGAGATCACAGTAAGTTGAAGGATGTTATTCCGAGCTGCTGGTGGAGAAAACTTCGGTAAGTGTCGTCTCTTTGTGTGTAGTCAACAACGATATGTGTGGGGTTCGATTCTCAGTCAGCACTGAACACTTCGTCATATTATTTCTAGTTCAAACATGCTCACATGTCGCTGCTGGTGTAACAAACCCATACTTAACGTTCCTTTTCTCTAGAATATAACAGCGATATGTGCCGGGTTGGAGTCCTGGGAAGGAAAAATTAATGTTTCGTCTCGTCATTTCATTAATACATCTACCTACTGCCGAGAAAATCCAATATGTCAAAGTTGATTGTGCTTCGATAACAATCCGATTAGGTTCTGTGTTAGAATCCCTGTCCAACACAAAGCTTTATCTCACTACATTTCAAGTAAGTTACTTGCGAAGAAGCAATATTTAACATCTCTCGTAGTTCGTTAACAGGGACAATAGATGCTGGGTAGGAATTCGCGTCCGTTAAAAATGTTACGTTATGTAATTTAAAGTTGATATTTGCTAACTGATACTGTCCAAAAATGAGGTACATCACTCTCTTTATGCCCAGTCACGAATGACTGTTAATTTCCGTCTGCCACGAAATCTTAGCCTGCATGATTGGTTCAAATGGCTCTGAGCACTATGGGACTTAACATCTGAGGTCATCAGTCCCCTAGAACCTAGTAAACCTAACTAACCTAAGGACATCACAAACATCCATGCCCGAGGCAGGATTCGAACCTGCGACCGTAGCCGTCACGCGGTTCTGGACTGAAGTGCCTAGAACTGCACGGCCACCGCGGCCTAGCCTGCATGACCTGGGTTTGAATCCATATGCAGGACGAGGCGGTTCGTCGTGTCATTTGAAGTTCATACATATTCTCAACTAGCTGCTCGTGAATAACGGAAATTTTTAATGACATTTTGTGTTAAATAACAAGTATGGTATGTTACTTTGAAGAGGAAATCATGAATAAAACGAACTGTGCATTACCTATCTGACGTAATAATGAGAGTGCTAACATTTCATTCAGGTATGTCATTTATTGCAATAAATGTGAGCTTACAAGCCTTAAGGACAGTCTTATCTGTGATGAGGTGTTCCCTGATACTTGTAGTATCGTGGTATTACTTTACATCTTGTGTTATTGCGATACAGAGCAGTGTTTTCTATTGGTGATTTGTTGGAACCATTTTCAACAGTGAAACGACTGTACCAAGGAGCGATTAGAGGACCTGCTAGACAGCTGCGTTATGTAGGTCGCATGGGAATCAGATAAAATGCAATTCTGGTCGTCCGGATACTTTTGAGCACGACTGTACATAAAATCAGAAGTTAAATATCAAATGTTTTCACCAATAGCGAAATGCTGGGACCTTAATTGACGATAGAATTCTTTTTGCCTGACTGGGATTCGAACCCAGCATCTAGCACCGTCGTTTTCTAGCCAGGAACAGACGATAAATAGCTATTGTTGCTTCACCAGTAGCGAGATGGGCACATGTTTAGCTAGACATCAGGCGACGAAAAGTTCTGTGCTGAATTGAATTCAAACCCTGCACACATGGTCATGAAGAAACTTTAACTATCAAATTCTTTTCCAATAATAGCTAGGAGTGGCATGTTTGTACTTTCAATGATGTCATGGAAAATACTCTGCTGGCTAGAAGTTGAATCCACAACATGTCGTCGTTGGTGATCACAACGAACACAATGTCAAAAATGTCAAACCCAAATCCGTTTTCACCAGTAGGATGGAGAGGAATGTTTGAACTTGAAAAGATGTAAGGAAACGTTTGATCTTGTAATGTTGTGATAGAAAGCTCATCATGTGGCTGTGAGTTGAAACGAACACGTTACAACTGACAACGCACGAAGAGACGTTGAAAATGCAACTATTTTTCACCAGTAGTTCGGAGTGCACATGCTAGGACTTGAAATGAAATAATGAATATTTTGTGCTGATCAGGATTCGAAACCAGATAGGTGCCTTTCGAGGACGCCTAGAAGAGTTTGCAATCTTCGGGAGCACAGTGAAATCGAATTCGAATCCCAGTCCAGCACCACAATTTTCAACGTCTCAGTTTCAAATAAAGTAAGAGCCTTGTGAACTTACATGGCCATTGGTTCATTAAATGAAATACGTTTTCTAGTTTACGACGGCTTGCTGGTGACAGAGTCTCTGCCTTACGGGGTTTCTCCATCTGTCACAGCTCAAACGAATGCTTAGTCGGCAGCGAAGGGATGTTACCTTTACTGCGGATGTTGAACTACGGAGCTTACTGGCGTTCTGCACTTGGCGTTACTAGGGGTGAAGGAGAGCTACTTGTGTGTGTTAAAAATCTACGCCTGACATGAAATGTGAACCTACACGTCTTACACATCAATACCAAATTAATCCACCAGACCACAGAACCCCCTGCCAAGCACATCATTATGAATTACTGAGTATTCATTTAGATGTAGATGCAGATGTCAAGGGACGCGTAACAGGAAAGAGAGCGGGACCTGGGAATAGATAAAAGTGCAGAAGTGCAAAATATAAGCGTGAAATGCTTCCAAAGTATTGCTTACTTAGATGTGTGCCACAGTTCGTTTTATCTTAGGACCGAGAGATAAGGAAGGACTGTTCGCAGAACGAAGAATGGGTTATAGGGAAGGGGAGATCAAAGAATACTGTTTCATAGGTGGCGAGAGGAATGATAGAGAGTAAAGACAGCAGCAATTAAAAGAGAAAATGTAGCGTCATTTTCCAATGACCGCTAGATTTGTTTACAAAGTTTTGGGGCAGTGTAATAGAAGGGCACTTGCGGCGATAGTGTCAGAGAGAGACAGAGTGTGTGAGAGAGAATAGAAGAGATATTAACAACGAGTAAACATAAATGTACAAATGTGTGTGAAATCTAATGGGACTTAACTGTTAAGGTCATCAGTCCCTAATCTTACACACTACTTAACCTAAATTATCCCAAGGACATACATACACACCCATGCCCGAGGGAGGTCTCGAACCTCCGCCGGGACCAGCCTCACAGTCCGTGACTGCAGCGCCTGAGACCGCTCGGCTAATCCCGCGCGGCGAGTAAACATAATATGATATCGTTGGCGTATTGTGTGGAGGACGGAGGGTGTATTCATGGATGGAGAGGAAGAGAGAGACGTATTTGAAATAAGAAAACCTACTGTGACAGAGTCCATCTACGCTGATTAGTTTGAAGTATGAAGACAGGGTATAAATGAAATCAAAATAGAATACTTACCAAACTGTATATTCAAAAGAAACCCACTTGAATTAAAAGGGCAACTCACAGGAAAGCTAACCCATATTGTAGCTTTTCTGTTGCCACGTGATCTTCCACTAGCTCCCAATGAGGAAAAATGACGAAAAAGAAGGTATAACAAAACAATTTAAGAACTCTAATATTTTATCCAGAATCGTTCATTATTTTGTACTTCTATCACGCGTCTTGGCATAGAATGTATAAGCCGTCGGACGTAACAGCCTGAAGAAGCAACTTCCTCCCAGGCTTCCAGGACGCAGTCCCAAAGGGCGTAGTTGGTTGGTTTCGTGGCCAGTTCTCTGTTAATGTTCTGGCGACCTCAGCCCACATGTTTTCCATGGAGTTCATATTAGCCGCCCGTGGCGGCCAGTCCATAACGTTGACGCCAATCGTGGAGAGCCGCTGCTGAACAAATGCAGACTTGTGAACGGGAGAATGGTCCTCTTCCAATGTGACGTCCCCTTCTGCGTACAGCATTCGCACTGACGGAAGCATCACATTTTCCAATATGTGGGCATACGGCGCGCTGTCCAGAGTTCCTTCTATCCTGTGAAGAATTCCCGCCCCTCTCGCAGAATTCCAACCCCCAGCAGGTAACAGATAGCCGGCCACTTCTTTTCGTCGTGGTTACATATTCGCGTCGATGGCGAGTCCCTTGCGGCCTGTAAACGATTCGTGGACCGTCGTTATTGGTGGAAAACACCTTCTCATCAGTGAAAATGACGTTGTCCCACGACGCCCTCAGATGGAGCTCCGCAAATGCTAGCCGGTATAACACGTTGTCTTCGCTGAGCTCTTGTTTCACGGCGGATCGTCGTGCATGCAGTCCAGCGGCCCTCAGCCTTCAGCTAATCGTGTCACTGGAGCCGGGGAAGTTGGTCTCTCGCCGCAACTGCTTCGCGTTCAGAAAGGGATTTTCTCTGCTCCTAGACACTAGGTCCCTGTCTTCCTGCTGTGAGATCACTCTCTTCCTGCCTGAGCCAGGAGCCCTGTTGGTGGTGCCTGTTTCAAGGCAGATCCTCCACCATCTCGTTGCAGTGGTATGTGGTACGCCATACCGTCTGCCAGCTTCTCTGATGGAACATCGTCCTTCCTCAATGAGAGAGACGACTCTACCTCGGCCGGCCGGAGTAGCCGAGCGGTTCTAGGCGCTTCAGTGTGGAACCGCGCGACCGTTACGGTCGCAGGTTCGAATCCTGCCTCGGGCATGGATGTGTGTGATGTCCTTAGGTTAGTTAGCTTTAAGTAGTTCTAAGTTCTAGGGGACTGATGACCATAGATGTTAAGTCCCATAGTGCTCAGAGCCATTTACATTTTGTTAAGTCCCATAGTGCTCAGGACCATTTGGACCATATTTTGACTCTACCTCGAATAGACCTCTCCCAGTGAGCCATTACGGCAGATAGCCTGATGTGTATTTCTGCTTGCCGCTCTTATACTGATTCCAGGAGAGGAGGTAAACATATTTACGTCAAACGGAGCGGCAGAGGCAGAGGCATGCGGCGCAGCCGTGCTGGCTCGTCCCGGGCTGTTGGCCCACCAACGCCACCGCCAGCTCGCTGACTCGCGGCTCGCCTCGGCCAGCCTGGCTGGCCCGCAGCTCGCGAGCCGCGGCTAGTACAGACCCGGGCCGCAGGGCCACGATCACCCCTTGAAGGATCAAAAGTTACACCTAACCTACCCAAGTCTGTAGTGCAAACTAACGCAGCTACAGCTACTATGCTATAACATGTGCAGGCACACCTACAGTTGACGATTTATTCAAATATTTGACGAACAATACTTTCAAAAATACATTCATTTTAAACATAGCTACCACGAAATATTTCACCTAGCTAGCAATAGCATGACGCAGGAAACTATACTTTCTTGTAAGCGCTGTACATTAGATGTAGCCTTAAGAAAACCTGTATTCAACCACGACAACTAAGCGGAATGTAAAAGTAATCAGGTTTGGCGGCAACTTCTCCAAATAATAGTATATACTTAGTATATAATACACGTTTTGTTCACTTATAACATGTACTCAGTGTCTCTGAAACAATACGTGCTGCACGACGGAAATTTCTTTCTGCTGAGGCACTTCATTTACAACTCAATAATACACGGCTACTAGAGAACATTGCTCTTTACGGCAGTCAATCCACTTGTAAATTAACACCATGATATCGCAGATATTAGGCAACACGTTACTAGGGATGAGTAAGGCCTTAAGGTTTGCAACTAAACATGCTACTACTGAATATGAAGTTGATTATTAACGTGTCTTCATAACCACTCGTGCGGCGTTTGACTCTCAGTCAGCATAGACGTTTTCGTCACCTTATTTCTAGATAAACGTGTGCACATCTCGCTGATGGTGGACCAACATTGGACATTTCTCGTCTGTTCCTGGTTAGACAACGACGGCGGTAGGCGCCGGGTTCGAATCCCAGTCAGGCAATACAACTTCAGTCGTCATTTAAGGTGCCAACCCCAGTACTGGTCACAAACTGTGATATCTACATTCTGATTTTACGTTCTTATTCAACAATTCGATTAGGTGCTGGGTTCGCATCCTTGTCCCCAGCATTACATGATGGCATTTCAATTTTAAACATGTGCATCCTTTATTCCTTGGCAATGCAACACTATACAACGTCTTTCGAGGTTAATTACCAAGAAGGTAATTGTGGTGGTGGTTGTTAGTGTTTAACGTCCCGTCGACAACGAGATCATTAGAGACGGAGCGCAAGCTCGGGTTAGGGAAGGACTGGGAAGGAAATCGGCTGTGCCCTTTCAAAGGAGCCATCCCGGCATTTGCCTGAAACGATTTAGGGAAATCACGGAAAACCTAAATCAGGATGGCTGGAGACGGGATTGAACCGTCGTTCTCCCGAATGCGAGTCCAGTGTGCTAACCACTGCGCCACCTCGCTCGGTAAGGTAATTGTCAAGTTAGGGTTCCTGCTTTTGTACAAACATTATCGTCATTTACGATCAAGTTGAGAATTGATAACTGATACTGGTGCAAACGTCAATATTTGACGCCTCTTTCTCCCTAGTGATCGAGTCTCGATAAGGCACAAAGCTTTGCTTGTTTAACAATGGCTTTACGTTCTGGGTTTGCATCTGGATCCAGAACGAAGACGTTGGTCATGTCATTTAAAGTACGACTTCGTGTACAAGTAACTGTTGATGAGTAATGTGAACAATGATATTACTTGTGATTCGCTGTTAATGTTGGGATTTCCGTAGAGTGGTTGCCGCCTTTAATTACGTTTTCTTTTAACTGCTTAGTATTACATAAAGTTGATGCGAAACCACTCCCCGTTGAACGTTGAACGACGTTCAGTATGTGTTGGGTAAACCTTTTAGACAGCAAAGAACTTGTTTCCAATTGCCATAAAACTTTATAAACCCATATACTGTCTCAAATATTTAATTGTGCTTAAGGAAAACTGAAAGATTTATGTGACAAAATTAGTTGTCTCATAACATTTGAAATGTCACTTATTGTAATTAAGTTTAGTTTACAAACGTTAAGGGCTGTCTGATCGCTTCTGTACTATCGTGGTGTTACTTTATATCTGGACGGACTGTCATAAAGACCGGTGTTCTCTAGTAGTCTCTAGCGATACCCATTGTGTATCTTACGACGACTGTACTGTGGAGGGTTGCGACTATGTGCAACACATTTATGCTATGTTGGTTGCATACATTCAGGCGCAGCCTACACGTTGGAATTCAGGGGTGACCCACTTTTCTTGCTGTCGAGTGTACATCTACGCTCTGCAAGCCACCGTGAGGTGCATGGGAGAGCGTACATGCCACTGTACTAGTTATTAGTGTTTCTTCCCGTTCCATTCACATGCGGAGTGCGGGAAGAATGATTGTTTGAAGCCTCTGTGCGTACTGTAATTACTCTAATCTTGTCCTCGCGACCCCTATGTCAGCGGAACGGAGGGGACTGTAGTATGTTCCTAGAGTCATCATTTAAAGCTGTCTCTTGAAACTTTGTTAATAGACATTCTCGGGGTAGTTTACGTCTATCTTCGAGAGTCTTCGAGTTCAGTTCCTCCAGTATCTCTGTGACACTCTCCTATGCATTAAACAAACCTGTGACCTTTCGTGTTGCCCTTCTCTGTACACGTTCAATAACTCCTATTAGCCATATTTGGTACCAGCCCTACACACTTGAGCAATTTTCGCAGGCTGGTCGCACAAGTGATATAAGCAATCTCCTTTGTAGTCTGACTGCATTTCCCCGGTATTCTACCAGTAAACCGATGTCTACCATCTGCTTCACCCATGACTGAGCCTATGTGATCATACTAGTTCATGTCCATACAAAGTGTTACACCCAGGTACTTTTATGAGTTGTCCGATACCAACAGTGACTCACTGGTATTATAGTCATAGAATATAACGTTTTTGTTTTGTGAGGTGCACAATTTTACATTTCTGAACATTTAAAGCAAGTTGCCAGTCTCTGCACCACATTGAAATCTTATCAATCTTAATATTCTTGCAGCGTCTTTCAGATAGTACTTTGTTATACAGTACTGTATCATCTGCAAAAAGCCTCATTTTACTATTAATATTGTCTGCAAAGTCATTAATGTACAACAGGAGCAGCAAGGGTCCCAACACTTTCCCCTGAGGTAAACCTGAGGTTGCTTCTACATCTGACGACGACTCTCTATCCCTTCTGAATAACACAAGCATTGCACTATCGCATTTAGCAGCTGATATTGGGCAAGTGACTTTCAAGTAAAACGTCTTCTCTTTACGAGTATACACATAACGGATTCACAACTGCGAAGACATTTCATATATTTCGTAACGGCTTTGTCACTGACGTGTATGTCCGAAGGATCATTGAATCGTAATTCGGAATAACACAGGTGTTGCCCATATTGTACTGTCGACTAGTTCCAAAACTGTTGAGGAATTGGCTATTGCATTAAAGGTAAGATGACCACTGGTTTGGTTGAATGCAACTGATACGTAGGTATTCTCGTTGCATAATTTCCGACTGGGGACAATTTCGCTAGAGCTCTCGAAACCTCTGAGAAATGTTGAGAAAATAGTCTCATGGTTTTATATTTTTTGGGCCACCTCATCTCACACATTCGTGATAAATTGGAAGCATATTTTCAGGGTGTAGTCGATTCTCTAAAAAGAGTTTATAGCGTCGTTTACAACGACAACGGCATTCGTAATTTCCGGCACTGCATTTGCATTGTTACCCACAAGGTTGAGTTTGTAACTTGATCAAAGAAACTGTGAGGATTCATAATATTTCTTTCTCAAAATGGCCTGTACACTGCTCTCTGTGCCAGCCATTGTAGAACAACCAGCGAAGACAAATCCTACACAATCTCCTGCGATGCGCAGTAACCGTTCCCCAATGTAGTTCCTTGAAATGACCCTGGCGTCACAGATCTTGTGTCGAATCGCGACCAGAACTGAACTTGTTGCACCATTCCACAATGGTTTACGACAGACCTGCTTCCTCACAGACATTCTTCATTCTCTGACTGATGTCTACAGTTGTTTGCCCTTCGGCAGTGAAGAAAACAACAACAGCACGTAGTTCCTGCTTGGACGCATTTGGTGATAACGTCGTCATAGTTTACGTTTTGGCATTTACTACACGCACGTCGGATAGACACGAGTATCACACCAGTCTCTCGCCTGCATGTCGGTGCTTGTATACCCGCATTGGAGTTGCGGTACGTTGCATATACGCTGCAGTAAAGCCTTCAAACGGAAATTTTGTGATCGGACCTCGTATAATGATAATTTTCCGTAGATGTTGGATATTTCTAGTGCTTGTTGATGCTGGCTAACTACAACACAGCACATACTCTGAACATTACGGATAAGAAATCAATGTGAGTCCTTTAATAGGACGTTCACAGTGTTATCATTTAAACTTGAGCTGCCGCTGGGTAAACAAATGTCGATCGTGAATGATATGGACTGCTGAGTGTTTTCTTTTGTCTTTGACACATTTGCTGATGCCTGGTAACACCCCTTGTCGTGAGACTACTTTTAAAAACCACGTACCAAACAGGAATAAGTCAAGAATGGTCAACAGCCACTCGAATCTTGTGTAAATATGGATTTTTACGTGAATAAACAAAGGATTTGGCAGAAGATTACAACTTAAATACGCACATCTGTAACAAAGAAAGAAAAGGTAATATCCACGGTTCAAATGGTTCAAATGGCTCTGAGCACTATGCGACTTAACTTCTGAGGCCATCAGTCGCCTAGAACTTAGAACTAATTAAACCTAACTAACCCAAGGACATCACACACATCCATGTCCGAGGCAGGATTCGAACCTGCGACCGTAGCGGTCGCTCGGTTCCAGACTGTAGCGCCTAGAACCGCACGGCCACTCCGCCCGGCTATCCACTGTTCTTTTGGGTGCACGTTTAGCTATCGGTAACACAAATTCTCTGCTATTAAATTCAGGCTGCAGTTCCAAGTTCCGCAAGTTCGAATGTCGGGTAATTTCTATGAATGTTGCGTATCGAAGTTGCGGTGTGCAAACGATACATATCCAACGTGCGATCGTAAATCGATCATGCGACTATGGTGGCGAACGTTATGAGTATGTTTACGGCGGTCGCTACAGCAACGACGTAATAAGAGCGTTACAAATATACTTGTAATTGCAAAGGAGACGACTTACCTTACTCGTCGTCGGTGTTGTCACCATGTGAAAGTCCATTACGGTGGTCTGGATGGATAATTTGGAAGAGTCGGACCGTGTATTCTTCCTGATACTCGTTCGTTTCCCGTCCGCGCTGTCCGCAATGAAATTGTCACAGTATTTCAACACTGAAACTGTTCTTACGAAGTTTTACACACATCTCACCACCACAGTCGACACGGTCCCTTCTTCCCTCGTCTGGTAGTACTCCATATTCGCGACAAAAGTCAAACAATTTTCTACGCTGGATAAACATGGAATTGGATTTTTCCATGTGAGAGAATCCGCCGAAGAAACGTCAAGAACACCAGACATCCCACTCACTAAAGACATAAATCGACTGGGATTCCCTAGCAACTCACAAATAATTCGCGGAGGTGTGTAATTTAGAGGAACTAAGGTGACGACGGAAAACAGATGAAAATGACGATCACATATAATAGATCACAACGCCCGCCACCAGAGTCGCATGATCGATTTACGATCGCACGTTCGATGTGTATCGTTTGGACACCGCAACTTCGATAGATAATCATTCTTGGAAACGACCGAATGTCGAATCTTTGATCTTCATAAATATTTTCATATCAATGGCTGGAAGCATTTGGGGGATTATTTCTGTAAACATACAGGTTGACAGAGGGCTAGTGCAATCGACGTTACTATTTACAAGACAATACACTGCTTCAGTTTAAATATTTTCTTTTTAGTTCATGTCAAAATTCTGTACGACTGAAGCGCAAATTTCAGTCACGAGATCGTTTTCGCGCCACGTACTGTTTACTCTCTGTTTTCCCGCGACGAATAACTGCTCTTTGAACGGCGTACGTATACGAGCAGCCGCGCCTTGGCCGCACTTGTCTTGTTTTGTCTGTCTTCGACAGTTACATACGAGGCGGATTCGGAGCTTCCAGTATTCTGTACAAGAGTTCTATAACAGAAGCTTTTATTTTCGGTTTCCAGCGTCCAGCAGAAAGTTCTCTTGGCGATAAGGTAAGAGACAATCAACTTTTGTAGCGTAGAATGACAGTTACGCGTAATCAGTAGCGATTGTTCTCATAGATAGTTACGAAAATGTGTGATGTTTGTGTTCTTCGAGAAGGTTGTTGTGTTGTCATTGGACTTGTCAACATATATGAGAAATATACGTGGTCGAACTGCATGCAGTTTCTCGTTTTCTGGAGCTTCTGCGAGATTCATTTCCATCACGATAACCCCATAGGCAAAATACCTACGGTACTGAAATGCTGTTTCTTTCGGTTGTCAGTGGCCTGGAATAATGACAAACTAGCTGCGGATGTTTTTAATGTCGCTGCTCCATAGTTTTACGTACATAATCTACTGTCTGACAAGCTAATGGTCGTAACTCGCAAACATTCTGTTATTGGTGCTAACTGCCTTGTACGTTTAGTACCGCTCAACTGGTACAGTAGTTACGTGAAGTGTTTTCTCTAGAATGCGTTTAGTCAGTCCTGGCACTATGTGCAAAAATGCAAATTATTCGTTAGCAGGTTGTGTAAAAGTTCCATGTGTTCCTTTTTTGACAGCGTATACGAGCGCCCAAGCTCGCGCATGCGAACACGTACACACGCTGGCATGTGTGTGTGTGTGTGTGTGTGTGTGTGTGTTTGTATTTGTTAAGATCGAAATATAATAATTTTGCTCCCTCACCCCCGACCCCTTTTCAGGGTGTAAGATTAGTTTCGACTCCCATCAAATAAAAAATTCAGGTTCCTCTCTTGCAAGTTTGAACTCAAAAATATAACGCAGGTTTCCATCAGTTACGTAGTTTCACGCCATAATATAATAAATAGTGGTTGCCCTATGTTTGGTGATCCTTTCTGAGACTCTATATGTTAATGTGTGGTTGCAATTGTGTGGTTGTAGATTATATCGTGAAAATTATTGGCCTACAAATTCTGCCTGCTCTGCCTGCTCTGCCTGCTCTGTTTAGTCATTTTGATTTAGTGATCGCTTTTTCTCAGCAGTTTTTCACTGAACCATACAACCATCCCCAACAGGCATTCAGATACTCCCGATCTCTGCTGAAAGCCCAATGGAATCTTTCAATACATATACAGCAGAGTTGATATCTCGGTAATAAGTGCATATCGCGCCTCTAGCTCACAGTTACAACACAATGCAAACCGTCCCTCTGCAATATTTGTTGATCACAATCGAGATCTCTCGTGTGACCTGGTAAACCTAGAACAACATCTTAATAATTCTAAACTGCAGGTTATCAGAAAGCTTAGGTGCTCCCGTACTTACAGCAAATGCGGCAGGGCATGTGAAAAACCGGCAAGAAAATCGAAATCGCAGAAAAGAATGAGACGGCGTAAGAAGCAGCGGTCTTTCAGCTACGAATACGTAATCTTGGAAGTATAGTCGAAGAACATTCGCCGTTATCTAACTTCCTGCAATTGTAAAATCTAGTTTACTTTTCAAGGAATAATTGTTTGAAACAGGGTTGCGGCAACTGTCCCAGGTGCTCAGTGGCTCCAACCACTTTTGAGGAGACGGGTGTGCGACGCCTCGGTGCGTGAACTTCGCCGCCTTCGGTGAGTGAACTTCGTTTGATACTCGAACATTTGTGTCATGTAGGTCAATGTGAAATACCCACACTATTGTGTCTTTGTGCTACAACAGTCCCCATGGGGCGGAACGTCTCTACACAATATCTTTGTATGCATTCCAAATCACAAAATTCCTGTCTTCATACGTAAACATCATATACTCGTTTTCTGCTCAACTAAGACAACCCAGAAGGCAGTACCAGAATCAACGCAGATTTTGAGCAGTCCGTCAGGAACATTAACGAGTAACGTCATGATCACTAAACACGATCATCGTCCTGCCGAGAAAGGGAAAATTTGTGACAGGGACTAATAAACCTTAAACGGCAGCATTTCAGAACGAAAGTGAGACGAATTTATCAATTTAATCCACTAATATAATTCAGTAATAATATTGCAACAGGATTTCTGTAGTGATCAAGCGTACCTCAGCCAAAGTCATAAATTATCATTTTCCGTTGTGCAGCCGGCCGTTATGGCCGAGCGGTTCTAGGCACTTCAGTCTGGAACCGCGCGACCGCTACGGTCGCAGGATCGAATCCTGCCGCGGGCATGGATGTGTGTGATGTCCTTAGGTTAGTTAGGTTTAAGTAGTTCTAAGTTCTAGGGGACTGATGACCACAGATGTTAAGTCCCATAGTGCTCAGAGCCATTTGAACCAGAATTCACACTCTTAGCAGTGGATGTTCGAAAACATAACGAGATAATTTTTTTACTTGCGAAATTTCATCATTTTTTCACTTACTAATGGCAGTATTTGTTGGTATAGGTACACTTTTCTTCATAAGTAAGAGCGATTCTTCGATGAATTTTGCACAGCATGCAAACCATACTTAAAGGTCTATGAAACTCTAGAATTTTCCAAATTTATTAAAAAATACGGTAAAAATTGAGGTAATTAACTATAATATTTGTGTTTTTTCTAAACATGATGTTTAAAATACAACGTCTCATTCGTTTTTTCATAAATTTAATAAATACTAGAGTTTCTTACACCTGTAAGTATGGTATGTATGCTGTGGAAAATTCATCGAAGAATTTCTCTAACTTATGAAGAAAAGTGTACCTATAGCAACAAATACAGCCGTTAGTAAGTGTAAAAAATGATGAAATTACACACGTGAAAAAAAATTGTTATGTTTTCGAACTTCCACTGCAATGAGTGTGAATCCTGAATCGTTCCTGGTGATGCTGACAAAGTCTTATGAATTTATTTGTAAACGTATGGACACTGGAAATTAAAATGGTCTGTGATGCCTCTCCTGCTCCAAGTCGGCCAGTTTGACGTCCTACCCCCCTTAATTCTATAAAGGCATCTCCGGCTTCCTTTTAGTTGAAAATTTTGCCATTTATTGGATTTCTCTACGGACCTGTCTCATTGAGCGGTGTCGTCAGCGCTGTCTCGATCGTCTTTACTCATGGAGCATTGACAATGACTTTCGTTTTTCCACATACAAAACCGTTTGTATGAATTTCTGGGGGCGCAATTGGTTTCTTCCGCTGTCCTTACATCTTGGGCCTGTTGCTCTACCGCTCGTTGAAACTACGAAATGAATGGGACTCATTCTCGATAGGACACTTTCTTGGTCCTCCCACATGTCTTACCTGGCAGCCCGCTGTGTGCAGTTCCTCAACGTCCTTCGTGTCCTCAGTGGTATTTCCTGGGGAGCAGATTGAACCACCCTCCCCCTTTGGACTGGTCCCTTATCCGCTGAAAACTAGACTATGGGTGTTTTGTTTATGCATCTGCAGGTCCGTCCTTCTTATGTCCTCTCAATACTGCCCACAATTGTGGAGTGCGTTTCCTTGGCCATGGTCACCTTTTACACATCTACATCTACATTTATACTCCGCAAGCCACCCAACGGTGTGTGGCGGTGGGCGCTTTACGCGCCACTGTCATTACGTCCCTTTCCCGTTCCTGTCGCGTATGGTTCGCGGAAAGAACGACTGCCGGAAAGCCACCGTGCGCGCTCCAATCTCTCTGATTTCACATTCGTGATCTCCTCGGGAGGTATAAGTAGGGGGAAGCAATATACTCGATACCTAATCCAGAAACGCACCCTCTCGAAACCTGGACAGCAAGCTACACCGCGATGCAGTTCGCCTGTCTTGCAGAGTCTGCCACTTGACTTTGCTAAACATCTCCGTAACGCTATAACGCTTACCAAATAACCCTGTGACGAAATGCGCCGCTCTTCTTTGGATCTTCTCTACCTCCTCCGACAACCCGATCTGGTACGGATCCCACACTGATGAGCAATACTCAAGTATAAGTCGAACGAGTGTTTTGTAGGCCACCTCCTTTGTTGATGGACTACATTTTCTAAGGACTCTCCCAATGAATCTCAACCTGGTACCCGCCTTACCAACAATTAATTTTATATGATCATTCCACTTCAAATCTTTCCGGACGCATACTCCCATATATTTTACAGCAGTAACTGCTACCAGAGTTTGTTCCGCTATCGTATAATCATACAATAAACGATCCTTCTTTCTATGTATTCGCAATACATTACATTTGTCTATGTTAAGGGTCAGTTGCCCCTCCCTGCACCGAGTGCCTATCCGCTGCAGACCTTCCTGCATTTCGCCACAATTTTTTAATGCTGCAACTTCTCTGTATACTACAGCATCATCCGCGAAAAGCCGTATGGAACTTCGACACTATCTACTAGGTCATTTATATACATTGTGAAAAGCAATGTTCCCGTAACACTCCCCTGAGGCACGCAGAGGTTACTTTAACGTCTGTAGACGTCTCTCCATTGAGAACAACATGCTGCGTTCTGTTTGCTAAATACTCTTCAATCCAGCCACACAGCTGATTTGATATTCCGTAGGCTCTTACATTGTTCATCAGGCGACAGTGCGGAACTGTATCGAACGCCTTCCGGAAGTCAAGAAAAATAGCATATACCTGGGAGCCTGTATCTACTATTTTCTGGGTCTCATGAACAAAGAAAGCGAATTGGGTCTCACACGATCGCTGTTTTCGGAATCCATGTTGATTCCTACAGAGCAGATTCTGGGTTTCCAGAAGCGACATGATACGCGAGCAAAAAACATGTTCTAAAATCTACAACAGATCGACGTCAGAGATGTAGGTCTATAGTTTTGCGCATCTGCTCGATGACCCTTCTTGAGGACTGGGACTACCTGTGCTCTTTTCCAATCATTTGGAACCTTCCGTTCCTCTAGAGACTTGCTGTACACGGCTGTTAGAGGGTGGTGGGGGGGGTGGGGGGTCAAGTTCTTTCGCGTACTCTGTGTAGAATCGAATTGGTATTACGTCAGGTCCAATAGAGGTACCTCTGTTGAGTGTTTCCAGTTGTTTTCTATTCCTTGGACACTTATTTCGACGTCAGCCAATTTTTTCGTTTGTGCGAGGATTTAGGCCCTGCCCTGCCCAGTTGAGAGTCTGTATGCTAAAGCTGCCGAGCTACCACTGCCCTACCACTGTAACTTTCTCCTCAACAGAAACCCATGTCGTTTGTCTGCCATGCATGGCCGCCCATCCTATGCCTCCTTCTTCGATGACTCCTTTGATCCACCAGTCTGGGGCACGTCCCTCTTCTGGAGTTCGATTTCGGTTCTTGCTCCAGCAGCTTAGTATAGAGCACACCTGTACTGTATCGAGTGGATGGACGTGTATGGGTATGGAGACGACCTCATGAATCCATAGACCCTGCATGTCAACAGGGGACTGTTCAAGCTGGTGGAGGCTTTGTAATGGTATGGGGCGTGTGCAGTTGGAGTGATATGGGACCTCTGATACGTCTAGATACAACACTGGCAGGTGACACGTACATACGGATCCTGCCTAATCACCTGCATCCATTCATGTCAAGAGTGCACTCTAACGGACTTCGGCAATTCCAGCAGGACAATGCGACACCCTACACTCAAGAATTGCAACCGAGTGGCTCCAGGAACACTCTTCCGACTTTAAACACTTCCGCTGGCCACCAAAGTCTCCAGACATGAACATTATTAAGCGTTTCTGTGATGTCTTGCAACGTGCTGTTCAGAAGAGATCTCCATCCTCTCCTACTCTTGCGGATTTATGGACAGCCCTGCAGGATTCATGGTGTCAATTTCCTCCAGCACTACTTCAGACATTTGTCGAGTCCATGCCACGTCGTGTTGCGGCACTTCTGCATTCTCGCGGGGGCCTGCGCGATATTAGGCATGTGTATCAGCTTCTTTCGCTCTTCGCTGTGTATTAGATGAGGTACCGCCGGAAGTAAGGCTGTGAGAATGTTTTTCTCGACGGAATTTACCCGGACACCACAGCCCATTTACGCTCCTGTTATTATCGGTGTACAGTTCCTTTAATTATACGGCGAAAATTGTCCACATACCGTCTTGCAGTAAACAACAGCAATCGCGACGTGACGCAATTTTCAACAATACAGGGGTCTCTTCGACGTCCCGTGTCGTTCCTTAGCAACAGTTTGATTCGAGTCGAATACGAGCAACGTGAATGGTCCTGTCCACATTCAGCAGAACCTTAAGAAATCGTGAAATGAAGTAGGGACACGCGCAACGGTGGCGGTCTCTGGTAAGTCATTTACCAGCATGTGATTTCCGCCTATCTCTGGCAGCCATAACACAGGCGTTAAACCGACTGCACCTTTTTGCGGATGCATAACATTAGTTCTCACATCACGTATGTTGAATGGGTATGAAGATCTTCAACACAGCTGTTATATTCGAGGTAATTTAATTTTGCAAATCGGTCATCCAGTCTGTTTATCACGGTTTGTCTTAAGCATCTTGTGTTGGAAAACCATTAACTTCACAAATTTTGTAATTAGAGTAAGATCGGAATACTACAAATTATACACGGTCCTGCAAAGATGCCCATGCCAGTTGCTTACTGAATTCACTCGTGTAGATAACATTCGACAGGTTTAGCACATCGTCGTGCTGCCGTCAAACACACGTTTTCCCTGGCCCTGTCGTATGACATAATATGTTCTATAAGATTTTCTAACGTATTTTAGATGAATTTCAGGCATTAAGTTCTATTTTGAGTCAGATCTAGTGTCTGATTGCCGATCGAAGGACGCCATGAGTTTGCGATGCGAAGGATGGAAGTGGCTGTTATTATATTTTATCTGTGGTTGTGTTCGTAACTGACGTAAACGATGCTGTTTATTACAAAAATATATCGCAATTTCTCAGGTTGTTGTTAGGCAGGAACCTAAGTGTAACGCTTAAGTTGCTGCTCGTGAATCAAGTAGCAATCGTATTTATAATTTTATTTCTCCTAAATAAGTATGGCTACTTGTTTCCGAATATGGCGCCATTTCCGAAGGCAGCGGTTGGTCAGATACTTAAGAGCACAGCTTACATTTTTGCGTGTGAGACTGTCTGCAATTACCGGTACATATAATCTTGCTTCTCACAAAAACTTGGCTGTTTTTTTCCGAATGTGCCACGATTGCCGAAAGTGATATTAGGCAGCAATTAAGAGGACAGTTATGTAGGTCAACTCTAGTTCTTCATACCACGGTTCGTTATTATTCGTAATTTTTCATTTTTTGTTATTTCTCTTAGGATTATTTATTTACTTTTTGTCTGTCTATACCGTACGTCAAGCCTAGTTGTCTATTCCAACGTTACTTATGTTTCTCGTTCTGCCAGAAGAATAGCGAGTGATACGAAAACGTTAAATTTTTGAAGAAATAATTATCAGCCAATAAAAATCATGAAATAAAACGGAACACGGAATCAACAATTAGAGTGATACCATACATGGCAATTCTCAAAGAATCACAGCACACACCTACAGCAACAACAGTAGTATAGAAAGTAGCACCAAAACAGGAATCGTATAACGAACCACTGCATGATCCTACAGCGCATTCTTTCAGAATTTTCATGTGTGGTACCGCTCAAAATGTCGATTTCACGTTCCATTATTACGCCATTTTCATTAGGCGTGGGCCCCTAATATCTTTAGGATTTACCTATATGGTACCGCTTCCTATTCTACTACAAGAAAGCGATAATGGAATCGACAATTAGAATTGACCTATACAGCTCTCTTCTGGTTATCAATCCCAACATTTGTTATTTTTTCGCTACTTGTGTCGTGTTTTCTCTTTTAGAAATTCTTTGTTGCTTACTCCTTTTTTCCCGCTTATGTGCAGCTTACGTTTCCTATGAGTTAGCATTTCTTTCATTTTGCAGTTGTGTTAGATTTTAGTTTGTGCCCTTTCAGAACCCACACCCCCCTAAGATTCAATACTTGTTATTAAGAACTACTGCTATTCCATAATATTACGAGTTTACTATGCGTGATGCTGCAGTGAACTTCAAAGGCAGCCTATGGTTCTTTCACTTACTAGCGTAAACTAAACACTGAGAACCAGAAGGGCCCAAAGCACATAAGCAAAGTTTAGGGAAAAACAGATATTTGTGAAAATCAAATTTGTAGGGAAACCACCAGTCGCATGACTGTGATTTTTTTAACATCCCATATTTCCTATTAATATAGTTTAATAGTTATTATTCTTATTATTACACACCTCACAGGCCTTTATCTGACCACGTGAAGCATGTATGACTATTTGTTCCTCCTGTTCTTCCAGTACTTTTCCATTCGTTGGCTAAAGGCCCTCTTCCTTTCTTCGGTCCACTTTGATCTTTCGGTTTTAGGTGCTGTGTTCTCTGACATTACTTCCCAATTGTGTATTTTGTGTCTACATATGCTTTTGTCTGTGATGTCCGCTGAATTAAACTGTGCTTCTTCCAGATCAGTTTTGACTTGTGCCAACCAAGGTGTAGTGGTTTTGAACCTCTGTTTGTATTTGAGTTTTCTGTTGGTGCGTCTGGTCTGTTCGAGTCTGCTGACGTGGCCGTGAAATTTTAGTTGCCCTTTTCTGATGTCCGCCGCTAGGTTGGAAAACTTCTCTGTGGTGTCTCTAGAGTGAAGCCTGTATCCATCGTTTTGGTCCAATAATTTTCCTGATAATTTTTCTTTCCTCTGTGAGCATCTTCTCTAGGTCACCCTTGGTGTGTAGCTTCAGTGTCTCGCAGGCGTATAACACCTCAGGTTTGATTACAGTTTGTAGAGACGAATTTTGACGGAAGTGGACAGACATTTTTTGTTTTAGATGCCCGCATTTTGTGTAAGGCTCTCTTCGTCTTCAGTAACCTGGTGTTCTGCGTGATTTTCTCCTTTCCTGTTGGTTCGAGCACTTCCCCGAGGTATTTAAAATGTTATACTCTCTTCATGTTGCCATGTTTTGTGTTTAAATTCAGTATGTTTAATTTCGTGCAGAAGAACTCTGTTTTTTGGAAGGTGATCTCTAGCCTTATTTGTTCTGCATACTCTTTGAGTATTTCTATTATTATTATTATTATTATTATTATTATTATTATTAATCTAATAGAGGTAATGGCGTCTTTTAAATGTAGTGTAGTTTGTAACTAATGTAAAACTAGAATCAGAACATAAGTACAAACACTTAATGCACATAGTTGTGACCTGTCCCAACACTTCAGATCCCTGTTATCATCGTTTTCATTAAGCACATTCTTTGGATTGAGGTTCAGATAAAACTGTCTGTTCACTTTAGGCATGAAATCTAGTAGTTTTGTTGAGTCTATGTGTTTCAAGTTTGTTATGGTATTTTCTTGAGTGTTCGTGTTTCAAGGTTGGTATTTGCCTTCTACCTACGTATTGGTGCACTATATTTTGCACGGCATCTACAGACTGGAGAAATAGCGAATTTTCGTCCCCCCTCAATGTGATTTGAAGAAATTGGTGCCCTCCTACGATTCCAACGAACAAAATGAGATTCAAAAAAAAGTATACACTGTGTTTGATAATCAAGCAAGCGGGGCGTGTTCAAGCCCCCCGGCCACAAACGATTGTTTCTTTACCTGTTCGCTGTGTTCAAATTTGTGTCTGTATCGTGGTGCAACGTACGTTTGCAACAGCGAGGTGTGAGGAACGGACCTATAATGACAGTTGATTCTGCACAACGACTCTATTAGCAGCCGAAAGAAATTGCCTTTCGAATGGGAACTGCAAGTGTTTGATGACAAGGAGACAAGTCAACCGAACCCTCCACCAGAAAAGAATTCTGGTGTGTCGTACACGGCATTAGAGACAATACATGTGTCATATGACAGGAATCTCTTACCAACACACCTAATTTGAACGCCTGTGAGTGAGTGAGATATGCCTCCTTTCCCAATTTAGGTTACGTTACTTTAATCGACAGTTCATGGAAACCTGTTGAGAACTTGATCATTGCAAAATTTCTTAAAAGTAAATTGTTACGACGAACATCAGTTTGGCAGTGGAGTCGGTAACATTCTCAAAGACTCTAAAAGCCTGAACGTCCATTTTGCAAACTAGAATGCTGAAACCAAGGAATGAGATTTTATGGTCGGGCTTCTCTCCACGAGGTTCCAGATTTTATGAAGAAATGGGCATCATTATAGCCGGACAGCATTACTGCAGCAACGAAAATTTGTGCCTCGGGCCATCATGGAAGTGAATATCAGAGAAACCGGCGAGACAGCTTTTCGCAGATGTTCATATATACCAGTGTAGTGCAGATGTACAGCGTGGACAAAGGTAGTTCACTGTAAGATCAACAGATGTCAGGAGCATGCATACTGTGGTGTGCGTACTGTAAGACTTTCAGTACACACACCATCATATTATTTGACTTGTCGCTCTAACGAAGTAGGCGAGTGTCCGCAATATGTCTCGTGGTCTTATCGTGGCGTGTTTATCTTCTGCCGTTAGGTCAGACGATAGAAATGCCACTTGCACGCTTAGAGTACCAGATTGAGGGTACCAGCTTTAAATAGAACTTGATTATTTTCGCACACATTTATTAAAATAATAACATGCATAAAAATTACTTAACTTGGTTCTGGATGCTATTTACAATTGACAATCTGAAGTTCCTTTGGTATTGGAACGTTAATTTTATTCTCACATATATCTCTGATACTTGACAATAGTGTCTATACATTTGTCTTCATGGCTATGGTAATCTTATTAGGCGCAGACTGAAACTTGACTATAGACTGGTACAGACAAATGTAGAACTAGTACAGACTGGTGCAGACAAACGCAGACTGACTAATTGGAGGTCTGTACACTCGTTATAATACCTCGCGCATTCATGTATCACTGTGCGAGTGTGATCCGCGAGGAGTAAAGGTTCTACGTTAGCAGCAATCTCATTGACTGCATTACATATTAATACGCGGATCGGCGGAAGCAGAATTTGGTCCATCTCTATGGCAGCGCCATCTCGTAGTGCGGAGATGGACGAGCGCTGCGCCTGCGCTGTTGTGCTTTGCGGTGCCCGCTCTAGTGGGAAAATTGTGTATGCGCTGACTACGCGGAACTATGTACACAACACATACATGCCACAATCTCAAAATGAACGACGGTTATGGTTCTCAGCGGTTCAATTTGTTTCACACATGTATGTTTCATTTTTCTGTTGTTACCTTCTTTTCCGTCATCTCAGTTTCTTCACAATATAATTCGTGCCAATGTAATTAATTCCATGAACTGTGGTGGGATTCTATCACATGTATATGGCTATCTTTTTCTCTGTGATAGATTCGTTTGTTTACAAATAAGCCTCGTCGACTTCTGATATTGCCCATCGCACCCCGTCACGTTAGTGGTAAGATGGCCCCCTGGGCAGCCCGTCAAAAACTGAACACAGATCAAGCTTGAAAACAGGAAAAAGTTGTGCTGAACTGTGACAAAAGGCAAAATAAAAACAGTGAACTGTTCAAGTTTAGCCGGCCGCTGGTGGCCGAGCGGTTCTAGGCGCTTCAGTCTGGAACCGCGCAACCGCTACAGTCGAAGGTTTGAATCCTGCCTCGGGCATGGATGTGTGTAATGTCCTTAGGTTAGTTAGGTTTAAGTGGTTCTAAGTTCTAGGGGACTGATGACCGTAGATGTTAAGTCCCATAGTGCTCAGAGCCATTTGAACCATTTGTTCAAGTTTAACAAGTGCGATACTGAGCACACTCGAACAGCTGGGGTGTTGCAGTAAAATGGTTGCATAAAGCGGACGAGTCGGGTTAGAAACTCTCTCGTGGTATTTATTTTTATTTTCTTCGCAACATTGTGAACTGTCCGTTCACTCATTGAAATGTTCGTTCTCTTTCTATAGACTTGGCAGTTGTGGTCATAGAATATGAGTCACATGGTAAGAATAGGTTACCACAGCAAGTAAACGTGATGAGTAGTGAGAGCAGGCGAGACATCTCACAGAAATGAAAACAACAAATAAACAGGTGTGCACTATGTTACAACTAAGCAATTGTTCCAAAATGGAACACAACTTCAAAAACATATATTTTGGCAGGGTACAGAGAATCTGTGTGAGCAGCGATCTGTTGCATTCATTTGTTGCAGCTTATGTGACAAACTATTATGTTTTCATCATTTCCTTAGGAGTGGTCACGTTCACATTCATACCAACACCTAAACTGGGCAAGTTGGGATATCTCACTCACTCACCAAGCGTACGAATTAGGTGCGTTAGTAAGAGATTCAAATGACACACGTGCTGTCAGTAATGCTGTGTCTGACACACCAGACATGTTTTCCGGTTGGGATTCGGTTGACTTTTCTCCTTGTCATCAAATGTTTCCGGTTCCCATTTGACAGCCACTTCCTATCGGCTGCTAATAAAGTAGCTACACAGAATCAACTGTCATTCTAGGACCCTTCCTTACACCTCACTGTTGCAAATGGACGTTGCACCATGATACAGACGCGAATTTGAATAAGGCGAACAGCTTAAAAAAAAAAAAAGTTTGTGGCCGGTGGGGGGGTTTGAACACGGTTCGCCACTTGATTGTCTAACATCATGTCCACCTTCTGTTTATCTCATTTTGTTCGTTATTATTTGAGGCAATTGTTCGGGGCATATGTCCCATGACACCCTTGTTGATCCATTTACTCAGTTATTTTTATTACCCAGGGCAGCTAACCCTCTAACCAAACACGCTGAGCTACCGTGCCGACTTAACCACGAGACGATTGCTCGCCCACGCTCCTTTGTGTTGCACTTGTTAAGCTCGGACCATTTGTTGTGTCTGGCCACTCGTCTGATGTAGGATGCCCAGGTAGTTGTTTTCTCGTATCGCTAGACAACAATTCAAGCAAATCGTATTAATGGAGTTTAATACAGTAAGCTCAAATGACAAAAGGGTGTCCACAATAAGACTCCAACATTTGAACTCATAAAATCTGACAGGAAACACAATTTATTGACGAACAAATACAGGGAAATCATACAGTAGGTAATCAAGTTATCATACACAGGTGGACGGTTCAGTACACTGGAACGTGGGCGCCACTGGTAGCGCGAAGAATATCAAGTCTATAATCGATTTCGCCGGCCGCAGTGGCCGTGCGGTTCTAGGCGCTTCAGCTTGGAACCGCGTGTCCGCTACGGTCGCAGGTTCGAATCCTGCCTCGGCTATGGATGTGTGTGATGTCCTTAGGTTAGTTACGTTTAAGTAGTTCTAAGTTCTAGGCGACTGATGACCTCAGAAGTTAAGCCGCATAGTGCTCAGAGTCATTTGAACCATTTTGATCCCAGGCTTACCACCACCTTTCGCAACACTCCCAGTAGTCAAAATCTGATCACACCACTTCTTTATAGTCTTGAACGACGGGGGCGCTTTGTTGTAAACTCGACGAAAGTTTCTTTGCGCTTGGGTCGCCGATTTTGTCTCTGCATACCACCAGACCACTTTTCCACGCTCCTTCAGATCCTCCATTTGGCTAAAATAATTGATTGCAGCTCCACTACGGCCACTTGGTGCATCAAATTTGCACACCACAAACTTGTTGAGTTGCTCTGTCTGCTCCTTCAGGATTCACAGGTCCACCATCTGAAATGGGAAAGATATAGGATATTAATGTGTTGGAACCTCATTTTGACACCCTGTACTTAACTTTGCGTATTGACAAAGGTGTGTCGAAAGCAAATGGCGTCATGCAGTTGGTATATACAGGGTGCTACAAAAAGGTACGGCCAAACTTTCAGGAAACATTCCTCACACATAAAGAAAGAAAATATGTTATGTGGAGATGTTTCCGGAAACGCTTACTTTCCATGTTAGAGCTCATTTTATTACTTTTTTTCAAATCCCATTAATCGTGGAATGGAAACACACAGCAACAGAACGTACCAGCGTGACTTAGAAATCTTTGTTACAGGAAATGTTCAAAATGTCCTCCGTTAGCGAGGATACATGCATCTACCCTCCGTCGCATGGAATCCCTGATGGGCTGACGCAGCCCTGGAGAATGGCGTGATGTATCACAGCCGTCCACAATACGAGCACGAAGAGTCTCTACATTTGGTACCAGGGTTGCGTTGACAAGAGCTTTCAAATGCCCCCATAAATGAAAGTCAAGAGGGTTGAGGTCAGGAGAGCGTGGAGGCCATGGAATTGGTCCGCCTCTACCAATCCATCGGTCAACGAATCTGTTGTTGATAAGTGTACGAACACTTCGACTGAAATGTGCAGGAGCTCCATCGTGCATGAACCACATGTTGTGTCGTACTTGTAAAGGCACATGTTCTAGCAGCACAGGTAGAGTATCCCGTATGAAATCATGATAACGTGGTCCATTGAGCGTAGGTGGAAGAACATGGGGCCCAATCGAGACATCACCAACAATGCCTGCCCAAACGTTCACAGAAAATCTGTGTTGATGACGTGATTGCACAATTGTGTGTGGATTCTCGTCAGCCCACACATGTTGGTTGTGAAAATTTACAATTTGATCACGTTGGAATGAAGCCTCATCCGTAAAGAGAACATTTGCACTGAAATGGGGATTGACACGTTGTCGGATGAACCATTCGTAGAAGTGTACCCGTGGAGGCCAATCAGCTGCTGATAGTGCCTGCACACGCTGTACATGGTACGGAAACAACTGGTTCTCCCGTATCACTCTCCATACAGTGACGTGGTCAACGTTACCTTGTACAGCAGCAACTTCTCTGACGCTGACATTAGGGTTATCGTCAACTGCACGAAGAATTGACTCGTCCATTGCAGGTGTCCTCGTCGTTCTAGGTCTTCCCCAGTCGCGAGTCATAGGCTGGAATGTTCCGTGCTCCCTAAGACGCCGATCAGTTGCTTCGAACGTCTTCCTGTCGGGATACCTTCGTTCTGGAAATCTGTCTCGATACAAACGAACCGCGCCACGGCTATTGCCTCGTGCTAATCCATACATCAAATGGGCATCTACCAACTCCGCATTTGTAAACATTGCACTGACTGGAAAACCACCTTCGTGATGAACACTAATCTGTTGATGCTACGTACTGATGTGCTTGAGGCTGGTACTGTAGAGCAATGAGTCGGATGTCAACACAAGCACCGAAGTCAACATTACCTTCCTTCAATTGGGCCAACTGGCGTCGAATCGAGGAAGTACAGTACATACTAACGAAACTAAAATGAGCTCTAACATGGAAATTAAGCGTTTCCGGACACATGTCCACATAACATCCTTTCTTTATTTGTGTGTGAGGAATGTTTCCTGAAAGTTTGGCCGTACCTTTTTGTAACACCTTGTACCATTTCAATGCAAGCAAAAACAATACAGTTCATAAGTCACTGCTGTAGCGTTTGTTATCGCGGCTCGTCTTCCACTCCGCCGTGGCTAGGCGGCGCGGCGCTTACATTCTCTCCGTACAGAGGCCGCTGCTGTCTCGGTGTCGTCCCAGAGATGCGTTACAGGCGTCTAAAGCTAGCGAAATGAGGGATGATCAGCTACCGGACCTACCGATAGATGGCTGTAGCGCGTGCCGGCAAGAGACCGTATCATTGAGTGTCCGCCATATCTGAATTTGGCAAAAAACAAAGTGTCAAAACACGGATGAAAATGTTTTTCGTTCTGCGCCCTCATAAGTATTTTATATTGGATGCTCTAGATATCTACACATCAACATAATGAAGTGTTTCTAATCTAGCGAGAAAAAACGGTGACAGTTCTGCTATGAAATTCCTACATTCGAGTGTGTTTTGAAAGTTTGACAAGCTGATCTATAAATTGTTTACTATTTTATGAGTGCTTTACTTATTTGCCCGTTTTAAAACACTATTTAAGATTCAATGGAGGTCAACAAATTACCTTACTTGCCAAAGCTGGTATAATTCGGAAAATCAAGTGTGGACAACAGTGAAGACGTCTCTTGAAAAAAAGTTGACATCGTTTGCTTAGGGGTATCTTTACTGACAACAGAAATTACAACTGAACTATTAAAGTATTACTTACGTATAAACGGAAAAAATCGTTATTTTTTTTCTTTATCTGAAGTGATGCATTACCGATCTACATATATGCTGACACTGTAATTTCAACATGCACTTACGAGTTTGGCTCTCTGTTTGATCAGTAATTTAAATGCCATGATTTTATTAACGCCTGTACATGACACGGTGTATTTAAACTGAGTGATATGGTAGAAGCACCAGTTTTTAACAGTGCTTCACTCTTTGATACGAGACAAGAAATACATTTAAATGTGACAAACACAAAGCCCAACGTTAAGGCTCCTCGTAAATGCATGACTTGTATCATTTGGAAGTTAAGTCTAGTAATAATATTATATTGGACTGATCCATGATGATCTAGCAAGTGAAGGGACCTGTTGAAAATAACCTCGATCACAGCTGTTAATTTTAAGGTTGGGGTGTCTTAAAACTCTAATTTTCCAGTCTGACACCCAAACAATTTTAAAATTGAATTCAAAACATGTCAGTGAGCAAAATTAATTACACTTTGAATTACAACCATAGAATTCTATTTCTGTGAATCTTGGTTCCAGTCTTTGACATGGTGTCAATCTCTGGAATGACTAGTTGTCAGTATACGGCCCAAGCAAAAAACAAACCTGAAAGTGAAAGCTACAGAAGCTGGCCAGACAGGCACCCCAATGGCTGCTACAATCTGTGTGAGACAAGGGTGACATTATATTGCAAATTTAGTGTAAAAAGTTCCATATTGTCTGAATTTGTCCTATACTGACAGGACATTCTAGTCCAGTCGATTTTCGTATCTGCAAGAGTACACTAGCCAATAGCAGTGTCACAAAGGTAGTGCCACATTACAAACTATCTGGTAACAACAGAAGTATTGGTGGACAAAGTACAGTAAATAATATGTAATAACCTGAGAAATTCAAAATTGGTTGGAAGAAATAGAACAGTATTTGGATAGAGAGTAACATTTTGAAAATAACAAATGATGCAAGTAGAGTTTTCAGTTTTTATGAAGCTTGCTTACATTTTTTTTCCCTCTCTCTCTTTTCGATTATGAAGGGAAAAATGTGATAACATAAAAGTGCAAGAAAGTTGTGTACAATGTTGGAAATGATGAAAAAGAAAATCTCACTATGCTTCCTCCTACATGTGAAGAGTATTCCTGTAATAATAGCTAATATCATACCAAGAACATGAGGGTGTCACAGTGGAGATTTGTATTCTGGTACAGACATCTGATACAACTATTCCACAGCAAAACGTACTTTCAATAGGTGTGGTACCAGTGCACTCCCATAGGATAACAGAATATTATGTCCTCCAGGAATCACCTTGGGTACACCACATACAGCATAAACTGTACAGCAACTACAATGCTTTGTGAGCAAGTAATAACAGTCAGTATCTTTAATTTTAACATAACTCTTGACTCCCATAATTATCTGCTTATACGTGTGCTTGTACTACAGGTTATTGGTAGAGCAAATGCTAATTAAATAGGTCTTCACACATTTAATACTTAACAGAAATTCTGAAAAAAGTAAATTGTTTTATTATTGTATCCCCTCTATGGTGAATTAAGAGGTACTGACTGGTTTCTTTGAACATTTAATAGAAGCCTTCTATTTTACCTTCTATTGATAAAGAGCCATTCCAAGTTCTGTACAGAACAATCTCTCGCATTTTTCATGAGGTTTGTTATTCTGTACACTAGTATTTCTTCTTCTAAATGGTAAATAATGCATTCAGACAGTGCTGGTATTAAAGGTAATTCATGAAATAAACTATATTTAAACCAGAAAATTAAAGGTTCCACATGGCACATGAAAAGTACCTTGCTACACACATGTATGTACAGATTCCAAAATGTCTGTGAATTTGAGTTACAAACTTTTTTAATAGAAATATGAAGATCACAATACTTTGGGTCTGCAATAACTCAAACGTAAAATACTTTAGTTCCCTATGGGAAACTTTGTTCTTTACGTGACTCGTGCAACTGCTATCACTCTTAATGGAAACCAAATGGCTTATGTTAAAGTTAACTAGCAAAAAGTGTAACCATTGTTACATAATTTCTGTGAAGTAAGATTCCTTAATGTTATTTCCTTCCTTTGTCATCATAACTTGATAATTTCAATTCCGTATGGGACATATGAACTAACAAAATGAAATGCTTTTATTACTATGACCAAACAAAATCTTTTTAACATGTAGCACACAGTTCAAATCAGCAAAAAATGTAACCGTATAATTAAGGTAAATGTTGATGAAAATTAGGCATGTAACATGAATACTGAAATTTCCTAGATTTCCAGGTGTACCTGTAATCACTGTATTACGTACTTTGTAGTGCTAGAAAGATAATTCTATATGATTATTTGCATTCTCCCCCCCCCCTCAACACAGGAAAATATAATAGAAAGACATCCTAGCAAAATAAAGACAGGTTTTGCCTGACTCAGGCCCCCTTATTCTAGAATGGTTATAAAGTAATAAGAACGCTTATGATCAACTGGAACATTGTGTTCATTATAGGAAGTATTAAAACAAGAATTAACAGAGTAACAATTTTATTGCTCTTATGTTGCAGAGTATCCACAAACATTACTGTTTGAAACATAGGGCCACTGCATACTCCATTAGATCACACCCATCCTGTGATTAAACTGTTTTCTTGAAGTGAAAAATTCCAGTTAACGTAATTATTGAGGGAAATATTTTCTCACACTGAAAGCCATCTGTCAAATAAGTCTCAGAACATTTTTTTCTCATTAATTTCACACAAATCACCCGTTTTTAATGCAAGTGCATATTTTGTAACACCAAACATCTTAAAATAAGCTTATATAATAAACAATTATAATTTTTTTACAATATCTACACAGGACGTAAAGACTTAATTTTACTTCAATGTGATTCATAGTTTGAAGTTCATCATTACACAACAACAACTCTACGGACAAAATAGTTTTAAAAAATCTGTCAAAATGTCACACCCATCTGCATAGAATGTCCCGTTACATAATTTTTCCAATTTGAGCACTATACATGATTAAACAATACGAGTTTATTTAACGTCTGCCTTATACTTGATTTGTGCTGTTAAAATTTTCTCAGCAGGCTTTTTTTCCACATGTTTTTAAGCGTATTCAGGAGTATAGGGATGCAATCTTACAAACAAGTTGAGTCTGATGTAAATCCTCAATCCTAATTTCATAATGGTAATCATGACCAAGAGCAAGAAAGGGTAATCTACAAATTTATTTTTAACACAATGCAAAATCTTGGCCTGTATATATTTCTGTCGCATATCCCCTGCAATCACAAACATCTGAAACAGTTTATGAGTATTCTACAACAGAGTACACACAGTCACTTGTTTTAACCAGTTTTCCCCGGTTAACAAAATTTACAAATGCATTTTTACTGGCCATATTGGGAAAAGCATAGAGAGAATCACATTCTAATGCAGATTTAACTACTGGTGGCTTCAGTATGTGAAGACAGTCTTTACATGTGATCTGCCTTGAAAGGCGCAATGACACATACCCTGCAATATAATAGAATATGTTTTACTTGTGAAATGAGAACTTAATCTTATCATCAAGAAGTGCACACCACTCCTCTACTTCATTTTCTGCAGCACTTTCATCACTTTCTACTACATACTTTCTTGCATGAAAATCATAAACAGGTGGCGAACAACACACATTAAAATTTGAGCAATTCCCATTCATTGCAGTGACACTGTTACCCAAGAGCAACTTTCTCGTGGCACATTTGAACTGGTATGCATTTGGATTGTTGTTCCAACCACATCTGGACCGAATGCAGGGGAAAAAAACCTCTATGTGGTCTTGTGACAGTTTATATGTTAGCAAATACTTCAAAGGAGATTCAACACGAAGCATACTTGTCAGAGCTATGAAAATTATCCCAAAAGCAAAAGTATTTCTTGCATGGAGCAGCAATGGAACACCAATGATTTTTAAGCTTTTGATATAATTTTCAGTGTGTCTGAAAATACCAACGTGTTGACTGGGTGTTGTGTGATGTCCTTAGGTTAGTTAGGTTTAAGTAGTTCTAGGGGACTGGTGACCATAGATGTTAAGTCCCATAGTGCTCAGAACCATTTGAATCATTTTTTTAATTCTATTTTAAATACCAAGCCAATAAGATTTGTTGTCAAGTCTCAGGGGGCTCTTATACCCTTTGCCTAATGGATTTCTGGAGTTCAGAATATCAAAAATCCTATCAATATTATACAAAAATTCTACTGTTGCTTCACTTCCTTTAATATTTGGATCACCAGCCCTCCTCAAAAAACACTATACTATCTGCCACACTAGAACTCGAAGTCTGTGGAGCTCATGAAACATTCATTTTTCTATTTACATAACTTATATGTTGTCCTGATAGCTTGTTGGCAAATGTCATACCTTCTTCTTGTTGTACCTTGTTCAATTGCTCAATGAAATGCCATCTAATAATGCCAGTTGGAGACTCAATAGCAGATACTTCTGCTACAGCATTTCTGGCAAACTTAATCACATGACATGTCCAAGATACAATAAACATTGTAGCTTTTAAAATCACCCTTGGAAAAATTTAAAGTACAGCCAAGTGTACGTAAAGTGCTTATATTTACCTTGCAGCCATCACATGTAACACACCAAACCCTAATGCCAGAACTATGCAGCCTCTCTAAAGCAGATTTTATCAGTGTGGCCTGATTATTTGCCTGTACACCGTTGATAAAGAAATATGCAATCGGGCATATAAATTTGCCTTTAATAGAGACAAGCATGAAAACCAGAGCCTCAGATGCCTCTATTACTTCTTTTGACAGAGACACTTCCCCACCAAACTCTAAAAAACCTGTGTATTGCTTAGTTCCTTGGTCCCAAACTACTTGCTTCCTAATTGCCACACTGTCTACAATTAGACATGAATCGCTGAACTGGTCCCTTACAATTGGGTTCGAATCAACGTACTTAAAAATATCTTTTAAGAAGCCAGTTTCACAGTCGACACTTGCCACCCATTTGGAAATCAATGATTTACGGGTCAGAGGCATTAATTTTTGCAGGTATTCATATGCTGCTGGTGAATAAAAGTACACAGTCATCGCAAACATTTTCACATTTGTTGTGTATCTATTACCCTTTGACGAGAGAGAGTTGTCCAGTAAATTGCACACTAATTCCACTTGTGTTCCTTTCTGATGATTGAGGAAGTTATGTAACTTCTCAGGAAGATGCCCCTTCTCCTTCAATGAACTTATGATGTTATCCATGGAAAACACTTTCTTCTCTCTTTTTCGAAGTTTTTCTCAGACACACTTCAGTTTACGTTTTAATTCGTGAACAATGTCTGAGAAAAAATTGCAAGTTTCGGTCACCTTGTCTTCCATTTCTACTTTCGACTGTATACCACAATCAATTACTTGAGAACCAACTGCACTCTGAAATAAAGAAATAATTTCGTTACATATGATTGAAATAACTCAAGGCTTGATGAAAAAATATTATAAGAAAACTTTGGGGGTGTGAAAACATCCTTATACTAACGTTTTCGACACAATTCGCAGCTTCTGCATTGGATAAATGGGACTTGCTTTCCACGGAAGAATTCTCATTGACAACATTCTCCACGCAATCACTAGCTTCTGCAGAGGGCAAATCAAGCACGGATTCCAGGACAGAACACTAAAAACAAAAATATGGAAGTGTATTACAACATTGCTTAGACCTATGTAGCCCATTTCTGTCCGTACGAAATAAATTCACAAAAGTCAAAAGCACACACATAGCAAGGAAATTAATAAGCTACCTCAAATGGAGAAGCATCGTTGTCACTCAAAATCCTAACATGTCGTCGTGGCTGTTTATTTGGCGGCATCAAATGTGTCGGAAATCCAAAAACTGATGGCACTGCTTCGGGTCTGAGACGTTTCTTCCACATTCCAGGGATCACTACGTAATCATCTTGTCGGAAAAGGTTTCCGCAAAGAAAACTGCAAGACGTAGGTTTAAAATCTTTCCGCGTCACGGAAGCAATCCACTTCTTCAGCAGCTCTGGGTGCTTTAGAGGAAACCTGTTCAAAAACATCGAATTAGCAAACGCACTAAGTCTGTATTGTTGTGGTACTGTATCGGTAGTCCTATTACCTGTGAAATGGTAAGTCGCTTTTCTTACTCCATCGCTTCGTACAATTGAAAGCAGAACAAGAAATCACCATTTCGATAATCCGTAATTCCTTATACACCGTACAGACCGAGAGAAACTTCTTGGCAAATTCAAATATGGCGGGCAATACAGACGATAGTGATCAGCTGGTAGAGCCATCTATCGGTAGGTCCGGCAGTTGAGCATCCCTCATTTCGCTAGCTTTAGATGCGTTCGTCGGCGTTCTATTGGCTGACGTCCTCTCACAGCCATCTCTGCTCCTTCGTTCGTGATAGTCGTGGCGGCACTTGTCGTTACACTGGAAAACCATCCACTGTTTCTATTTCGCTTCTTTTGTTTTCACAGTTCAGTACATTTTCTTCCCGTTTTCAAACTCCGTGTGTGTCCAGTTTTTGACTGGCTGTCCTGTGTGCTCTCTTACCACTAAATCTGAGGGGGATGTGACGGGGAATTTCCCTTGTGAGTAGCGACTTTGACTTAGATATGATGTCATTGCTGGTAGCTGACAGGTGGACTCGGAAGCGAGAGTTTATCATCTGTTTACGACAGAACGCTAATTGGCTTTTTAAATCATAGCTGCGTAATTCAGGGACCGAAATGCCTTTCGAAATTGTTGTTTCTGCTTACGTATCGTAAAATAAGGATGGCGTGCCTTATCGCCTTTGTGCCACTCCAGTTAGTATCCTTAATACCAGTACAGTGCTGCCACATTTCCTTGGTTTCTGGTACCGATCGCTTGAAGACGAGCTGCTCACATGTGATTCATTTTGCATTCAGATCATACTTTGCGCCATAGGTCAGATGCCATAGTCGGCATTGCTTAATGATGTATTTCATTTTGGTTATACGTAATTTATAACAGTGAGCATCACTTATACGTGACCTCTCACGCTGTTAATCTAACACAACAAGATGTTTCCTCAGCGATGAATCGATTAAGCGTCCCACACACGAGAGATGCATCACCGGCAATGTTGTGAGCAATATAGCCTGCAATCGGCCACACAACACGCATTACCTAGCAATTTCAACGAGCATTTCGAACGCCACTATGTCGGGAAGTCCTCTTATCTAAATTTATCTGCCATGATTAGCAAAACTCAGTACGTCGATTAATTCTGGAAAACAAAGAGCTGAAATCTGTTAAAACTGTTTTGGAATGTTTCAGGTTGTAAAACCGTAAAATATCAACTACGATGGTGTCCAAATTTCAACTGTCTCTTCTTCTTCTTTTTCCTGGCCAGTATCCCGCACCTTCACAGTCTCCGGATCTGGAAACATGCGACTCCTTTTTGTGGGGCTACATTAAAGACAAGGTGTACAGCAATAACTCCAAAACCACAGCCATTCAGCAGGTCATCGACAGCATCGATGTTCTCACACTTCAGTGGGTCATGCAGAATTTTCGCTATTCGTCTGCGCCACACCATCGGCAATCATGGCAGGCATATCGAACATGTCATAGCGTAAATCATTTTACATGTTCAATAAAGTTTGTGCACGCCGTAGTTTGCAACTAATTTACGTTTTTTTTCATACAGTTCAATAATTATCACCCCATACATCTACATTTATACTCTGTAAACCACGGTGAAGTGCATGGCAGAGGGTATGTCCAATTCTACCAGCTATTAGCGTTTCTTCCTGTTCCATTTACGTGTGGAGTGCGGGAAGAATGATTGTTTAAATGCGTCTGTGTCTGCAGTAATTACTCTAATCTTATGTTCCCGATTCCTTTGTCAGCGAAGCGTAGGGGACTGTAGTTTATTCTTAGAGTCATCATTTAAAGCCGGTTTTTGAAGATTAAAATAGACATTCTCGGGATAGTTTACATCTGTCTTCTAGAGTCTTCCAGTTCAGTTCCTTCAAATGGTTCAAATGGCTCTGAGCACTATAGGACTCAAGTGCTGAGGTCATTAGTCCCCTAGAACTTAGAACTAGTTAAACCTAACTAACCTAAGGACATCACACACATCCATGCCCGAGGCAGGATTCGAACCTGCGACCGTAGCGGTCTCACGGTTCCAGACTGCAGCGCCAGAACCGCGCGGCCACTGCGGCCGGCTCAGTTCCTTCAGTATCTCTGTGACTCTCTCCCATGGTTAAACAAACCTGTGATCTTTCGTGCTGCCCTTCTTCCATATACGTTCCATATCCCCGCTTAGCCCTGTTTGGAACGAGTCCCACACGCATGGGCAATATTTGCAGACCGGTCGCACGAGTGATATGTAAACAATCTCCTTCATAGACTAATTGCGCTTCCCTAGTATTCTGCCAATAAACCGAAGTCTACCATCTGCCTTACCCACGACTGAGTCCATGTGATCATTCCAGTTCGTGTCCCTACAAAGTGTTACACCCAGGTATTTGTATGAGTTGGCCGATTCCAACAGTGACTCACTGATGTTACAGTCATAGGATACTACTTTTTGCTTTCTTTTGTGAGGTGCACAATTTTACATTTATGAACATTTAAAGCAGGTTGCCAATCCCTGCTCCACATTCAAATCTTATCAAGATCTGACTGAATATTCATGCAGCTTCTTTCAGATAATACTTTGTTATACAAAACTGCATCATGTGCAAAAAGCTCCGCATTACTATTAATATTGTATGCAAGGTCATTGATACACAACATGAGCAGCAGTGGTCCGAACACATTTCCCTAGGGTACACTCGAAGTTACGTCTACATCTGACGATATCTCTCCACCTATTCTGAATAACACAGGCGCTGCACTGTCGTTGTCCGCTGATTCTGGACAAGCACCTTTCAAGTAAAATGTCTTCCCTGTACGGAACTATACGTAATGGATGTACGAGTACAGGTCGTAGACACATGGTTGGTGACATACAGAAGTTTGGGTGTGGCTGTGAGTCGCGCACAGATAGGCAAATGCTGCAGCCGGCATAGTGGCTCAGCGTATTTGGTCAGAGAGCTGCCTGGCCTCTGTAACAAAAAAGTGTGTGGAAGGATCACCAAACGAACTTGACCAGATGTCATGTGACGTCCGCAACGACCAAACACAACGGAAAATTAAAGAAAAAAATAAGGGGACCGGTCCGTCACAAATTTTCATGGTCATCATTCCATTATACAGCTGATAGTTACCCATATTCACAAATGTGAATACATTTTACGTATTTCATAACGTCTTTAGTTGCTGCAGTGCATGTCTGAAGGAACATTGCATCGTAATTCAGAATAACACAGGAGCTGCACTATTGACTGAACTACTAGTTTCGAAACTGCTGAGTACTTGGCTGTTGTATGTAATGGTAAGATGAGGACTGGTTTAGTTACGCCTGAGTGCTACTGATACCCAGATATTCTCGTTGCTTAATTTCTGTCTGTAGACAATTTCTCTAGAGCTCTCGCAGCATCCGGGAAATGTTGAGAAAATAGTCTGATGGTTTTATATTTTTCAGACCATCTCGTCTCACACATTCGTGATAAATTGGAAGCATATTTTCAGCGTGTAGTCGATTTTCTAAAAAGAGTTTGTAGCGTCGTTTAAAATGACAAAAATGTTCGTAATTTCTGGCACTGCGTTTGCATCTTTTCCCACAAGGTTGAGTCTGTGGCTTGAGCAAAGAAATTGTGAGGATCGATAATATTTCGTTTCTGAAAATGGCCTGTGCACTGCTCTCTCTGCCTGCCACTGTACAACAGCCACAGAAGATAAATCCTATACACCCCCTGCGATGCGCAGTTACCGTTCCCCAATGAAGGGGACGCCCTGTTCCTTAAAATGAGTCCGGACTCACAGATCGACCGGTATCTTGTGTCGAATCGCGACCAGCACGGAACTTGTCACACCATTCCACAACATTAGTTTTCCATAGACGTGCTACGCCATTGATATTTGTCATTCACCGATCGATGTCTACCGTTGATTGTCCTTCGGTAACGAAGAAAAGAAAACAGCACATTGTTCCTATTTGGACGCATTTGGTGATTATGTCGTCCTAGTTCACGTTACAGCATTTACTACACGCGCATCGGAAAGACACAAATATCACACCCAAGGGCGTACCCAAGAACTGAACTCTGGGGGGGGGGGGGGGGGGGGGGCAGGGCAGGTCATACTAGTCTCAGGAAACAAGGACTCGAGAGACAACATACAGCACTTCTTATTAAATAAAACAGTAAACCAGTGAAAAACTGCTTTTAATAAACATTATAAATATAAGAATGCACTTGTTTAAAAATACAATTTCTTAATTCAGTAATAATCTTCTAGGATTTTGGTCTCGTTAAACAGGTCAACGACTTCCATATCCTTTAATTTTGCTTCAGTTATATTCTTTTTCCTCCACAAATTGTACCATAGTTCCAGTTGTCCGGCAATATCAACCAATCCATAAAATGTTTTCAACAATTCTGCACTTTTAAGGAAGTCTGTTACACTAGAATTGCTCATATTCAAGAGATGTAGCTTATTTAGAGCAAAATCTGGTGTATTTTCTGGTGAAAATCGTATATTTAATGATGACATGAATGATTCGATGTATGGTATTACCAGCGAACGTCGCCAGTATTCGTTGTCATTTTGGGATGGTGGATTGTTTCTGAATTTTTGCTTGCAAGCAAAATGTGGAACAGTAATTTCTATTTCCAGTTCCTCTGCTACAACTTGTGCTTTTGCAAGTAATTCGCTAGTTACCCTGTCTGCTTCCTTTCGATCATTACTGAGCACATCAAGGATTCCTCTGATGTGTTCCCTCACCGCGATCATATCTACAGACTTAGACTGCAGGACATTAGCTACTGGTTCCAAAACTGCTGAGTATTTGGCTATTGTTTGTAAAGATAAGATGAGCACTGGTTCGGTAACGGCTGAATGCAACTGATACGCAGATTTCCTCGTTGCATAATTCCCCTCAGTAGACAATTTTTCTAGAGCTCTCACAACCTCTGGGAAATTTTGAGAAAATAGTCTGATGGATTTATATTTTTCAGACCATCTCGTCTCACACATTCTTGTTAAATTGGGAGCGTATTTCTGACGTGTACTCGATTCTCTAAAAACGTTTATAGTGTCTTTCACAGTGGCAACAGTATTCCTAATTCCCGGCACTGCGTCTGCATCGTTCACCACAAGGTTGAGTTTGTGGCTTGAGCAATGGACGTATGATGCTCGATAATATTTCTTTATTAAAGTGGCTTGTACACCATCACTTGCACTAAATGTCTCGCCATCTATTGCTTGTCATAACCTGCACGTCAACTGCTATTAATCTACAGTTAGCGTCAGCTGTAACTAAAAACTTAATAGCTTAGAAGGAGAAAAGCATTTTACATTTAAATATGGTAGGAGAAACGATGTTGTTCGTTAGAAACTTCACATAGTTATAATCCCTTACTGCCTATTAGTGAATACGCTGTTCCTGGGCGACGTAACATTCCTGCGAATAGCAGAGCGGATTGCTTATCGCTAAATTTATTATTTATATAAACTTCCCTCTCGACAGTAACGTGCGGAAGACGAAACAATTACTCCCGGATCTGCGCAAACGAGTTCGAATATCTTCTAGGGGGGAGCAGCTGCCCCCCCCCCCCCTTCCCATCGCTGGGTACGCCCATGATCACACCAGTCCCTCGCCTACATGTTGGATCTTACATACCTGCATCGGAGTTGCGCTACGTTGCATATGTTCTTCAGTAACGCCTTCAAGCGTAACCTTTTTGATCGGACTTTGTATAAACACAGTTTCCGTAGAGGTGGGATATTTCTCGTTCTCGTTGATGTTGGCTAACTACAACACAGCACATACTCTGTACATTGTAAACAAGAAATTAATGTGAGCCCTTAGTAAGACGTTCACTGCGTTATCATTTAAACTTATTGAGATCCCACTTGGTAAACAAATGTCAATTGTGAATGATGTGGACTGCTGAGTGTTCTCTTTTGTCTTTGACACATTTCCTAATTACTGTTAAAAACCATTTGTCGTGAGACTACTTTTAAAAACCATATACCCAATAGGAACAAATCACGAATGTTGCAGATCCACACGAATCAAGTGTAAATATTGACTTCTATGCGAATAAAAAAAGCAGAAGTTTATTTCTTTAATACGCAGACCTGTGACGTAGAAAGAAAAGGTAATATTCAGTATTCTTTTGCCAGCATGTTTGGGTATCTGTATGACAAACTGTCTGCGAAAAACTTCAGGCTGCAGTGCTGAGTGCCGCAAGTTCGAATGTCGAATCTTTGATCTTTATAAATAGTGTCATATCACTGGCTGCAAAAATTTGCGGGGATTATTTCTGTAAAGATACAGGTGACAGAGAGCTAGGGCAATCGACGTTGCTATTTACAAAACAATACATTACTTCAGTTAATAACTTTATTTTTAGTTTATGTCAAAATTCTGTACGCCTGATGCGCAACTTTCAATCGCGTTCGCTACGAGATTGTTTTTCCCGCCACGTATTATTTACTCTCGGAGCATTTTCCCGCGACGAATAATTGTTGTTTGAACGGCGTATGTATACGAGCAGCTGTGCCTTCGCGACACTTGGGTTGTTTGCTCTGTCTTCGACAGTTACATACGAGGCGAATCTGAAGCTTCAAGTATTCTATACAAGAGTTCTACAAGAGAAGCTTTTATTTTGGGTTTCCAGCGACCAGCAGAATGTTTTTCGGCGAAAAGGTAAGAGATACTCAACTTTCATGATCACTAGCGATGTGCTCATAGGTAGTTGGGAAAATGTGTGATGTTTGCGTTCTTTGAGGATGCTCGCAGTTTCTGCAGCTTATGCGACATTCATATCCTTCACAATCACCCATAGGTAAAATACCTACGGTACTGAAATGCTGTTTCTTTCGGTTTTCAGTGGCTTGGAATGGATGACAAACTAGCTGCGGATGTTTTTAATGTTCTCGTCAGTTTTTCGTAGCTAATTTAGTGTCTCACAAGCTAATGGTCGTAACTTGCAAACATTCTGTTAATGGTGCTAACTGCCTAGTACTTTTAATACCGCTGAGCTGGTGCAATAGTTCCGTGAAGTGTTTTCTCTAGGATGCGTTTAGTCAGTCCTGGCACTATGTGCAATAAATGCAAATTATTCGTTAGCAGGTTGCGTAAAAGTTTCATGTGTTTATTTTTGACAGCGTATACGAGCGCGCAAGCTCGCACGTGCGAACACGTACACACGCTCGCATGTGTGTGTGTGTGTGTGTGTGTGTGTGTGTGTGTGTGTGTGTGTGTGTGTGTTTGTATTTCTCAATATTAATTTTGCTCCCTCACCCCCGACCCCTTTTCAGGATGCAAGATTAGTTTCGACTCCAATTAAAAAAAAAAAAAAAAATCGGATTCCTCTGTTGCAAGTTTGAACTCACAAATATAACGCAGGTTTCCATCAGTTACGTAGTTTCACGCCATAATATAATAAATAGTAGTGGCCTTATGTTTGGCGATCCTTTCTGAGAGTCTATATGTTAATGTGTGGTTGTAGATTATATCGTGAAAATTATTGGCCTACAAATTCTGCCTGCTCTGCCTGCTCTGTTTAGTCATTTTGATTTAGTGACCGCTTTTTCTCAGCAGTTTTTCACTGAACCATACAACCATCCCCAACAGGCATTCAGATACTCCCGATCTCTGCTGATTGCCCAATGGAATCTTTCAATACATATACAGCAGAGTTGATATCTCGGTAATAAGTGCATATCGCGCCTCTAGCTCACAGTTACAACACAATGCAAACCGTCCCTCTGCAATATTTGTTGATCACAATCGTGATCTCTCGTGTGACCTGGTGGACCTAGAACAACTTCATCTTAATAATTCTAAACTGCAGGTTATCAGAAAGCTTAGGTGCTCCCGTATTGACAGCAAACGTGGCAGGGCACGTGAAAAACCGGCAAGAAAATCGAAATCGCGGAAAAGAATGAGACGGCGTAAGAAGCAGCGGTCTTTCAGGTACGAATACGTAATCTTGGAAGTATAGTCGAAGAACATTCGCCGTTGTCTAACTTCCTGCAATTGTAAAATCTAGTTTACTTTTCAAGGAATTATTGTTTGAAACAGGGTTGCGGCAACTATCCCAGATGCTCAGTGGGCTCCAACCACTTTTGAGGAGACGGGTGTGCGACGCCTCGGTGCGTGAACTTCGCCGCCTTCGGTGAGTGAACTTCGTTTGATACTCGAACATTTGTGTCACGTAGGTCAATGTGAAATACCCACACTATTGTGTCTTTGTGCTACAACAGTCACCATGGGGCGAAACGTCTCTACACCATATATGTGTATGCATTCCAAATCACAAAATTCCTGTCTTCATACGTAAACATCATATACTCGTTTTCTGCTCAACTAAGACAACCCAGAAGACTGAGTACCAGAATCTACGCAGATTTTGAGCAGTCTGTCAGAATCATTTACTATGAGTAAGGATCACTAAACACGATCGTCGTCGTACTGAGAAAGGGAAAATTTGTGACAGGAACTAATTAACCTTAAACGGCAGCATTTCAGAACGGAAGTGAGACGTATTTATCAATTTAATCCACTAATAGACTACTGGCCATTAAAATTGCTACACCACGAAGATGACGTGTTACAGACACGAAATTTAACCGACAGGAAGAAGAAGCAGTGATATGAAAATGATTAGCTTTACAGAGCATTCACACAAGCTTGGCGCCGGTGGCGACACATGCAACGTGCTGACATGAGGAAAGTTTCCAACCGATTTCTCATACACAAACAGCAGTTGACTGGCGTTGCCTGGTGAAACGTTGTTTGATGCTTCATGTAAAAAGGAGAAATGCGTACCATCACGTTTCCGACTTTGTTAAAGGTCGAATTGTAGCCTATCGCGACTGCGGTTTATCGTATCGTGACATTGCTGCTCGCGTTGGTAGAGATCCAATGACTGTTAGCAGAATATGAAATCGGTGGGTTCAGGAGGGTAATACGGAACGCCGTGCTGCATCCCAGCAGCAGTCGAGATGACAGGCATCTTATCCGCACGGCTGCAACGGATCGTGCACCAACGTCTCGATCCCTGAGTCAACAGATGGGGACTTCTGAAAGACAACAACCATCTGCCCGAACAGTTCGACGACGTTTGCAGTAGCACGGACTATCAGCTCGGAGACCGTGGCTGCGATTACCCTTGACGCTGCATCACAGACAGGGGCGACTGCGATGGTGTATTCGACGACGAACCTGGGTGCACGAATGGCAAAACGTCATTTTTTCGGATGAATCCAGGTTCTGTTTACAGCATCATGATGGTCGCATTCGTGTTTGGCGACATTGCGGTGAACGCACATTGGAAGCGTGTATTCGTCATCGCCATTCTGGCGTATCACCCGGCGTGATGGTATGGGGTGCCATTGGTTACACGTCCCGGTCACCTCTTGTTCGCATTGACGGCTCTTTCAATAGTGGACGTTACATTTCAGATGTGTTACGACCCGTGGCTCTACCCTTCATTCGATCCCTGCGAAACGCTACATTTCAGCAGGATAATGCACGACCGCATGTTGCAGGTCCTGTACGGGCCTTTCTGGATACAGAAAATGTTCGACTGCTGCCCTGGCCAGCACATTCTCCAGATCTCTCTCCAACTGAAAACGTCTGGTCAGTGGTGGCCGAGCAATTGGCTCGTCGCAATACGCCAGTCACTACTCTTGATGAACTGTGGTATCGCGTTGAAGCTGCATGGGCAGCTGTACCTGTACACGCTATCCAAGCTCTGTTTGACTCAGTGCCCAGGCATATCGAGGCCGTTATTACGGCCAGAGGTGGTTGTTCTGGGTACTGATTTCTCAGGATCTATGCACCCAAATTGCGTGAAAATGTAATCACATGTCAGTTGTAGTATAATATATTTGTCCAATGAATACCCGTTTATCATCTGCATTTCTTCTTGGTGTAGTAATTTTAATGGCCAGTAGTGTATAAATCAGTAATAATATTGCAACAGAATTTTTGTGGTGATCATACCTACATCAGCCAAAGTCGTAAACTATCATTTTCTGTTCAGTACAGCTACTCCTCTTTACTCAAGTCTGCGTAATCAATCAGTACATGACCGAAATTACAGAATTTTTGTATCACAAACTTCAAATCGCTAAACACACTGACGGAAAAAAAGTCGCAACCAAGAGGGAGTCGTGTGACATAAACGATTGTTGGTAGGCGAGTTTCTGTATCTGAAAAATGACACGTATTCCAATTTCTTGCCAGTCGTCTAAGAGTGGCGATAATAACGCCACAGTGAGACAGCAAATTAGCTTGCCTTTAAATACGAGCTGTAACGGTCGTGAGCGTTTGTAACGTTTGAGACTGGACGCGATGAGTTGATATTAGTCAAGACTGCCTTTAAGTGGGGCAGGACGTCAAACGGGCCGACTTGGAGCAGGAGAGGCATCACAGGGCATTTTAATTTCCAGTGTCTATACTTTTACAAATAAATTCATAAGACTTTGTCAGCATCACCAGGAAGGATTCAGGATTTACACTCATTGCAGTGGAAGTTCGAAAACATAACGAAATAATTTTTTTACGTGTGAAATTTCATCATTTTTTTCACTTACTAATGGCTGCATTTGGTGTTATAGGTACACTTTTCTTCATAAGTTGGAGAGATTCTTCGATGGATTTTTCACAGCATACATACCATACTTATAGGTGTATAAAACTCTAGAATTTATTTAATTTATCAAAAAACGAATGATCTGTTGTATTTTATACTTCATGTTTCGAAAAAACACAAATTTTGTAGTTAATTAATTCAGTTTTTACCACAGTTTTTAATAGATTTGGAAAATTCTAGAGTTTCATACACCTTTAAGTATGTTTTGTATGCTGTGCAAAATTCATCGAACCATCTCTCTTACTTATGAAGAAAAGTGTACCTATAGCATCAAATGCTGCCATTAGTAAGTGAAAAAAATGATGAAATTTCACATGTAAAAAAAATTACTTCGTTATGTTTTCGAACTTCCACTGCTACGAGTGTAAATCCTGAATCCTTCCTGGTGATGCTGACAAAGTCTTATGAATTTATTTGTAAAAGTATAGACAGTGGAAATTAAAATGCCCTGTGGTGCCTCTCCTGCTCCAAGTCGGCCCGTTTGGCGTCCTACCCCCCTTAAGGCAACAAAGATGCCATTATCAACACCTCACTGAATTTGAACGAGGTCGTGTGATTGGGCTTTGAGAAGCTGGATGTTCCTTCTACGATACTGCAGAAATACTTGGCAGGAATGCAGGCACTGTACATGACTGCTAATTGCGTTGGTGACGAGAATGTAAGCCGGCCGTTGTGGCCGAGCTGTTCTAGGCGCTTCAGTCTGGAACCGCGCGACAGCTACGGTCGCGGGTTCGAATCCTGCCTCAGGCATGCATATGTGTGATGTCCTTAGGTTAGTTAGGTTTAAGTAGTTCTAAGTTCTAGGGAGTGATGTGATGACCTCAGATGTTAAGACCCATAGTGCTCAGAGCCATTTGAACCATTTTTTTTTTTTTTTCTTTTGAACGAGAATGTAAGGTCGCAAGAAGACCGTGGTCCAGTCGGCCACGTGGCACTACCGAGAACGAAGACCGTCGTGTTCAGTGTATGGTTTTGGTGCGTCATACTGCATCTGCAGCAGCAATCTGAGCAGCAGGTGGCACCTTAGTGACGCAACGAACTGTTACAAATAGGTTACTTTCAGGACAGGTCCAAGCCAGACGCGCTGTATAGTTTATTCCACTGACCCCAAACCACCGCCATTTTCAACTTCAGTGGTGTCAACCGAGAGTTCACTGGAGGCCAGAGTGGAGGTATATTGTGTTTGTCAAAGAAAGCCGGTTCTGACTCGGTGCAAGTGACGGCCGTGTGTTGGACAGAAGGGAGCCAGTTGAGGCCTGCAACCAAGCCATTTAGGTGCTACACACACTGGACCTGTACCTGGGGTGCGATTTCGTACGACAGCAGGAACACTTTCGTGGTTATCTCACGCACTCTTGACTACAAATCTGCATGCCAGTCTGGTGATTCGACCTGTTGTAGTGCCATTCTTGAACAGCATTGCAGGAGATGTTTTCCAACAGGATAACGCTCGCCAACATACCATTGTTGTAAACCAAGGTGGTCGTCTACATGTTGCCTTTGCCTGCTCAATCACCAGACCAGTTTCTAATGACACCATCGGACAACAACTTCAGCGTTACCTGCAAATAGCATTAACTGTCCCTGTACTGACCGACAAAGTGCAACAGGCATGGATAGAACTCTACCTCACAATCTGACATCCGGCACCTGCACAAAATACTGCATGTAAATGTGCATTTTTGCATGCAATATTCTGGCGCATATACTGGTTGTTAATGTACTAGCATTTCATATTTGCAATGGCTCATCTCGCACTTACATTACCCCAGCTTTGGAATACCGCTCACGCTTTGTCGAACTTCGTTCGCAGTTCACTAATACGATCTTCGTTTATACTGATGGCTCTAAGACCAATGACGGTGTCGGGTGTTCTTTTATTGTCGGGGCACACAGTTTCCAATACCGGCTCCGTGGCCATTGTTCGGTCTTCACAGCTGAGCTATTTGCCCTCTACCAGGCTGTTCTTTACATCCGCCGCCGCCGACATTCTGCTTACGTCATCTGCTCCGATTCCCTGAGCGCCATCCAGAGCCTCAGTGATCCGTATCCGGTTCACCCTTTCGTGCACCGGATCCGACGCTCTCTTCAGCAGCTGGTGGATGACGGTTCTCCGGTTACCTTTATGTGGGTTCCTGGCCATGTCGGTATCGCTGGGAACGAAGCTGCAGATGCCGCAGCGAAGGCTGCGGTCCTCCAGCCTCGGACAGTTTCTTGTTGTGTGCCTTCATCTGATTTTAGCGGGGTCATTTGTCAGCGCATTTTATCGCTGTGGCGTGCCGATTGGTCTACACTTACTGAAAACGAGCTTCGGGCCTCGAAGCCTCTCCCCACGGCTCGGACGACCTCTTCACGCCCTTCCCGGCGGGAGGAGGTAGTTTTGGCCCGGTTACGGACTGGACACTGCCGGTTCAGCCACCGCCATCTGCTGACGGCTGCGCCGGCGCCGTTCTGCCCGTGTGGGCAAGTGCTGACGGTACGCCACATTTTAACGTCCTGTCCGAAGTTTAATACACTGCGCGTTGATCTTGGCCTGCCACATACTCTGAATGAAATTTTAGCGGATGACCCGGGAGCAGCTGCTCGCGTTCCTCGTTTTATCCACTTGACAAACCTGTCTAAGGACATTTGATTATGCTGTTTTCTTTTAACCCCTTGCCTGTTAATGTGCCTTTTATGGTGTTGTCCTTTTTAGCTGCTGTTTTAACATTGTGCCTCGCAGTGCATTCATAACTTAGTCTGGGCGCTAATGACCACTGTAGTTGTGCGCCCTAAAGCCACAAAAAAAACTTACATTACCATGTGAGCTTGCAAATCACTTACATATGTTATGAAGACAAATGTATTCGCGAAATTTCATTACTGCACTTTAATTATTTTTTGGTGTTGCATTTTTTTTCGTCAGTGTGCTTTCAATAGCCAGATGTACCTAAGCACTACATTGCAATACTGTTCGACACAAATTTCGAATTACATATCATGTTTATAGGAACAATAGTTCAGTGACACAAATATGATTAAGTCAGTATGGAATAAAGTCTTTTTTTGATGAATGTCATCAGTCGTTTTATGCTGCTGAAAACTGTTTCCAAAACTCCGAAAAACCACCATAAAACATCACTGTTTAGATATCTGCACCTATTAAAAAATACTGATAGCGAGGGATTCTGCTTTGTCAGACATCTTTATCCAGCAAATAGATGTCTCAGGGTTCCATCCTGACCGTCGTCCTCTTTGCTAACACCGTTAAGGGGGGTAGGACGTCAAACGGCCCGACTTGGAGCAGGAGAGGCACCACAGGACATTTCAATTTCCACTGTCTATACTTCTACAAATAAATTTATAAAACATTGTCAGCATGACCAGGAAGGATTCAGGAATCACACTCTTAGCAGTGGAAGTTCGAAAACATAACGAAATAATTTTTTTTTTTACATGTGAAGTTTCATCATTTTTTTTCGCTTACTAATGGCAGCATTTGTTGCTATAGGTACATTTTTCGTCATAAGTAAGAGAGATTCTTCGATGAATTTTGCACAGCATGCAAACAATACTTAAAGGTGTACGAAACTCTAGAGTTTTCCAAATCTATTAAAAACTATGGTAAAAATTGAGGTAATTAACTATAAAATTTGTGTTTTTTCTAAACATGATGTTTAAAATACAACGGCTCATTCGTTTTTTCATAAATTTAATAAACACTAGAGTTTCTTACACCTGTAAGTATGGTATGTATGCTGTGGAAAATTCATCGAAGAATCTCTCTAACTTATGAAGAAAAGTGTACCTATAGCAACAAATACAGCCGTTAGTAAGCGTAAAAAACCATGAAATTCCACACGTGAAAAAAAATTGTTATGTTTTCGAACTTCCATTGCAATGAGTGTGAATCCTGAATCCTTCCTGGTGATGCTGACGAAGTCTTATGAATTTATTCGTAAACGTATGGACACTGGAAATTACAATGTTCTGTGATGCCTCTACTGCTCCAAGTCGGCCCGTTTGACGTCCTACCCCCCTTAATTCTATAATGGCATTTCCGGCTTCCTTTTCGTTGAAGATTTTGCCATTTATTGGACTTCTCCACGGACCTGTCTCATTGAGCGGTGTCTTCAGCGCTGTCTCGATCGTCTTTACTCATGGAGCATCGACAATGGCTTTCGTTTTTCCACATACAAAACAGTTTGTATGAATTTCTGGAGGCGCAGTTGGTTTCTTCCATTGTCTTTACATCTTGGGCCTGTTGATCTTCCGTTCGTTGAAACTACGAAATGAATGGGACTCATTCTCGGTAGGACACTTTCTTGGTCCTCCCACATATCTTACCTGGCAGCCCACTGTATGCAGTCCCTCAACGTCCTTCGTGTCCTCAGTGGTATTTCCTGGGGAGGAGATTGAACCACCCTCCCACCTTTGGACTGGTCCCTTATCCGCTCAAAACTAGACTATGGGTGTTTTGTTTGTGCATCTGCAGGTCCGTCCTTCTTATGTCCTCTCAATACTGCCCACAATCGTGGAGTACGTTTGGCCATGGTCACCTTTTACACATCTACATCTACATTTATACTCCGCAAGCCACCCAACGGTGTGTGGCGGTGGGCGCTTTACGTACCACTGTCATTACGTCCCTTTCCCGTTCCAGTCGCGTATGGTTCACGGGAAGAACGACTGCCGGAAAGCCTCTAGAATCTCTCTGATTTCACATTCGTGATCTCCTCGGGAGGTATAAGTAGGGGGAAGCAATATGTTGTTGTTGTTGTGGTCTTCAGTCCTGAGACTGGTTTGATGCAGCTCTCCATGCTACTCTATCCTGTGCAAGCTTCTTCATCTCCCAGTACCTACTGCAACCTACATCCTTCTGAATCTGCTTAGTGTATTGATCTCTTGGTCTCCCTCTACGATTTTTACCCTCCACGCTGCCCTCCAATGCTAAATTTGTGATCCCTTGATGCCTCAGAACATGTCCTACCAACCGATCCCTTCTTCTAGTCAAGTTGTGCCACAAACTTCTCTTCTCCCCAATCCTATTCAATACTTCCTCATTAGTTACGTGATCTACCCACCTTATCTTCAGCATTCTTCTGTAGCACCACATTTCGAAAGCTTCTATTCTCTTCTTGTCCAAACTGGTTATCGTCCATGTTTCACTTCCATACATGGCTACACTCCATACAAATACTTTCAGAAACGACTTCCTGACACTTAAATCTATACTCGATGTTAACAAATTTCTCTTCTTCAGAAACGATTTCCTTGCCATTGCCAGTCTACATTTTATATCCTCTCAGGCTACAGCCCTGTCTCACTCCTTTCCCAACCACTGCTTCCCTTTCATGCCCCTCGACTCTTATAACTGCCACCTGGTTTCTGTACAAATTGTAAATAGCCTTTCACTCCCTGTATTTTACCCCTGCCACCTTCAGAATTTGAAAGAGAATATTCCAGTTAACGTTGTCAAAAGCTTTCTCTAAGTCTACAAATGCTAGAAACGTAGGTTTGCCTTTTCTTAATCTTTCTTCTAAGATAAGTCGTAAGGTTAGTATTGCCTCACGTGTTCCAACATTTCTACGGAATCCAATCTGATCCTCCCCGAGGTCCGCTTCTACCAGTTTTTCCATTTGTCTGTAAAGAATTCGCGTTAGTATTTTGCAGCTGTGACTTATTAAACTGATAGTTCTGTAATTTTCACATCTGTCAACACCTGCTTTCTTTGGGATTGGAATTATTATATTCTTCTTGAAGTCTGTAGGTATTTCGCCTGTCTCATACATCTTGCTCACCAGATGGTAGAGTTTTGTCAGGACTGGCTCTCCCAAGGCCATCAGTAGTTCTAATGGAATGTTGTCTACTCCCGGGGCCTTGTTTCGACTCAGGTCTTTCAGTGCTCTGTCAAACTCTTCACGCAGTATCTTATCTCCCATTTCATCTTCATCTACATCCTCTTTCAATTCCATAATATTGTCCTCAAGTACATCGCCCTTGTATAAACCCTCTATATACTCCTTCCACCTTTCTGCCTTCCTTTCTTTGCTTAGAACTGGGTTGCCATCTGAGCTCTTGATATTCATACAAGTGGTTCTCTTCTCTCCAAAGGTCTCTTTAATTTTCCTGTAGGCAGTATCTATCTTACCCCTAGTGAGACAAGCCTCTACATTCCTACATTTGTACTCTAGCCATCCCTGCTTAGCCATTTTGCACTTCCTATCAATTTCATTTTTGAGACGTTTGTATTCCTTTTTGCCTGCTTCATTTACTGCATTTTTATATTTTCTCCTTTCATCAATTAAATCAATATTTCTTCTGTTACCCAAGGATTTCTATTAGCCCTCGTCTTTTTACCTACTTGATCCTCTGCTGCCGTCACTACTTCATCCCTCAGAGCTACCAATTCTTCTTCTGCTGTATTTCTTTCCCCCATTCCTGTCAATTGTTCCCTTATGCTCTCCCTGAAACTCTCTACAACCTCTGGGAAGCAATATACTCGATACTTAATCCAGAAACGCACCCTCTCGAAACCTGGACAGCAAGCTACACCGCGATGCAGAGCGCCTGTCTTGCAGAGTCTGCCACTCGAGTTTGCTAAACATCACCGTAGCGCTATCACTCTTACCAAATAACCCTGTGACGAAACGCGCCGCTCTTCTTTGGATCTTCTCTACCTCCTCCGTCAACCCGATCTGGTACGGATGCCACACTGATGAGCAATACTCAAGTATAGGTCGAACGAGTGTGTTGTAAGCCACCTCTTTTGTTGATGGACTACATTTCCTAAAGACTCTCCCAATGAATCTCAACCTGGTACCCGCCTTACCAACAATTAATTTTATATGATCATTCCACTTCAAATCGTTCCGCACGCATACTCCCAAATATGTTACGGAAGTAACTCCTACCAGTGTTTGTTCCGCTATCGTATAATCATACAATATAGGATCCTTCTTTCTATGTATTCGCAATACATTACATTTGTCTATGTTAAGGGTCAGTTGCCCCTCCCTGCACCGAGTGCCTATCCGCTGCAGATCTTCCTGCATTTCGCTGCAATTTTCTAATGCTGCAACTTCTCTGTATACTACAGCATCATCCGCGAAAAGCCGCATGGAGCTTCCGACACTATCTTCTAGGTCATTTATATACATTGTGGAAAGCAATGGTCCAATAACACTCCACTGTGGCACGCCAGAAGTTACTTTAACGTCTGTAGACGTCTCTCCATTGAGAACAACATGCTGTGTTCTGTTTGCTAAAAACTCTTCGATCCAGCCACACAGCTGGTCTGATATTCCGTAGGCTCTTACTTTGTTTATCAGGCGACAGTGCGGAGCTGTATCGAACGCCTTCCAGAAGTCAAGGAAAATAGCATCTACCTGGGAGCCTGTATCTAATATTTTCTGGGTTTCATGAACAAACAAAGCGAGTTGGGTCTCACACAATCGCTGTGTCCGGAGTCCATGTTGTTTCCTACAGAGTAGGCTCTGGGTTTCCAGAAACAACATGATACGCGAGCAAAAAACATGTTCTAAAAATCTACAGCAGATCGACGTCAGAGATATACGTCTATAGTTTCGCGCACCTGCTCGACGACCCTTCTTGAAGGCTGGGACTACCTGTGCTCTTTTCCAGTCATTTGGAACCTTCCGTTCCTCTAGAGACTTGCGGTACACGGCTGTTAGAAGGGGGGCAAGTTCTTTCGCGTACTCTGAGTAGAATCGAATAGGTATCCCGTCAGGTCCAGTAAACTTTCCTCGGTTTAGTGATTCCAGTTGCTTTTCTATTCCTTGGACACTTATTTCGATGTCAGCCAATTTTTTCGTTTGTGCGAGGATTTAGGCCCTGCCCTGCCCAGTTGAGAGTCTGTGTGCTGAAGCTGCCGAACTACCACTGTCCTACCACCGTAACTTTCTCCTCAGCAGATACCTGTGGCATTTGTCTGCTATGCGTGGCCGCCCATCCTATGCCTCCTTCTTCGATGACTCCTTTGATCACCAGAATGGGGCAAGTCCCACTTCTGGAGTTCGATTTCGGTTCTTGCTCCAGCAGATTAATATAGAGTACACTTGTACTGTATCGAGTGAATGGGCGTGTATGGGTATGCAGACAACCTCATGAATCCATAGATCCTGCATGTCAACAGGGGACTGTTCAAGCTGGTGGAGGCTCTGTAATGCTATCGGGCGTGTGCAGTTGGAGTGATATGGGACCCCTGACTTTGGCAGGTGACACGTACGTAAGCGTCCTGCCTGATCACCTGCATCCATTCATGTCCATTGAGCACTCTGACGGACTTCGCCAATTCCAGCAGGACAATGCGACACCCCACCCGGCCAGAATTGCTACAGAGTGGCTCCAGGAACACTCTTCCGACTTTAAACACTTCCGCTGGCCACCAAAGTCTCCAGACATGAATATTATTAAACGTTTCTGTGATGTCTTGCAACGTGCTGTTCAGAAGAGATCTGCACCCCCTCGTGCTCTTACGGATTTATGGACAGCCCTGCAGGATTCCTGATGTCAGTTTCCTCTAGCACTACTTCAGACAGTAGTAGAGTCTATGCCACGTCGTGTTGCGGGACTTCTGCACGCTCGCGGGGACCTGCACGATATTTGGCTGGTGTACCAGTTTCCTTGGCTCTTCGGTGTATTAGATGAGGTACCGCCGGAAGTAAGGCTGTGAAGATGTTTTTCTCGGCGGAATTGCCCCGGACAGATGGTTCAAATGGCTCTGAGCACTATGGGACTTAACTGCTGAGGTCATCAGTCCCCTAGAACTTAGAACCACTTAAGCCTAACTAACCGAAGGACATCACACACCTCCATTCCCGAGGAAGGATTCGAACCTGCGACCGTAGTGGTCGCGCGATTCCAGACTGTAACGCCTAGAACCGCTCGGCCACTCCGGCCGGCTGCCCCGGACACCGCAGCCCATTTACGCTCCTGTTATTATCGGTGTACAGTTCCTTTAATTACACGGCGATAATTGTCCACATACCGTCTTGCAGTAAACAACAGCAATCGCGACGTGACGCAGTTTTCAACAATACATGGGTCTCTTCGACGTCCCGTGTCGTTTCTTAGCAACAGTTTGATTCGAGTCGAATGGCGAGCAACGTGAATGGTCCTGTCCACATTCAGCAGAACCTTAAGAAATCGTGAAATAGGGGCACGCGCAACGGTGGCGGTCTCTGGTAAGTCATTTACCAGCATGTGATTTCCGCCTATCACTGGCAGCCATAACACAGGCGTTAAACCGACTGCACCTTTTTGAGGATGCATAACATTAATTCTCACATCACGTATGTTGAATGGGTATGAAGATCTTCAACACAGCAGTTATATTCGAGGTGATTTAATTTTGCAAATCGGTCATCCAGTCTGTTTATCACGGTCTGTCTAAAGCATCTTGTGTTGGAGAACCATTAACTTCACAAATTTTGTAATTAGAGTAAGATCGGAATACTACAAATTATACACGGTCCTGCAAGGATGCCCATGCCAGTTGCTTACTGTATTCACTCGTGTAGATAACATTCGACAAGTTTAGTACATCGTCGTGCTGCCGTGAAACACGTTTTCCCTGGCCCTGTCGTATGACATAATATGTTTTATAAGACTTTCTAACGCATTTTAGATGAATTTCAGGCATTAAGTTCTATTTTTAGTCAAATCTAGTGTCCGATTCCCGATCGAAGGACGCCATGAGTTTACGATGCGAAGGATGGAAGTGGCTGTTAGTAAATTTTATCTGTGGCTGTGTTCGTAACTGACGTAAATGATGCTGTTTATTAAAAAAATATATCGCGATTTCTCAGGTTGTTGTTAGGCAGGAACCTAAGTTCAACGGTTAAGTTGCTGCGCGTGAATCAAGTAGCAATTGTATTTATAATTTTATTTCTCGCAAATATATATGACTACTTTTTTCCGAATATGGCACCATTTCCGAAGGCAGGTTTGGTCAGATACTTAAGACGTCAGCTGAAATTTCTGCGCGTGAGACTGTCTGCAATTACCGGTACATATAATCTTGCTTCTCGCATATATTTGGCTGTTTTTTTCCGAATGTCCACGATTGCCGAAAGTGATATTAGGCATCAATTAAGAGGACAGTTATGTAGGTCAACTCTAGTTCTTCATACCACGGTTCGTTATTATTCGTGATTTTTCATTTTTTGTTGTTATTTCTTTTAGGATAATTTATTTACTTTTTGTCTCTGTATACCGAAGGTCAAGCCTAGTTGTCGATTCCAACGTTACTTATGTTTCTCGTTCTGCCAGAAGAATAGCGAGTGATACGAAAAAGGTAAATTTTTGAAGAAATAATTAACAGTCAATAAAAATCATGACATAAAACGGAACACGGAATCAACAATTAGAGTGTTACCATACATGGCAATTCTCAAAAGAATCACAGCACACACCTACAGCAACAACAGCAGTCTAGAAAGTAACACCATAACAGGAATCGTATAACGAACCACTGCATGATCCTACAGTGCATTCTTTCAGAATTTTCATGTGTGGTACCGCTCAAAATGTCGACTTCACGTTCCTTTATTACGCCATTTTCATTAGGCGTGGGCCCCTAATATCTTTAGAATTTGCCTATATGGTACCGCTTCCTATTCTACTACAAAAAAGCGATAATGGAATCGACAATTAGAATTGACCTATACAGCTCTCTTCTGGTTATCAATCCCAACATTTGTTATTTTTTCGCTACTTGTGTAGTGTTTTCTCTTTTAGAAATTCTGTGTTGCTTACTCCTCTTTTCCCGCTTGTGTCCTGCCTACGTTTCCCATGAGTTACTATTCCTTTCATTTTGCGGTTGTTGTGTTAGATTTTAGTTTGTGCCCTTTCAAAACCCACACCCCCCTAAGATTCAATACTTGTTATTAAGAACTGCCGCTATTCAATATTACAAGTTTACTATGCGTGATGCTGCAGTGAACTTTAAAGGTACTCTCTGGTCCTTTCACTTACTGGCGTAAAATATGACAATAATTCAGGCACTGAGAACCAGAAGGGCCCAAAGCACGGATACAAAGTTTAGGGAAAAACAGATATTTGTGAAAATCAAATTTGTAGGGAAACCACCAGTCTCATAGCTGTGATATTTTTAACATCCCATATTTCCTATTAATATAGTTTAATATTTATCATTCTTATTATTACACACCTCACAGACCTTTATCTGACCACGCGAAGCATGTATGACTATTTGCTCCTCCTGTTCTTCCAGTACTTTTTCATTCGTTGGCTAAAGGCCCTCTTCCTTTCTTCGGTCCACTTTGATCTTTCGGTTGTAGGTGCTGTCTTCTCTTACATTACTTCCCAATTGTGTATTTTGTGTCTACAGACGCTTTTGTCTGTGATGTCCGCTGAATTAAACTGTGCTTCTTCCAAATCAGTTTTGACTTGTGCCAACCAAGGTGTAGTGGTTTTGAGCCTCTGTTTGTATCTGAGTGTTCTGTTGGTGCGTCTGGTCTGTGAGAGACTGACGACGTGGCCAGCTTCTCTGTGGTGTCTCCTGTATCCATTGTCTGGGAGTTTTGGTCCAATAATGTTCCTGATAATTTTTCTTTCCTGTGTGAGCATCTTCTCTAGGTCACCCATGGTGTGTAGCGTCAGTGTCTCGCAGGCGTACAACACCTCAGGTTTGATTACAGTATTTTATTGACGAATTTTGAAGGAAGTGGACAGACATTTTTAGTTGTAGATGCCCGCATTTTGTGTAAGGCTCTCTTAATCTTCAGTAACCTGGTGTTCTGCGTGACTTTCTCCCTTCGTGTCGGTCCCAGCACATCCCCTACATAATTAAAATGAGTTACTCTGTTGATCTTGCTATATTTTGTGTTTACTCTTTGAGTACTTGTATTATTATTATTAATCTAAGGTTAAAGGTAATGGCGTCTTTTAACTGTAATGTAGTTCGTAACTAATGTAAAACTAGAATCAGGACATAAGTAACAGACACTTAATCCACATAGTTTTGACCTGTCCCAAGACTTCGGATCCCTGTTATCATCATTTTCATTAAGCACATTCTTTGGCTTGAGGTTCAGAGAAAACTCTCTGTTAAATTTAGGCATGAAATCTGGTAGCTTTCTTGAGTATATGTGTTTCAAGTTTGATATAGTAATTTCTTGAATGTTTGTGTTTCAAGATAGTTATTTGTCTTATATCTACGTATGGGGGCACTAGATTTTGCAAGGCACCTACAAACAATGGATAAATAGCAAATTGTCGTCTCCCTCACTGTGACTTGAAGAAAATGGTGGCCTCATACGATTCCAAGGAACAAAATGAGATAAAAAAAAAGTAGACACGGTGTTAGACAATCAAGCAGGCGGGCCGCGTTCAACCCCCCGACTGGCCACAAACGTTTTCTGCTTTAGATGTTCACTGTGTCCAAATTTGTGTTTGTATCGTGGTGCAATGTCGGTTTGCAACAGCGCGGTGTAAGGAACGGATCTATAATGACATTTGATCCTGCACAACTACTCTTTCCCGGGTTCGATTCCTGGCGGGGTCAGGGATTTTCTCTGCCTCGTGATGACTGGGTGTTGTGTGATGTCCTTAGGTTAGTTAGGTTTAAGTAGTTCTAAGTTCTAGGGGGCTGATGACCATAGATGTTAAGTTCCATAGTGCTATTAAAAAAAAAACCTACTGTATTAGCAGCCGAAAGAAATTGACTTTCGCCGGCCGAAGTGGCCGTGCGGTTAAAGGCGCTGCAGTCTGGAACCGCAAGACCGCTACGGTCGCAGGTTCGAATCCTGCCTCGGGCATGGATGTTTGTAATGTCCTTAGGTTAGTTAGGTTTAACTAGTTCTAAGTTCTAGGGGACTAATGACCTCAGCAGTTGAGTCCCATAGTGCTCAGAGCCATTTGAACCATTTTTTTGAAATTGACTTTCGAATGGGAACCGCAAGTGTATGACGACAAGGAGACAAGTCCACCGAACCCTCAACCAAAAAACAAGTCTGGTGTGTCGTACACGGCATGAGAGACAGTACGTGTGTCATATGATAGGAATCTCTTACCAACGCACCTAATTTGAACGCCTGTAAGTGAGTTAGATCTGTCTCCCTGCCCAATTTAGGTTACAAAACAGTTCATGGAAACCTGTTGAGAACTTCATTATTGCAAAATTTCTTGAAAGTAAATTGTTACGACGAACATCAGTTTGGTAGTGGATTCGGTAACATTCTTAAAGACTCTAATAGTCTCTACGTCCATTTTACAAACTAGAATGCTGAAACCAAGGAGCCTGATTTTGTGGTGGCGCTTCTCTCCAGGAGCTTCCAGATTTTATGAAGAAATGGGCGTCATTGTAGCCGGACAGTATTGCTGCAGCAATGAAAGTTTGTACCTCGGGCCATAATGGAAGTGAATCATATATACCCAGGGCCGGCGCAAGCCCAAGTGCCGCCCCGTGCGAGCTGCTAAATTGCCGCCCCAGCCCCCCCCCCCCCCCCCCCCCTCCATTTTCTTTTTTTTTTTTTTTTTTTTTTTTTTTTTTTTTTTTTTTTTTAAACGTTTTTGGACTTTTATTTAAACAAATCTGTAGGAAATGTCAGTAATCAATCGCGATTTTTCTTACTTAACGCAATGAAAGTGCTTATGACCAATCTTGACTCCCTCGGCCAACTACCGAAACGAATTCTGTAGTTTTCGTTATAGAGGACGCAACAACACCTATTGCCTGGAAAGGCGAAGTGGTGACGCGGCTGTGCCAGGAACTAGGTCACGTGACGAGGTACAGCGAGGCTACGGTTAAACTAGCGCCCAAGAAGAAGAAGAAGCTCACAATAACTATGTGACCGGTGATATGGATAAATGTATTATCTGACAGCAATTTCTATGGCGTTACGAACAATAGAAAGAAATACGAAATTTGCGAAAACTGCACAACTTTTTTCAAACAGAAATGAGCTTCATTAACGTTTTGTTTTGTGCGGACGAGAGGACATTGCTGCTAAAAGACCATACTTCCTAGGTTTTCATCAGAATCAAAGTGACGAGTAATTTACTAAGATGAAACATGGGTTCACACGTTTGCAAAGTGATAGTGTGCGAGTAGTATTTTCCATAATGCGGGAAGAATAAAACACTCGGAAACTGCCACTGAAGGGCTCAGCAAAATTGCTTCAGGCTTAACATGTAACCGCAGTATCGAACATTGCATTCGAATTTCCAAATTAGATTTCGTCTTCTGCAAATTAGTGGTGAGTAAACGCACGGCGCGTAACAGGCTGGCAGTGCCCCACTCGTAAGAATACTGGCGTGTACCACAGACTGCTTCCCCATCTCTGTTCGTCCGGCGTAAACACACGACGGTGCTGCCACAGTGGCGAGGAAGAAATTAGTCCTCCTCCCTCCCCTTGTTCAACGGGGGCGGTCGGCAGGTAGTCGAGGCGCCATGCCACAGTTCCCGAAGCCGCTCCCTCCGAGGTTTGGTTTCGAACCCCCTCTTGGGCATGAATGTTGAGTTTGTCCAGTAGAAGAGGAGGAGGGGGGAGTGGGGGAGTGGCAGATTTGCCGCCCCTCGGAAAGTGCCGCACGTTTCGCACGTGCCTTGCGCCGGCCCTGTATACAGGGTGTTACAAAAAGGTACGGCCAAACTTTCAGGAAACATTCCTCGCACACAAATAAAGAAAAGATGTTATGTGGACATGTGTCCGGAAGCACTTAATTTCCATGTTACAGCTCATTTTAGTTTCGTCAGTATGTACTGTACTTCCTCGATTCACCGCCAGTTGGCCCAATTGAAGGAAGGTAATGTTGACTTCGGTGCTTGTGTTGACATGCGACTCATTGCTCTTAAGTACTAGCATCAAGCACATCAGTACGTAGCATCAACAGGTTAGTGTTCATCACGAACTTGGTTTTGCAGTCAGTGCAAAATTTACAAATGCGGAGTTGGCAGATGCCCAATTGGTGTATGGATTAGCACGGGGCAATAGCCGTGGCGCAGTACGTTTGTATCGAGACAGATTTCCAGAACGAAGGTGTCCCGACAGGAAGACGTTCGAAGCAATTGATCAGCGTCTTAGGGAGCACGGAACATTCCAGCCTATGACTCGCGACAGGGGAAGACCCAGAACGACGAGGACACCTGCAATGGATGAGGAAATTCTTCATGCAGTTGACGATAACCGTAATGTCAGCGTCAGAGAAGTTGCTGCTGTACAAGGTAACGCTGACCACGTCACTGTATGGAGAGTGCTACGGGAGAACCAGTTGTTTCCGTACTGTGTACAGCGTGTGCAGCCACTATCAGCAGCTGATTGGCCTCCACTGGTACACTTCTGCGAATGGTTCATCCGACAATGTGTCAATCCTCATTTCAGTGCAAATGTTCTCTTTACGGATGAGGCTTCATTCCAACGTCACCAAATTGTAAATTTTCACAATCAACATTTGCGGGCTGATGAGAATCCGCACGCGATTGTGCAATCATGCCATCGACACAGATTTTCTGTGAACGTTTGGGCAGGCATTGTTGGTGATGTCTCGATTGGGCCCCATGTTCTTCCACCTACGCTCAATGGAGCACGTTAGCATGATTTCATACGGGATACACTACCTGTGCTGCTAGAACATGTGTCTTTACAAGTACAACACGTGGTTCATGCACGATGGAGCTCCTGCACATTTCAGTCAAAGTGTTCGTACGTTTCTCAACAACAGATTCGGTGACCAATGGATTGGTAGAGGCGGACCAATTCCATGGCCTCCACGCTCTCTGGACTTCAACCCTCTTGACTTTTATTTATGGGGGCATTTGAAATCTCTTGTCTACGCAACCCCGGTACCAAACAATGAGACTCTTCGTGCTCGTATTGTGGACGGCTGTGATACAATACGCCATTCTCCAGGACTCCATCAGTGCATCAGGGATTCCATACGATGGAGGGTGGATGCATGTATCCTCGCTAACGGAGGACATTTTGAACATTTCCTGTAACGAGGTGTTTGAAGTCACGCAGGTATATTCTGTAGCTGTGTGTTTCCATTCCATGATTAATGTGATTTGAAGAGAAGTAATAAAATGAGCTCTGTCATGGAAAGTAAGCGTTTCCGGACACATGCCTACATAACATATTTTCTTTCTTTGTGTGTGAGGAATGTTTCCTGAAAGTTTGGCCATACCTTTTTGTAACACCCTGTATACCAGTGTAGTGCAGATGTACAGCATGGACAAAGCTGGTTCACTGCAAGATTAACAGATGTCAGGAGAATGCATACATGCCACAATCTCAAAATGAATGGCGGTTATGGTTCTCAGCACTTCAGTTTGTTTCACACATGTATGTTTCATTTTTCTGTTGTTACCTTCTTTTCCGTTATTTCAGTTGCTTCACAATGCAATTCATGCCAATGTAATTAATTTGGTGAACTGTGGTGGGATTCTATCACATGCATATGATTGTCTTTTTCTCTGTGATAGATTCGTTTGTTTATGAATAAGCCTCGTTGACTTCTGATATCGCCTCTACCAAGGGAAACTCCCCGTCGCAACCCCTCAGATCTAGTGGTAAGATGGCCCCGTGCATAGCCCGTCAAAAACTGAACACAGATCAAGCTTGAAAACAGGAAAAAGGTGTACTGAAATGTGAAAAAAGGCAAAATGATAACAGTGACCTGTTCAAGTTTAACAAGTGTGATACTGAGCACATACAAACAGCTGGGGTGTTGAAATAAAATGGTTACAGTGTTGGACCACAAAGCGGACGAGTCGGGTTCGAAACTCTCTCATAGTATTTATTTTTATTTTCTTCGCAGCATTATGAACTGTCCGTTCAGTCACTGAAGTGTTCGTTCTCTTTCTATAGACTTGGCAGTTGCCGTACTACACATTGGTTATAGAATATGAGTCACGTGGTAAGAATACGTTAACATTTCAAGTAAACATGATGAAAAGTGAGAGCAGGCGAGACATCTCACAGAAATGAAAACAACAAATAAACGGGTGTGAACTATGTTACAACGAACGATTTGTTCCAAACGGAACACAACTTCAAAAACATATCTTTTGACAGGGTACAGAGAAACTATGTGAGAAGCGAGCTGTTGCATTCATTTGTTGCAGCTTATGTGACAAACTATTATGTTTTCATGATTTTCTTAGGAGTGGTCACGTTCACATTCATACCAACCCCTAAATTGGGCAAGGAGGGATATCTCACTCACTTACCAAGCATGCGAACTAGGTGTGTCGGTAAGAGATTCATATCACATGACACACGTACCATCACGAATGCTGTGTCTAACACACCAGACGTGTTTTCCACTGGGGATTCGGTTGACTTATCTCCTTGTCATCAAATGCTTGCGGTTCCCATTTGAAAGCCACTTCCTTTCGGCTGCTAATAAAGTAGTTACACAGAATCGACTGTCATTCTAGGACCCTTCCTTACACCTCACTGTTGCAAATGGACGTTGCACAATCATACAGACACGAATTTGAATAACGCGAAAAGCTTAAAAAAAAAAAAAAAAGTTTGTGGCCGGGAGGGGGGGGGGGGGGGGGGGTTGAACACGGTTCACTGCTTGATTATCTAACATCATGTCCACCTTCTTTTTATCTCATTTTGTTCGTTATTATTTGTTGCACTTGTTCGGGGCGTATGTCCCATGACACCCTTGTTGATCCATTTACTCAGTTATTTTTATTACCCAGGGCAGCTAACCCTCTAACCAAACACGCTGAGCTACCGTGCCGACTTTAACCACTAGGCAATTGCGCGTCCAGGCTCCTTTGTACTGCACTTATTAAGCTTGGACCATTTGTTGTGTCTGGCCACTCATCTAATACAGGATGCCCAGGAAGCTGTTTTCTCGGATTGCTAGACAACAATTGGAGCCAATCGTATTAATAGAGTTTATTACAGTAAGCTTAATTGACAATCCTTAACTTTGCGTATTCACAAAGGTGTGTCGCAAGCAAATGGCGACATGCAAATAATCAGTGTCCTTTGGTATATACAATTTCAGTGCAAGCAAAAACAATACAGTTCATAACTGACTGCTGTGGCGTTTGTATGACGGCTCGTCTTCCACTCCACCGCAGCTAGGCGGCGCGGAACTCACATTCTCTGTGTGTAGTTGCCGCTGCTGTCTCAGTGTCGTGCTAGAGATGTGTTCATCAGCATGCAATTGGCTGACACTTGTCGTTACACTGGAACACCATCCACTGTTTCTATATTGCTTCTTTTTTTTCACAGTACAGTACATTTTCTTCCTGTTTTCATGCTTCATCTGTGTTCACTTTCTGATGAGCTGTCCACTGGGGAATGTGATGGGGAGTTTCCCTGGTTGAGTACCTACTTTGACATAGGTATGACGTCATTGGTTGAAGCCGACAGGTGGTCACCTAAGCGTGGATTTATCCTTTGTTTTCGACAGAACTCTAATTTGTCTGTTAAAACATAGATTCCTAATTCATGGAACGAAATGCCTTTCGAAATGGTTTTTTTCTGCTTGCGTGTCGAAAAATAAGGTGGGCGTGCGTGCCTTATCGCCTTTGTGCCACTCCAGTTCGTATCCTTAATACCAGTACAGTGCTGCCACATTTCCGTGGTTTCTGGTAGCGATCGCTTGAAGACGAGCTGCCGATATGTGATTCATTTCGCATTCAGACTGTGCGCCATAGGTCAGATGCCATAGTCGGCATTGCTTAATGATGTATTTCATTTCCTAATTTATAGCAGTGAGCATCATTTATATGTGGCCTCCCACGCTGTTGTCTATCCCGTGATGTGACACAACATGTTTCCTCAGCGAGGAGTCGATTAAGCGTCCCACACACGAGAGATACATCACCGGCAATGTTGTGAGCAATATAGCCTGCAATCGGCCACACAACACGCTTTACCTAGCAATTTCAACGAGTATTTCCAACGCCACTCTGTCAGGAAGTCCTCTTATCTAAATTTATCTGCCATGCTTAGCAAAACTCAGTATGTCGATTAATTCTGGAAAACAAAGCGCAGAAATCTGTTAAAAACGTTTTGGAATATTTCATGTTGGAAACCGTAAAATATCAACTACGTTGTTGTCCAAATTTCAACTGTCTCCTCTTCAACTTTTTCCTGCCCAGTATCCAGTACCTCCATATTCTCCGGATCTGAAAACATGCGACTCCTTTTTGTGGGGCTATATTAAAGGCAAGGTGTACAGCAATAACTCCAAAACCACAGCCACTCAGCAGGTCAGCATCGATGTTCTGACACTTCAGCGGGTCATGCAGAATTTTCGCTATTCGTCTGCACCACACCATCGCCAATCATGGCGGGCATATCGAACATGCCGTAGCGTAAATAATTTTACATGTTGAATAAAGTTTGTACACGCCGTAGTTTGCAACTAATTTACGTTATTTTTATGTTGTTATTGTCGTTGTGGTCTTCAGTCCTGAGACTGGTTTAATGCAGCTCTGCATGCTACTCTATCCTGTGCAAGCTTCTTCATCTCCCAGTACTTACTGCAGCCTACATCCTTCTGAATCTGCTCGGTGTATTCATCTCTTGGTCTCCCTCTACGATTTTTACCCTCCATGCTGCCCTCCAATACTAAATTTGTGATCCCTTGATGCTTCAGAATGTGTCCTACCAACCGATCCCTTCTTCTAGTCAAGTTGTGCCCCAATCCTATTCAATACCTCCTCATTAGTGATATGATCTACCAATCTAATCTTCAGCAATCTTCTGTAGCACCACATTTCGAAATCTTCTATTCTCTTCTTGTCCAAACTAGTTATCGTCCATGTTTCACTTCCATATATGGCTACACTCCATACAAATACTTTCAGAAACGACTTCCTGACACTTAAATCTATACTCGATGATAACAAATTTCTCTTCTTCAGAAATGCTTTCCATGCGATTGCCAGTCTACATTTTATATCCTCTCTACTTCGACCATGCTCAGTTATTTTGCTCCCCAAACAGCAAAACTCCTTTACTACCGTAAGTGTCTCATTTCCTAATCTAATTCCCTCAGCATCACCCGACTTGATTCGACTACATTCCATAATCCTCGTTTTGCTTTTGTTGATGATCATCTGATATCCTGCTTTCGAGAGACTGTCCATTCCGTTTACCTTCTCTTCCAAGTCCTTTGCTGTCTCTGACAGAATTACAATGTCATCGGCGAAACTCAAAGTTTTTTTTCTTCTCCATGGATTTTAATACCTTCTCCAAATTTTTCTTTTGTTTCCTTTACTGCTTGCTCAATATACAGAAATTAGACAAATCCACGCCACGTCATGTTGCGACACATCTGCATGCTCGCATGTGCTCTACACAATGTTAGGTAGGTGTCCAACATTCTGAGCACCTTCAGTGTATAATATAGAGTACGCCTGTATTGATGACCTCGTCTGAAGCATCTGGTAACCAAAATATAATTACACATTAACCAAAAGATGTTACGAGAAGTGGAGCAACCAATTTGAAAGAAGCCTGCCTGAGAGTATTATGTTGTCAGTAAGGAAGCAGTAACGAAATTGTGGCTCAAAAAAAATCCATGACTAACATTGTTGACTAATCATTAGGTGTCACGTGAATAACATTGAATATACTCAACAGTTATAGTTCTTAAAAGGTAGCTACATCAACTTAATATAAGTAAGAAGTATTTGATATCAAAATTGTAGTAAATTTATATTTCCGCACAGCAGAGTGTTCTCGATACAAAGCTGCAATGTTTCTTAGCCCATCGACTGCGATTTTGGAGGAAACAACACACCTCCAGCAGCTTGATGTTCACAACAGAATGAAATCGGACATGCCTTCTTTCTATTGGTATCTACTCAGGCTTTACAGTTTTAAAAAGTGCGTTCCTTCAAGTTCATATAAGAATGTAGTATTTTATTTCCAAAATGCAGTAAATCTTTGTTTCCTCAAAGCAGGGTGTTCGCGTTTTAAGGCTGCAATTTTTATTTGCACATTAACTGGGCTTTTGGTGGAAATGACACACCACCAGCAGTATGATGTCCGCGAGGGGGGGAGGGGGGAAGAGGAAAACTTGTTGATCTATTGGTATGTACTCAGGCTTTATAGTGTTTTAAAGATTGTTCGTTCAAGTTCATATACGAACGTAGCATTTTATTTCCAAAGTGTAGTAAATCTTTGTTTTCTCACAGCAGGGTGTTCGCACTACAAGGCTGCAATTTTTATTTGGCCATCAAGTGGGCTTTTGGTGGAGTTGACACACCACCAGCAGCATGTTGTCCTTCAGAGAGGGAGGGAGGAGGGGGGGGGGGGGGAGGCGAGCGGAAGAGGACAAGATGTTCTTCTATTGGTATGTACTCAGGCTTTATAGCGTTTTAAAGAATGTTCATTCAAGTTCATAAAAGAACGTAGCATTTTATTTCCAAAGTGTAGTAAATCTTTGTTTTCTCACAGCAGGGTGATCGCACTACAAGGCTGCAATTTTTATTTTCCCATAAAGTGGGGTTTTCATGGAAATGACACACCAGCAGCACCATATTGTCCACGAGAGCAGGTGGGGGGGGGGGGGGGTCGTGAGGAATAGGACAAGTTGTTCATCTATTGGTAAGTACTCAGGTTTTATTGTGTTTCAAAGAATGTTCATTCAAGTTCATATAAGAACATAGCATTTTATTTCCAAAGTGTAGTAAATCTTTGTTTTCTCACAGCTGGGTGATCGCACTACAAGGCTGCAATATGTATTTGCCCATCAAGGGGGCTTTTGGTGGAAGTGACACACCACCAGCAGCATAGTGTACACGAGAAATGGCGCGGGGAGGGGGGGGGGTGCGAGTGGGAGGGGGGGGGTGGGAGGGCGGGCGGAAGAGGACAAGTTGTTCTTCTATTGGCATGTACTAAGGCTTCATAGTGTCTTAAAGAATGTTCGTTCAAGTTCATATAAGAACATAGCATTTCATTTCCAAAGTGTAGTAAATCTTTGATTTCTCACAGCGGGGTGATCGCACTACAAGGCTGCAATTTTTATTTGCCCATCAAGTGGGCTTTTGGTGGAACTGACACACCACCAGCAGCTTGTTGCCCACGAGGGAAGGGGGGGGAGAGGGGGGCGAACGGAGGAGGACAAGTTGTTCTTCTATTGGTACATACTCAGGCTTTATAGTGTCTTAAAGAATGTTCGTTCAAGTTCATATAAGAACATAGCATTTTATTTCCAAGGTGTAGTAACTCTTTGTTTTCTCACAGCAGGGTGACCGCACTACAAGGCTGCAATTTTTATTTGCCCATCAAGTGGGCTTTGGGTGGAATTGACACACCACCAGCAGCTTGTTGTCCACGAGAGTGGGTGGGGGGAGGGGGGAGGGGGGGCGAGCGGAAGAGGACAAGTTGTTCTTCCATTGGTATGTGCTCAGGCTTTATCGTGTTTTAAAGAATGTTCGTTCAAGTTCATATAATAACGTAGCATTTTATTTCCAAAGGGTAGTAAATCTTTGTTTTCTAACAGCTGGGTGATCGCACTACAAGGCTGCAATTTTTATTTGCCCATCAAGTGGGCTTTTGGTGGAATTGACACACCACCAGCAGCTTGTTGTCCACGAGAGTGGGAGGGGGGGGGGGGGGGAGTGGGGGCGAGCGGAAGAGGACAAGTTGTTCTTCCATTGGTATGTGCTCAGGCTTTATTGTGTTTTAAAGAATGTTCGTTCAAGTCCTTATAAGAACGTAGCATTTCATTTCCAAAGTGTAGTAAATCTTTGCTTTCTCACAGCAGGGTGATCGCACTACAAGGCTGCAATTTTTATTTGCCCATCAAGTGGGCTTTTGGTGGAAATGACACACCACCAGCAGCATATTGTCCACGAGAGGAAGGTTGGGAAGGGGTGGGGCGAAAGGAAGAGGGCAAGTTGTTGTTCTATTGGTATGTACTCGGGCTTTATGGTGTTTTAAAGAATGTTCGTTCAATTCATATAAGAACGTAGCATTTTATTTCCAAAGTGTAGTATATCTTTGTTTTCTCACAGCCGGGTGATCGCACTACAAGGCTGCATTTCTTATTTGCCCATCAAGTGGGCTTTTGGTGGAAATGACACACCACCAGCAGCATGTTGTCCACGAGAGAGGGTAGGTGTGGGAAAGGGGAGGGGGGGGGGGGGAGGGAGTGGATGAGGACAAGTTGTTCTTCTATTGGTATGTACTCAGGCTTTATAGAGTTTTAAAGAATGTTCGTTCAAGTTCATATAAGAACATAGCATTTATTTCCAAAGTGTAGTAATTCTTTGTTTTCTCACAGCAGGGTGATCGCACTACAAGGCTGCAATTTTCAATTGTCCATCAAGTGGGCTATTGGTGGAATTGACACACCACCAGCAGCATGTTCTCCATGAGAGAGGGTGGGGGGGGGGGGGGGGGTGAGCGGAAGAGGACAAGTTGTTCTTCTATTGGTATGCACTCCGGCTTTATAGCGTTTTAAAGAATGTTCGTTCAAGTTCATATAAGAACGTGCCATTTTATTCCCAAAGTATAGTAAATCTTTGTCTTTTCACAGCATGGTGATCACACTACAAGGCTACATTTTTTATATGCCCATCAAAAGGGCTTTTGGTGGAAATGACACACCACCAGCAGCATGTCGTCCACGAGTGATTAGGGGCGGGGGGGGGGGGGGGGCCGAGCGGAAGAGGACAAGTTGTTCTTCTATTGGTATGTACTAAGGCTTTATAGTGTTTTAAAGAATGTTCGTTCAAGTTCATATAAGAATGTAGCATTTTATTTCCAAAGTGTAGTAAAACTTTGTTCTCTCACAGCAGGGTGATCGCACTACAAGGCTGGAATTTTTATTTGCCCATCAAATGGGCTTTTGGTGGAAATGACTCACCACCAGCAGCATGTTGTCCACGAGAAGGTAGGGGGGGGGGGGAGGGGGGGGCGGGCGGAAGTGGACAAGTTGTTGTTCTATTGGTATGTACTCAGGCTTTGTGGTGTTTTAAAGAATGTTCGTTCAAGTTCATATAATAACGTAGCATTTTATTTCCTAAGTGCAGTAAATTTTGTTTTCTCAGAGCAGGGTGATCGCACTACAAGGCTGCAATTTTTATTTGCCCATCAAGTGGGCTTTTGGTGGAAATGTCACACCACCAGCAGCTATTTGTCCACGAAAGGGGGGGTGGGATGGGGGGGGGCGAGTAGAAGAGGACAAGTTGTTCTTCTATTGGTATCTACTCAAGCTTTATAGTGTTTTAAAGAATGTTCGTTCAGGTTCATATAAGAATGTAGCATTTTATTTCCAAAGTGTAATAAATCTTTGTTTTCTCACAGCAGGGTGATCGCACTACAAGGCTGCAATTCTTATTTGCCCATCAAGCGGACTTTTGGTGGAAATGACACACCACCAGCAGCATGTTGTCCACGAGAGGGGGGGTGGGATAGGGAGGCGAGCACGAGAGGACAAGTTGTTCTTCTATTGGTATGTACTCAGGCCTTATAGTGTTTTAAAGAACGTTCGTTCAAGTTTGTATAAAAATGTAGCATTTTATTTCCAAAGTGTAGTAAAACTTTGTTTTCTCACAGCAGGGTGATCGCACCACAAGGCTACAATTTTTATTTGCACATCAAATGGGCTTTTGGTGGAAATGACACACCACCAGCAGCATGTTGTCCACGAGAGGGCTGGTGGGGAGGAAGGGGCAAGCAGAAGAGGACAAGTTGCTCTTTTATTGGTATGTACTCAGGCTTTATAGTGTTTTAAAGAATGTTCGTTCAAATTCATATAAGAACGTGGCATTTTATTTCCAAAGTGCAGTAAATCTTTGATTTCTCACAGCACGGTGATCGCAATACAAGGCTGCAATTTCTATTTGCCCATCAAGAGGGCTTCTGGTGGAAATGACGCACCACCAGCAGCATGTTTTCCACAAGGGGGGGGGGGGGGGGCTGTGCGGAAGAGGACAAGTTGTTCTTCTATTGGTCTGTACTCTGGCTCTATGGTGTTTTAAAGAATGTTAGTTCAAGTTCATATAAGAATGTAGCATTTTATATCCAAAGTGTAGTAAATCATTGTTTTCTCACAGCAGTGTGATCGCACCACAAGGCTGCAATTTTTATTTGCCCATCAAGTGGGCTTTTGGTTAAAATGACACACCACCAGCAGCATGTTGTCCATGAGAGGAGAGGTGGGATAGGGGGACGAGCATGAGAGGACAAGTTGTTCTTCTATTGGAATGTACTCAGGCTTTATAGTGTTTTAAAGAATGTTCGTTCAAGTTCATATAAGAATGTAGCATTTTATTTCCAAAGTGTAGTAAATCCTTGTTTCCTCACAGCAGGGTGATCGCACTAAAAGGCTGCAATTTTTATTTGCCCATCAAGTGGGCTGTTGGTGGAAATGACACACCACCAGCAGCATGTTGTCCACGAGAGGGGGGGTGGGATAGGAGGGCGAGCACGAGAGGACAAAGTGTTCTTCTATTGGTATGTACTCAGCCTTTATAGTGTTTTAAAGAATGTTCGTTCATGTTCATATAAGAATGTAGCATTATATTTCCAAAGTGTAGTAAATCTTCGTTTCCTCACAGCAGGGTGATCGCACTACAAGGCTGCAATTTTTATTTGCCCATCTAGTGGGGCTTCAGGTGGAAATGACACACCACCAGCATCATGTTGTCCAGGAGGGGCATGGGTGGGGGGGGGGGGGGGGGGGGCGAGCGGAACAGGACAAGTTGTTCTTCTATTGGTATGTACTCTGGCTTTATAGTGTTTTAAAGAATGTTCGTTCAAGTTCATATAAGAATGTAACATTTTATTTCCAAAGTGTAGTAAGTCTTTGTTTTCGCACAGCAGTGTGATCGCACTACAAGGCTGTAATTTTTATTTACCCATCAAGTGGGCTTTTGGTGGAAATGACTTACCACCAGCAGCGATTTGTCCACGAGAGGGGGGGTGGGGTTGGGGGGGCGAGCGGAAGAGGACAAGTTGTTTTTCTATTGGTATGTACTAAGGCTTTATAGTGTTTTAATAAATGTTCATTCTAGTTCATGTAAGAATGTAGCATTTTATTTCCAAAGTGTAGTCATTCATTGTTTTCTCACAGCAGGGTGATCGCAGTATGAGGCTGCAACTTTTATTTGCCCATCAAGTGGGCTTTTGGTGGAAATGACACACCACCAGCATCATGTTTTCCACGAGAGGGGTGGTGTGGAGGGGGGGGGGGGGCGAGAGGAAGAGGACAAGTTGTTCTTCTATTAGTATGTACTAAGGCTTTAAAGCGTTTTAATGAATGTTCGTTCAAGTTCATATAAGCATGTAGCATTTTATTTCCAAAGTGTAGTAAACCTTTGTTTTCTCACAGAAGGGTGATCGCACTACAAGGCTGCAATTTTTATTTGCCCATCATGTGGGCTTTTGGTGGAAATGACACACTACCAGCAGCATGTTGTCCACAAGAGGGGGGGTGGGATGGGGGGGCGAGCGGAAGAGGACAAGTTGTTCTTCTATTGGTCTGTACTCTGGCTTTATAGTGTTTTAAAGAATGTTCGTTCAAGTTCATATAAGAATGTAGCATTTTACTTCCAAAGTGCAGTAAGTCTTCGTTTTCTCACAGCAGAGTGATTGCACCACAAGGCTGTAATTTTTTTTTACCCATCAAGTGGTCTTTTGGTGGAAATGACACACCACCAGCAGCGATTTGTCCACGAGAGGGGGGGTGGGATGGGGGGGCGAGCGGAAGAGGACAAGTTGTTTTTCTATTGGTATGTACTCAGGCTTTATAGTGTTTTAAAAAATGTTTGTTCAAGTTCATATAAGAATGTAGCATTTTATTTCCAAAGTGTAGTAAATCATTGTTTTCTCACAGCAGGGTGATCGCAGTACAAGGCTGCAATTTTTATTTGCCCATCAAGTGGGCTTTTGGTGGAAATGACAACCCACAAGCAACATGTTTTCCACGAGAGGGGTGGTGTGGAGGGGGGCGGGGGGGGGGGGGGGGGGGGGAGCTAGTGGAAGAGGACAAGTTACTCTTCTATTAGTATGTACTAAGGCTTTATAGCGTTTTGATGAATGTTCGTTCAAGTTCATATAAGCATGTCGCATTTTATTTCCAAAGTGTAGTAAATCTTTGTTTTCTCACAGAAGGGTGATCGCACAACAAGTCTGCAATTTTTATTTGCCCATCAAGTGGGCTTTTGGTGGAAATGACACACCACCAGCAGCATGTTGTCCACGAGAGGGGCGGTGGGGAGGGTGAGCGGGCGAGCGGAAGAGGACAAGTTGTTGTTCTATTGGTTTGTAGTAAGGCTTTATAGTGTTTTAAAGAATGTTCGTTCAAGTTCGTATAAGAATGTAGCATTTTATTTCCAAAGTGTAGTAACACTTTGTTTTCTCACAGCAGGGTGATCGCATTACAAAGCTGCAATTTTTATTTGCGCATCAAGTGGGCTTTTGGTGGAAATGACACACCACCAGCACCATGTTGTCCACGAGAGGGGGGGTGGGGGGGGGGGAGGGGGAGGGGCGAGCAGATGAGGACAAGTTGTTCTTTTATTGGTATGTACTCAGGCTTTATACTGTTTTAAAGAATGTACGTTCAAATTCATATAAGAACGTGGCATTTTATTTCCAAAGTGCAGTAAATCTTTGTTTTCTCACAGCAGGGTGATCGCATTACAAAGCTGCAATTTTTATTTGCGCATCAAGTGGGCTTCTGGTGGAAATGACACACCACCAGCAGCATGTTGTCCACGATGGTCGGTGGCGGGGGGGAGGGGGGGGGGGGCGAGTGGAAGAGGACAAGTTGATCCTCTATTGGTATGTACTCAGGCTTTGTAGTGTTTTAAAGAATGTTCGTTTAAGTTCATATAAGAATGTAGCATTTTATTTCCAAAGTGTAGTAAATCTTTGTTTCCTCACAGAAGGGAGATCGCACTACAAGGCTGCAAATTTTATTTGCCCATCAAGTGGGCTTTTGGTGGAAATGACACACCACCAGCAGCGATTTGTCCACAAGAGGGGGGGTGGGATGGGGGGGCGAGCAGAAGAGGACAAGTTATTCTTCTATTGGTATCTACTCAAGCTTTATAGTGTTTTAAATAGTGTTCGCTCAGGTTCATATAAGAATGTAGCATTTTATTTCCAAAGTGTAATAAATCTTTGTTTCATCACAGCAGGGTGATCGCACTACAAGGTTGGAATTTTTATTTGCCCATCAAGTGGGCTTTTGGTGGAAATGACACACCACCAGCAGCATGTTGTCCACAAGAGGTTGGGTGGGATAGGGGGGCGAGCGGAAGAGGACAAGTTGTTGTTCTATTAGTATCTACTCAAGCTTTATAGTGTTTTAAAGAATCTTCGTTCAGGTTCATATAAGAATATAGCATCTTATTTCCAAAGTGTAATAAATCATTGTTTTCTCACAGCAGGGTAATCGCACTACAAGGCTGCAACTTTTATTTGCCCATCAAATGGGTTTTGGTGGAAATGACTCATCACCAGCAGCATGTTGTCCACGAGAAGGACCGCCTGTGTGGGCGGGGGGGGGGGGGGGGGAGGTGGGAGGGGCGGTGGGAGGGGCGGTGGAAGGGGGGGGCGGGCGGAAATGGACAAGTTGTTGTTCTACTGGTATGTACTCAGGCTTTATGGTGTTTTAAAGAATGTTCGTTCAAGTTCATATAATAACGTAGCACTTTATTTCCTAAGTGCAGTAAATCTTTGTTTTCTCAGAGCAGGGTGATCGCACTACAAAGCTGCAATTTTTATTTGCCCATCAAGTGGGCTTTTGGTGGAAATGACACACCACCAGCAGCGATTTGTCCACAAGAGGGGGGGTGGGATGGGGGGGCGAGCAGAAGAGGACAAGTTGTTCTTCTATTGGTATGTACTCAGGCTTTATAGTATTTTAAAGAATGTTCGTTCAAGTTCATATAAGAATGTAGCATTTTATTTCCAAAGTGTAGTAAATCTTCGTTTCCTCACAGCAGGGTAATCGCAGTACAAGGCTGCAATATTTATTTGCCCATCAAGTGGGCTTTTGGTGGAAATGGCACACCACTAGCAGCATGTTGTCCACGAGAGGGGTGGTGGGATGGGGGGGCGAGCGGAAGAGGACAAGTTGTTCTTCTATTGGTCTGTACTTTGGCTTTATAGTGTTTTAAAGAATGTTCGTTCAAGTTCATATAAGAGTGTAGCATTTTATTTCCAAAGTATAGTAAGTCCTTGTTTTCTCACAACAGGGTGATCGCACCACAAGGCTGCAATATTTATTTGCCCATCAAGTGGGCTTCAGGTGGAAATGACACACCACCAGCATCATGTTGTCCACGATGGGCAGGGGGGGGGGGGGGGGGGCGAGCGGAAGAGGACAAGTTGTTCTTCTATTGGTATGTACTAAGGCTTTATAGTGTTTTAAAGAATGTTTGTTCAAGTTCGTATAAAAATGTAGCATTTTATTTCCAAAGTGTAGTAAAACTTTGTTTTCTCACACAAGGGTGATCGCACTACAAGGCTGCAATTTTTATTTGCCCGTCAAGTGGGCTTTTGGTGGAAATGACTCACCACCAGCAGCATGTTGGCCACGAGAAGGAGGGTGGGGGGAAGGGGGGGGGGAGGGCGGAAGTGGACAAGTTGTTGTTCTATTGGTATGTACTTAGGCTTTATGGTGTTTTAAAGAATGTTCGTTCAAATTCACATAATAACGTGGCATTTTATTTCCTAAGTGTAGTAAGTTTTTGTTTTCTCACAGCAGGGTGATCGGACTAGGAGGCTGCAATTTTTATTTGCCCATCAAGTAGGCTTTTGGTGGAAATGACAATCCACTAGCAGCATGTTGTCCACGAGAGGGGGGGTGCGTTGGGGGGGCGAGCGGAAGAGGACAAGTTGTTCTTCTATTGGTCTGTAATCTGGCTTTATAGTGTTTTAAAGAATGTTTGTTCAACTTCATATAAGAAAGTAGCATTTTATATCCAAAGTGTAGTAAATCATAGTTTTCTCACAACAGGGTGATCGCACTACAAGGCTGCAATTTTTATTTGCCCATCAAGTGGGCTTTTGGTGGAAATGACACACCACCAGCAGCATGTTGACCACGAGAGGGGGGGTGGGAATGGGGGGGGGGCGAGTGGAAGAGGACAAGTTGTTCCTCTATTGGTATGTACTCAGGCTTTATAGTGTTTTAAAGAATGTTGATTCAAGTTCATATAAGAACGACGCATTTTGTTTCCAAAGTGTAGTAAATCTTTGTTTTCTCACAGCAGGGTGATCGCACTACAAGGCTGCAATTTTTATTTGCCCATCAAGTGGGCTTTTGGTGGAAATGAGACACCACCAGCAGCATGTTGTCCACGAGAGGGGTGGTGGGATGGGGGGGCGAGCGGAAGAGGACAAGTTGTTCTACTATTATTATGTACTCAGGCTTTATAGTGTTTTAAAGAATGTTCATTGAAATTCATATAAGAATGTAGCATTTTATATCCAAAGTGTAGTAAATCTTTGTTTTCTCACAGCAGGGTGATCGCACTACAAGGCTCTAATTTTTTTTGCCCATCAAGTGGGCTTTTGGTGGAAATGACTCACCACCAATAGCATGTTGTCCACGAGAGGGGGGGTGCGATGGGGGGGGGGGGGGGGGGTGAGCGGATGAGGACAAGTTGTTCTTCTATTGGTATGTACTCAGGCTTTATAGTGTTTTAAAGAATGTTCGATCAAATTCATATAAGAACGTGGCATTTTATTTACAAAATGCAGTAAATCTTTGTTTTCTCACAGCAGGGTGATCGCACTACAAGGCTGCAATTTTTATTTGCCCATCATGTGGGATTTTGGTGGAAATGACACACCACCAGCAGCATGTTGTCCACGAGAGGGGGGTGGGATGGCGGGGCGAGCAGGATAGGACAAGTTGTTCTTCTATTGGTATGTACTCAGGCTTAATAGTGTTTGAAAGAATGTTCTTTCAAGTTCATATAAGAATGTAGCATTTTATTTCCAAAGTGTAGTAAATCTTTGTTTTCTCACAGCAGGGTGATCGCACTACAAGGCTGCAATTTTTATTCGTCCATCAAGTGGGCTTTTGGTGGAAATGACACACCACCAGCAGCATGTTGTCCACGAGAGGGGGGTGTAATAGGGGGGCGAGCAGGATGGGACAAGTTGTTCTTCTATTGGTATGTACTCAGGCTCTATAGTGTTTGAAAGAATGTTCGTTCAAGTTCATATAAGAATGTAGCAATTTATTTCCAAAGTGTAGTAAATCTTTGTTTTCTCACAGCAGGGTGATCGCACTACAATGCTGCAATTTTTATTTGCCCATCAAGTGGGCTTTTGGTGGAAATGACAAACCACCACCAGCATGTTGTCCACGAGAGGGGGGTGGGATGGGGGGGCGAGCAGGAGAGGACAAGTAGTTCTTCTATTGGTCTGTACTCAGGCTTTATAGTGTTTGAAAGTGTGTTCTTTCAAGTTCATATACGAATGTAGCATTTTATTTTCAAAGTGTAGTAAATCTTTGTTTTCTCACAGCTGGGTGATCGCACTACAAGGCTGCAATTTTTATTTGCCCATCAAGTGGGCATTTGGTGGAAATGACACACCACCAGCAGCATGTCGTCCACGAGAGGGTGGTGTGAAGGGGGGGCGAGCAGGAGAGGACAAGTTGTTCTTCTATTGGTATGTACTCAGGCTTAATAGTGTTTGAAAGAATGTTCTTTCAAGTTCATATAAGAATGTAGCATTTTATTTCCAAAGTGTAGTAAATCTTTGTTTTCTCGCAGCAGGGTGATCGCACTACAAGGCTGCAATTTTTATTTGCCCATCAAGTGGCCTTTTGGTGGAAATAACACACCACCAGCAGCATGTTGTCCACGAGACGGGGGGGGAGGTGAGAGCGGAAGAGGACAAGTTGTTTTCCTATTGATATGTACTCAGGCTTTATAGTGCTTGAAAGAATGTTCTTTCAAGTTCATATCAGAATGTAGCATTTTATTTCCAAAGTGTAGTAAATCTTTGTTTTCTCACAGCAGGGTGATCGCACTACAAGGCTGCAATTTTTATTTGCCCATCAAGTGGGCATTTGGTGGAAATGACACACCACCAGCAGCATGTTGTCCACGAGAGGTGGGTGGGATGATGGGGCGAGCAGGAGAGGACAAGTTGTTCTTCTATTGGTATGTACTCAGGCTTTATAGTGTTTGAAAGAATGTTCTTTCAAGTTCATATAAGAATGTAGCATTTTATTTCCAAAGTGTAGTAAATATTTGTTTTCTCACAGCAGGGTGATCGCAGTACAAGGCTGCAATTTTTATTTGCCCATCAAGTGGGCTTTTGGTGGAAATGACACACCACCAGCAGCATGTTGTCCACGTGAGGGGGGTGGGATGGGGGGGCGAGCAGGAGAGGACAAGTTGTTGTTCTATTGGTATGTACTCAGGCTTTATAGTGTTTGAAAGAACGTTCTTTCAAGTTCATATAAAAATGTAGCATTTTATTTCCAAAGTGTAGTAAATCTTTGTTTTCTCACAGCAGGGTGATTGCACTACAAGGCTGCAATTTTTATTTGCCCATCAAGTGGGCTTTTGGTGAAAATGACACACCACCAGCAGCATGTTGTCCACGAGAGGGGGGGGGGGGGGGAGGTGAGAGCGGAAGAGGACAAGTTGTTCTTCTATTGATATGTACTCAGGCTTTATAGTGTTTGAAAGAATGTTCTTTCAAGTTCATATCAGAATGTAGCATTTTATATCCAAACTGTAGTAAATCTTTTATTTCTCACAGCAGGGTGATCGCACTACAAGGCTGCAATTTTTATTTGCCCCTCAAGTGGGCTTTTGGTGGAAATGACACACCACCAGCAGCATGTTGTCCACGAGAGTGGGGTGGGATGGGGGGGCGAGCAGGAGAGGACAAGTCGTTCTTCTATTGATATGTACTCAGGCTTTATAGTGTTTGAAAGAATGTTTGTTCAAGTTCATATAAGAATGTAGCATTTTATTTCCAAAGTGTAGTAAGTCTTTGTTTTCTCACAGCAGGGTGATCGCACTACAAGGCTCTAATCTTTTTTGCCCATCAAGTGGGCTTTTGGTGGAAATGACTCACCACCAACAGCATGTTGTCCGCGAGAGGGGGGGTGCGATGGGGGGGGGGGGGGGGGGTGAGCAGATGAGGACAAGTTGTTCTTCTATTGGTATGTACTCAGGCTTTATAGTGTTTTAAAGAATGTTCGATCAAATTCATATAAGAACGTGGCATTTTATTTACAAAATGCAGTAAATCTTTGTTTTCTCACAGCAGGGTGATCGCACTACAAGGCTGCAATTTTTATTTGCCCATCATGTGGGATTTTGGTGGAAATGACACACCACCAGCAGCATGTTGTCCACGAGAGGGGGGTGGGATGGCGGGGTGAGCAGGATAGGACAAGTTGTTCTTCTATTGGTATGTACTCAGGCTTAATAGTGTTTGAAAGAATGTTCTTTCAAGTTCATATAAGAATGTAGCATTTTATTTCCATAGTGTAGTAAATCTTTGTTTTCTCACAGCAGGGTGATCGCACTACAAGGCTGCAATTTTTATTCGTCCATCAAGTGGGCTTTTGGTGGAAATGACACACCACCAGCAGCATGTTGTCCACGAGAGGGGGGTGTAATAGGGGGGCGAGCAGGATGGGACAAGTTGTTCTTCTATTGGTATGTACTCAGCCTCTATAGTGTTTGAAAGAATGTTCGTTCAAGTTCATATAAGAATGTAGCAATTTATTTCCAAAGTGTAGTAAATCTTTGTTTTCTCACAGCAGGGTGATCGCACTACAATGCTGCAATTTTTATTTGCCCATCAAGTGGGCTTTTGGTGGAAATGACAAACCACCACCAGCATGTTGTCCACGAGAGGGGGGTGGGATGTGGGGGGCGAGCAGGAGAGGACAAGTAGTTCTTCTATTGGTCTGTACTCAGGCTTTATAGTGTTTGAAAGTGTGTTCTTTCAAGTTCATATACGAATGTAGCATTTTATTTTCAAAGTGTAGTAAATCTTTGTTTTCTCACAGCTGGGTGATCGCACTACAAGGCTGCAATTTTTATTTGCCCATCAAGTGGGCATTTGGTGGAAATGACACACCACCAGCAGCATGTCGTCCACGAGAGGGTGGTGTGAAGGGGGGGCGAGCAGGAGAGGACAAGTTGTTCTTCTATTGGTATGTACTCAGGCTTAATAGTGTTTGAAAGAATGTTCTTTCAAGTTCATATAAGAATGTAGCATTTTATTTCCAAAGTGTAGTAAATCTTTGTTTTCTCGCAGCAGGGTGATCGCACTACAAGGCTGCAATTTTTATTTGCCCATCAAGTGGCCTTTTGGTGGAAATAACACACCACCAGCAGCATGTTGTCCACGAGACGGGGGGGGAGGTGAGAGCGGGAGAGGACAAGTTGTTTTCCTATTGATATGTACTCAGGCTTTATAGTGCTTGAAAGAATGTTCTTTCAAGTTCATATCAGAATGTAGCATTTTATTTCCAAAGTGTAGTAAATCTTTGTTTTCTCACAGCAGGGTGATCGCACTACAAGGCTGCAATTTTTATTTGCCCATCAAGTGGGCATTCGGTGGAAATGACACACCACCAGCAGCATGTTGTCCACGAGAGGGGGGTGGGATGGGGGGGGCGAGCAGGAGAGGACCAGTTGTTCTTCTATTGGTATGTACTCAGGCTTTATAGTGTTTGAAAGAATGTTCTTTCAAGTTCATATAAGAATGTAGCATTTTATTTCCAAAGTGTAGTAAATATTTGTTTTCTCACAGCAGGGTGATCGCAGTACAAGGCTGCAATTTTTATTTGCCCATCAAGTGGGCTTTTGGTGGAAATGACACACCACCAGCAGCATGTTGTCCACGTGAGGGGGGTGGGATGGGGGGGCGAGCAGGAGAGGACAAGTTGTTGTTCTATTGGTATGTACTCAGGCTTTATAGTGTTTGAAAGAACGTTCTTTCAAGTTCATATAAAAATGTAGCATTTTATTTCCAAAGTGTAGTAAATCTTTGTTTTCTCACAGCAGGGTGATTGCACTACAAGGCTGCAATTTTTATTTGCCCATCAAGTGGGCTTTTGGTAGAAATGACACACCACCAGCAGCATGTTGTCCACGCGAGGGGGGGGGGGGGGAGGTGAGAGCGGAAGAGGACAAGTTGTTCTTCTATTGATATGTACTCAGGCTTTATAGTGTTTGAAAGAATGTTCTTTCAAGTTCATATCAGAATGTAGCATTTTATATCCAAACTGTAGTAAATCTTTTATTTCTCACAGCAGGGTGATCGCACTACAAGGCTGCAATTTTTATTTGCCCCTCAAGTGGGCTTTTGGTGGAAATGACACACCACCAGCAGCATGTTGTCCACGAGAGTGGGGTGGGATGGGGGGGCGAGCAGGAGAGGACAAGTCGTTCTTCTATTGATATGTACTCAGGCTTTATAGTGTTTGAAAGAATGTTTGTTCAAGTTCATATAAGAATGTAGCATTTTATTTCCAAAGTGTAGTAAGTCTTTGTTTTCTCACAGCAGGGTGATCGCACTACAAGGCTCTAATCTTTTTTGCCCATCAAGTGGGCTTTTGGTGGAAATGACTCACCACCAACAGCATGTTGTCCGCGAGAGGGGGGGTGCGATGGGGGGGGGGGGGGGGTGAGCAGATGAGGACAAGTTGTTCTTCTATTGGTATGTACTCAGGCTTTATAGTGTTTTAAAGAATGTTCGATCAAATTCATATAAGAACGTGGCATTTTATTTACAAAATGCAGTAAATCTTTGTTTTCTCACAGCAGGGTGATCGCACTACAAGGCTGCAATTTTTATTTGCCCATCATGTGGGATTTTGGTGGAAATGACACACCACCAGCAGCATGTTGTCCACGAGAGGGGGGTGGGATGGCGGGGTGAGCAGGATAGGACAAGTTGTTCTTCTATTGGTATGTACTCAGGCTTAATAGTGTTTGAAAGAATGTTCTTTCAAGTTCATATAAGAATGTAGCATTTTATTTCCAAAGTGTAGTAAATCTTTGTTTTCTCACAGCAGGGTGATCGCACTACAAGGCTGCAATTTTTATTCGTCCATCAAGTGGGCTTTTGGTGGAAATGACACACCACCAGCAGCATGTTGTCCACGAGAGGGGGGTGTAATAGGGGGGCGAGCAGGATGGGACAAGTTGTTCTTCTATTGGTATGTACTCAGGCTCTATAGTGTTTGAAAGAATGTTCGTTCAAGTTCATATAAGAATGTAGCAATTTATTTCCAAAGTGTAGTAAATCTTTGTTTTCTCACAGCAGGGTGATCGCACTACAATGCTGCAATTTTTATTTGCCCATCAAGTGGGCTTTTGGTGGAAATGACAAACCACCACCAGCATGTTGTCCACGAGAGGGGGGTGGGATGGGGGGGCGAGCAGGAGAGGACAAGTAGTTCTTCTATTGGTCTGTACTCAGGCTTTATAGTGTTTGAAAGTGTGTTCTTTCAAGTTCATATACGAATGTAGCATTTTATTTTCAAAGTGTAGTAAATCTTTGTTTTCTCACAGCTGGGTGATCGCACTACAAGGCTGCAATTTTTATTTGCCCATCAAGTGGGCATTTGGTGGAAATGACACACCACCAGCAGCATGTCGTCCACGAGAGGGTGGTGTGAAGGGGGGGCGAGCAGGAGAGGACAAGTTGTTCTTCTATTGGTATGTACTCAGGCTTAATAGTGTTTGAAAGAATGTTCTTTCAAGTTCATATAAGAATGTAGCATTTTATTTCCAAAGTGTAGTAAATCTTTGTTTTCTCGCAGCAGGGTGATCGCACTACAAGGCTGCAATTTTTATTTGCCCATCAAGTGGCCTTTTGGTGGAAATAACACACCACCAGCAGCATGTTGTCCACGAGACGGGGGGGGAGGTGAGAGCGGAAGAGGACAAGTTGTTTTCCTATTGATATGTACTCAGGCTTTATAGTGCTTGAAAGAATGTTCTTTCAAGTTCATATCAGAATGTAGCATTTTATTTCCAAAGTGTAGTAAATCTTTGTTTTCTCACAGCAGGGTGATCGCTTTACAAGGCTGCAATTTTTATTTGCCCATCAAGTGGGCATTTGGTGGAAATGACACACCACCAGCAGCATGTTGTCCACGAGAGGGGGGGTGGGATGGGGGGGCGAGCAGGAGAGGACAAGTTGTTCTTCTATTGGTATGTACTCAGGCTTTATAGTGTTTGAAAGAATGTTCTTTCAAGTTCATATAAGAATGTAGCATTTTATTTCCAAAGTGTAGTAAATATTTGTTTTCTCACAGCAGGGTGATCGCAGTACAAGGCTGCAATTTTTATTTGCCCATCAAGTGGGCTTTTGGTGGAAATGACACACCACCAGCAGCATGTTGTCCACGAGAGGGGGGGGGGGGGGGGGAGGTGAGAGCGGAAGAGGACAAGTTGTTCTTCTATTGATATGTACTCAGGCTTTATAGTGTTTGAAAGAATGTTCTTTCAAGTTCATATCAGAAAGTAGCATTTTATATCCAAACTGTAGTAAATCTTTTATTTCTCACAGCAGGGTGATCGCACTACAAGGCTGCAATTTTTATTTGCCCCTCAAGTGGGCTTTTGGTGGAAATGACACACCACCAGCAGCATGTTGTCCACGAGAGTGGGGTGGGATGGGGGGGCGAGCAGGAGAGGACAAGTCGTTCTTCTATTGATATGTACTCAGGCTTTATAGTGTTTGAAAGAATGTTTGTTCAAGTTCATATAAGAATGTAGCATTTTATTTCCAAAGTGTAGTAAGTCTTTGTTTTCTCACAGCAGGGTGATCGCACTACAAGGCTCTAATCTTTTTTGCCCATCAAGTGGGCTTTTGGTGGAAATGACTCACCACCAACAGCATGTTGTCCGCGAGAGGGGGGGTGCGATGGGGGGGGGGGGGGGGGGTGAGCAGATGAGGACAAGTTGTTCTTCTATTGGTATGTACTCAGGCTTTATAGTGTTTTAAAGAATGTTCGATCAAATTCATATAAGAACGTGGCATTTTATTTACAAAATGCAGTAAATCTTTGTTTTCTCACAGCAGGGTGATCGCACTACAAGGCTGCAATTTTTATTTGCCCATCATGTGGGATTTTGGTGTGAATGACACACCACCAGCAGCATGTTGTCCACGAGAGGGGGGTGGGATGGCGGGGTGAGCAGGATAGGACAAGTTGTTCTTCTATTGGTATGTACTCAGGCTTAATAGTGTTTGAAAGAATGTTCTTTCAAGTTCATATAAGAATGTAGCATTTTATTTCCAAAGTGTAGTAAATCTTTGTTTTCTCACAGCAGGGTGATCGCACTACAAGGCTGCAATTTTTATTCGTCCATCAAGTGGGCTTTTGGTGGAAATGACACACCACCAGCAGCATGTTGTCCACGAGAGGGGGGTGTAATAGGGGGGCGAGCAGGATGGGACAAGTTGTTCTTCTATTGGTATGTACTCAGGCTCTATAGTGTTTGAAAGAATGTTCGTTCAAGTTCATATAAGAATGTAGCGTTTTATTTCCAAAGTGTAGTAAATCTTTGTTTTCTCACAGCAGGGTGATCGCACTACAAGGCTGCAATTTTTATTTGCCCATCAAGTGGGCTTTTGGTGGAAATGACAAACCACCACCAGCATGTTGTCCACGAGAGGGGGGTGGGATGGGGGGGCGAGCAGAAGAGGACAAGTAGTTCTTCTATTGGTATGTACTCAGGCTTTATAGTGTTTGAAAGAATGTTCTTTCAAGTTCATATACGAATGTAGCATTTTATTTCCTAAGTGTAGTAAATTTTTGTTTTCTCACGGCAGGGTGATCGCACTACAAGGCTGCAATTTTATTTTGCCCATCAAGTGGGCATTTGGTGGAAATGACACACCACCAGCAGCATGTCGTCCACGAGGGGGTGGTGTGAAGGGGGGGCGAGCAGGAGAGGACAAGTTGTTCTTCTATTGGTATGTACTCAGGCTTAATAGTGTTTGAAAGAGTGTTCTTTCAAGTTCATATAAGGATGTAGCATTTTATTTCCAAAGTGTAGTTAATCTTTGTTTTCTCGCAGCAGGGTGATCGCACTACAAGGCTGCAATTTTTATTTGCCCATCAAGTGGCCTTTTGGTGGAAATAACACACCACCAGCAGCATGTTGTCCACGAGACGGGGGGGGGGAGGTGAGAGCGGAAGAGGACAAGTTGTTCTCCTATTGATATGTACTCAGGCTTTATAGTGTTTGAAAGAATGTTCTTTCAAGTTCATATCAGAATGTAGCATTTTATTTCCAAAGTGTAGTAAATCTTTGTTTTCTCACAGCAGGGTGATCGCACTACAAGGCTGCAATTTTTATTTGCCCATCAAGTGGGCATTTGGTGGAAATGACACACCACCAGCAGCATGTTGTCCACGAGAGGGGGGTGGGATGGGGGGGCGAGCAGGAGAGGACAAGTTGTTCTTCTATTGGTATGTACTCAGGCTTTATAGTGTTTGAAAGAATGTTCTTTCAAGTTCATATACGAAAGTAGCATTTTATTTCCAAAGTGTAGTAAATCTTTGTTTTCTCACAGCAGGGTGATCGCACTACAAGGCTGCAATTTTATTTTGCCCATCAAGTGGGCATTTGGTGGAAATGACACACCACCAGCAGCATGTCGTCCACGAGGGGGTGGTGTGAAGGGGGGGCGAGCAGGAGAGGACAAGTTGTTCTTCTATTGGTATGTACTCAGGCTTAATAGTGTTTGAAAGAGTGTTCTTTCAAGTTCATATAAGGATGTAGCATTTTATTTCCAAAGTGTAGTTAATCTTTGTTTTCTCGCAGCAGGGTGATCGCACTACAAGGCTGCAATTTTTATTTGCCCATCATGTGGGATTTTGGTGTGAATGACACACCACCAGCAGCATGTTGTCCACGAGAGGGGTGTGGGTTGGGGGGGCGAGCAGGATAGGACAAGTTGTTCTTCTATTGGTATGTACTCAGGCTTTATAGTGTTTCAAAGAATGTTCTTTCAAGTTCATATCAGAATGTAGCATTTTATATCCAAACTGTAGTAAATCTTTGATTTCTCACAGCAGGGTGATCGCACTACAAGGCTGCAATTTTTATTTGCCCCTCAAGTGGGCTTTTGGTGGAAATGACACACCATCACCAGCATGTTGTTCACGAGAGGGGGGTGGGATGGGGGGGCGAGCAGGAGAAGACAAGTTGTTCTTCTACTGGTATGTACTCAGGCTTAATAGTGTTTGAAAGAATGTTCTTTCAAATTCATATAGGAATGTAGCATCTTATTTCCAAAGTGTAGTACATCTTTGTTTTCTCACAGCAGGGTGATCGCACTACAAGGCTGCAATTTTTATTTGTCCATCAAGTGGGCTTTTGGTGGAAATGACATACCACCAGCAGCATGTTGTCCACGAGAGGGGGGGGGGGGGGGGGGGAGGTGAGAGCGGAAGAGGACAAGTTGTTCTTCTATTGATATGTACTCAGGCTTTATAGTGTTTGAAAGAATGTTCTTTCAAGTTCATATAAGAATGTAGCATTTTATTACCAAAGTGTAGTAAATCTTTGTTTTCTCACAACACTGTGATCGCACTACAAGGCTGCAATTTTTATTTGCCCATCAAGTGGGCTTTTGGCGGAAATGACACACCACCACCAGCATATTGTTCACGAGAGGGGGGTGGGATGGGGGGGCGAGCAGGAGAGGACAAGTTGTTCTTCTATTGGTATGTACTCAGGCTTTATGGTGTTTGAAAGAATGTTCTTTCAAGTTCATATAGGAATGTAGCATTTTATTTCCAAAGTGTAGTAAATCTTTGTTTTCTCACAGCAGGGTGATTGCACTACAAGGCTGCAATTTTTACTTGTCCATCAAGTGGGCATTTGGTGGAAGTAACACACCACCACCAGCATGTTGTCCACGAGAGGGGTGTGGGTTGGGGGGTCGAGCAGGATAGGACAAGTTGTTCTTCTATTGGTATGTACTCAGGCTTTATAGTGTTTCAAAGAATGTTCTTTCAAGTTCATATCAGAATGTAGCATTTTATATCCAAACTGTAGTAAATCTTTGATTTCTCACTGCAGGGGGATCGCACTACAAGGCTGCAATTTTTATTTGCCCCTCAAGTGGGCTTTTGGTGGAAATGACACACCACGAGCAGCATGTTGTCCACGAGGGGGGGGTGGGATGGGGGGGCGAGCAGGAGAAGACAAGTTGTTCTTCTACTGGTATGTACTCAGGCTTAATAGTGTTTGAAAGAATGTTCTTTCAAGTTCATATAAGAATGTAGCATTTTATTTCCAAAGTGTAGTAAATCTTTGTTTTCTCACTGCAGAGTGATCGCACTACAAGGCTGCAATTTTTATTTGCCCATCAAGTGGGCTTTTGGTGGAAATGACACACCACCAGCAGCATGTTGTCCACGAGAGTGGGGTGGGATGGGGGGGCGAGCAGGAGAGGACAAGTCGTTCTTCTATTGATATGTACTCAGGCTTTATAGTGTTTGAAAGAATGTTTGTTCAAGTTCATATAAGAATGTAGCATTTTATTTCCAAAGTGTAGTAAGTCTTTGTTTTCTCACAGCAGGGTGATCGCACTACAAGGCTCTAATCTTTTTTGCCCATCAAGTGGGTTTTTGGTGGAAATGACTCACCACCAACAGCATGTTGTCCGCGAGAGGGGGGGTGCGATGCGGGGGGGGGGGGGGGTGAGCAGATGAGGACAAGTTGTTCTTCTATTGGTATGTACTCAGGCTTTATAGTGTTTTAAAGAATGTTCAATCAAATTCATATAAGAACGTGGCATTTTATTTACAAAATGTAGTAAATCTTTGTTTTCTCACAGCAGGGTGATCGCACTACAAGGCTGCAATTTTTATTTGCCCATCATGTGGGATTTTGGTGGAAATGACACACCACCAGCAGCATGTTGTCCACGAGAGGGGGGTGGGATGGCGGGGCGAGCAGGATAGGACAAGTTGTTCTTCTATTGGTATGTACTCAGGCGTAATAGTGTTTGAAAGAATGTTCTTTCAAGTTCATATAAGAATGTAGCATTTTATTTCCAAAGTGTAGTAAATCATTGTTTTCTCACAGCAGGGTGATCGCACTACAAGGCTGCAATTTTTATTCGTCCATCAAGTGGGCTTTTGGTGGAAATGACACACCACCAGCAGCATGTTGTCCACGAGAGGGGGGTGTAATAGGGGGGCGAGCAGGATGGGACAAGTTGTTCTTCTATTGGTATGTACTCAGGCTCTATAGTGTTTGAAAGAATGTTCGTTCAAGTTCATATAAGAATGTAGCAATTTATTTCCAAAGTGTAGTAAATCTTTGTTTTCTCACAGCAGGGTGATCGCACTACAAGGCTGCAATTTTTATTTGCCCATTAAGTGGGCTTTTGGCGGAAATGACAAACCACCACCAGCATGTTGTCCACGAGAGGGGGGTGGGATGGGGGGGCGAGCAGAAGAAGACAAGTAGTTCTTCTATTGGTATGTACTCAGGCTTTATAGTGTTTGAAAGAATGTTCTTTCAAGTTCATATACGAATGTAGCATTTTATTTCCAAAGTGTAGTAAATCTTTGTTTTCTCACGGCAGGGTGATCGCACTACAAGGCTGCAATTTTTATTTGCCCATCAAGTGGGCATTTGGTGGAAATGACACACCACCAGCAGCATGTCGTCCACGAGTGGGTGGTGTGAAGGGGGGGCGAGCAGGAGAGGAGAAGTTGTTCTTCTATTGGTATGTACTCAGGCTTAATAGTGTTTGAAAGAATGTTCTTCCAAGTTCATATAAGAATGTAGCATTTTATTTCCAAAGTGTAGTAAATCTTTGTTTTCTCACGGCAGGGTGATCGCACTACAAGGCTGCAATTTTTATTTGCCCATCAAGTGGCCTTTTGGTGGAAATAACACACCACCAGCAGCATGTTGTCCACGAGACGGGGGGGGAGGTGAGAGCGGAAGAGGACAAGTTGTTCTCCTATTGATATGTACTCAGGCTTTATAGTGTTTGAAAGAATGTTCTTTCAAGTTCATATCAGAATGTAGCATTTTATTTCCAAAGTGTAGTAAATCTTTGTTTTCTCACAGCAGGGTGATCGCACTACAAGGCTGCAATTTTTATTTGCCCATCAAGTGGGCTTTTGGTAGAAATGACACGCCACCAGCAGCATGTTGTCCACGAGAGGGGGGGGGGGGGAGGTGAGAGCGGAAGAGGACAAGTTGTTCTTCTATTGATATGTTCTCAGGCTTTATAGTGTTTGAAAGAATGTTCTTTCAAGTTCATATAGGAATGTAGCATTTTATTTCCAAGTGTAGTAAATCTTTGTCTTCTCACAGCAGGGTGATTGCACTACAAGGCTGCAATTTTTACTTGTCCATCAAGTGGGATTTTGGTGGAAGTAACACACCACCACCAGCATGTTGTCCACGAGAGGGGTGTGGGGTGGGGGGGCGAGCAGGATAGGACAAGTTGTTCTTCTATTGGTATGTACTCAGGCTTTATAGTGTTTCAAAGAATGTTCTTTCAAGTTCATATCAGAATGTAGCATTTTATATCCAAACTGTAGTAAATCTTTGATTTCTCACAGCAGGGTGATCACACTACAAGGCTGCAATTTTTATTTGCCCATCAAGTGGGCTTTTGGTGGAAATGACACACCACCAGCAGCATGTTGTCCACGAGAGTGGGGTGGGATGGGGGGGCGAGCGGGAGAGGACAAGTCGTTCTTCTATTGATATGTACTCAGGCTTTATAGTGTTTGAAAGAATGTTCTTTCAACTTCATATAAGAATGTAGCATTTTATTTCCAAAGTGTAGTAAATCTTTGTTTTCTCACAGCAGGGTGATCGCACTACAAGGCTGCAATTTTTATTTGTCCATCAAGTGGGCTTTTGGTGGAAATGACACACCACCAGCAGCATGTTGTCCACGAGAGGGTGGTGGGATGGGGGAAGCGAGCAGGAGAGGACAAGTTGTTCTTCTATTGATATGTACTCAGGCTTTATAGTGTTTGAAAGAATGTTCTTTCAAATTCATATAGGAATGTAGCATCTTATTTCCAAAGTGTAGTAAATCTTTGTTTTCTCACAGCAGGGTGATCGCACTACAAGGCTGCAATTTTTATTTGTCCATCAAGTGGGCTTTTGGTGGAAATGACATACCACCAGCAGCATGTTGTCCACGAGAGGGGGGGGGGGGGGGGAGGTGAGAGCGGAAGAGAACAAGTTGTTCTTCTATTGATATGTACTCAGGCTTTATAGTGTTTGAAAGAATGTTCTTTCAAGTTCATATAAGAATGTAGCATTTTATTTCCAAAGTGTAGTAAATCTTTGTTTTCTCACAGCAGGGTGATTGCACTACAAGGCTGCAATTTTTACTTGTCCATCAAGTGGGCATTTGGTGGAAGTAACACACCACCACCAGCATGTTGTCCACGAGAGGGGTGTGGGTTGGGGGGGCGAGCAGGATAGGACAAGTTGTTCTTCTATTGGTATGTACTCAGGCTTTATAGTGTTTCAAAGAATGTTCTTTCAAGTTCATATCAGAATGTAGCATTTTATATCCAAACTGTAGTAAATCTTTGATTTCTCACAGCAGGGTGATCGCACTACAAGGCTGCAATTTTTATTTGCCCCTCAAGTGGGCTTTTGGTGGAAATGACACACCACCAGCAGCATGTTGTCCACGAGAGGGGGGTGGGATGGGGGGGCGAGCAGGAGAAGACAAGTTGTTCTTCTACTGGTATGTACTCAGGCTTAATAGTGTTTGAAAGAAAGTTCTTTCAAGTTCATATAAGAATGTAGCATTTTATTTCCAAAGTGTAGTAAATCTTTGTTTTCTCACAGCAGAGTGATCGCACTACAAGGCTGCAATTTTTATTTGCCCATCAAGTGGGCTTTTGGTGGAAATGACACACCACCAGCAGCATGTTGTCCACGAGAGTGGGGTGGGATGGGGGGGCGAGCAGGAGAGGACAAGTCGTTCTTCTATTGATATGTACTCAGGCTTTATAGTGTTTGAAAGAATGTTTGTTCAAGTTCATATATGAATGTAGCATTTTATTTCCAAAGTGTTGTAAGTCTTTGTTTTCTCACAGCAGGGTGATCGCACTACAAGGCTCTAATTTTTTTTGCCCATCAAGTGGGCTTTTGGTGGAAATGACTCACCACCAACAGCATGTTGTCCGCGAGAGTGGGGGTGCGATGGGGGGGGGGGGGGGGGGGTGAGCGGATGAGGACAAGTTGTTCTTCTATTGGTATGTACTCAGGCTTTATAGTGATTTAAAGAATGTTCGATCAAATTCATATAAGATTGTGGCATTTTATTTACAAAATGCAGTAAATCTTTGTTTTCTCACAGCAGGGTGATCGCACTACAAGGCTGCAATTTTTATTTGCCCATCATGTGGGATTTTGGTGGAAATGACACACCACCAGCAGCATGTTGTCCACGAGAGGGGGGTGGGATGGCGGGGCGAGCAGGATAGGACAAGTTGTTCTTCTATTGGTATGTACTCAGGCTTAATAGTGTTTGAAAGAACGTTCTTTCAAGTTCATATAAGAATGTAGCATTTTATTTCAAAAGTGTAGTAAATCTTTGTTTTCTCACAGCAGGGTGATCGCACTACAAGGCTGCAATTTTTATTCGTCCATCAAGTGGGCTTTTGGTGGAAATGACACACCACCAGCAGCATGTTGTCCACGAGAGGGGGGTGTAATAGGGGGGCGAGCAGGATGGGACAAGTTGTTCTTCTATTGGTATGTACTCAGGCTCTATAGTGTTTGAAAGAATGTTCGTTCAAGTTCATATAAGAATGTAGCAATTTATTTCCAAAGTGTAGTAAATCTTTGTTTTCTCACAGCAGGGTGATCGCACTACAAGGCTGCAATTTTTATTTGCCCATCAAGTGGGCTTTTGGTGGAAATGACAAACCACCACCAGCATGTTGTCCACGAGAGGGGGGTGGGATGGGGGGGCGAGCAGGAGAGGACAAGTAGTTCTTCTATTGGTATGTACTCAGGCTTTATAGTGTTTGAAAGAATGTTCTTTCAAGTTCATATAAGAATGTAGCATTTTATTTCCAATGTGTAGTAAATCTTTGTTTTCTCACAGCAGAGTGATCGCACTACAAGGCTGCAATTTTTATTTGCCCATCAAGTGGGCTTTTGGTGGAAATGACACACCACCAGCAGCATGTTGTCCACGAGAGTGGGGTGGGATGAGGGGGCGAGCAGGAGAGGACAAGTCGTTCTTCTATTGATATGTACTCAGGCTTTATAGTGTTTGAAAGAATGTTTGTTCAAGTTCATATAAGAATGTAGCATTTTATTTCCAAAGTGTTGTAAGTCTTTGTTTTCTCACAGCAGGGTGATCGCACTACAAGGCTCTAATTTTTTTTGCCCATCAAGTGGGCTTTTGGTGGAAATGACTCACCACCAACAGCATGTTGTCCACGAGAGTGGGGGTGCAATGGGGGGGGGGGGGCTGAGCGGATGAGGACAAGTTGTTCTTCTATTGGTATGTACTCAGGCTTTATAGTGTTTTAAAGAATGTTCGATCAAATTCATATAAGATTGTGGCATTTTATTTACAAAATGCAGTAAATCTTTGTTTTCTCACAGCAGGGTGATCGCACTACAAGGCTGCAATTTTTATTTGCCCATCATGTGGGATTTTGGTGGAAATGACACACCACCAGCAGCATGTTGTTCACGAGAGGGGGGTGGGATGGGGGGGCGAGCAGGAGAGGACAAGTTGTTCTTCTATTGGTATGTACTCAGGCTTTATAGTGTTTGAAAGAATGTTCTTTCAAGTTCATATAGGAATGTAGCATTTTATTTCCAAAGTGTAGTAAATCTTTGTTTTCTCACAGCAGGGTGATTGCACTACAAGGCTGCAATTTTTACTTGTCCATCAAGTGGGCATTTGGTGGAAGTAACACACCACCACTAGCATGTTGTCCACGAGAGGGGTGTGGGTTGGGGGGGCGAGCAGGATAGGACAAGTTGTTCTTCTATTGGTATGTACTCAGGCTTTATAGTGTTTCAAAGAATGTTCTTTCAGGTTCATATCAGAATGTAGCATTTTATATCCAAACTGTAGTAAATCTTTGATTTCTCACAGCAGGGTGATCGCACTACAAGGCTGCAATTTTTATTTGCCCCTCAAGTGGGCTTTTGCTGGAAATGACACACCACCAGCAGCATGTTGTCCACGAGAGGGGGGTGGGATGGGGGGGCGAGCAGGAGAAGACAAGTTGTTCTTCTACTGGTATGTACTCAGGCTTAATAGTGTTTGAAAGAAAGTTCTTTCAAGTTCATATAAGAATGTAGCATTTTATTTCCAAAGTGTAGTAAATCTTTGTTTTCTCACAGCAGAGTGATCGCACTACAAGGCTGCAATTTTTATTTGCCCATCAAGTGGGCTTTTGGTGGAAATGACACACCACCAGCAGCATGTTGTCCATGAGAGTGGGGTGGGATGGGGGGGCGAGTAGGAGAGGACAAGTCGTTCTTCTATTGATAGGTACTCAGGCTTTATAGTGTTTGAAAGAATGTTTGTTCAAGTTCATATAAGAATGTAGCATTTTATTTCCAAAGTGTTGTAAGTCTTTGTTTTCTCACAGCAGGGTGATCGCACTACAAGGCTCTAATTTTTTTTGCCCATCAAGTGGGCTTTTGGTGGAAATGACTCACCACCAACAGCATGTTGTCCACGAGAGTGGGGGTGCGATGGGGGGGGGGGGGGGGGTGGGTGAGCGGATGAGGACAAGTTGTTCTTCTATTGGTATGTACTCAGGCTTTATAGTGTTTTAAAGAATGTTCGATCAAATTCATATAAGATTGTGGCATTTTATTTACAAAATGCAGTAAATCTTTGTATTCTCACAGCAGGGTGATCGCACTACAAGGCTGCAATTTTCATTTGCCCATCATGTGGGATTTTGGTGGAAATGACACACCACCAGCAGCATGTTGTCCACGAGAGGGGGGTGGGATGGCGGGGCGAGCAGGATAGGACAAGTTGTTCTTCTATTGGTATGTACTCAGGCTTAATAGTGTTTGAAAGAATGTTCTTTCAAGTTCATATAAGAATGTAGCATTTTATTTCCAAAGTGTAGTAAATCTTTGTTTTCTCACAGCAGGGTGATCGCACTACAAGGCTGCAATTTTTATTCGTCCATCAAGTGGGTTTTTGGTGGAAATGACACACCACCAGCAGCATGTTGTCCACGAGAGGGGGGTGTAATAGGGGGGCGAGCAGGATGGGACAAGTTGTTCTTCTATTGGTATGTACTCAGGCTCTATAGTGTTTGAAAGAATGTTCGTTCAAGTTCATATAAGAATGTAGCAATTTATTTCCAAAGTGTAGTAAATCTTTGTTTTCTCACAGCAGGGTGATCGCACTACAAGGCTGCAATTTTTATTTGCCCATCAAGTGGGCTTTTGGTGGAAATGACAAACCACCACCAGCATGTTGTCCACGAGAGGGGGGTGGGATGGGGGGGCGAGCAGGAGAGGACAAGTAGTTCTTCTATTGGTATGTACTCAGGCTTTATAGTGTTTGAAAGAATGTTCTTTCAAGTTCATATACGAATGTAGCATTTTATTTCCAAAGTGTAGTAAATCTTTGTTTTCTCACAGCAGGGTGATCGCACTACAAGGCTGCAATTTTTATTTGCCCATCAAGTGGGCATTTGGTGGAAATGACACACCACCAGCAGCATGTCGTCCACGAGAGGGTGGTGTGAAGGGGGGGCGAGCAGGAGAGGACAAGTTGTTCTTCTATTGGTATGTACTCAGGCTTAATAGTGTTTGAAAGAATGTTCTTTCAAGTTCATATAAGAATGTAGCATTTTATTTCCAAAGTGTAGTAAATCTTTGTTTTCTCGCAGCAGGGTTATCGCACTACAAGGCTGCAATTTTTATTTGTCCATCAAGTGGGCTTTTGGTGGAAATGACACACCACCAGCAGCATGTTGTCCATGAGAGGGGGGTGTAATAGGGGGGCGAGCAGGATGGGACAAGTTGTTCTTCTATTGGTATGTACTCAGGCTCTATAGTGTTTGAAAGAATGTTCTTTCAAGTTCATATCAGAATGTAGCATTTTATTTCCAAAGTGTAGTAAATCTTTGTTTTCTCACAGCAGGGTGATCGCAGTACAAGGCTGCATTTTTTATTTGCCCATCAAGTGGGCTTTTGGTGGAAATGGCACACCACCAGCAGCATGTTGTCCACGAGAGGGGGGTGGGATGGGGGGGCGAGCAGGAGAGGACAAGTTGTTCTTCTATAGGTATTTACTCAGGCTTTATAGTGTTTGAAAGAACATTCTTTCAAGTTCATATAAGAATGTAGCATTTTATTTCTAAAGTGTAGTAAATCTTTGTTTTCTCACAGCAGGGTGATTGCACTACAAGGCTGCAATTTTTATTTGCCCATCAAGTGGGCTTTTGGTGGAAATGACACACCACCAGCAGCATGTTGTCCACGAGAGGAGGGTGGGGGGGAGGTGAGAGCGGAAGAGGACAAGTTTTTCTTCTATTGATATGTACTCAGGCTTTATAGTGTTTGAAAGAATGTTCTTTCAAGTTCATAGAGGAATGTAGCATTTTATTTCCAAAGTGTAGTAAATCTTTGTTTTCTCACAGCAGGGTGATCGCACTACAAGGCTGCAATTTTTACTTGTCCATCAAGTGGGCATTTGGTGGAAGTAACACAGCACCACCAGCATGTTGTCCACGAGAGGGGTGTGGGTTGGGGGGGCGAGCAGGATAGGAGAAGTTGTTCTTCTATTGGTATGTACTCAGGCTTTATAGTGTTTGAAAGAATGTTCTTTCAAGTTCATATCAGAATGTAGCATTTTATATCCAAACTGTAGTAAATCTTTGTTTTCTCACAGCAGGGTGATCGCACTACAAGGCTGCAATTTTTATTTGCCCATCAAGTGGGCTTTTGGTGGAAATGACACACCACCAGCAGCATGTTGTCCACGAGAGTGGGGTGGGATGGGGGGGCGAGCAGGAGAGGACAAGTTGTTCTTCTATTGATATGTGCTCAGGCTTTATAGTGTTTGAAAGAATGTTCTTTCAAGTTCATATAAGAATGTAGCATTTTATTTCCAAAGTGAAGTAAATCTTTGTTTTGTCACAGCAGGGTGATCGCACTACAAGGCTGCAATTTTTATTTGTCCATCAAGTGGGCTTTTGGTGGAAATGACACACCACCAGCAGCATGTTGTCCACGAGAGGGTGGTGGGATGGGGGGGTGAGCAGGAGAGGACAAGTTGTTCTTCTATTGATATGTTCTCAGGCTTTATAGTGTTTGAAAGAATGTTCTTTCAAGTTCATATAGGAATGTAGCATTTTATTTCCAAAGTGTAGTAAATCTTTGTTTTCTCACAGCAGGGTGATCGCACTACAAGGCTGCAATTTTTATTTGTCCATCAGGTGGTCTTTTGGTGGAAATGACACACCACCAGCAGCATGTTGTCCACGAGAGGGGGGGGGGGGGGGAGGTGAGATAGGAAGAGAACAAGTTGTTCTTCTATTGATATGTACTCAGGCTTTATTGTGATTGAAAGAATGTTCTTTCAAGTTCATATAAGAATGTAGCATTTTATTTCCAAAGTGTAGTAAATCTTTGTTTTCTCACAGCAGGGTGATCGCACTACAAGGCTGCAATTTTTATTTGTCCATCAAGTGGGCTTTTGGTGGAAATGACACACCACCAGCAGCATGTTGTCCACGAGAGGGGGGTGTAATAGGGGCGCGAGCAGGATGGGACAAGTTGTTCTTCTATTGGTATGTACTCAGGCTCTATAGTATTTGAAAGAATGTTCGTTCAAGTTCATATAAGAATGTAGCAATTTATTTCCAAAGTGTAGTAAATCTTTGTTTTCTCACAGCAGGGTGATCGCACTACAAGGCTGCAATTTTTATTTGCCCATCAAGTGGGCTTTTGGTGGAAATGACAAACCACCACCAGCATGTTGTCCACGAGAGGGGGTGGGATGGGGGGGCGAGCAGGAGAGGACAAGTTTTTCTTCTATTGGTATGTACCCAGGCTTTATAGTGTTTGAAAGAATGTTCTTTCAAGTTCATATACGAATGTAGCATTTTATTTCCAAAGTGTAGTAAATCTTTGTTTTCTCACAGCAGGGTGATCGCACTACAAGGCTGCAATTTTTATTTGCCCATCAAGTGGGCATTTGGTGGAAATGACACACCACCAGCAGCATGTTGTCCACGAGAGGGTGGTGGGATGGGAGGGCGAGCAGGAGAGGACAAGTTGTTCTTCTATTGGTATGTACTCAGGCTTAATAGTGTTTGAAAGAATGTTCTTTCAAGTTCATATAAGATTGTAGCATTTTATTTCCAAAGTGTAGTAAATCTTTGTTTTCTCGCAGCAGGGTGATCGCACTACAAGGCTGCAATTTTATTTGCCCATCAAGTGGCTATTTGGTGGAAATAACACCCCACCAGCAGCATGTTGTCCACGAGAGGGGGGGGGGGGGAGGTGAGAGCGGAAGAGGACAAGTTGTTCTCCTATTGATATGTACTCAGGCTTAATAGTGTTTGAAAGAATGTTCTTTCAAGTTCGTATCAGAATGTAGCATTTTATTTCCAAAGTGTAGTAAATCTTTGTTTTCTCACAGGAGGGTGATCGCACTACAAGGCTGCTATTTTTATTTGCCTATCAAGTGGGCTTTTGCTGGAAATGACACACCACCACCAGCATGTTGTCCATGAGAGGGGGGTGGGATGGGAGGGCGAGCAGGAGAGGACAAGTTGTTCTTCTATAGGTATGTACTCAGGCTTTATAGTGTTTGAAAGAACATTCTTTCAAGTTCATATAAGAATGTAGCATTTTATTTCCAAAGTGTAGTAAATCTTTGTTTCCTCACAGCAGGGTGATTGCACTACAAGGCTGCAATTTTTATTTGCCCATCAAGTGGGCTTTTGGTGGAAATGACACACCACCAGCAGCATGTTGTCCACGAGAGGAGGGTGGGGGGGAGGTGAGAGCGGAAGAGGACAAGTTGTTCTTCTATTGATATGTACTCAGGCTTTATAGTGTTTGAAAGAATGTTCTTTCAAGTTCATAGAGGAATGTAGCATTTTATTTCCAAAGTGTAGTAAATCTTTGTTTTCTCACAGCAGGGTGATCGCACTACAAGGCTGCAATTTTTACTTGTCCATCAAGTGGGCATTTGGTGGAAGTAACACACCACCACCAGCATGTTGTCCACGAGAGGGGTGTGGGTTGGGGGGGCGAGCAGGATAGGAGAAGTTGTTCTTCTATTGGTATGTACTCAGGCTTTATAGTGTTTAAAGAATGTTCTTTCAAGTTCATATCAGAATGTAGCATTTTATATCCAAACTGTAGTAAATCTTTGTTTTCTCACAGCAGGGTGATCGCACTACAAGGCTGCAATTTTTATTTGCCCATCAAGTGGGCTTTTGGTGGAAATGACACACCACCAGCAGCATGTTGTCCACGAGAGTGGGGTGGGATGGGGGGGCGAGCAGGAGAGGACAAGTTGTTCTTCTATTGATATGTGCTCAGGCTTTATAGTGTTTGAAAGAATGTTCTTTCAAGTTCATATAAGAATGTAGCATTTTATATCCAAAGTGAAGTAAATCTTTGTTTTGTCACAGCAGGGTGATCGCACTACAAGGCTGCAATTTTTATTTGTCCATCAAGTGGGCTTTTGGTGGAAATGACACACCACCAGCAGCATGTTGTCCACGAGAGGGTGGTGGGATGGGGGGGGGCGAGCAGGAGAGGACAAGTTGTTCTTCTATTGATATGTTCTCAGGCTTTATAGTTTTTGAAAGAATGTTCTTTCAAGTTCATATAGGAATGTAGCATTTTATTTCCAAAGTGTAGTGAATCTTTGTTTTCTCACAGCAGGGTGATCGCACTACAAGGCTGCAATTTTTATTTGTCCATCAAGTGGGCTTTTGATGGAAATGACATACCACCAGCAGCATGTTGTCCACGAGGGGCGGGGGGGGGGGGAGGTGAGAGCGGAAGAGAACAAGTTGTTCTTCTACTGATATGTACTCAGGCTTTATACTGTTTGAAAGAATGTTCTTTCAAGTTCATATAGGAATGTAGCATTTTATTTCCAAAGTGTAGTAAATCTTTGTTTTCTCACAGCAGGGTGATCGCACTACAAGGCTGCAATTTTTATTTGTCCATCAGGTGGTCTTTTGGTGGAAATGACACACCACCAGCAGCATGTTGTCCACGAGAGGGGGGGGGGGGGGGGGGAGGTGAGAGCGGAAGAGAACAAGTTGTTCTTCTATTGATATGTACTCAGGCTTTATAGTGTTTGAAAGAATGTTCTTACAAGTTCATATAGGAATGTGGCATTTTATTTCCAAAGTGTAGTAAATCTTTGTTTTCTCACAGCAGGGTGATCGCACTACAAGGCTGCAATTTTTATTTGTCCATCAAGTGGGCTTTTGGTGGAAACGACACACCACCAGCAGCATGTTGTCCACGAGAGGGGGGGGGGGGGGGAGGTGAGAGCGGAAGAGAACAAGTTGTTCTTCTATTGATATGTACTCAGGCTTTATAGTGTTTGAAAGAATGTTCTTTCAAGTTCATATAAGAATGTAGCATTTTATTTCCAAAGTGTAGTAAATCTTTGTTTTCTCACAGCAGGGTGATCGCACTACAAGGCTGCAATTTTTATTTGTCCATCAAGTGGGCTTTTGGTGGAAATGACACACCACCAGCAGCATGTTGTCCACGAGAGGGGGGTGTAATAGGGGGGCGAGCAGGATGGGACAAGTTGTTCTTCTATTGGTATGTACTCAGGCTCTATAGTGTTTGAAAGAATGTTCGTTCAAGTTCATATAAGAATGTAGCAATTTATTTCCAAAGTGTAGTAAATCTTAGTTTTCTCACAGCAGGGTGATCGCACTACAAGGCTGCAATTTTTATTTGCCCATCAAGTGGGCTTTTGGTGGAAATGACAAACCACCACCAGCATGTTGTCCACGAGAGGGGGGTGGGATGGGGGGGCGGGCAGGAGAGGACAAGTTTTTCTTCTATTGGTATGTACCCAGGCTTTATAGTGTTTGAAAGAATGTTCTTTCAAGTTCATATACGAATGTAGCATTTTATTTCCAAAGTGTAGTAAATCTTTGTTTTCTCACAGCAGGGTGATCGCACTACAAGGCTGCAATTTTTATTTGCCCATCAAGTGGGCATTTGGTGGAAATGACACACCACCAGCAGCATGTTGTCCACGAGAGGGTGGTGGGATGGGAGGGCGAGCAGGAGAGGACAAGTTGTTCTTCTATTGGTATGTACTCAGGCTTAATAGTGTTTGAAAGAATGTTCTTTCAAGTTCATATAAGAATGTAGCATTTTATTTCCAAAGTGTAGTAAATTTTTGTTTTCTCGCAGCAGGGTGATCGCACTACAAGGCTGCAATTTTTATTTGCCCATCAAGTGGCTATTTGGTGGAAATAACACCCCACCAGCAGCATGTTGTCCACGAGAGGGGGGGGGGGGGGAGGTGAGAGCGGAAGAGGACAAGTTGTTCTCCTATTGATATGTACTCAGGCTTTATAGTGTTTGAAAGAATGTTCTTTCAAGTTAATATCAGAATGTAGCATTTTATTTCCAAAGTGTAGTAAATCTTTGTTTTCTCACGGCAGGGTGATCGCACTACAAGGCTGCAATTTTTATTTGCCCATCAAGTGGGCTTTTGGTGGAAATGACACACCACCAGCAGCATGTTGTCCACGAGAGTGGGGTGGGATGGGGGGGGCGAGCAGGAGAGGACAAGTTGTTCTTCTATTGATATGTGCTCAGGCTTTATAGTGTTTGAAAGAATGTTCTTTCAAGTTCATATAAGAATGTAGCATTTTATTTCCAAAGTGAAGTAAATCTTTGTTTTGTCACAGCAGGGTGATCGCACTACAAGGCTGCAATTTTTATTTGTCCATCAAGTGGGCTTTTGGTGGAAATGACACACCACCAGCAGCATGTTGTCCACGAGAGGGTGGTGGGATGGGGGGGCGAGCAGGAGAGGACAAGTTGTTCTTCTATTGATATGTTCTCAGGCTTTATAGTGTTTGAAAGAATGTTCTTTCAAGTTCATATAGGAATGTAGCATTTTATTTCCAAAGTGTAGTAAATCTCTGTTTTCTCACAGCAGGGTGATCGCACTACAAGGCTGCAATTTTAATTTGTCCATCAAGTGGGCTTTTGATGGAAATGACATACCACCAGCAGCATGTTGTCCACGAGAGGGGGGGGGGGGGGGGGGGAGGTGAGAGCGGAAGAGAACAAGTTGTTCTTCTATTGATATGTACTCAGGCTTTATACTGTTTGAAAGAATGTTCTTTCAAGTTCATATAGGAATGTAGCATTTTATTTCCAAAGTGTAGTAAATCTTTGTTTTCTCACAGCAGGGTGATCGCACTACAAGGCTGCAATTTTTATTTGTCCATCAGGTGGTCTTTTGGTGGAAATGACACACCACCAGCAGCATGTTGTCCACGAGAGGGGGGGGGGGGGAGGTGAGATAGGAAGAGAACAAGTTGTTCTTCTATTGATATGTACTCAGGCTTTATAGTGTTTTAAAGATTGTTCTTACAAGTTCATATAGGAATGTAGCATTTTATTTCCAAAGTGTAGTAAATCTTTGTTTTCTCACAGCAGGGTGATCGCACTACAAGGCTGCAATTTTTATTTGTCCATCAAGTGGGCTTTTGGTGGAAACGACACACCACCAGCAGCATGTTGTCCACGAGAGGGGGGGGGGGGGGGGGGGGGAGGTGAGAGCGGAAGAGAACAAGTTGTTCTTCTATTGATATGTACTCAGGCTTTATAGTGTTTGAAAGAATGTTCTTTCAAGTTCATATAAGAATGTAGCATTTTATTTCCAAAGTGTAGTAAATCTTTGTTTTCTCACAGCAGGGTGATCGCACTACAAGGCTGCAATTTTTACTTGTCCATCAAGTGGGCATTTGGTGGAAGTAACACACCACCACCAGCATGTTGTCCACGAGAGGGGTGTGGGTTGGGGGGGCGAGCAGGATAGGAGAAGTTGTTCTTCTATTGCTATGTACTCAGGCTTTATAGTGTTTGAAAGAATGTTCTTTCAAGTTCATACCAGAATGTAGCATTTTATATCCAAACTGTAGTAAATCTTTGTTTTCTCACAGCAGGGTGATCGCACTACAAGGCTGCAATTTTTATTTGCCCATCAAGTGGGCTTTTGGTGGAAATGACACACCACCAGCAGCATGTTGTCCACGAGAGTGGGGTGGGATGGGGGGGCGAGCCGGAGAGGACAAGTTGTTCTTCTATTGATATGTGCTCAGGCTTTATAGTGTTTGAAAGAATGTTCTTTCAAGTTCATATAAGAATGTAGCATTTTATTTCCAAAGTGAAGTAAATCTTTGTTTTCTCACAGCAGGGTGATCGCACTACAAGGCTGCAATTTTTATTTGTCCATCAAGTGGGCTTTTGGTGGAAATGACACACCACCAGCAGCATGTTGTCCACGAGAGGGTGGTGGGATGGGGGGGCGAGCAGGAGAGGACAAGTTGTTCTTCTATTGATATGTTCTCAGGCTTTATAGTGTTTGAAAGAATGTTCTTTCAAGTTCATATAGGAATGTAGCATTTTATTTCCAAAGTGTAGTAAATCTTTGTTTTCTCACAGCAGGGTGATCGCACTACAAGGCTGCAATTTTTATTTGTCCATCAAGTGGGCTTTTGATGGAAATGACATACCACCAGCAGCATGTTGTCCACGAGAGGGGGGGGGGGGGGGGGAGGTGAGAGCGGAAGAGAACACGTTGTTCTTCTATTGATATGTGCTCAGGCTTTATACTGTTTGAAAGAATGTTCTTTCAAGTTCATTTAAGAATGTAGCATTTTATTTCCAAAGTGTAGTAAATCTTTGTTTTCTCACAGCAGGGTGATCGCACTACAAGGCTGCAATTTTTATTTATCCATCAAGTGGGCTTTTGGTGGAAATGACACACCACCAGCAGCATGTTGTCCACGTGAGGAGGGGGGGGGGGGGAGGTGAGAGCGGAAGATAACAAGTTGTTCTTCTATTGATATGTACTCAGGCTTTATAGTGTTTGAAAGAATGTTCTTTCAAGTTCATATAAGAATGTAGCATTTTATTTCCAAAGTGTAGTAAATCTTTGTTTTCTCACAGCACTGTGATCGCACTACAAGGCTGCAATTTTTATTTGCCCATCAAGTGGGCTTTTGGCGGAAATGACACACCACCACCAGCATATTGTTCACGAGAGGAGGGTGGGATGGGGGGGCGAACAGGAGACGACAAGTTGTTCTTCTATTGGTATGTACTCAGGCTTTATAGTGTTTGAAAGAATGTTCTTTCAAGTTCATATAGGAATGTAGCATTTCATTTCCAAAGTGTAGTAAATCTTTGTTTTCTCACAGCAGGGTGATCGCACTACTAGACTGCAATTTTTATTTGTCCATCAAGTGGGCTTTTGGTGGAAATGACACACCACCACCAGCATGTTGTCCACGAGAGGGGGGGGGGGGGGGAGGTGAGAGCGGAAGAGAACAAGTTGTTCTTCTATTGATATGTACTCAGGCTTTATAGTGTTTGAAAGAATGTTCTTACAAGTTCATATAGGAATGTAGCATTTTATTTCCAAAGTGTAGTAAATCTTTGTTTTCTCACAGCAGGGTGATCGCACTACAAGGCTGCAATTTTTATTTGTCCATCAAGTGGGCTTTTGGTGGAAACGACACACCACCAGCAGCATGTTGTCCACGAGAGGGGGGGGGGGGGAGGTGAGAGCGGAAGAGAGCAAGTTGTTCTTCTATTGATATGTACTCAGGCTTTATAGTGTTTGAAAGGATGTTCTTTCAAGTTCATATAAGAATGTAGCATTTTATTTCCAAAGTGTAGTAAATCTTTGTTTTCTCGCAGCAGGGTGATCGCACTACAAGGCTGCAATTTTTATTTGCCCATCAAGTGGGCATTTGGTGGAAATGACACACCACCAGCAGCATGTTGTCCACGAGAGGGGGGTGGGATGGGGGGGCGAGCAGGAGAGGACAAGTTGTTCTTCTATTGGTATGTACTCAGGCTTTATAGTGTTTGAAAGAATGTTCTTTCAAGTTCATATAAGAATGTAGCATTTTATTTCCAAAGTGTAGTAAATATTTGTTTTCTCACAGCAGGGTGATCGCACTACAAGGCTGCAATTTTTATTTGCCCATCAAGTGGGCTTTTGGTGGAAATGACACACCACCAGCAGCATGTTGTCCACGAGCGGGGGATGGGATAGGGGGGACGAGCAGGAGAGGACAAGTCATTCTTCTATTGGTATGTACTCAGGCTTTATAGTGTTTGAAAGAACGTTCTTTCAAGTTCATATAAGAATGTAGCATTTTAATTCCAAAGTGTAGTAAATCTTTGTTTTCTCACAGCAGGGTGATTGCACTACAAGGCTGCAATTTTTATGTGCCCATCAAGTGGGCTTTTGGTGGAAATGACACACCACCAGCAGCATGTTGTCCACGAGAGGGGGGGGGGGGGGAGGTGAGAGCGGAAGAGGACAAGTTGTTCTTCTATTGATATGTACTCAGGCTTTATAGTGTTTGAAAGAATGTTCTTTCAAGTTCATATAAGAATGTAGCATTTTATTTGCAAAGTGTAGTAAATCTTCGTTTTCTCACAGCAGGGTGATCGCACTACAAGGCTGCAATTTTTATTTGCCCATCAAGTGGGCCTTTGGTGGAAATGACACACCACCACCAGCATGTTGTCCATGAGAGGGGGGTGGGATGGGGGGGCGAGCAGGAGAGGGCAAGTTGTTTATCTATTGGTATGTACTCAGGCTTTATAGTGTTTGGAAGAATGTTCTTTCAAGTTCATATAAGAATGTAGCATTTTATTTCCAAAGTGTAGTAAATCTTTGTTTTCTCACAGCAGGGTGATCGCACTACAAGGCTGCAATTTTTATTTGTCCATCAAGTGGGCTTTTGGTGGAAATGACACACCACCAGCAGCATGTTGTCCACGAGAGGGGGGTGGGATGGGGGGGCGAGCAGGATAGGACAAGTTGTTCTTCTATTGGTAAGTACTCAGGCTTTATAGTGTTTGAAAGAATCTTCTTTCTAGTTCATATGAGAATGTAGCATTTTATTTCCAAAGTGTAGTAAACCTTTGTTTTCTCACAGCAGGGTGATCGCACTACAAGGCTGCAATTTTTATTTGTCCATCAAGTGGGCTTTTGGTGGAAATGACACACCACCAGCAGCATGTTGTCCACGAGAGGGGGGTGGGATGGGGGGGCGAGCAGGATAGGACAAGTTGTTCTTCTATTGATAAGTACTCAGGCTTTATAGTGTTTGAAAGAATGTTCTTTCAAGTTCATATAAGAATGTAGCATTTTATTTCCAAAGTGTAGTAAACCTTTGTTTTCTCACAACAGGGTGATCGCACTACAAGGCTGCAATTTTTATTTGCCCATTAGTGGGCTTTTGGTGGAAATGACACACCATCACCAGCATGTTGTCCTCGAGAGGGGGGTGGGATGGGGGGGCGAGCAGGAGAGGACAAGTTGTTCTTCTATTGGTATGTACTCAGGCTTTATAGTGTTTGAAAGAATGTTCTTTCAAGTTCATATACGAATGTAGCATTTTATTTCCAAAGTGTAGTAAATCTTTGTTTTCTCACAGCAGGGTGATCGCACTACAAGGCTGCGATTTTTATTTGCCCATCAAGTGGGCTTTTGGTGGAAATGACACACCACCAGCAGCATGTTGTCCACGTGTGGAGGGGGGGGGGGGGGGGGGAGGTGAGAGCGGAAGAGGACAAGTTGTTCTTCTATTGATATGTACTCAGGCTTTATAGTGTTTGAAAGAATGTTCTTTCAAGTTCATATAAGAATGTAGCATTTTATTTCCAAAGTGTAGTAAATCTTTGTTTTCTCACAGCAGGGTGATCGCACTACAAGGCTGCAATTTTTATTTGCCCATCAAGTGGGCTTTTGGTGGAAATGACACACCACCACCAGCATGTTGTCCACGAGAGGGGGGTGGGATGGGGGGGCGAGCAGGAGAGGGCAAGTTGTTTATCTATTGGTATGTACTCAGGCTTTATAGTGTTTGAAAGAATGTTCTTTCAAGTTGATATAAGAATGTAGCATTTTACTTCCAAAGTGTAGTAAATCTTTGTTTTCTCACTGCAGGGTGATTGCACTACAAGGCTGCAAGTTTTATTTGCCCATCAAGTGGCCTTTTGGTGGAAATAAGACACCACCAGCAGCATGTTGTCCACGAGAGGGGGGTGGGATGGGGGGGCGAGCAAGAGAGGACAAGTTGTTCTCCTATTGGTATGTACTCAGGCTTTATAGTGTTTGAAAGAATGTTCTTTCAAGTTCATATAAGAATGTAGCATTTTAATTCCAAAGTGAAGTAAATCTTTGTTTTCTCACAGCAGGGTGATCGCACTACAAGGCTGCAATTTTTATTTGCCCATCAAGTGGGCATTTGGTGGAAATGCCACACCACCAGCAGCATGTTGTCCACGAGAGGGGGGTGGGATGGGGGGGCGAGCAGGATAGGAGAAGTTGTTCTTCTATTGGTATGTACTCAGGCTTTATAGTGTTTGAAAGAATGTTCTTTCAAGTTCATATCAGAATGTAGCATTTTATATCCAAACTGTAGTAAATCTTTGTTTTCTCACAGCAGGGTGATCGCACTACAAGGCTGCAATTTTTATTTGCCCATCAAGTGGGCTTTTGGTGGAAATGACACACCACCAGCAGCATGTTGTCCACGAGAGTGGGGTGGGATGGGGGGGCGAGCAGGAGAGGACAAGTTGTTCTTCTATTGATATGTGCTCAGGTTTTATAGTGTTTGAAAGAATGTTCTTTCAAGTTCATATAAGAATGTAGCATTTTATTTCCAAAGTGAAGTAAATCTTTGTTTTGTCACAGCAGGGTGATCGCACTACAAGGCTGCAATTTTTATTTGCCCATCAAGTGGGCTTTTGGTGGAAATGACACACCACCAGCAGCATGTTGTCCACGTGAGGAGGGGGGGGGGGGGGGGGAGGTGAGAGCGGAAGAGGACAAGTTGTTCTTCTATTGATATGTACTCAGGCTTTATAGTGTTTGAAAGAATGTTCTTTCAAGTTCATATAAGAATGTAGCATTTTATTTCCAAAGTGTAGTAAATCTTTGTTTTCTCACAGCAGGGTGATCGCACTACAAGGCTGCAATTTTTATTTGCCCATCAAGTGGGCTTTTGGTGGAAATGACACACCACCAGCAGCATGTTGTCCACGTGAGGAGGGGGGGGGGGGGGAGGTGAGAGTGGAAGAGGTCAAGTTGTTCTTCTATTGATATGTACTCAGGCTTTATAGTGTTTGAAAGAATGTTCTTTCAAGTTCATATAAGAATGTAGCATTTTATTTCCAAAGTGTAGTAAATCTTTGTTTTCTCACAGCAGGGTGATCGCACTACAAGGCTGCAATTTTTATTTGCCCATCAAGTGGGCTTTTGGTGGAAATGTCACACCACCAGCAGCATGTTGTCCACGAGAGGGGGGTGGGATGGGGGGGCGAGCAGGTGAGGACAAGTTGTTCTTCTATTGGTATGTACTCTGGCTTTATAGTGTTTGAAAGAATGTTCTTTCAACTTCATATAAGAATGTAGTATTTTATTTCTAAATTGTAGTAAATCTTTGTTTTCTCACAGCAGGGTGATCGCACTACAAGGCTGCAATTTTTATTTGCCCATCAAGTGGGCTTTTGGTGGAAATGACACATCACCAGCAGCATGTTGTCCACGAGAGGGGGGTGGGATGTGGGGGCGAGCAGGAGAGGACAAGTTGTTCTTCTATTGGTATGTACTCAGGTTTCAGAGTGTTTGAAAGAGTGTTCTTTCAAGTTCATATAATAATGTAGCGTTTTATTTCCAAAGTGTAGTAAATCTTTGTTTTCTCACAGCAGGGTGATCGCACTACAAGGCTGCAATTTTTATTTGCCCATCAAGTGGGCTTTTGGTGGAAATGTCACACCACCAGCAGCATGTTGTCCACGAGAGGGGGGTGGGATGGGGGGGCGAGCAGGTGAGGACAAGTTGTTCTTCTATTGGTATGTCTTCTTCTTCATGTGCCGTCTCCTCTAAGAAGGTTGGCTGTCGTCATGGCAATTTATGATCTTGATTTGGCTGATCTAAGGAGTTCTGACGTTGAACAGTTGTACCAATTTTTTAAATTGTCAATCCAGGATGTCCGTCTTCTACCCCTCGTTCTCTTCCCACAAATTTTCCCTTCTAGTATTATTTGCAATATTTTGTAATTTACTCCCCTAATAACATGGCCTAAGTATTGTAGCTTCCTTACTTTAATAATTTTAATTAATTCTTTTTCCTTTCCCATTCTTCTTAGGACATCTTGATTAGTAATCCTCGACACCCAACTAATTCTAAGTATTCTTCTATATGCCCACATTTCAAAAGCTTCTAAACTGTTCATGTCCTTCTTTTTCAATGTCCACGCTTCCATTCCGTATAATAATTTTGAGAATACATAGCATCTTAGCAACCTCATTTTTGTGTTTAAACAAATGTCTCTCGAACAGAATGCATATTTCATCTTATTAAAGATACTTCTGGCCTGTCCTATTCTCGATTTAATTTCTTCTGAGCTTTCAATCTCCTCATTTACAATTGTTCCGAGATATTTAAATTTACGTACTTGATCGACTCTTTCCCTATTGATTGTAAGATTTTCTTGTTGGTGTGTTTTAGATATCACCATGAACTTAGTCTTGCTTACATTAAGAGTCAAGCCAAATTCTTCACTTTTTTCTGCGACTTTGTCAAGAAGTAATTGTAGATCTTTGAGGTTTCCAGCTAGTAGTGCAGTGTCATCAGCAAACCTAACATTGTTAATGTTTAGCCCATTCACTTTAATGCCAGCTATTTCATCTGATAGAGCTGCCTGGATTATGTCTTCTGAATACATATTAAACAATAAGGGTGAGAGAACGCAACCTTGTCTCACACCCCTCTTTATTTCTATATCATTCGATAACTCATTTTCTACCTTCACGGTTGCGGTTTGATTGTAGTAGAGGTTATATATAATGCGGATGTCTTTCTTATCAAGTGTTTTCTTTTCTAACAATTCTATGAGATGATCATGACGAACTTTGTCAAATGCTTTATTATAATCCAGGAAGCACACATATAGTGGCTGGTTAACCTCCATACATCGTTGCGCTAATATGTTAAAAGCAAACAGTGCTTCTCTTGTACCGAGGGAAATTCTAAAACCGAATTGTGTTTCACTTATACCTTCTTCTACTTTTTTGTATATTCGTTGGTGTATAACTTTTAGAAATATCTTTAAGGTGTGACTCATTAAGCTTATTGTACGGTGATCATTACAAGTTTTGGCATTAGCCTTTTTGGGTAATGTAACAAAGGTAGATGTCAACCAATCCCTAGGAATAATTCCCGAATTATAAATATCATTAAAAAATTGTACAAATATATCTATATGGTCTATTCCTATGAGTTTCAGGATGTCATTTGGTATCTTATCCGGTCCAGGGGCTTTTCCTGTCTTTGATTTGTTGATAACATGTAATATTTCTTCTTTCGATATGCTTGGTCCTTGTTCTCCGATCATGTTATCATAAAATTTTTGATCTTTTCTTGTATCTTCAAATAGTTTTTTGACATATTCTGTCCACCTGTCCAGTTTACCTTTAACATCAGGAATTATTTTGTCATTTTTATCTAACAATAAACTTGTACTTTTCTTTTTATTAAGTCCAGCTAAATCTTTAACTTTTTTGTGTAAGTTGAAACTATCATGTCTTGTTTCATAACTCTCAATTTCAGAGCATTGTTCCTTGTACCATTCTTCTTTTGCTCGCCGTGTTTCTTTTCGTATTTCTGCATGTAATCTTTTATACTCACTTTCATCTCTATTTTTAAGTATTCTTCTTTGTTCCATCAATTGTAATATCTTCTCTGTCATCCACTTCTTTTTCATGTTGTCGTGTTTGGTCGCCGTTGTGTTTTTACATGCATTATTTAATGCGTCTTTTATAAGTTCCCATTTGCCATCAATGTCTTCTGTTTGATTATTCTTTATCCTAACTAATTCCTTATTAATCTCTTCAGAAGTCTTTTGTTTAGTCAAGGGGTCTCTTAGAATAGTTGTATTTATATAGTCCTTCTTTTGTTTCTTTTGTATGGCTTTCAGTTTCACATGGAACTTTGCTACTAAAAGGCTATGATCAGAAAATATATCAGCTCCTGGATATGTTTTCACACCATGAATAGAATTTTTGTACCTCTTGTTTATAAGTATGAAATCAATTTGATTTCTGCAAACTTCTTCATTACAGTCTCTTGGTGATTTCCAAGTATAAAGTCTTCGTTTAGGGAGTTTAAAAAATGTGTTTGTAATAGACAGATTGTTTTCCTGGCAAAATTGTGACAGCAAATCTCCTCTTTCATTTCTTGTTCCTAAACCAAAAGGTCCAATAAGATCACCTTCACTTCCTTCACCTATTTTGGCATTAAAATCTCCCATGATGATAATAATGTCTCTGCTTTTTGAGGTTCCTATTGCTTGTGTTAATTCTTCATAAAATTTTCCTATTTCTTCTTGGTCTTTGTCGGCTGTTGGAGCATAGGTTTGGATTAAATTAATATTTGTTTGTTTCGTTTGTAAATGTAGACTGATTACTCTATCTGAGATTGGTAAAATGCTTTTGACAGATTTACTAGCATACTCATCTAAAATTATTCCTACCCCATTCCTGTGCTGGCTATCAGAATTTCCCGAGTAATATACTTTCATGTTGTCAATGGTCATTTCTCCTGAGTCAGGCCATCTTGTTTCACTTACACCCAAAATGTTAATTTTTAGGCGTTTCATTTCTTGTATAACATTATTTACTTTGCCTGGTTGGTATAATGATCTTACATTCCAAGTTGCTATTGTTGCATTGTTTTTGTATTTACTTGTGGCATTGTTCAAGGCTCTCCCCCCCGGAGATCCGAGTGGGGGAGTTGAAACTCCGGATAATTAGACATTGAACCCTGCCATGATGAGTTTTCCTGGGGATATCCATTGGATCTTTAATGCTGTGGTTTCCCGTTGCCTTCAGCATCCTATGCCGTTGACCACCCTTGGTGATTCTTCCGTCTTTAGGAGTGATTTCTCACTCCAAGGACAAGAGGGTGCCCTTGCTCTACCAGCTCATCCGCCCTCTAGAAGGTCGTTGGGTTAGTAGAGGGTTCTCCTTATCCCGGGAGAAACTTGGTCGCCAGAGCCTCGTTAGCGTAGCAGGGGATACCACGTGCCGCAGAGGTTGACATTTGTGTGGGAGAGGCTATTGGTGACGCATCCCACACCTTACCCCCCTATTGGTATGTACTCAGGCTTTATAGTGTTCGAAAGAATATTCTTTCAAGTTCATATAAGAATGTAGCATTTTATTTCTAAATTGTAGTAAATCTTTGTTCCCTCACAGCAGGTGATCGCACTACAAGGCTGCAATTTTTATTTGCCCATCAAGTGGGCTTTTGGTGGAAATGTCACACCACCAGCAGCATGTTGTCCACGAGAGGGAGGTGGGATGGGGGGGCGAGCAGGAGAGGACAAGTTGTTCTTCTATTGGTATGTACTCAGGCTTTATAGTGTTTGAAAGAATGTTCTTTCAAGTTCATATAAGAATGTAGCATTTATTTCCAATGTGTCGTAAATGTTTGTTTTTCTCACAGCAGGGTGATCACAATACAAGGCTGCAATTTTTATTCGCCCATCAAGTAGGCTTTTGGTGGAAATGACACACCACCAGAAGCATGTTGTCCACGAGAGGGGGGGTGGGATGGGGGGGCGAGCAGAAGAGGACAAGTTGTTCTTCTATTGGTATGTACTCAGGCTTTATAGTGTTTGAAAGAATGTTCTTTCAAGTTCATATAAGAATGTAGCATTTTATTTCCAAAGTGTAGTAAATCTTTGTTTTCTCACAGCAGGGTGATCGCACTACAAGGCTGCAATTTTATTTGCTCATCAAGTGGGCTTTTGGTGGAAATGACATACCACCAGCAGCATGTTGTCCACGAGAGGGTGGTGTGGAGGGGGGGGGGGGGCGCGAGCGTAAGAGGACAATTTGTTCTTCTATTGGTATGTATTAAGGCTTTATAGTGTTTCAAAGAATGATCTTTCAAGTTCATATAGGAATGTAGCATTCTATTTCCAAAGTGTAGTAAATCTTTGTTTTCTCACAGCAGGGTGATCGCGCTACAAGGCTGCAATTTTATTTGCCCATCAAGTGGGCTTTTGGTGGAAATCGCACACCACCAGCAGCATGTTGTCCACGAGAGTTTGATGTGGTGGGGGGGGGGGGGGGGGGGGGGGGAACGTAAGAGGACAAGTTGTTCTTCTATTGGTATGTACTCAGGCTTCATAGTGTTTGAAAGAATGTTCTTTCAAGTTCATATAAGAATGTAGCATTTTAATTCCAAAGTGTAGTAAATCTTTGTTTTCTCACAGCAGGGTGATCCCACTACAAGGCTGCAATTTTTATTTGCCCATCAAGTGGGCTGGTGGTGGAAATGACAAACCACCAGCAGCATGTTGTCCACGAGAGGGGGGTGGGATGGGGGGCCGAGCAGGAGGGACAAGTTATTCTTCTATTGGTATGTACTCAGGCTTTATAGTGTTTGAAAGAATGTTCTTTTAAGTTCATATAAGAATGTAGCATTTCAATTCCAAAGTGTAGTAAATATTTGTTTTCTCACAGCAGGGTGATCGCACTACAAGGCTGCAATTTTTATTTGCCCATCAAGTGGGCTTGTGGTGGAAATGACACACCACCAGCAGCATGTTGTCCACGATAGGGGGGTGGGATGGGGGGGCGAGCAGGAGAGGACAAGTTATTTTTCTATTGGTATGTACTCAGGCTTTATAGTGTTTGAAAGAATGTTCTTTCAAGTTCATATAAGAATGTAGCATTTTATTTCCAAAGTGTGGTAAATCTTTGTTTTCTCACAGCAGGTGATCGCACTACAAGGCTGCAATTTTTATTTGCCCATCAAGTGGGCTTTTGGTGGAAATGACACACCACCAGCAGCATGATGTCCACGAGAGGGGGGTGGGATGGGGGGGCGAGCAGGAGAGGACAAGTTGTTCTTCTATTGGTATGTACTCAGGCTTTATAATGTTTGAAAGAATGTTCTTTCAAGTTCATATAAGAATGTAGCATTTTATTTCCAAAGTGTAGTAAATCTTTGTTTTCTCACAGCAGGGTGATCGCACTACAAGGCTGCAATTTTTATTTGCCCATCAAGTGGGCTTTGGTGGAAATCACACACTGGCAGCAGCATGTTGTCCACGAGAGGGTGATGGGGGGGGGGGGGGAAGCGTAGGAGCACAAGTTGTTCTTCTATTGTTATGTACTAAGGCTTTATAGTGTTTGAAAGAATGTTCTTTCAAGTTCATATAAGAATGTAGCATTTTAATTCCAAAGTGTAGTAAATCTTTGTTTTCTCACAGCAGGGTGATCGCACTACAAGGCTGCAATTTTTATTTGCCCATCAAGTGGGCTTGTGGTGGAAATGACACACCACCAGCAGCATGTTGTCCACGATAGGGGGTGGGATGGGGGGCGAGCAGGAGAGGACAAGTTATTTTTCTATTGGTATGTACTCAGGCTTTATAGTGTTTGAAAGAATGTTCTTTCAAGTTCATATAAGAATGTAGCATTTTATTTCCAAAGTGTGGTAAATCTTTGTTTTCTCACAGCAGGGTGATCGCACTACAAGGCTGCAATTTTTATTTGCCCATCAGTGGGCTTTTGGTGGAAATGACACACCACCAGCAGCATGATGTCCACGAGAGGGGGGTGGGGATGGGGGGGCGAGCAGGAGAGGACAAGTTGTTCTTCTATTGGTATGTACTCAGGCTTTATAGTGTTTGAAAGAATGTTCTTTCAAGTTCATATAAGAATGTAGCATTTTATTTCCAAAGTGTAGTAAATCTTTGTTTTCTCACAGCAGGGTGATCGCACTACAAGGCTGCAATTTTTATTTGCCCATCAAGTGGGCTTTTGGTGGAAATCACACACTGGCAGCAGCATGTTGTCCACGAGAGGGTGATGGGGGGGGGGGGGGGGGGGGGGGAAGCGTAGGAGCACAAGTTGTTCTTCTATTGGTATGTACTAAGGCTTTATAGTGTTTTAAAGAATGTTCGTTCAAGTTCATATAAGAATGTAGCATTTTATTTCCAAAGTGTAGTAATTCTTTGTTTTCTCACAGCAGGGTGATCGCACTACAAGGCTGCAATTTTTATTTGCCCATCAAGTGGACTTTTGGTGGAAATGACACACCACCAGCAGCATGTTGTCCACGAGAGGGTGGTGTGGAAGGGGGGGGGGGGGAAGGCGAGCGTAAGAGGACAAGTTGTTCTTCTATTGGTATGTACTAAGGCTTTATAGTGTTTTAAAGAATGTTCGTTCAAGTTCATATAAGAATGTAGCATTTTATTTCCAAAGTGTAGTAATTCTTTGTTTTCTCACAGCAGGGTGATCGCACTACAAGGCTGCAATTTTTATTTGCCCATCAAGTGGACTTTTGGTGGAAATGACACACCACCAGTAGCATGTTGTCCACGAGAGGGGGGTGGGATGAGGGGGCGAGCAGGAGAGGACAAGTTGTTCTTCTATTGGTATGTACTCAGGCTTTATAGTGTTTGAAAGAATGTTCTTTCAAGTTCATATAAGAATGTAGCATTTTATTTCCAAAGGGTAGTAAATCTTTGTTTTCTCACAGCAGGGTGATCGCACTACAAGGCTGCAATTTTTATTTGCCCATCAAGTGGGCTTTTGGTGGAAGTGACACATCACCAGCAGCATGTTGTCCACGAGAGGGGGTGGGATGGGGGGGCGAGCAGGAGAGGACAAGTTGTTCTTCTATTGGTATGTACTCAGGTTTCAGAGTGTTTGAAAGAATGTTCTTTCAAGTTCATATAAGAATGTAGCATTTTATTTCCAAAGTGTAGTAAATCATTGTTTTCTCACAGCAGGGTGATCGCACTACGAGGCTGCAATTTTTATTTGCCCATCAAGTGGGCCTTTGGTGGAAATGACACACCACCAGCAGCATGTTGTCCACGAGAGGGTAGCGTGGAGGGGGGGGGGGGGGGGGCGAGCGTAAGAGGACAAGTTGTTCTTCTATTGATATGTACTAATGCTTTATAGTGTTTGAAAGAATGTTCGTTCAAGTTCATATAAGAATGTAGCATTTTATTTCCTAAGTGTAGTAAATCTTTTTTCTCACAGCAGGGTGATCGCACTACAAGGCTGCAATTTTTATTTGCCCATCAAGTGGGATTTTGATGGAAATGACACACTGCCAGCAGCATGTTGTCAGCGAGAGGGGGGTGCGATGGGGGGGGCGAGCAGGAGAGGACAAATTGTTCTTCTATTGGTATGCACTCTGGCATTATAGTGTTTGAAAGAATGTTCTTTCAAGTTCATATAAGAATGTAGCATTTTATTTCCAAAGTGTAGTAAATCTTTGTTTTCTCACAGCAGGGTGATCGCACTACAAGGCTGCAATTTTTATTTGCCCATCAAGTGGGCTTTTGGTGGAAATGACACACCACCAGCAGCATGTTGTCCACGAGAGGGGGGTGGGATGGGGGGGCGAGCAGGAGTGGACAAGTTGTTCTTCTATTGGTATGTACTCAGGCTTCATAGTGTTTGAAAGAATGTTCTTTCAACTTCATATACGAATGTAGCATTTTATTTCCAAAGTGTACTAAAATCTTTGCTTTCTCACAAAAGGGTGATCGAACTACAAGGCTGCAATTTTTATTTGCCCATCAAGTGGGCTAATGGTGGAAATGACACACCACCAGCAGCATGTTGTCCACGAGAGGGGGGTGGGATGGGGGAGCGAGCAGGAGAGGACAAGTTGTTCTTCTATTGGTATGTACTCAGGCTTTATAGTGTTTGAAAGAATGTTCTTTCAAGTTCATATAAAAATGTAGCATTTTATTTCCAAAGTGTAGTAAATCTTTGATTTCTCACAGCAGGGTGATCGCAATACAAGGCTGCAATTTTTATTCGCCCATCAAGTGGGCTTTTGGTGGAAATGACACACCACCAGCAGCATGTTGTCCACGAGAGGGGGGTGGGATGGGGTAGCGAGCAGAAGAGGACAAGTTGTTCATCTATTGGTATGTACTCAGGCTTTATAGTGTTTGAAAGAATGTTCTTTCAAGTTCATATAAGAATGTAGCATTTTATTTCCAAAGTGTAGTAAATCTTTGTTTTCTCACAGCAGGGTGATTGCACTACAAGGCTGCAATTTTTATTTGCCCATCAAGTGGGCTTTTGGTGGAAATGACACACCACCAGCAGCATGTTGTCCACGAGAGGGTGGTGTGGAGGGGGGGGGGGCGAGCGTAAGAGGACAATTTGTTCTTCTATTGGTATGTACTAAGGCTTTATAGTGTTTTAAAGAATGTTCTTTCAAGTTCTTATAGGAATGTAGCATTTTATTTCCAAAGTGTAGTAAATCTTTGTTTTCTCACAGCAGGGTGATCGCACTACAAGGCTGCAATTTTCATTTGTCCATCAAGTGGGCTTTTGGTGGAAATGACACACAACCAGCAGCATGTTGTCCACGAGAGGGAGGTGGGATTGGGGAGGCGAGCAGGTGAGGACAAGTTGTTCTTTCATTGGTATGTACTCAGGCTTTATAGTGTTTGAAAGAATGTTCTTTCAAGTTCATATAAGAATGTAGCATTTTATTTCCAAAGTGTAGTAAATCTTTGTTTTCTCACAGCAGGGTGATCGCACTACAAGGCAGCAATTTTTATTTGCCCATCAAGTGGGCTTTTGTTGGAAATGACGCACCACCAGTAGCATGTTGTCCACGAGAGGGGGGTGGGATGGGGGGGGCGAGCAGGAGAGGACAAGTTGTTCTTCTATTGGTATGTACTCAGGCTTTATAGTGTTTGAAAGAATGTTCTTTCAAGTTCATATAAGAATGTAGCATTTTATTTCCAAAGTGTAGTAATTCTTTGTTTTCTCACAGCAGGGTGATCGCACTACAAGGCTGCAATTTTTATTTGCCCATCAAGTGGACTTTTGGTGGAAATGACACACCACCAGTAGCATGTTGTCCACGAGAGGGGGGTGGGATGAGGGGGCGAGCAGGAGAGGACAAGTTGTTCTTCTATTGGTATGTACTCAGGCTTTATAGTGTTTGAAAGAATGTTCTTTCAAGTTCATATAAGAATGTAGCATTTTATTTCCAAAGGGTAGTAAATCTTTGTTTTCTCACAGCAGGGTGATCGCACTACAAGGCTGCAATTTTCATTTGTCCATCAAGTGGGCTTTTGGTGGAAATGACACACAACCAGCAGCATGTTGTCCACGAGAGGGGGGTGGGATAAGGGGGCGAGCAGGAGACTACAAGTTGTTCTTCTATTGGTATGTATTCAGGCTTTATAGTGTTTGAAAGTAGGTTGTTTCAAGTTCATATAAGAATGTAGCATTTTATTTCCAAAGTGTAGTAAATCTTTGTTTTCTGACAGCAGGGTGATCGCACTACAAGGCTGCAATTTTTATTTGCCCATCAAGTGGGCTTTTGGTGGAAATGACACACCACCAGCAGCATGTTGTCCACGAGAGGGTAGCGTGGAGGGGGGGGGGAGGGGGGGCGAGCGTAAGAGGACAAGTTGTTCTTCTATTGATATGTACTAAGGCTATATAGTGTTGAAAGAATGTTCGTTCAAGTTCATATAAGAATGTAGCATTTTATTTCCTAAGTGTAGTAAATCTTTTTTTTCTCACAGCAGGGTGATCGCACTACAAGGCTGCTATTTTTATTTGCCCATCAAGTGGGATTTTGATGGAAATGACACACTGCCAGCAGCATGTTGTCAGCGAGAGGGGGGTGGGATGGGGGGGGGCGAGCAGGAGAGGACAAATTGTTCTTCTATTGGTATGTACTCTGGCTTTATAGTGTTTGAAAGAATGTTCTTTCAAGTTCATATAAGAATGTAGCATTTTATTTCCAAAGTGTAGTAAATCTTTGTTTTCTCACAGCAGGGTGATCGCACTACAAGGCTGCAATTTTTATTTGCCCATCAAGTGGGCTTTTGGTGGAAATGACACACCACCAGCAGCATGTTGTCCACGAGAGGGGGGTGGGATGGGGGGGCGAGCAGGAGTGGACAAGTTGTTCTTCTATTGGTATGTACTCAGGCTTCATAGTGTTTGAAAGAATGTTCTTTCAACTTCATATACGAATGTAGCATTTTATTTCCAAAGTGTAGTAAATCTTTGCTTTCTCACAAAAGGGTGATCGAACTACAAGGCTGCAATTTTTATTTGCCCATCAAGTGGGCTTTTGGTGGAAATGACACGCCACCAGCAGTATGTTGTCCACGAGAGGGGGGTGGGATAGGGGGGCGAGAAGGAGAGGACAAGTTGTTCTTCTATTGGTATGTACTCAGGCTTTATAGTGTTTGAAAGAATGTTCTTTCAAGTTCATATAAGAATGTAGCATTTTATTTCCAAAGTGTAGTAAATATTTGTTTTCTCACAGCAGGGTGATCGCACTACAAGGCTGCAATTTTTATTTGCCCATCAAGTGGGCTTTTGGTGGAAATGACAAACCACCAGCACCATGTTGTCCATGAGAGGGGGGTGGGATGTGGGGGCGAGCAGGAGAGGACAAGTTGTTCTTCTATTGGTATGTACTCAGCCTTTATAGTGTTTGAAAGAATGTTCTTTCAAGTTCATATATGAATGTAGCATTTTATTTCCAAAGTGTAGTAAATCTTTGTTTTCTCACAGCAGGGTGATCACACTACAAGGCTGCAATTTTCATTTGCCCATCAAGTGGGCTTTTGGTGGAAACGACACACCACCAGCAGCATGTTGCCCACGAGAGTGGGGTGGGATGGGGGGGCGAGCAGAAGAGGACAAGTTGTTCATCTCTTGGTATGTACTCACGCTTTATAGTGTTTGAAAGAATGTTCTTTCAAGTTCATATAAGAATGTAGCATTTTATTTCCAAAGTGTAGTAAATCTTTGTTTTCTCACAGCAGGGTGATTGCACTACAAGGCTGCAATTTTTATTTGCCCATCAAGTGGGTTTTGGTGGAAATGACACACCACCAGCAGCATGTTGTCTACGAGAGGGTGGTGTGGAGGGGGGGGGGGGGCGAGCGTAAGAGGACAATTTGTTCTTCTATTGGTATGTACTAAGGCTTTATAGTGTTTTAAAGAATGTTCTTTCAAGTTCATATAGGAATGTAGCATTTTATTTCCAAAGTGTAGTAAATCTTTGTTTTCTCACAGCAGGGTGATCACACTACAAGGCTGCAATTTTCATTTGCCCATCAAGTGGGCTTTTGGTGGAAACGACACACCACCAGCAGCATGTTGCCCACGAGAGTGGGGTGGGATGGGGGGGCGAGCAGAAGAGGACAAGTTGTTCATCTCTTGGTATGTACTCACGCTTTATAGTGTTTGAAAGAATGTTCTTTCAAGTTCATATAAGAATGTAGCATTTTATTTCCAAAGTGTAGTAAATCTTTGTTTTCTCACAGCAGGGTGATCGCACTACAAGGCTGCAATTTTTATTTGCCCATCAAGTGGGCTTTTGGTGGAAATGACACACCACCAGCAGCATGTTGTCCACGAGAGGGTGGTGTGGAGGGGGGGGGGGCGAGCGTAAGAGGACAATTTGTTCTTCTATTGGTATGTACTAAGGCTTTATAGTGTTTTAAAGAATGTTCTTTCAAGTTCATATAGGAATGTAGCATTTTATTTCAAAGGGTAGTAAATCTTTGTTTTCTCACAGCAGGGTGATCGCACTACAAGGCTGCAATTTTTATTTGCCCATCAAGTGGGCTTTTGGTGGAAATGACACACCACCAGCAGAATGTTGTCCACGAGAGGGCGGTGTGGAAGGGGGGGGGGGGGGAGCGTAAGAAGACAAGTTGTTCTTCTATTGGTATGTACTAAGGCTTTATAGTGTTTTAAAGAATGTTCGTTCAAGTTCATATACGAATGTAGCATTTTATTTCCAAAGTGTAGTAAATCTTTGTTTTCTCACAGCAGGGTGATCGCACTACAAGGCTGCAATTTTTATTTGCCCATCAAGTGGGCTTCTGGTGGAAATGACACACCACCTGCAGCATGTTGTCCACGAGAGGGGGGTGGGATGGGGGGGGCGAGCAGGAAAGGACAAGTTGTTCTTCTATTGTTATGTACTCAGGCTTTATAGTGTTTGAAAGTAGGTTCTTTCAAGTTCATATAAGAATGTAGCATTTTATTTCCAAACTGTAGTAAATCTCTGTTTTCTGACAGCAGGGTGATCGCACTACAAGGCTGCAATTTTTATTTGCCCATCAAGTGGGCTTTTGGTGGAAATGACACACCACCAGCAGCATGTTGTCCACGAGAGGGTAGCGTGGAGGGGGGGGGGGGGGCGAGCGTAAGAGGACAAGTTGTTCTTCTATTGATATGTACTAAGGCTTTATAGTGTTTGAAAGAATGTTCGTTCAAGTTCATATAAGAATGTAGCATTTTATTTCCAAAGTGTAGTAAATCTTTTTTTTCTCACAGCAGGGTGATCGCACTACAAGGCTGCAATTTTTATTTGCCCATCAAGTGGGATTTTGATGGAAATGACACACCACCAGCAGCATGTTGTCAGCGAGAGGGGGGTGGGATGGGGGGGCGAGCAGGAGAGGACAAATTGTTCTTCTATTGGTATGTACTTTGGCTTTATAGTGTTTGAGAGAATGTTATTTCAAGTTCATATAAGAATGTAGCATTTTATTTCCAAAGTGTAGTAAATCTTTGTTTTCTCACAGCAGGGTGATCGCACTACAAGTCTGCAATTTTTATTTGCCCATCAAGTGGGCTTTTGGTGGAAATGACACACCACCAGCAGCATGTTGTGCACGAGAGGGGGGTGGGATGGAGGGGTGAGCAGGAGAGGACAAGTTGTTCTTCTATTGATATGTACTCAGGCTTTATAGTGTTTGGAAGAATGTTCTTTCAAGTTCATATACGAATGCAGCATTTTATTTCCAAAGTGTAGTAAATCTTTGCTTTCTCACAAAAGGGTGATCGAACTACAAGGCTGCAATTTTTATTTGCCCATTAAGTGTGCTTTTGGTGGAAATGACTCACCACCAGCAGCATGTTGCCCACGAGAGGGTGGTGTGGAGGGGGGGGGGGGGGACGCGAGCGTAAGAGGACAAGTTATTCTTCTATTGGTATGTACTAAGGCTTTATAGTGTTTGAGAGAATGTTCGTTCAAGTTCATATAAGAATGTAGCATTTTATTTCCAAAGTGTAGTAAATCTTTGTTTTCTCACAGCAGGGTGGTTGCACTACAAGGCTGCAATTTTCATTTGTCCATCAAGTGGGCTTTTGGTGGAAATGACACACAACCAGCAGCATGTTGTCCACGAGAGGGGGGTGGGATTGGGGAGGCGAGCAGGTGAGGACAAGTTGTTCTTTCATTGGTATGTACTCAGGCTTTATAGTGTTTGAAAGAATGTTCATTCAAGTTCATATAAGAATGTAGCATTTTATTTCCAAAGTGTAGTAAATCTTTGTTTTCTCACAGCAGGGTGATCGCACTACAAGGCAGCAATTTTTATTTGCCCATCAAGTGGGCTTTTGTTGGAAATGACACACCACCAGTAGCATGTTGTCCACGAGAGGGGGGTGGGATGGGGGGGGCCGAGCAGGAGAGGACAAGTTGTTCTTCTATTGGTATGTACTCAGGCTTTATAGTGTTTGAAAGAATGTTCTTTCAAGTTCATATAAGAATGTAGCATTTTATTTCCAAAGTGTAGTAATTCTTTGTTTTCTCACAGCAGGGTGATCGCACTACAAGGCTGCAATTTTTATTTGCCTATCAAGTGGACTTTTGGTGGAAATGACACACCACCAGTAGCATGTTGTCCACGAGAGGGGGGTGGGATGAGGGGGCGAGCAGGAGAGGACAAGTTGTTCTTCTATTGGTATGTACTCAGGCTTTATAGTGTTTGAAAGAATGTTCTTTCAAGTTCATATAAGAATGTAGCATTTTATTTCCAAAGGGTAGTAAATCTTTGTTTTCTCACAGCAGGGTGATCGCACTACAAGGCTGCAATTTTCATTTGTCCATCAAGTGGGCTTTTGGTGGAAATGACACACAACCAGCAGCATGTTGTCCACGAGAGGGGGGTGGGATGGGGGGGCGAGCAGGAGACTACAAGTTGTTCTTCTATTGGTATGTATTCAGGCTTTATAGTGTTTGAAAGTAGGTTCTTTCAAGTTCATATAAGAATGTAGCATTTTATTTCCAAAGTGTAGTAAATCTTTGTTTTCTGACAGCAGGGTGATCGCACTATAAGGCTGCAATTTTTATTTGCCCGTCAAGTGGGCTTTTGGTGGAAATGACACACCACCAGCAGCATGTTGTCCACGAGAGGGTAGCGTGGAGGGGGGGGGGGGGGCGAGCGTAAGAGGACAAGTTGTTCTTCTATTGATATGTACTAAGGCTTTATAGTGTTGAAAGAATGTTCGTTCAAGTTCATATAAGAATGTAGCATTTTATTTCCTAAGTGTAGTAAATCTTTTTTTTCTCACAGCAGGGTGATCGCACTACAAGGCTGCTATTTTTATTTGCCCATCAAGTGGGATTTTGATGGAAATGACACACTGCCAGCAGCATGTTGTCAGCGAGAGGGGGGTGGGATGGGGGGGGGGGGTGAGCAGGAGAGGACAAATTGTTCTTCTATTGGTATGTACTCTGGCTTTATAGTGTTTGAAAGAATGTTCTTTCAAGTTCATATAAGAATGTAGCATTTTATTTCCAAAGTGTAGTAAATCTTTGTTTTCTCACAGCAGGGTGATCGCACTACAAGGCTGCAATTTTTATTTGCCCATCAAGTGGGCTTTTGGTGGAAATGACACACCACCAGCAGCATGTTGTACACGAGAGGGGGGTGGGATGGGGGGGCGAGCAGGAGTGGACAAGTTGTTCTTCTATTGGTATGTACTCAGGCTTCATAGTGTTTGAAAGAATGTTCTTTCAACTTCATATACGAATGTAGCATTTTATTTCCAAAGTGTAGTAAATCTTTGCTTTTTCACAAAAGGGTGATCGAACTACAAGGCTGCAATTTTTATTTGCCCATCAAGTGGGCTTTTGGTGGAAATGACACACCACCAGCAGCATGTTGTCCACGAGAGGGGGGTGGGATAGGGGGGCGAGAAGGAGAGGACAAGTTGTTCTTCTATTGGTATGTACTCAGGCTTTATAGTGTTTGAAAGAATGTTCTTTCAAGTTCATATAAGAATGTAGCATTTTATTTCCAAAGTGTAGTAAATATTTGTTTTCTCACAGCAGGGTGATCGCACTACAAGGCTGCAATTTTTATTTGCCCATCAAGTGGGCTTTTGGTGGAAATGACAAACCACCAGCACCATGTTGTCCATGAGAGGGGGGTGGGATGTGGGGGCGAGCAGGAGAGGACAAGTTGTTCTTCTATTGGTATGTACTCAGCCTTTATAGTGTTTGAAAGAATGTTCTTTCAAGTTCATATATGAATGTAGCATTTTATTTCCAAAGTGTAGTAAATCTTTGTTTTCTCACAGCAGGGTGATCACACTACAAGGCTGCAATTTTCATTTGCCCATCAAGTGGGCTTTTGGTGGAAACGACACACCACCAGCAGCATGTTGCCCACGAGAGTGGGGTGGGATGGGGGGGGCGAGCAGAAGAGGACAAGTTGTTCATCTATTGGTATGTACTCAGGCTTTATAGTGTTTGAAAGAATGTTCTTTCAAGTTCATATAAGAATGTAGCATTTTATTTCCAAAGTGTAGTAAATCTTTGTTTTCTCACAGCAGGGTGATTGCACTACAAGGCTGCAATTTTTATTTGCCCATCAAGTGGGCTTTTGGTGGAAATGACACACCACCAGCAGCATGTTGTCTACGAGAGGGTGGTGTGGAGGGGGGGGGGGGGGCGAGCGTAAGAGGACAATTTGTTCTTCTATTGGTATGTACTAAGGCTTTATAGTGTTTTAAAGAATGTTCTTTCAAGTTCATATAGGAATGTAGCATTTTATTTCCAAAGTGTAGTAAATCTTTGTTTTCTCACAGCAGGGTGATCGCACTACAAGGCTGCAATTTTTATTTGCCCATCAAGTGGGCTTTTGGTGGAAATGACACACCACCAGCAGCATGTTGTCCACGAGAGGGTGGTGTGGAGGGGGGGGGGCGAGCGTAAGAGGACAATTTGTTCTTCTATTGGTATGTACTAAGGCTTTATAGTGTTTTAAAGAATGTTCTTTCAAGTTCATATAGGAATGTAGCATTTTATTTCCAAAGTGTAGTAAATCTTTGTTTTCTCACAGCAGGGTGATCGCACTACAAGGCTGCAATTTTTATTTGCCCATCAAGTGGGCTTTTGGTGGAAATGACACACCACCAGCAGAATGTTGTCCACGAGAGGGCGGTGTGGAAAAGGGGGGGGGGGGGGGGGAGCGTAAGAGGACAAGTTGTTCTTCTATTGGTATGTACTAAGGCTTTATAGTGTTTTAAAGAATGTTCGTTCAAGTTCATATACGAATGTAGCATTTTATTTCCAAAGTGTAGTAAATCTTTGTTTTCTCACAGCAGGGTGATCGCACTACAAGGCTGCAATTTTTATTTGCCCATCAAGTGGGCTTCTGGTGGAAATGACACACCACCTGCAGCATGTTGTCCACGAGAGGGGGGTGGGATGGGGGGGCGAGCAGGAAAGGACAATTTGTTCTTCTATTGTTATGTACTCAGGCTTTATAGTGTTTGAAAGTAGGTTCTTTCAAGTTCATATAAGAACGTAGCATTTTATTTCCAAACTGTAGTAAATCTCTGTTTTCTGACAGCAGGGTGATCGCACTACAAGGCTGCAATTTTTATTTGCCCATCAAGTGGGCTTTTGGTGGAAATGACACACCACCAGCAGCATGTTGTCCACGAGAGGGTAGCGTGGAGGGGGGGGGGGGCGAGCGTAAGAGGACAAGTTGTTCTTCTATTGATATGTACTAAGGCTTTATAGTGTTTGAAAGAATGTTCGTTCAAGTTCATATAAGAATGTAGCATTTTATTTCCAAAGTGTAGTAAATCTTTTTTTTCTCACAGCAGGGTGATCGCACTACAAGGCTGCAATTTTTATTTGCCCATCAAGTGGGATTTTGATGGAAATGACACACCACCAGCAGCATGTTGTCAGCGAGAGGGGGGTGGGATGGGGGGGCGAGCAGGAGAGGACAAATTGTTCTTCTATTGGTATGTACTTTGGCTTTATAGTGTTTGAGAGAATGTTATTTCAAGTTCATATAAGAATGTAGCATTTTATTTCCAAAGTGTAGTAAATCTTTGTTTTCTCACAGCAGGGTGATCGCACTACAAGTCTGCAATTTTTATTTGCCCATCAAGTGGGCTTTTGGTGGAAATGACACACCACCAGCAGCATGTTGTGCACGAGAGGGGGGTGGGATGGAGGGGTGAGCAGGAGAGGACAAGTTGTTCTTCTATTGATATGTACTCAGGCTTTATAGTGTTTGAAAGAATGTTCTTTCAAGTTCATATACGAATGTAGCATTTTATTTCCAAAGTGTAGTAAATCTTTGCTTTCTCACAAAAGGGTGATCGAACTACAAGGCTGCAATTTTTATTTGCCCATTAAGTGTGCTTTTGGTGGAAATGACTCACCACCAGCAGCATGTTGCCCACGAGAGGGAGGTGTGTTGGGGGGGGGGGGGGGGGGGATGCGAGCGTAAGAGGACAAGTTATTCTTCTATTGGTATGTACTAAGGCTTTATAGTGTTTGAGAGAATGTTCGTTCAAGTTCATATAAGAATGTAGCATTTTATTTCCAAAGTGTAGTAAATCTTTGTTTTCTCACAGCAGGGTGATTGCACTACAAGGCTGCAATTTTCATTTGTCCATCAAGTGGGCTTTTGGTGGAAATGACACACAACCAGCAGCATGTTGTCCACGAGAGGGGGGTGGGATTGGGGAGGCGAGCAGGTGAGGACAAGTTGTTCTTTCATTGGTATGTACTCAGGCTTTATAGTGTTTGAAAGAATGTTCTTTCAAGTTCATATAAGAATGTAGCATTTTATTTCCAAAGTGTAGTAAATCTTTGTTTTCTCACAGCAGGGTGATCGCACTACAAGGCAGCAATTTTTATTTGCCCATCAAGTGGGCTTTTGTTGGAAATGACACACCACCAGTAGCATGTTGTCCACGAGAGGGGGGTGGGATGGGGGGGGCGAGCAGGAGAGGACAAGTTGTTCTTCTATTGGTATGTACTCAGGCTTTATAGTGTTTGAAAGAATGTTCTTTCAAGTTCATATAAGAATGTAGCATTTTATTTCCAAAGTGTAGTAATTCTTTGTTTTCTCACAGCAGGGTGATCGCACTACAAGGCTGCAATTTTTATTTGCCCATCAAGTGGACTTTTGGTGGAAATGACACACCACCAGTGGCATGTTGTCCACGAGAGGGGGGTGGGATGAGGGGGCGAGCAGGAGAGGACAAGTTGTTCTTCTATTGGTATGTACTCAGGCTTTATAGTGTTTGAAAGAATGTTCTTTCAAGTTCATATAAGAATGTAGCATTTTATTTCCAAAGGGTAGTAAATCTTTGTTTTCTCACAGCAGGGTGATCGCACTACAAGGCTGCAATTTTTATTTGCCCATCAAGTGCTCTTTTGGTGGAAATGACACACCACCAGCAGCATGTTGTCCACGAGAGGGTAGCGTGGAGGGGGGGGGGGGGGGCGAGCGTAAGAGGACAAGTTGTTCTTCTATTGATATGTACTAAGGCTTTATAGTGTTGAAAGAATGTTCGTTCAAGTTCATATAAGAATGTAGCATTTTATTTCCTAAGTGTAGTAAATCTTTTTTTTCTCACAGCAGGGTGATCGCACTACAAGGCTGCTATTTTTATTTGCCCATCAAGTGGGATTTTGATGGAAATGACACACTGCCAGCAGCATGTTGTCAGCGAGAGGGGGGTGGGATGGGGGGGGGGCGAGCAGGAGAGGACAAATTGTTCTTCTATTGGTATGTACTCTGGCTTTATAGTGTTTGAAAGAATGTTCTTTCAAGTTCATATAAGAATGTAGCATTTTATTTCCAAAGTGTAGTAAATATTTGTTTTCTCACAGCAGGGTGATCGCACTACAAGGCTGCAATTTTTATTTGCCCATCAAGTGGGCTTTTGGTGGAAATGACAAACCACCAGCACCATGTTGTCCATGAGAGGGGGGTGGGATGTGGGGGCGAGCAGGAGAGGACAAGTTGTTCTTCTATTGGTATGTACTCAGCCTTTATAGTGTTTGAAAGAATGTTCTTTCAAGTTCATATATGAATGTAGCATTTTATTTCCAAAGTGTAGTAAATCTTTGTTTTCTCACAGCAGGGTGATCACACTACAAGGCTGCAATTTTCATTTGCCCATCAAGTGGGCTTTTGGTGGAAACGACACACCACCAGCAGCATGTTGCCCACGAGAGTGGGGTGGGATGGGGGGGGCGAGCAGAAGAGGACAAGTTGTTCATCTATTGGTATGTACTCAGGCATTATAGTGTTTGAAAGAATGTTCTTTCAAGTTCATATAAGAATGTAGCATTTTATTTCCAAAGTGTAGTAAGTCTTTGTTTTCTCACAGCAGGGTGATTGCACTACAAGGCTGCAATTTTTATTTGCCCATCAAGTGGGCTTTTGGTGGAAATGACACACCACCAGCAGCATGTTGTCTACGAGAGGGTGGTGTGGAGGGGGGGGGGGGGGGGGGCGAGCGTAAGAGGACAATTTGTTCTTCTATTGGTATGTACTAAGGCTTTATAGTGTTTTAAAGAATGTTCTTTCAAGTTCATATAGGAATGTAGCATTTTATTTCCAAAGTGTAGTAAATCTTTGTTTTCTCACAGCAGGGTGATCGCACTACAAGGCTGCAATTTTTATTTGCCCATCAAGTGGGCTTTTGGTGGAAATGACACACCACCAGCAGAATGTTGTCCACGAGAGGGTGGTGTGGAAGGGGGGGGGGGGGGGGGGAGCGTAAGAGGACAAGTTGTTCTTCTATTGGTATGTACTAAGGCTTTATAGTGTTTTAAAGAATGTTCGTTCAAGTTCACATAAGAATGTAGCATTTTATTTCCAAAGTGTAGTAAATCTTTGTTTTCTCACAGCAGGGTGATCGCACTACAAGGCTGCAATTTTTATTTGCCCATCAAGAGGGCTTCTGGTGGAAATGACACACCACCTGCAGCATGTTGTCCACGAGAGGGGGGGTGGGATGGGGGGGCGAGCAGGAAAGGACAAGCTGTTCTTCTATTGTTATGTACTCAGGCTTTATAGTGTTTGAAAGTAGGTTCTTTCAAGTTCATATAAGAATGTAGCATTTTATTTCCAAACTGTAGTAAATCTTTGTTTTCTGACAGCAGGGTAATCGCACTACAAGGCTGCAATTTTTATTTGCCCATCAAGTGGGCTTTTGGTGGAAATGACACACCACCAGCAGCATGTTGTCCACGAGAGGGTAGCGTGGCGGGGGGGGGGGGGGGGGCGAGCGTAAGAGGACAAGTTGTTCTTCTATTGATATGTACTAAGGCTTTATAGTGTTTGAAAGAGTGTTCGTTCAAGTTCATATAAGAATGTAGCATTTTATTTCCAAAGTGTAGTAAATCTTTTTTTTCTCACAGCAGGGTGATCGCACTACAAGGCTGCAATTTTTATTTGCCCATCAAGTGGGATTTTGATGGAAATGACACACCACCAGCAGCATGTTGTCAGCGAGAGGGGGGTGCGATGGGGGGGTGAGCAGGAGAGGACAAATTGTTCTTCTATTGGTATGTACTTTGGCTTTATAGTGTTTGAGAGAATGTTCTTTCAAGTTCATATAAGAATGTAGCATTTTATTCCCAAAGTGTAGTAAATCTTTGTTTTCTCACAGCAGGGTGATCGCACTACAAGTCTGCAATTTTTATTTGCCCATCAAGTGGGCTTTTGGTGGAAATGACACACCACCAGCAGCATGTTGTGCACGAGAGGGGGGTGGGATGAAGGGGTGAGCAGGAGAGGACAAGTTGTTCTTCTATTGATATGTACTCAGGCTTTATAGTGTTTGAAAGAATGTCCTTTCAAGTTCATATACGAATGTGGCATTTTATTTCCAAAGTGTAGTAAATCTTTGCTTTCTCACAAAAGGGTGATCGAACTACAAGGCTGCAATTTTTATTTGCCCATTAAGTGTGCTTTTGGTGGAAATGACACACCACCAGCAGCATGTTGTCCACGAGAGGGTGGTGTGGAGGGGGGGGGGGGGGGGGATGCGAGCGTAAGAGGACAAGTTATTCTTCTATTGGTATGTACTAAGGCTTTATAGTGTTTGAGAGAATGTTCGTTCAAGTTCATATAAGAATGTAGCATTTTATTTCCAAAGTGTAGTAAATCTTTGTTTTCTCACAGCAGGGTGATCGCACTACAAGGCTGCAATTTTTATTTGCCCATCAAGTGGGCTTTTGGTGGAAATGACACACCACCAGCAGCATGTTGTCCACGAGAGGGGGGTGGGATGGGGGGGCGAGCAGGAGAGGACAAGTTGTTCTTCTATTGGTATGTACTCAGGCTTTGTAGTATTTGAAAGAATGTTCTTTCAAGTTCATATAAGAATGTAGCATTTTATTTCCAAAGTGCAGTAAATCTTTGTTTTCCCACAGCAGGGTGATCGCACTACAAGGCTGCAATTTTTATTTGCCCATCAAGTGGGCTTTTGGTGGAAATGACACACCACCAGCAGCATGTTGTCCACGAGAGGGGGGTGGGATGGTGGGGTGAGCAGGAGAGGACAAGTTGTTCTTCTATTGGTATGTACTCAGGCTATATAGTGCTTGAAAGAATGTTCTTTCATGTTCATATAAGAATGTAGCATTTTATTTCCAAAGTGTAGTAAATCTTTGTTTTCTCACAGCAGGGTGATCGCACTACAAGGCTGCAATTTTTATTTGCCCATCAAGTGGGCTTTTGGTGGAAATGACACACCACCAGCAGCATGTTGTCCACGAGAGGGGGGTGGGATGGGGGGGCGAGCAGGAGAGGACAAGTTGTTCTTCTATTGGTATGTACTCAGGCTTTATAGTGTTTGAAAGAATGTTCTTTCAAGTTCATATAAGAATGTAGCATTTTATTTCCAAAGTGTAGTAAATCTTTGTTTTCTCACAGCAGGGTGATCGCACTACAAGGCTGCAATTTTTATTTGCCCATCAAGTGGAATTTTGGTGGAAATGACACACCACCAGCAGCATGTTGTCCACGAGTGGGTGGTGGGAAGGGGGGGCGAGCAGGAGAGGACAAGTTGTTCTTCTATTGGTATGTACTCAGGCTTTATAGTGTTTGAAAGAATGTTCTTTCAAGTTCATATAAGAATGTAGCATTTTATTTCCAAAGTGTAGTAAATCTTTGTTTTCTCACAGCAGGGTGATCGCACTACAAGGCTGCAATTTTTATTTGCCCATCAAGTGGGCTTTTGGTGGAAGTGACACACCACCAGCAGCATGTTGCCCACGAGAGGGGGGTATGATGGGGGGGCGGGCAGGAGAGGACAAGTTGTTCTTCTATTGGTATGTACTCAGGCTTTATAGTGTTTGAAAGAATGTTCTTTCAAGTTGATATAAGAATGTAGCATTTTATTTCCAAAGTGCAGTAAATCTTTGCTTTCTCACAGAAGGGTGATCGAACTACAAGGCTGCAATTTTTATTTGCCCATCAAGTGGGCCTTTGGTGGAAATGACACACCACCAGCAGCATGTTGTCCACGAGAGGGTGGTGTGGAAGGGGGGGGGGGGGGGGGGAGCGTAAGAGGACAAGTTGTTCTTCTATTGGTAAGTACTAAGGCTTTATAGTTTTTGAAAGAATGTTCGTTCAAGTTCATATAAGAATGTAGCATTTTATTTCCAAAGTGTAGTAAATCTTTGTTTTCTCACAGCAGGGTGATCGCACTACAAGGCTGCAATTCTTATTTGCCCATTAAGTGGGCTTTTGGTGGAAATGACACACCACCACCAGCATGTTTTCCACGAGAGGAAGGTGGGATGGGGGGGCGAGCAGGAGAGGACAAGTTGTTCTTCTATTGGTATGTACTCAGGCTTTATAATGTTTGAAAGAATGTTCTTTCAAGTTCATATAAGAATGTAGCATTTTATTTCCAAAGTGTAGTAAACCTTTGTTTTCTCACAGCAGGGTGATCGCACTACAAGGCTGCAATTTTTATTTGCCCATCAAGTGGGCTTTTGGTGGAAATGACACACCACCAGCAGCATGTTGTCCACGATAGGGGGGTGGGATGGAGGGGGCGAGCAGGAGAGGACAAGTTGTTCTTCTATTGGTATGTACTCAGGCTTTATAGTGTTTGAAAGAATGTTCTTTCAAGTTCATATAAGAATGTAGCATTTTATTTCCAAAGTGTAGTAAATATTTGTTTTCTCACAGCAGGGTGATCGCACTACAAGGCTGCAATTTTTATTTGCCCATCAAGTGGGCTTTTGGTGGAAATGACAAACCACCAGCACCATGTTGTCCATGAGAGGGGGGTGGGATGTGGGGGCGAGCAGGAGAGGACAAGTTGTTCTTCTATTGGTATTTACTCAGCCTTTATAGTGTTTGAAAGAATGTTCTTTCAAGTTCATATATGAATGTAGCATTTTATTTCCAAAGTGTAGTAAATCTTTGTTTTCTCACAGCAGGGTGATCACACTACAAGGCTGCAATTTTTATTTGCCCATCAAGTGGGCTTTTGGTGGAAACGACACACCACCAGCAGCATGTTGCCCACGAGAGTGGGGTGTAATGGGGGGGGCGAGCAGGAGAGGACAAGTTGTTCGCCTATTGGTATGTACTTAGGGTTTATAGTGTTTGAAAGAATGTTCTTTCAAGTTCATATAAGAATGTAGCATTTTATTTCCAAAGTGTAGTAAATCTTTGTTTTCTCACAGCAGGGTGATCGCACTACAAGGCTGCAATTTTTATTTGCCCATCAAGTGGGCTTTTGGTGGAAATGACACACCACCTGCAGCATGGTGCCCACGAGAGGGGCGTGGGATGGGGGGGCGAGCAGGAGAGGACAAGTTGTTCTTCTATTGGTATGTACTCAGGCTTTGTAGTATTTGAAAGAATGTTCTTTCAAGTTCATATAAGAATGTAGCATTTTATTTCCAAAGTGCAGTAAATCTTTGTTTTCCCACAGCAGGGTGATCGCACTACAATTCTGCAATTTTTATTTGCCCATCAAGTGGGCTTTTGGTGGAAATGACACACCACCAGCAGCATGTTGTCCACGAGAGGGGGGTGGGATGGTGGGGTGAGCAGGAGAGGACAAGTTGTTCTTCTATTGGTATGTACTCAGGCTATATAGTGCTTGAAAGAATGTTCTTTCATGTTCATATAAGAATGTAGCATTTTAGTTCCAAAGTGTAGTAAATCTTTGTTTTCTCACAGCAGGGTGATCGCACTACAAGGCTGCAATTTTTATTTGCCCATCAAGTGGGCTTTTGGTGGAAATGACACACCAACAGCAGCATGTTGTCCACGAGAGGGGGGTGGGATGGGGGGGCGTGCAGGAGAGGACAAGTTGTTCTTCTATTGGTATGTACTCAGGCTTTATAGTGTTTGAAAGAATGTTCTTTCAAGTTCATATAAGAATGTAGCATTTTATTTCCAAAGTGTAGTAAATCTTTGTTTTCTCACAGCAGGGTGATCGCACTACAAGGCTGCAATTTTTATTTGCCCATCAAGTGGAATTTTGGTGGAAATGACACACCACCAGCAGCATGTTGTCCACGAGTGGGTGGTGGGAAGGGGGGGCGAGCAGGAGAGGACAAGTTGTTCTTCTATTGGTATGTACTCAGGCTTTATAGTGTTTGAAAGAATGTTCTTTCAAGTTCATATAAGAATGTAGCATTTTATTTCCAAAGTGTAGTAAATCTTTGTTTTCTCACAGCAGGGTGATCGCACTACAAGGCTGCAATTTTTATTTGCCCATCAAGTGGGCTTTTGGTGGAAGTGACACACCACCAGCAGCATGTTGCCCACGAGAGGGGGGTGGAATGGGGGGGCGAGCAAGAGAGGACAAGTTGTTATTTTATTGGTATGTACTCAGGCTTTATAGTGTTTGAAAGAATGTTCTTTCAAGTTCATATAAGAATGTAGCATTTTATTTCCGAAGTGTAGTAAATCTTTGTTTTCCCACAGCAGGGTGATCGCACTACAAGGCTGCAATTTTTATTTGCCCATCAAGTGGGCCTTTGGTGGAAATGACACACCACCAGCAGCATGTTGTCCACGAGAGGGGGGTGGGATGGGAGGGTGAGCAGGAGAGGACAAGTTGTTCTTCTATTGGTATGTACTCAGGCTATATAGTGTTTGAAAGAATGTTCTTTCAAGTTCATATAAGAATGTAGCATTTTATTTCCAAAGTGTAGTAAATCTTTGTTTTCTCACATCAGGGTGATCGCACTACAAGGCTGCAATTTTTATTTGCCCATCAAGTGGGCTTTTGGTGGAAATGTCACACCACCAGCAGCATCTTGTCCACGAGAGGGGGGTGGGATGGGGGGGCGAGCAGGAGAGGACAAGTTGTCCTTCTAATGGTATGTACTCAGGCTTTATAGTGTTTGAAAGAATGTTCTTTCAAGTTCATATAAGAATGTAGCATTTTATTTCCAAAGTGTAGTAAATCTTTGTTTTCTCACAGCAGGGTGATCGCACTACAAGGCTGCAATTCTTATATGCCCCTCAAGTGGGCTTTTGGTGGAAATGACACACCACCAGCAGCATGTTGTTCACGAGAGGGGGGTGGGATGGGGGGGCGAGCAGGAGAGGACAAGTTGTTCTTCTATTGGTATGTACTCAGGCTTTATAATGTTTGAAAGAATGTTCTTGCAAGTTCATATAAGAATGTAGCATTTTATTTCCAAAGTGTAGTTAACCTTTGTTTTCTCACAGCAGGGTGATCGCACTACAAGGCTGCAATTTTTATTTGCCCATCAAGTGGGCCTTTGGTGGAAATGACACACCACCAGCAGCATGTTGTCCACGAGAGGGTGGTGTGGAGGGGGGGGGGGGGGAGAGCGTAAGAGGACAAGTTGTTCTTCTTTTGGTATGTACTAAGGCTTTATAGTTTTTGAAAGAATGTTCGTTCAAGTTCATATAAGAATGTAGCATTTTATTTCCAAAGTGTAGTAAATCTTTGTTTTCTCACAGCAGGATGATTGCACTACAAGGCTGCAATTCTTATTTGCCCACCAAGTGGGCTTTTGGTGGAAATGACACACCACCAGCAGCATGTTGTCCACGAGAGGAAGGTGGGATGGGGGGGCGAGCAGGAGAGGACAAGTTGTTCTTCTATTGGTATGTACTCAATCTTTATAATGTTTGAAAGAATGTTCTTTCAAGTTCATACAAGAATGTAGCATTTTATTTCCAAAGTGTAGTAAACCTTTGTTTTCTCACAGCAGGGTGATCGCACTACAAGGCTGCAATTTTTATTTGCCCATCAAGTGGGCTTTTGGTGGAGATGACACACCACCAGCAGCATGTTGTCCACGATAGGGGGGTGGGATGGGGGGGCGAGCAGGAGAGGACAAGTTGTTCTTCTATTGGTATGTACTCAGACTTTATAGTGTTTGAAAGAATGTTCTTTCAAGTTCATATAAGAATGTAGCATTTTATTTCCAAAGTGTAGTAAATATTTGTTTTCTCACAGCAGGGTGATCGCACTACAAGGCTGCAATTTTTATTTGCCCATCAAGTGGGCTTTTGGTGGAAATGACAAACCACCAGCACCATGTTGTCCATGAGAGGGGGGTGGGATGTGGGGGCGAGCAGGAGAGGACAAGTTGTTCTTCTATTGGTATGTTCTCAGCCTTTATAGTGTTTGAAAGAATGTTCTTTCAAGTTCATATATGAATGTAGCATTTTATTTCCAAAGTATAGTAAATCTTTGTTTTCTCACAGCAGGGTGATCACACTACAAGGCTGCAATTTTCATTTGCCCATCAAGTGGGCTTTTGGTGGAAACGACACACGACCAGCAGCATGTTGCCCACGAGAGTGGGGTGGGATGGGGGGGGGGCGAGCAGGAGAGGACAAGTTGTTCGCCTATTGGTATGTACTTAGGCTTTATAGTGTTTGAAAGAATGTTCTTTCAAGTTCATATAAGAATGTAGCATTTTATTTCCAAAGTGTAGTAAATCTTTGTTTTCTCACAGCAGGGTGATCACACTACAAGGCTGCAATTTTTATTTGCCCATCAAGTGGGCTTTTGGTGGAAATGACACACCACCAGCAGCATGTTGTCCACGAGAGGGGGGTGGGATGGGGGGGCGAGCAGGAGAGGACAAGTTGTTCTTCTATTGGTATGTACTCAGGCTTTATAGTGTTTGAAAGAATGTTCTTTCAAGTTCATATAAGAATGTAGCATTTTATTTCCAAAGTGTAGTAAATCTTTGTTTTCTCACAGCAGGGTGATCGCACTACAAGGCTGCAATTTTTATTTGCCCATCAAGTGGGCTTTTGGTGGAAGTGACACACCACCAGCAGCATGTTACCCACGAGAGGGGGGTTGAATGGGGGGGCAAGCAAGAGAGGACAAGTTGTTGTTCTATTGGTATGTACTCAGGCTTTATAGTGTTTGAAACAATGTTCTTTCAAGTTCATATAAGAATGTAGCATTTTATTTCCAAAGTGTAGTAAATCTTTGTTTTCCCACAGCAGGGTGATCGCACTACAAGGCTGCAATTTTTATTTGCCCATCAAGTGGGCCTTTGGTGGAAATGACACACCACCAGCAGCATGTTGTCCACGAGAGGGGGGTGGGATGGGAGGGTGAGCAGGAGAGGACAAGTTGTTCTTCTATTGGTATGTACTCAGGCTATATAGTGTTTGAAAGAATGTTCTTTCAAGTTCATATAAGAATGTAGCATTTTATTTCCAAAGTGTAGTAAATCTTTGTTTTCTCACATCAGGGTGATCGCACTACAAGGCGGCAATTTTTATTTGCCCATCAAGTGGGCTTTTGGTGGAAATGACACACCACCAGCAGCAAATTGTCCACGAGAGGGGGGTGGGATGGGGGGGTGAGCAGGAGAGGACAAGTTGTTCTTCTATTGGTATGTACTCAGGCTTTATAGTGTTTGAGAGAATGTTCTTTCGAGTTCATATAAGAATGTAGCATTTTATTTCCAAAGTGTAGTAAATCTTTGTTTTCTCACAGCAGGGTGATCGCACTACAAGGCTGCAATTTTTATTGGCCCATCAAGTGGGCTTTTGGTGGAAATGACACACACCAGCAGCATGTTGTCCACGAGAGGGTGGTGGGATGGGGGGGGCGAGCAGGAGAGGACAAGTTGTTCTTCTATTGGTACGTATTTAGGCTTTATAGTGTTTGAAAGAATGTTCTTTCAAGTTCATATAAGAATGTAGCATTCTATTTCCAAAGTGTAGTAAATCTTTGTTTTCTCACAGCAGGGTGATCGCACTACAAGGCTGCAATTTTTATTTGCCCATCAAGTGGGCTTTCGGTGGAAATGACACACCACCAGCAGCATGTTGCCCACGAGAGGGGGGTGGGATGGGGGGGCGAGCAGGAGAGGACAAGTTGTTCTTCTATTGGTATGTACTCAGGCTTTATAGTGTTTGAAAGAATGTTCTTTTAAGTTCATATAAGAATGTAGCATTCTATTTCCAAAGTGTAGTAAATCTTTGTTTTCCCACGGCAGGGTGATCGCACTACAAGGCTGCAATTTTTATTGGCCCATCAAGTGGGCTTTTGGTGGAAATGACACACCACCAGCAGCAAATTGTCCACGAGAGGGGGGTGGGATGGGGGGGTGAGCAGGAGAGGACAAGTTGTTCTTCTATTGGTATGTACTCAGGCTTTATAGTGTTTGAGAGAATGTTCTTTCGAGTTCATATAAGAATGTAGCATTTTATTTCCAAAGTGTAGTAAATCTTTGTTTTCTCACAGCAGGGTGATCGCACTACAAGGCTGCAATTTTTATTGGCCCATCAAGTGGGCTTTTGGTGGAAATGACACACCACCAGCAGCAAATTGTCCACGAGAGGGGGGTGGGATGGGGGGGGTGAGCAGGAGAGGACAAGTTGTTCTTCTATTGGTATGTACTCAGGCTTTATAGTGTTTGAGAGAATGTTCTTTCGAGTTCATATAAGAATGTAGCATTTTATTTCCAAAGTGTAGTAAATCTTTGTTTTCTCACAGCAGGGTGATCGCACTACAAGGCTGCAATTTTTATTTGCCCATCAAGTGGGCTTTCGGTGGAAATGACACACCACCAGCAGCATGTTGCCCACGAGAGGGGGGTGGGATGGGGGGGCGAGCAGGAGAGGACAAGTTGTTCTTCTATTGGTATGTACTCAGGCTTTATAGTGTTTGAAAGAATGTTCTTTTAAGTTCATATAAGAATGTAGCATTCTATTTCCAAAGTGTAGTAAATCTTTGTTTTCCCACGGCAGGGTGATCGCACTACAAGGCTGCAATTTTTATTTGCGCATCAAGTGGGCTATTGGTGGAAATGATACACCACCAGCAGCATGTTGTCCATGAGAGGGGGGTGGGATTGGGTGGCGAGCAGGAGAGGACAAGTTGTTCTTCTATTGGTATGTACTCAGGCTTTATAGTGTTTGAAAGAATGTTCTTCCAAGTTCATATAAGAACGTAGCATTTTATTTCCAAAGTGTAGTAAATATTTGTTTTCTCACAGCAGGGTGATCGCACTACAAGGCTGCAATTTTTATTTGCCCATCAAGTGGGCTTTTGGTGGAAATGACAAACCACCAGCAACATGTTGTCCATGAGAGGGGGGTGGGAAGGGGGGGCGAGGAGGAGAGGACAAGTTGTTCTTCTATTGGTATGTGCTCAGGCTTTATAATGTTTGAAAGAATGTTCTTTCAAGTTCATATAAGAATGTAGCATTTTATTTCCAAAGTGTAGTTAACCTTTGTTTTCTCACAGCAGGGTGATCGCACTACAAGGCTGCAATTTTTATTTGCCCATCAAGTGGGCTTTTGGTGGAAATGACACACCACCAGCAGCATGTTGTCCACGAGAGGGGGGTGGGATGGGGGGGGTGAGCAGGAGAGGACAAGTTGTTCTTCTATTGGTATGTACTCAGGCTTTATAGTGTTCGAAAGAATGTTCTTTCAAGTTCATATAAGAATGTAGCATTTTATTTCCAAAGTGTAGTAAATCTTTGTTTTCTCACAGCAGGGTGATCGCACTACAAGGCTGCAATTTTTATTTGCCCATTAAGTGGGCTTTTGGTGGAAATGACACACCACCAGCAGCATGTTGCCCACGAGAGGGGGGTGGGATGGGGGGGGCGAGCAGGAGAGGACAAGTTGTTCTTCTATTGGTATGTACTCAGGCTTTATAGTGTTTGAAAGAATGTTCTTCCAAGTTCATATAAGAATGTAGCATTTTATTTCCAAAGTGTAGTAAATCTTTGTTTTCTGACAGCAGGGTGATCGCACTACATGGCTGCAAATTTTATTTGCCCATCAAGTGGGCTTTTGGTGGAAATGACAAACCACCAGCACCATGTTGTCCATGAGAGGGGGGTGGGATGGGGGGGGCGAGCAGGAGAGGACAAGTTGTTCTTCTATTGGTATGTACTCAGCCTTTATAGTGTTTGAAAGAATGTTCTTTCAAGTTCATATAAGAATGTAGCATTTTATTTCCAAAGTGTAGTAAATCTTTGTTTTCTCTCAGCAGGGTGATCACACTACAAGGCTGCAATTTTCATTTGCCCATCATGTGGGCTTTTGGTGGAAATGACACACACCAGCAGCATGTTGTCCACGAGAGGGTGGTGGGATGGGGGGGGGGCGAGCGGGAGAGGACAAGTTGTTCTTCTATTGGTATGTATTCAGGCTTTATAGTGTTTGAAAGAATGTTCTTTCAAGTTCATATAAGAATGTAGCATTTTATTTCCAAAGTGTAGTAAATTTTTGTTTTCTCACAGCAGGGTGATCGCACTACAAGGCTGCAATTTTTATTTGCCCATCAATTGGGCTTTTGGTGGAAATGACACACCACCAGCAGCATGTTGCCCACGAGAGGCGGGTGGGATGGGGGGGCGAGCAGGAGAGGACAAGTTGTTCTTCTATTGGTATGTACTCAGGCTTTATGGTGTTTGAAAGAATGTTCTTTTAAGTTCATATAAGAATGTAGCATTTTATTTCCAAAGTGTAGTAAATCTTTGTTTTCCGACAACAGGGTGATCGCATTACAAGGCTGCAATTTTTATTTGCCCATCAAGTGGGCTTTTGGTGGAAATGATACACCACCAGCAGCATGTTGTCCATGAGATGGGGGTGGGATGGGGTGGCGAGCAGGAGAGGACAAATTGTTCTTCTATTGGTATGTACTCAGGCTTTATAGTGTTTGAAAGAATGTTCTTCCAAGTTCATATAAGAATGTAGGATTTTATTTCCAAAGTGTAGTAAATATTTGTTTTCTCACAGCAGGGTGATCGCACTACAAGGCTGCAATTTTTATTTGCCCATCAAGTGGGCTTTTGGTGGAAATGACAAACCACCAGCACCATGTTGTCCATGAGAGGGGGGTGGGATGGGGGGGCGAGCAGGAGAGGACAAGTTGTTCTTCTATTGGTATGTACTCAGGCTTTATAGTGTTTGAAAGAATGTTCCTTCAAGTTCATATAAGTATGTAGCATTTTATTTCCAAAGTGTAGTAAATCTTTGTTTTCTCTCAGCAGGGTGATCACACTACAAGGCTGCAATTTTCATTTGCCCATCAAGTGGGCCTTTGGTGGAAATGACACACCACCAGCACCATGTTGCCCACGAGAGGGGGAGGGAATGGGGGGGTGAGCAGGAGAGGACAAGTTGTTCGTCTATTGGTATGTACTCAGGCTTTGTAGTGTTTGAAGGAATGTTCTTTCAAGTTCATATAAGAATGTAGCATTTTATTTCCAAAGTGTAGTAAATCTTTGTTTTCTCACAGCAGGGTGATCGCACTACAAGGCTGCAATTTTTATTTGCCCATCAAGTGGGCTTTTGGTGTAAATGACACACCACCAGCAGCTTGTTGCCCACGAGAGGGGGGTGGGATGGGGGGGTGAGCAGGAGAGGTCAAGTTGTTCTTCTATTGGTATGTACTGAGGCTTTATAGTGTTTGAAAGAATGTTCTTTCAAGTTCATATAAGAATGTAGCATTTTATTTCCAAAGTGTAGTAAATCTTTGTTTTCTCACAGCAGGGTGATCGCACTACAAGGCTGCAATTTTTATTTGCCCATCAAGTGGGCTTTTGGTGGAAATGACACACCACCAGCAGCATGTCGTCCACGAGAGGGGGGTGGGATGGGGGGGCGAGCAGGAGAGGACAAGTTGTTCTTCTATTGGTATGTACTCAGGCTTTATAGTGTTTGAAAGAATGTTCTTTCAAGTTCATATAAGAATGTAGCATTTTATTTCCAAAGTGTAGTAAATCTTTGTATTCTCACAGCAGGGTGATCGCACTACAAGGCTGCAATTTTTATTTGCCCATCAAGTGGGCTTTTGGTGGAAATGACACACCACCAGCAGCATGTTGTCCACGAGAGGTTGGTGGGATGTGGGGGCGAGCAGGAGAGGACAAGTTGTTCTTCTATTGGTATGTACTCAGGCTTTATAGTGTTTGAAAGAATGTTCTTTCAAGTTCATATAAGAATGTAGCATTTTATTTCCAAAGTGTAGTAAATCTTTGTTTTCTCACAGCAGGGTGATCGCACTACAAGGCTGCAATATTTATTTGCCCATCAAGTGGGCTTTTGGTGGAAATGACACACCACCAGTAGCATGTTGTCCTCGAGAGGGTGGTGTGGAGGGGGGAGGGGGGGGGACGAGCGTAAGAGGACAAGTTGTTGTACTATTGGTATGTACTAAGGCTTTATAGTGTTTTAAAGAATGTTCTTTCAAGTTCATATAAGAATGTAGCATTTTATTTCCAAAGTGTAGTAAATCTTTGTTTTCTCACAGCAGGGTGATCGCACTACAAGGCTGCAATTTTTATTTGCCCATCAAGTGGGCTTTTGGTGGAAATGACACACCACCAGCAGCATGTTGTCCAAGAGAGGGGGGTGGGATGGGGGGGCGAGCAGGAGAGGACAAGTTGTTCTTCTATTGGTATGTACTCAGGCTTTATAGTGTTTGAAAGAATGTTCTTTCAAGTTCATATAAGAATGTAGCATTTTATTTCCAAAGTGTAGTAAATCGTTGTTTTCTCACAGCAGGGTGATCGCACTACAAGGCTGCAATTTTTATTTGCCCATCAAGTGGGCTTTTGGTGGAAATGACACACCACCACCAGCATGTAGCCCACGAGAGGGGGGTGGGATGGGGGGTCGAGCAGGAGAGGACAAGTTGTTCTTCTATTGGTATGGACTCAGGCTTTATAGTGTTTGAAAGAACGTTCTTTCAAGTTCATATAAGAATGTGGCATTTTATTTCCAAAGTGTAGTAAATCTTTGTTTTCTCTCAGCAGTTTGATCGCACCACGAGGCTGCAATTTTTATTTGCCCATCAAGTGGGCTTTTGGTGGAAATGACACACCACCAGCAGCATGTTGTCCATGAGGGGGGGGTGGGATGGGGGGGCGAGCAGGAGAGGACAAGTTGTTCTTCTATTGGTATGTACTCAGGCTTTATAGTGTTTGAAAGAATGTTCTTTCAAGTTCATATAAGAATGTAGCATTTTATTTCCAAAGTGTAGTAAATCTTTGTTTTCTCACAGCAGGGTGATTGCACTACAAGGCTGGAATTTTTATTTGCCCATCAAGTGGGCATTTGGGGGAAATGACAAACCACCAGCGCCATGTTGACCATGAGAGGTGGGTGGGATGGGGGGGCGAGCAGGAGAGGACAAGTTGTTCTTCTATTGGTATGTACTCTGCCTTTATAGTGTTTGAATGAATGTTCTTTCAAGTTCATATAAGAATGTAGCATTTTATTTTCAAAGTGTAGTAAATCTTCGTTTTCTCACAGCAGGGTGATCACACTACAAGGCTGCAATTTTCATTTGCCCATCAAGTGGGCTTTTGGTGGAAATGACACACCACCAGCAGCATGTTGCCCACGAGACGGGGGTGGAATGGGGGGGGCGAGCAGGAGAGGACAAGTTGTTCTTCTATTGGTATGTACTCAGGTTTTATAGTGTTTAAAAGAATGTTCTTTCAAGTTCATATAAGAATGTAGCATTTTATTTCCAAAGTGTCGTAAATCTTTGTTTTCTCACAGCACGGTGATCACACTACAAGGCTGCAATTTTTATTTGCCCGTCAAGTGGGCTTTTGGTGGAAATGACACACCACCAGCAGCATGTTGTCCACGAGAGGGGGGGTGGGATGGGGAGGGCGAGCAGGAGAGGTCAAGTTGTTCTTCTATTGGTATGTACTCAGGTTTTATAGTGCTTAAAAGAATGTTATTTCAAGTTCATATAAGAATGTAGCATTTTATTTCCAAAGTGTAGTAAATTTTTGTTTTCTCTCAGCAGGGTGATCGCACTACAAGGCTGCAATTTTTATTTGCCTATCAAGCGGGCTTTTGGTGGAAATGACACACCACCAGCAGCATGTTGCCCACGAGAGGGGGGTGGGATAGGGGGGCGAGCAGGAGAGGACAAGTTGTTCTTCTATTGGTATGTACTCAGGCTATATAGTGTTTGAAAGAATGTTCTTTCTAGTTTATATAAGAATGTAGCATTTTATTTCCAAAGTCTAGTAAATTTTTGTTTTCTCACAGCAGGGTGATCACACTACAGGCCTGCAATTTTTATTTGCCCATCAAGTGGGCTTTTGGTGGAAATGACACACCACCAGCAGCATGTTGTCCACGAGAGGGGGGTGGGATGGGGGGGCGAGCAGGAGAGGACAAGTTGCTCTTCTATTGGTATGTACTCAGGATTTATAGTGTTTGAAAGAATGTTCTTTCAAGTTCATATAAGAATGTAGCATTTTATTTCCAAAGTGTAGTAAATCTTTGTTTTCTCACAGCAGGGAGATCGCACTACAAGGCTGCAATTTCCATTTGCCCATCAAGTGGGCTTTTGGTGGAAATGACACACCACCAGCAGCATGTTTTCCACGAGAGGGGGGTGGGATGGGGGGGCGAGCAGGAGAGGACAAGTTAGTCTTCTATTGGTATGTACTCAGGCTTTATGGTGTTTGAAAGAATGTTCTTTCAAGCTGATATAAGAATGTAGCATTTTATTTCCAAAGCGTAGTAAAGCTTTGTTTTCTCACAGCAGGGTGATACCACTACAAGGCTGCAATTTTTATTTGCCCATCAAGTGTGCTTTTGGTGGTAATGACACACTACCAGCAGCATGTTGTCCACGAGAGGGGGCTGGGATGGGGGGGGCGAGCAGGAGAGGACAAGTTGTTCTATTGGTATGTACTCAGGCCTTATAGTGTTTGAAAGAATGTTCTTTCAAGTTCACATAAGAATGTAGCATTTTATTTCCAAAGTGTAGTAATTATTTGTTTTCTCACAGCAGGGTGATCGCACTACAAGGCTGCAATTTTTATTTGCCCATCAAGTGGGCTTTTGGTGGAAATGACACACCACCAGCAGTATGTAGCCCACGAGAGGGGGGTGGAATGGGGGGGGCGAGCGGGAGAGGACAAGTTGTTCTTCTATTTGTATGTACTCAGGGTTTATAGTGTTTGAAAGAACGTTCTTTCAAGTTCATGTAAGAATGTAGCATTTTATTTCCAAAGTGTAGTAAATCTTTGTTTTCTCTCGGCAGTTTGATCGCACCACAAGGCTGCAATTTTTATTTGCCCATCAAGTGAACTTTTGGTGGAAATGACACACCACCAGCAGCATGTTGTCCACGAGAGGGTGGTGTGGAAGGGGGGGGGGGGGAGGCGAGTGTAGGAGGACAAGTTGTCCTTCTACTGGTATGTACTAATGCTTTATAGTGTTTTAAAGAATGTTCGTTCATGTTCATATAAGTATGTAGCATTTTATTTCCAAAGTGTAGTAAATCTTTGTTTTCTCACAGCAGGGTGATCGCACTACAAGTCTGCAATTTTTATTCGCCCATCAAGTGGGCTTTTGGTGGAAATGACACACCACTAGCAGCATGTTGTCCACAGAGGGGGGTGGAATGGGGGGGGCGAGCAGGAGAGGACAAGTTGTTCTTCTACTGGTATGTACTCAGCCTTTATAGTGTTTGAAAGAATGTTCTGTCAAGTTCATATAAGAATGTAGCATTTTATTTCCAAAGTGTAGTAAATCTTTGTTTTCTCACAGCAGGGTGATCGCACTACAAGGCTGCAATTTTTATTTGCCCATCAAGTGGGCTTTTGGTGGAAATGACACACCACCAACAGCATATTGTCCACGAGAGGGGGGTGGGATAAAGGGGCGAGCAGGAGAGGACATGTTGTTCTTCTATTGGTATGTACTCAGGCTTTATAGTGTTTGAAAGAATGTTCTTTCAAGTTCATATAAGGATGTAGCATTTTATTTCCAAAGTGTAGTAAATCTTTGTTTTCTCACACCAGGATGATTGCACTACAAGGCTGCAATTTTTATTTGCCCATTAAGTGGGCTTTTGGTGGAAATGACACACCACCAGCAGCATGTTGTCCACGAGAGGGGGGTGCGATGGGGGGACGAGCAGGAGAGGACAAGTTGTTCGCCTATTGGTATGTACTCAGGCTTTACAGTGTTTGAAAGAGTGTTCTTTCAAGTTCATATAAGAATGTAGTATTTTATATCCAAAGTGTAGTAAATTTTTATTTTCTCACAGCAGGGTGATCGCACTAAGAGGCTGCAATTTTTATTTGCCCATCAAGTGGGCTTTTGGTGGAAATGACACACCACCAGCAGCATGTAGTCCACGAGAGGGGGGTGGGATTGGCGGGGGGGTGAGCAGGAGAGGACAAGTTGTTCTTCTATTGGTACGTACTAAGGCTTTATAGTGTTTTAAAGAATGTTCGTTCAAGTTCATATACGAATGTAGCATTTTATTTCCAAAGTGTAGTAAATCTTTGCTTTCTCACAAAAGGGTGATCGAACTACAAGGCTGCAATTTTTATTTGCCCATCAAGAGGGCTTTTGGTGGAAATGACACACCACCACCAGCATGTTGTACACGAGAGGGGCGTGGGATTGGGGGGGCGAGCAGGAGAGGACAAGTTGTTCTTCTATTGGTATGTACTCAGGCTTTATAGTGTTTGAAATAATGTTCTTGCAATTTTTATTTGCCCATCAAGTGGGCTTTTGGTGGAAATGACACACCACCAGCAGCATGTTGTCCACGAGAGGGGGGTGGGATGGGGCGGCGAGCAGGAGAGGACAAGTTGTTCTTCTATTGGTATGTACTCAGGCTTTATAGTGTTTGCAAGAATGTTCTTTCAAGTTCATATAAGAATGTAGCATTTTATTTCCAAAGTGTAGTAAATCTTTGTTTTCTCACAGCAGGGTGATCGCACTACAAGGCTGCAATTTTTATTTGTCCATCAAGTGGGCTTTTGGTGGAAATGACACACCAGCAGCAGCATGTTGTCCACGAGAGGGGGTTGGGATGGGGGGGCGAGCAGGAGAGGACAAGTTGTTCTTCTATTGGTATGTACTCAGGCTTTATAGTGTTTGAAAGAATGTTCTTTCAAGTTCATATAAGAATGTAGCATTTTATTTCCAAAGTGTAGTAAATCTTTGTTTTCTCACGGCAGGGTGATCGCACTACAAGGCCGCAATTTTTATTTGCCCATCAAGTGGGCATTTGGTGGAAATGACACACCACCAGCAGCATGTTGTCCTCGAGAGGGGGGTGGGATGGGGGGGCGAGCAGGAGAGGACAAGTTGTTCTTCTATTGGTATGTACTCAGGCTTTATAGTGTTTTAGAGAATGTTCGTTCAAGTTCATATAAGAATGTAGCATTTTATTTCCAAAGTGTAGTAAATCTTTGTTTTCTCACAGCAGGGTGATCGCACTACAAGGCTGCAGTTTTTATTTGCCCATCAAGTGGGCTTTTGGTGGAAACGACACACCACCAGCAGCATGTTGTCCACGAGAGGATAGTGTGGTGGGGTAGGGGGGGGGGGGGGGGGGAGCGTAAGAGAACAAGTTTTTCTTCTATTGGTATGTACTAAGGCTTTATAGTGTTTTAAAGAATGTTCGTTCAAGTTCATATAAGAATGTAGCATTTTATTTCCAAAGTGTAGTAAATCTTTGTTTTCTCACAGCAGGGTGATCGCACTACAAGGCTGCAGTTTTTATTTGCACATCAAGTGGGCTTTTGGTGGAAATGACACACCACCAGCAGCATGTTGTCCACGAGAGGATAGTGTGGTGGGGTTGGGGGGGGGGGGGGGGGGAGCGTAAGAGAACAAGTTTTTCTTCTATTGGTATGTACTAAGGCTTTATAGTGTTTGAAAGAATGTTCTTTCAAGTTCATATAAGAATGTAACATTTTATTTCCAAAGTGTAGTAAATCTTTGTTTTCTCACAGCAGGGTGATCGCACTACAAGGCTGCAAGTTTTATTTGCCCATCAAGTGGGCTTTTGGTGTAAATGACACACTACCAGCAGCATGTAGTCCACGAGAGGGGGGTGGGATGGGGGGGGGGGGGGCGAGAAGGAGAGGACAAGTTGTTGTTCTATTGGTATGTACTAAGGCTTTATAGTGTTTGAAAGAATGTTCTTTCAAATTCAAATAAGAATGTAGCATTTTGTTTCCAAAGTGTAGTAAATCTTTGTTTTCTCACAGCAGAGTGATCGTACTACAAGGCTGCAGTTTTTATTTGCCCATCAAGTGGGCTTTTGGTGGAAATGACACACCAGCAGCAGCATGTTGTCCACGAGAGGGGGGTGGGATGGGGGGGCGAGCAGGAGAGGACAAGTTGTTCATCTATTGGTATGTACTCAGGCTTTATAGTGTTTGAAAGAATGTTCTTTCAAGTTCATATAAGAATGTAGCATTCTATTTCCAAAGTGTGGTAAATCTTTGTTTTCTCACAGCAGGGTGATCACACTACAAGGCTGCAATTTTTATTTGCCGATCAAGTGGGCTTTTGGTGGAAATGACACACCACCAGCAGCATGTTGTCCATGAGAGGGGGGTGGTATGAGGGGGGGGGGGTGAGCAGGAGAGGACAAGTTGTTCTTCTATTGGTATGTACTAAGGCTTTATAGTGTTTTAAAAAATGTTCGTTCAAGTTCATATAAGAATGTAGCATTTTATTTCCAAAGTGTAGTAAATCTTTGTTTTCTCACAGCAGGGTGATCGCACTACAAGGCTGCAGTTTTTATTTGCCCATCAAGTGTGCTTTTGGTGGAAATGACACACCACCAGCAGCATGTTGTCCACGAGAGGATAGTGGGGTGGGGGGGGGGGGGGTGGGGGGGGGGGAGCGTAAGAGAACAAGTTTTTCTTCTATTGGTATGTACTAAGGCTTTATAGTGTTTTAAAGAATGTTCGTTCAAGTTCATATAAGAATGTAGCATTTTATTTCCAAAGTGTAGTAAATCTTTGTTTTCTCACAGCAGGGTGATCGCACTACAAGGCTGCAAGTTTTATTTGCCCATCAAGTGGGCTTTTGGTGGAAATGACACACTACCAGCAGCATGTAGTCCACGAGAGGGGGGTGGGATGGGGGGGGGGGGCGAGCAGGAGAGGACAAGTTGTTCTTCTATTGGTATGTACTAAGGCTTTATAGTGTTTGAAAGAATGTTCTTTCAAATTAAAATAAGAATGTAGCATTTTATTTCCAAAGTGTAGTAAATCTTTGTTTTCTCACAGCAGAGTGATCGTACTACAAGGCTGCAGTTTTTATTTGCCCATCAAGTGGGCTTTTGGTGGAAATGACACACCAGCAGCAGCATGTTGTCCACGAGGGGGGGGTGGGATGGGGGGGCGAGCAGGAGAGGACAAGTTGTTCATCTATTGGTATGTACTCAGGCTTTATAGTGTTTGAAAGAATGTTCTTTCAAGTTCATATAGGAATGTAGCATTTTATTTCCAAAGTGTAGTAAATCTTTGTTTTCTCACAGCAGGGTGATCACACTACATGGCTGTAATTTTTATTTGCCCATCAAGTGGGCTTTTGGTGGAAATGACACACCACCAGCAGCATGTTGTCCACGAGAGGGGGGTGGGATGGGGGGGCGAGCAGGAGAGGACAAGTTGTTCTTCTATTGGTATGTACTCAGGCTTTATAGTGTTTTAAAGAATGTTCTTTCAAGTTCATATAAGAATGTAGCATTTTATTTCCAAAGTGTAGTAAATCTTTGTTTTCTCACAACAGGGTGATCGCACTACAAGGCTGCAATTTTTATTTGCCCATCAAGTGGGCTTTTGTTGGAAATGACACTTCACCAGCAGCATGTTGTCCACGAGAGAGGCGTGGGTTGGGGGGGGCGAGCAGGAGAGGACAAGTTGTTCTTCTATTGGTATGTACTCAGGCTTTATAGTGTTTTAAAGAATGTTCTTTCAAGTTCATATAAGAATGTAGAATTTTATTTCCAAAGTGTAGTAAATCTTTGTTTTCTCACAACAGGGTGATCGCACTACAAGGCTGCAATTTTTATTTGCCCATCAAGTGGGCTTTTGTTGGAAATGACACTCCACCAGCAGCATGTTGTCCACGAGAGAGGCGTGGGATGGGGGGGCGAGCAGGAGAGGACAAGTTGTTGTTCTATTGGTATGTACTCAGGCTTTATAGTGTTTGAAAGAATGTTCTTTCAAGTTCATATAAGAATGTAGCATTCTATTTCCGAAGTGTAGTAAATCTTTGTTTTCTCACAGCAGGGTGATCACACTACAAGGCTGCAATTTTTATTTGCCCATCAAGTGGGCTTTTGGTGGAAATGACACACCACCAGCAGCATGTTGTCCATGAGAGGGGGGTGGGATGGGGGGGGGGGGGGGTGAGCAGGAGAGGACAAGTTGTTCTTCTATTGGTATGTACTAAGGATTTATAGTGATTTAAAGAATGTTCTTTCAAGTTCATATAAGAATGTAGCATTTTCTTTCCATAGTGTAGTAAATCTTTGTTTTCTCACAGCAGGGTAATCGCACTACAAGGCTGCAATTTTTATTTGCCCATCAAGTGGGCCTTTGGTGGAAATGACACACCACCAGCAGCATGTTGCCCACGAGAGGGGGGTGGGAAGGGGGGGGGCGAGCAGGAGAGGACAAGTTGTTCTTCTATTGGTATGCACTGAGGCTTTATAGTGTTTGAAAGAATATTCTTTCAAGTTCATATAAGAATGTTGCATTCTATTTCCAAAGTGTAGTAAATCTTTGTTTTCTCACAGCAGGGTGATCGCACTACTAGGCTGCAATTTTTATTTGCCCATTAAGTGAGCTTTTGGTGGAAATGACACATCACCAGCAGCATGTTGTCTACGAATGGGTGGTGTGGAAGGGGGGGGGGGGGCGAGTGTAAGAGGACAAGTTGTTCTTCTATTGGTATGTACTAAGGCTTTATAGTGTTTTAAAGAATGTTCGTTCAAGTTCATATAAGATTGTAGCATTTTATTTCCAAAGTGTAGTAAATCTTTGTTTTCTCACAGCAGGGTGATCGCACTACAAGGCTGCAGTTTTTATTTGCCCATCAAGTGGGCTTTTGGTGGAAATGACACACCACCAGCAGCATGTTGTCCACAGAGGGGGGTGGGATGGGGGGGCGAGCAGGAGAGGACAAGCTGTTCTTCTATTTGTATGTTCTCAGGCTTTATAGTGTTTGAAAGAATGTTCTTTCAAGTTCATATAAGAATGAAGCATTTTATTTCCAAAGTGTAGTAAATCTTTGTTTTCTCACAGCAGGATGATCGCACTACAAGGCTGCAATATTTTTTTACCCATCAAGTGGGCTTTTGGTGGAAATGACACACCACCAGCAGCATGTTGTCCACGAGAGGGGGGTGGGATGGAGGGGCGAGCAGGAGAGGACAAGTTGTTCTTCTATTGGTATGTACTCAGGCTTTATAGTGTTTGAAAGAATGTTCTTTCAAGTTCATACAAGAATGTAGCATTTTATTTCCAAAGTGTAGTAAATCTTTGTTTTCTCACAGCAGGGTGATCACACTACAAGGCTGTAATTTTTATTTGCCCATCAAGTGGGCTTTTGGTGGAAATGACACACCACCAGCAGCATGTTGTCCACGAGAGGGGGCTGGGATGGGGGGGGCGAGCAGGAGAGGACAAGTTGTTCTTCTATTGGTATGTACTCAGGCTTTATAGTGTTTGCACGAATGTTCTTTCAAGTTCATATAATAATGTAGCATTTTATTTACAAAGTGTAGTAAATCTTTGTTTTCTCACAGCAGGGTGATCGCACTACAAGGCTGCAATTTTTATTTGCCCATCAAGTGGGCTTTTGGTGGAAATGACACAACACCAGCAGCATGTTGTCTACGAGAAGGGGGTGGGATGGGGGGGAGGGCAGAAGAGGACAAGTTGTTCTTCTATTGGTATGTACCCAGGCTTTATAGTGTTTGAAAGAATGTTCCTTCAAGTTCATATAAGAATGTAGCATTTTATTTCCAAAGTGTAGTAAATCTTTGTTTTCTCACAGCAGGGTGATCGCACTACAATGCTGCAATTTTTATTTGCCCATCAAGTGGGCTTTTGGTGGAAATGACACACCACCAGCAGCATGTTGTCCACGAGCGGATAGTGTGGTGTGGTGGGGGGGGGGGGGGGGGGGGGAGCGTAAGAGAACAAGTTTTTCTTCTATTGGTATGTACTAAGGCTTTATAGTGTTTTAAAGAATGTTCGTTCAAGTTCATATAAGAATGTAACATTTTATTTCCAAAGTGTAGTAAATCTTTGTTTTCTCACAGCAGGTGATCGCACTACAAGGCTGCAAGTTTTATTTGCCCATCAAGTGGGCTTTTGGTGGAAATGACACACTACCAGCAGCATGTAGTCCACGAGAGGGGGGTGGGATGGGGGGGGGGGGGGCGAGCAGGAGAGGACAAGTTGTTCTTCTTTTGGTATGTACTAAGGCTTTATAGTGTTTGAAAGAATGTTATTTCAAATTCAAATAAGAATGTAGCATTTTATTTCCAAAGTGTAGTAAATCTTTGTTTTCTCACAGCAGAGTGATCGTACTACAAGGCTGCAGTTTTTATTTGCCCATCAAGTGGGCTTTTGGTGGAAATGACACACCAGCAGCAGCATGTTGTCCACGAGAGGGGGGTGGGATGGGGGGGCGAGCAGGAGAGGACAAGTTGTTCATCTATTGGTATGTACTCAGGCTTTATAGTGTTTGAAAGAATGTTCTTTCAAGTTCATATAAGAATGTAGCATTTTATTTCCAAAGTGTAGTAAATCTTTGTTTTCTCACAGCAGGGTGATCGCACTACAAGGTTGCAATTTTTATTTGCCCATCAAGTGGGCTTTTGGTGGAAATGACACACCACCAGCAGCATGTTGTCCACGAGAGGGGGGTGGGATGGGGGGGCGAGCAGGAGAGGACAAGTTGTTCTTCTATTAGTATGTACTCAGGCTTTATAGTGTTTGAAAGAATGTTCTTTCAAGTTCATATAGGAATGTAGCATTTTATTTCCAAAGTGTAGTAAATCTTTGTTTTCTCACAGCAGGGTGATCACACTACATGGCTGCAATTTTTATTTGCCCATCAAGTGGGCTTTTGGTGGAAATGACACACCACCAGCAGCATGTTGTCCACGAGAGGGGGGTGGGATGGGAGGGGGCGAGCAGGAGAGGACAAGTTGTTCTTCTATTGGTATGTACTCAGGCTTTATAGTGTTTTAAAGAATGTTCTTTCAAGTTCATATAAGAATGTAGCATTTTATTTCCAAAGTGTAGTAAATCTTTGTTTTCTCACAACAGGGTCATCGCACTACAAGGCTGCAATTTTTATTTGCCCATCAAGTGGGCTTTTGTTGGAAATGACACTCCACCAGCAGCATGTTGTCCACGAGAGAGGCATGGGATGGGGGGGCGAGCGGGAGAGGACAAGTTGTTCTTCTATTGGTATGTACTCAGGCTTTATAGTGTTTGAAAGAATGTTCTTTCAAGTTCATATAAGAATGTAGCATTCTATTTCCAAAGTGTAGTAAATCTTTGTTTTCTCACAGCAGGGTGATCACACTACAAGGCTGCAATTTTTATTTGCCCATCAAGTGGGCTTTTGGCGGAAATGACACACAACCAGCAGCATGTTGTCCATGAGAAGGGGGTGGGATGGGGGGGGGGGGGGGGTGAGCAGGAGAGGACAAGTTGTTCTTCTATTGGTATGTACTAAGGCTTTATCGTGTTTTAAAGAATGTTCGTTCAAGTTCATATAAGAATGTAGCATTTTATTTCCAAAGTGTAGTAAATCTTTGTTTTCTCACAGCAGGGTGATCGCACTACAAGGCTGCAGTTTTTATTTGCCCATCAAGTGGGCTTTTGGTGGAAATGACACACCACCAGCAGCATGTTGTCCACGAGAGGATAGTGTGGTGGGGTGGGGAGGGGGGGGGGGGAGCGTAAGAGAACAAGTTTTTCTTCTATTGGTATGTACTAAGGCTTTATAGTGTTTTAAAGAATGTTCGTTCAAGTTTATATAAGAATGTAACATTTTATTTCCAAAGTGTAGTAAATCTTTGTTTTCTCACAGCAGGGTGATCGCACTACAAGGCTGCAAGTTTTATTTGCCCATCAAGTGGGCTTTTGGTGGAGATGACACACTACCAGCAGCATGTAGTCTACGAGAGGGGGGTGGGTTGGGGGGGGGGGCGAGCAGGAGAGGACAAGTTGTTCTTCTATTGGTATGTACTAAGGCTTTATAGTGTTTGAAAGAATGTTCTTTCAAATTCAAATAAGAATGTAGCATTTTATTTCCAAAGTGTAGTAAATCTTTGTTTTCTCACAGCAGAGTGATCGTACTACAAGGCTGCAGTTTTTATTTGCCCATCAAGTGGGCTTTTGGTGGAAATGACACACCAGCAGTAGCTTGTTGTCCACGAGAGGGGGGTGGGATGGGGGGGCGAGCAGGAGAGGACAAGTTCCACATCTATTGGTATGTACTCAGGCTTTATAGTGTTTGAAAGAATGTTCTTTCAAGTTCATATAAGAATGTAGCATTTTATTTCCAAAGTGTAGTAAATCTTTGTTTTCTCACAGCAGGGTGATCGCACTACAAGGTTGCAATTTTTATTTGCCCATCAAGTGGGCTTTTGGTGGAAGTGACACACCACCAGCAGCATGTTGTCCACGAGAGGGGGGTGGGATGGGGGGGCGAGCAGGAGAGGACAAGTTGTTCTTCTATTAGTATGTACTCAGGCATTATAGTGTTTGAAAGAATGTTCTTTCAAGTTCATATAGGAATGTAGCATTTTATTTCCAAAGTGTAGTAAATCTTTGTTTTCTCACAGCAGGGTGATCACACTACATGGCTGCAATTTTTATTTGCCGATCAAGTGGGCTTTTGGTGGAAATGACACACCACCAGCAGCATGTTGTCCACGAGAGAGGTGTGGGATGGGGGGGCGAGCAGGAGAGGACAAGTTGTTCTTCTATTGGTATGTACTCAGGATTTATAGTGATTTAAAGAATGTTCTATCAAGTTCATATAAGAATGTAGCATTTTATTTCCATAGTGTGGTAAATCTTTGTTTTCTCACAGCAGAGTGATCGCACTACTAGGCTGCTATTTTTATTTGCCCATTAAGTGAGCTTTAGATGGAAATGACATATCACCAGCAGCATGTTGTCCACGAATGGGTGGTGTGGAAGGGGGGGGGGGGGGCGAGTGTAAGAGGACAAGTTGTTCTTCTATTGGTATGTACTAAGGCTTTATAGTGTTTTAAAGAATGTTATTTCAAGTTCATATAAGAATGTAGCATTTTATTTCCAAAGCGTAGTAAATCTTTGTTTTCTCACAGCAGGGTGATCGCACTACAAGGCTGCAATTTTTATTTGCCCATCAAGTGGGCTTTTGGTGGAAATGACACACCACCAGCAGCATGTTGTCCACAGAGGGGGGTGGGATGGGGGGGCGAGCAGGAGAGGACAAGTTGTTCTTCTATTTGTATGTACTCAGGCTTTATAGTGTTTGAAAGAATGTTCTTTCAAGTTCATATAAGAATGAAGCATTTTATTTCCAAAGTGTAGTAAATCTTTATTTTCTCACAGCAGGATGATCGCACTACAAGGCTGCAATATTTTTTTACCCATCAAGTGGGCTTTTGGTGGAAATGACACACCACCAGCAGCATGTTGTCCACGAGAGGGGGGTGGGATGGGGGGGCGAGCAGGAGAGGACAAGTTGTTCATCTATTGGTATGTACTCAGGCTTTATAGTGTTTGAAAGAATGTTCTTTCAAGTTCATATAAGAATGTAGCATTTTATTTCCAAAGTGTAGTAAATCTTTGTTTTCTCACAGCAGGGTGATCGCACTACAAGGTTGCAATTTTTATTTGCCCATCAAGTGTGCTTTCGGTGGAAATGACACACCACCAGCAGCATGTTGTCCACGAGAGGGGGGTGGGATGGGGGGGCGAGCAGGAGAGGACAAGTTGTTCATCTATTGGTATGTACTCAGGATTTATAGTGTTTGAAAGAATGTTCTTTCAAGTTCATATAAGAATGTAGCATTTTATTTCCAAAGTGTAGTAAATCTTTGTTTTATCACAGCAGGGTGATCGCACTACAAGGCTGCAACTTTTATTTGCCCATCAAGTGGGCTTTTGGTGGAAATGACACACCACCAGCACCATGTTGTCCACGAGAGGGGGGTGGGATGGGGGGGCGAGCAGGAGAGGACAAGTTGTTCTTCTATTGGTATGTACTCAGGCTTTATAGTGTTTTAAAAAATGTTCTTTCAAGTTCATATAAGAATGTAGCATTTTATTTCCAAAGTGTAGTAAATCTTTGTTTTATCACAGCAGGGTGATCGCACTACAAGGCTGCAATTTTTATTTGCCCATCAAGTGGGCTTTTGTTGGAAATGACACTCCACCAGCAGCATGTTGTCCACGAGAGAGGCGTGGGATGGGGGGGGGGGGGCGAGCAGGAGAGGACAAGTTGTTCTTCTATTGGTATGTACTCAGGCTTTATAGTGTTTTAAAGAATGTTCTTTCAAGTTCATATAAGAATGTAGCATTTTATTTCCAAAGTGTAGTAAATCTTTGTTTTCTCACAACAGGGTGATCACACTACAAGGCTGCAATTTTTATTTGCCCATCAAGTGGGCTTTTGGTGGAAATGACACACCACCAGCAGCATGTTGTCCACGAGAGGGGGGTGGGATGGGGGGGCGAGCAGGAGAGGACAAGTTGTTCTTCTATTAGTATGTACTCAGGCATTATAGTGTTTGAAAGAATGTTCTTTCAAGTTCATATAGGAATGTAGCATTTTATTTCCAAAGTGTAGTAAATCTTTGTTTTCTCACAGCAGGGTGATCACACTACATGGCTGCAATTTTTATTTGCCGATCAAGTGGGCTTTTGGTGGAAATGACACACCACCAGCAGCATGTTGTCCACGAGAGGGGTGTGGGATGGGGGGGCGAGCAGGAGAGGACAAGTTGTTCTTCTATTGGTATGTACTCAGGATTTATAGTGATTTAAAGAATGTTCTTTCAAGTTCATATAAGAATGTAGCATTTTATTTCCATAGTGTAGTAAATCTTTGTTTTCTCACAGCAGGGTAATCGCACTACAAGGCTGCAATTTTTATTTGCCCATCAAGTGGGCTTTTGGTGGAAATGACACACCACCAGCAGCATGTTGCCCACGAGAGGGGGGTGGGAAGGGAAGGGGCGAGCAGGGGATGACAAGTTGTTCTTCTATTGGTATGCACTGAGGCTTTATAGTGTTTGAAAGAATATTCTTTCAAGTTCATATAAGAATGTAGCATTTTATTTCCAAAGTGTAGGAAATCTTTGTTTTCTCACAGCAGAGTGATCGCACTACTAGGCTGCTATTTTTATTTGCCCATTAAGTGAGCTTTAGATGGAAATGACACATCACCAGCAGCATGTTGTCCACGAATGGGTGGTGTGGAAGGGGGGGGGGGGCGAGTGTAAGAGGACAAGTTGTTCTTCTATTGGTATGTACTAAGGCTTTATAGTGTTTTAAAGAATGTTATTTCAAGTTCATATAAGAATGTAGCATTTTATTTCCAAAGTGTAGTAAATCTTTGTTTTCTCACAGCAGGGTGATCGCACTACAAGGCTGCAGTTTTTATTTGCCCATCAAGTGGGCTTTTGGTGGAAATGACACACCACCAGCAGCATGTTGTCCACAGAGGGGGGTGGGATGGGGGGGCGAGCAGGAGAGGACAAGTTGTTCTTCTATTTGTATGTACTCAGGCTTTATAGTGTTTGAAAGAATGTTCTTTCAAGTTCATATAAGAATGAAGCATTTTATTTCCAAAGTGTAGTAAATCTTTGTTTTCTCACAGCAGGATGATCGCACTACAAGGCTGCAATATTTTTTTACCCATCAAGTGGGCTTTTGGTGGAAATGACACACCACCAGCAGCATGTTGTCCACGAGAGGGGGGTGGGATGGGGGGGCGAGCAGGAGAGGACAAGTTGTTCATCTATTGGTATGTACTCAGGCTTTATAGTGTTTGAAAGAATGTTCTGTCAAGTTCATATAAGAATGTAGCATTTTATTTCCAAAGTGTAGTAAATCTTTGTTTTCTCACTGCAGGGTGATCGCACTACAAGGTTGCAATTTTTATTTGCCCATCAAGTGGGCTTTCGGTGGAAATGACACACCACCAGCAGCATGTTGTCCACGAGAGGGGGGTGGGATGGGGGGGCGAGCAGGAGAGGACAAGTTGTTCATCTATTGGTATGTACTCAGGATTTATAGTGTTTGAAAGAATGTTCTTTCAAGTTCATATAAGAATGTAGCATTTTATTTCCAAAGTGTAGTAAATCTTTGTTTTATCACAGCAGGGTGATCGCACTACAAGGCTGCAACTTTTATTTGCCCATCAAGTGGGCTTTTGGTGGAAATGACACACCACCAGCACCATGTTGTCCACGAGAGGGGGGTGGGATGGGGGGGAGAGCAGGAGAGGACAAGTTGTTCTTCTATTGGTATGTACTCAGGCTTTATAGTGTTTTAAAGAATGTTCTTTCAAGTTCATATAAGAATGTAGCATTTTATTTCCAAAGTGTAGTAAATCTTTGTTTTATCACAGCAGGGTGATCGCACTACAAGGCTGCAATTTTTATTTGCCCATCAAGTGGGCTTTTGTTGGAAATGACACTCCACCAGCAGCATGTTGTCCACGAGAGAGGCGTGGGATGGGGGGGGGGGGCGAGCAGGAGAGGACAAGTTGTTCTTCTATTGGTATGTACTCAGGCTTTATAGTGTTTTAAAGAATGTTCTTTCAAGTTCATATAAGAATGTAGCATTTTATTTCCAAAGTGTAGTAAATCTTTGTTTTCTCACAGCAGGGTGATCGCACTACAAGGCTGCAATTTTTATTTGCCCATCAAGTGGGCTTTTGGTGGAAATGACACACCACCAGCAGCATGTTGTCCACGAGAGGGGGGTGGGATGTGGGAGCCAGCAGGAGAGGACAAGTTGTTCTTCTATTGGTATGTACTCAGGCTTTATAGTGTTTGAAGGAATGTTCCTTCAAGTTCATATAAAAATGCAGCATTTTATTTCCAAAGTGTAGTAAATCTTTGTTTTCTCACAGCAGGGTGATCGCACTACAAGGCCGCAATTTTTATTTGCCCATCAAGTGGGCTTTTGGTGGAAATGACACACCACAAGCAGCATGTTGTCCACGAGAGGGGGGTGGGATGGGGGGGCGAGCAGGAGAGGACAAGTTGTTCTTCTATTCGTATGTACTCAGGCTTTATAGTGTTTGAGAGAATGTTCTTTCAAGTTCGTATAAGAATGTAGCATTTTATTTCCAAAGTGTAGTAAATCTTTGTTTTCTCACAGCAGGGTCATCACACTACAAGGCTGCAATTTTTATTTGCCCATCAAGTGGGCTTTTGGTGGAAATGACACACCACCAACAGCATGTTGTCCACGAGATGGGGGGTGGGATGGGGAGGCGAGCAGGAGAGGACAAGTTGTTCTTCTATTGGTATGTACTCAGGCTTTATAGTGTTTGAAAGAATGTTCTTTCAAGTTCATATAAGAATGTAGCATTTTATTTCCAAAGTGTAGTAAATCTTTGTTTTCTCACAGCAGGGTGATCGCACTACAAGGCTGCAATTTTTATTTGCCCATCAAGTGGGCTTTTGGTGGAAATGACACACCACTAGCAGCATGTTGTCCACGAGAAGGGGGTGGGATGTGGGGGCGAGCAGGAGAGGACAAGTTGTTCTTCTATTGGTATGTACTCAGGCTTTATAGTGTTTGAAAGAATGTTCTTTCAAGTTCGTATAAGAATGCAGCATTTTATTTCCAAAGTGTAGTAAATCTTTGTTTTCTCACAGCAGGGTGATCGCACTACAAGGCTGCAATTTTTATTTGCCCATCAAGTGGGCTTTTGGTGGAAATGACACACCACCAGCAGCATGTTGTCCACAAGAGGGGGGTGGGATGGGGGGGGGGAGCAGGAGAGGACAATTTGATCTTCTATTGGTATGTACTCAGGCTTTATAGTGTTTGGAAGAATGTTCTTTCAAGTTCATATAAGAAAGTAGCATTTTATTTCCAAATTGTAGTAAATCTTAGTTTTCTCACAGCAGGGTGATCGCACTACAAGGCTGCAATTTTTATTTGACCATCAAGTGGGCATTTGGAGGAAATGACAAACCACCAGCAGCATGTTGTCCACGAGACGGGGGTAGGATGGGGGGTCGAGCAGGAGGGGACAAGTTGTTCTTCTATTGGAATGTACTCAGGCTTTATAGTGTTTGAAAGAATGATCTTTCAAGCTCATATAAGAATGTAGCATTTAATTTCCAATGTGTAGTAAATCTTTGTTTTCTCACAGCAGGGAGATCGCACTACAAGGCTGCAATTTTTATTTCCCCATCATGTGGGCTTTTGGTGGAAATGACACACCACCAGCAGCATGTTGTCCATGAGAGGGGGGTGGGATGGAGGGGCGAGCAGGAGAGGACAAGTTGTTCTTATATTGGTAGGTACTCAGGTTTTATAGTGTTTGAAAGAATGTTATTTCAAGTTCATATAAGAATGTAGCATTTTATTTCCAAAGTGTAGTAAATCTTTGTTTTCTCACAGCAGGGTGATCGCAATACAAGGCTGCAATTTTTATTTGCCCATCTAGTGGGCTTTTGGTGGAAATGACACACCACCAGCAGCATGTTGTCCACGAGAGAGGGGTGGGATGGGGGGGCGAGCAGGAGTGGACAAGTTGTCCTGCTATTGGTATGTACTCAGGCTTTATAGTGTTTGAAAGAATGATCTCTCAAGTTCATATAAGAATGTAGCATTTTATTTTCAAAGTGTAGTAAATTTTTGTTTTCTAACAGCAGGGTGATCGCACTACAAGGCTGCAATTTTTATTTGCCCATCAAGTGGGCTTTTGGTGGAAATGACACACCACCAGCAGCATGTTGTCCGCGAGAGGGGGGTGGGATGGGGGGGCGAGCAGAAGAAGACAAGTTGTTCGCCTATTGGTATGTACTCAGGCTTTATTGTGTTTGAAAGAATGTTCTTTCAAGTTCATATAAGAATGTAGCATTTTATTTCCAAAGTGTAGTAAATCTTTGTTTTCTCACAGCAGGGTGATCGCACAACAAGTCTGCAATTTAATTTGCCCATCAAGTGGGCTTTTGGTGGAAATGACACCCCACCAGCAGCATGTTGTCCACGAGAAAGGGGTGGGATGGGGGGGCGAGCAGGAGAGGACAAGTTGTTCTTCTATTGGTATGTACTCAGGCCTTATAGTGTTTGAAAGAATGTCCTTTCAAGTTCATATAAGAATGTAGCATTTTGTTTTCAAAGTGTAGTAAATCTCTGTTTTCTCACAGCAGGGTGATCGCACTACAAGGCTGCAATTTTTATTTGCCCATCAAGTGGGATTTTGGTGGAAATGACACACCACCAGCAGCATGATGTCCACGAGAGGGGGGTGGGATTGGGGGCGAGCAGGATAGGACAAGTTGTTCTTCTATTGGTATGTACTCAGGCTTTATAGTGTTTGAAAGAATGTTATTTTAAGTTCATATAAGAATGTAGCATTTTATTTCCAAAGTGTAGTAAATCTTTGTTTTCTCACAGCAGGGTGATCGCACTACAAGGTTGCAATTTTTATTTGCCCATCAAGTGGGCTTTTGGTGGAAATGACACACCACCAGCAGCATGTTGTCCACGAGAGGGGGGTGGGATGGGGGGGCGAGCAGGAGAGGACAAGTTGTTCTTCTATTAGTATGTACTCAGGCATTATAGTGTTTGAAAGAATGTTCTTTCAAGTTCATATAGGAATGTAGCATTTTATTTCCAAAGTGTAGTAAATCTTTGTTTTCTCACAGCAGGGTGATCACACTACATGGCTGCAATTTTTATTTGCCCATCAAGTGGGCTTTTGGTGGCAATGACACACCGCCAGCAGCATGTTGTCCACGAGAGGGGTGTGGGATGGGGGGGCGAGCAGGAGAGGACAAGTTGTTCTTCTATTGGTATGTACCCAGGATTTATAGTGATTTAAAGAATGTTCTTTCAAGTTCATATAAGAATGTAGCGTTTTATTTCCATAGTGTAGTAAATCTTTGTTTTCTCACAGCAGGGTAATCGCACTACAAGGCTGCAATTTTTATTTGCCCATCAAGTGGGCTTTTGGTGGAAATGACACACCACCAGCAGCATGTTGCCCACGAGAGGGGGGTGGGAAGGGGGGGGGGCGAGCAGGAGATGACAAGTTGTTGTTCTATTGGTATGCACTGAGGCTTTATAGTGTTTGAAAGAATATTCTTTCAAGTTCATATAAGAATGTAGCATTTTATTTCCAAAGTGTAGGAAATCTTTGTTTTCTCACAGCAGGGTGATCGCACTACTAGGCTGCTATTTTTATTTGCCCATTAAGTGAGCTTTAGATGGAAATGACACATCACCAGCAGCATGTTGTCCACGAATGGGTGGTGTGGTAGGGGGGGGGGGGGCGAGTGTAAGAGGACAAGTTGTTCTTCTATTGGTATGTACTAAGGCTTTATAGTGTTTGAAAGAATGTTCTTTCAAGTTCATATAAGAATGAAGCATTTTATTTCCAAAGTGTAGTAAATCTTTGTTTTCTCACAGCAGGATGATCGCACTACAAGGTTGCAATATTTTTTTACCCATCAAGTGGGCTTTTGGTGGAAATGACACACCACCAGCAGCATGTTGTCCACGAGAGGGGGGTGGGATGGGGGGGCGAGCAGGAGAGGACAAGTTGTTCATCTATTGGTATGTACTCAGGCTTTATAGTGTTTGAAAGAATGTTCTTTCAAGTTCATATAAGAATGTAGCATTTTATTTCCAAAGTGTAGTAAATCTTTGTTTTCTCACAGCAGGGTGATCGCACTACAAGGTTGCAATTTTTATTTGCCCATCAAGTGGGCTTTCGGTGGAAATGACACACCACCAGTAGCATGTTGTCCACGAGAGGGGGGTGGGATGGGGGGGCGAGCAGGAGAGGACAAGTAGTTCATCTATTGGTATGTACTCAGGCTTTATAGTGTTTGAAAGAATGTTCTTTCAAGTTCATATAAGAATGTAGCATTTTATTTCCAAAGTGTAGTAAATCTTTGTTTTATCACAGCAGGGTGATCGCACTACAAGGCTGCAATTTTTATTTGCCCATCAAGTGGGCTTTTGGTGGAAATGACACACCACAAGCAGCATGTTGTCCACGAGAGGGGGGTGGGATGGGGGGGCGAGCAGGAGAGGACAAGTTGTTCTTCTATTCGTATGTACTCAGGCTTTATAGTGTTTGAGAGAATGTTCTTTCAAGTTCGTATAAGAATGTAGCATTTTATTTCCAAGGTGTAGTAAATCTTTGTTTTCTCACAGCAGGGTGATCACACTACAAGGCTGCAATTTTTATTTGCCCATCAAGTGGGCTTTTGGTGGAAATGACACACCACCAACAGCATGTTGTCCACGAGATGGGGGGTGGGATGGGGAGGCGAGCAGGAGAGGACAAGTTGTTCTTCTATTGGTATGTACTCAGGATTTATAGTGTTTGAAAGAATGTTCTTTCAAGTTCATATAAGAATGTAGCATTTTATTTCCAAAGTGTAGTAAATCTTTGTTTTCTCACAGCAGGGTGATCGCACTACAAGGCTGCAATTTTTATTTGCCCATCAAGTGGGCTTTTGGTGGAAATGACACACCACTAGCAGCATGTTGTCCACGAGAAGGGGGTGGGATGTGGGGGCGAGCAGGAGAGGACAAGTTGTTCTTCTATTGGTATGTACTCAGGCTTTATAGTGTTTGAAAGAATGTTCTTTCAAGTTCGTATAAGAATGCAGCATTTTATTTCCAAAGTGTAGTAAATCTTTGTTTTCTCACAGCAGGGTGATCGCACTACAAGGCTGCAATTTTTATTTGCCCATCAAGTGGGCTTTTGGTGGAAATGACACACCACCAGCAGCATGTTGTCCACAAGAGGGGGGTGGGGGAGCAGGAGAGGACAAGTTGATCTTCTATTGGTATGTACTCAGGCTTTATAGTGTTTGGAAGAATGTTCTTTCAAGTTCATATAAGAATGTAGCATTTTATTTCCAAATTGTAGTAAATCTTTGTTTTCTCACAGCAGGGTGATCGCACTACAAGGCTGCAATTTTTATTTGCCCATCAAGTGGGCATTTGGAGGAAATGACAAACCACCAGCAGCATGTTGTCCACGAGACGGGGGTAGGATGGGGGGGCGAGCAGGAGGGGACAAGTTGTTCTTCTATTGGAATGTACTCAGGCTTTATAGTGTTTGAAAGAATGATCTTTCAAGCTCATAAGAATGTAGCATTTAATTTCCAATGTGTAGTAAATCTTTGTTTTCTCACAGCAGGGTGATCGCACTACAAGGCTGCAATTTTTATTTCCCCATCATGTGGGCTTTTGGTGGAAATGACACACCACCAGCAGCATGTTGTCCATGAGAAGGGGGTGGGATGGAGGGGCGAGCAGGAGAGGACAAGTTGTTCTTATATTGGTATGTACTCAGGCCTTATAGTGTTTGAAAGAATGTTATTTCAAGTTCATATAAGAATGTAGCATTTTATTTCCAAAGTGTAGTAAATCTTTGTTTTCTCACAGCAGGGTGATCGCAATACAAGGCTGCAATTTTTATTTGCCCATCTAGTGGGCTTTTGGTGGAAATGACACACCACCAGCTGCATGTTGTCCACGAGAGAGGGGTGGGATGGGGGGGCGAGCAGGAGTGGACAAGTTGTTCTGCTATTGGTATGTACTCAGGCTTTATAGTGTTTGAAAGAATGTTCTCTCAAGTTCATATAAGAATGTAGCATTTTATTTTCAAAGTGTAGTAAATTTTTGTTTTCTAACAGCAGGGTGATCGCACTACAAGGCTGCAATTTTTATTTGCCCATCAAGTGGGCTTTTGGTGGAAATGACACACCACCAGCAGCATGTTGTCCGCGAGAGGGGGGTGGGATGGGGGGGCGAGCAGAAGAAGACAAGTTGTTCGTCTATTGGTATGTACTCAGGCTTTATTGTGTTTGAAAGAATGTTCTTTCAAGTTCATATAAGAATGTAGCATTTTATTTCCAAAGTGTAGTAAATCTTTGTTTTCTCACAGCAGGGTGATCGCACAACAAGTCTGCAATTTAATTTGCCCATCAAGTGGGCTTTTGGTGGAAATGACACCCCACCAGCAGCATGTTGTCCACGAGAGGGGGGTGGGATGGGGGGGGGCGAGCAGGAGAGGACAAGTTGTTCTTCTATTGGTATGTACTCAGGCCTTATAGTGTTTGAAAGAATGTCCTTTCAAGTTCATATAAGAATGTAGCATTTTATTTTCAAAGTGTAGTAAATCTCTGTTTTCTCACAGCAGGGTGATCGCACTACAAGGCTGCAATTTTTATTTGCCCATCAAGTGGGATTTTGGTGGAAATGACACACCACCAGCAGCATGATGTCCACGAGAGGGGGGTGGGATGGGGGGCGAGCAGGATAGGACAAGTTGTTCTTCTATTGGTATGTACTCAGGCTTTATAATGTTTGAAAGAATGTTATTTTAAGTTCATATAAGAATGTAGCATTTTATTTCCAAAGTGTAGTAAATCTTTGTTTTCTCACAGCAGGGTGATCGCACTACAAGGCTGCAATTTTTATTTGCCCATCAAGTGGGCTTTTGGTGGAAATGACACACCACCAGCAGCATGTTGTCCACGAGAGGGGGGTGGGATGGGGGGGCGAGCACGAGAGGACAAGTTGTTCTTCTATTGGTATGTACTCAGGCTTTATAGTGTTTGAAAGAATGTTCTTTCAAGTTCATATAAGAATGTAGCATTTTATTTCCAAAGTGTAGTAAATCTTTGTTTTCTCACAGCAGGGTGATCGCACTACAAGGCTGCAATTTTTATTTGCCCATCAAGTGGGCCTTTGGTGGAAATGACACACCACCAGCAGCATGTTGTCCACGAGAGGGGGGTGGGATGGGGGGGAGAGCAGGAGAGGACAAGTTGTTCTTCTATTGGTATGTGCTCAGGCTTTATAGTGTTTGAAAGAATGTTCTTTCAAGTTCATATAAGAATGCAGCATTTTATTTCCAAAGTGTAGTAAATCTCTGTTTTCTCACAGCAGGGTGATCACACTACAAGGCTGCAATTTTTATTTGCCCATCAAGTGGGCTTTTGGTGGAAATTGCACACCACCAGCAGCATGTTGTCCACGAGAGGGGGGTGGGATGGGGGGGCGAGCAGGAGAGGACAAGTTGTTCTTCTATTGGTATGTACTCAAGATTTATAGTGTTTGAAAGAATGTTCTTTCAAGTTCACATAAGAATGTAGCATTTTATTTCCAAAGTGTAGTAAATCTTTGTTTTCTCACAGCAGGGTGATCACACTACAAGGCTGCAATTTTTATTTGCCCATCAAGTGGGCTTTTGGTGGACATGACACACCACCAGCAGCATGTTGTACACGAGAGGGGGGTGGGTTGGGGGGGCGAGCAGGAGAGGAAAAGTTGTTCTTCTATTGGTATGTACTCAGGCTTTATAGTGTTTGAAAGAATGTTCTTTCATGTTCATATAAGAATGTAGCATTTTATTTCCAAAGTGTAGTAAATCTTTGTTTTCTCACAGCAGGGTGATCACTCAACAAGGCTGCAATTTTTATTTTCCCATCAAGTGGGCTTTTGGTGGAAATGACACACCACCAGCAGCATGTTGTCCACAAGACGGGGGTGGGATGGGGGGAGGGTGCAGGAGAGGACAAGTTGTTGTTCTATTGGTATGTACTCAGGCTTTATAGTGTTTGGAAGAATGTTCTTTCAAGTTCATATAAGAATGTAGCATTTTATTTCCAAATTGTAGTAAATCTCTGTTTTCTCACAGCAGGGTGATCGCACTACAAGGCTGCAATTTTTATTTGCCCATCAAGTGGGCTATTGGTGGAAATGACACACCACCAGCAGCATGTTGTCCACGAGAGGGGGGGTGGGATGGGGGGGCGAGCAGGAGAGGACAAGTTGTTCTTCTATAGGTATGTACTCAGGCTTTATAGTGTTTGAAAGAATGTTATTTCAAGTTCATATAAGAATGTAGCATTTTATTTCCAATGTGTAGTAAATCTTTGTTTTCTCACAGCAGGGTGATCGCACTACAAGGCTGCAATTTTCTTTTTGCCAAAAAGTGGGCTTTTGGTGGAAATGACACACCACCAGCAGCATGTTGTCCACGAGAGGGGGGTGGGATAAGAGGGCGAGCAGGAGAGGACAAGTTGTTCTTCTATTGGTATGTACTCAGGCTTTATAGTGTTTGAAAGAATGTTCTTTCAAGTTCAAATAAGAATGTAGCATTTTATTTCCAAAGTGTAGTAAATCTTTGTTTTCTCACAGCAGGGTGATCGCACTATAAGGCTGCAATTTTTATTTGTCCATCAAGTGGGCTTTTGGTGGAAATGACACACCACCAGCAGCATGTTGTCCACGAGAGGGGGGCGGGATGGGGGGGCGAGCAGGAGAGGACAAGTTGTTGTTCTATTGGTATGTACTCAGGCTTTATAGTGTTTGAAAGAATGTTCTTTCAAGTTCATATAAGAATGTAGCATTTTATTTCCAAAGTGTAGTAAATCTTTGTTTTCTCACAGCAGGGTGATCGCACTACAAGGCTGCAATTTTTATTTGCCCATCAAGTGGGCTTTTGGTGGAAATGACACACCACCAGCAGCATGTTGTCCACGAGAGGGGGCTGGGATGGGGGGGGCGAGCAGGAGAGGACAAGTTGTTCTTCTATTGGTATGTACTCAGGCTTTATAGTGTTTGAAAGAGTGATCTTTCAAGCTCATATAAGAATGTAGCATTTAATTTCCAAAGTGTAGTAAATCTTTGTTTTCTCACAGCAGGGTGATCGCACTACAAGGTTGCAATTTTTATTTGCCCATCAAGTGGGCTTTTGGTGGAAATGACACACCACCAGCAGCATGTTGTCCACAAGAGGGGGGTGGGATGGGGGGGCGAGCAGGAGAGGACAAGTTGTTCTTCTATTAGTATGTACTGAGGCTTTATAGTGTTTGAAAGAATGTCCTTTCAAGTTCATATAAGAATGTAGCATTTTATTTCCAAAGTGTAGTTAATCTTTGTTTTCTCACAGCAGGGTGATCGCACTACAAGGCTGCAATTTTTATTTGCCCATCAAGTGGGCTTTTGGTGGAAATGACACACCACCAGCAGCATGTTGTCCACGAGAGGGGGGTGGGATGGGGGGGGCGAGCAGAAGAGGACAAGTTGTTCTTCTATTGGTATGTACTCAGGCTTTATAGTGTTTGAAAGAATGTTATTTCAAGTTCATATAAGAATGTAGCATTTTTTTTCCAAAGTGTAGTGAATCTTTGTTTTTTCACAGCAAGGTGATCACACTACTAGGCTGCAATTTTTATTTGCCCATCAAGTGGGCTTTTGGTGGAAATGACACACCACCAGCAGCATGTTGTCCACGAGGGGGGGTGGGATGGGGGGGCGAGCAGGAGGGGACAAGTTGTTCTTCTATTGGTATGTACTCAGGATATATAGTGTTTGAAAGAATGTTCTTTCAAGTTCATATAAGAATGTAGCATTTATTTCCAAAGTGTAGTAAATCTTTGTTTTCTCACAGCAGGGCGATCACATTACAAGGCTGCAATTTTTATTTGCCCATCAAGTGGGCTTTTGATGGAAATGACACACCACCAGCAGCATGTTGTCCATGAGAGGGGGGTGGGTTGGAGGGGCGAGCAGGAGAGGACAAGTTGTTCTTCTATTGGTATGTACTCAGGCTTTATAGTGTTTGAAAGAATTTTATTTCAAGATCATATAAGAATGTAGCATTTTATTTCCAAAGTGTAGTAAATCTTTGTTTTCTCACAGCAGGGTGATCGCACTACAAAGCTGCAATTTTTATTTGCCCATCTAGTGGGCTTTTGGTGGAAATGACACACCACCAGCAGCATGTTGTCCACGAGAGAGGGGTGGGATGGGGGGGGGGGGGGGCGAAAAGGAGTGGACAAGTTGATCTGCTATTGGTGTGTACTCAGGCTTTATAGTGTTTGAAAGAATTTTCTTTCAAGTTCATATAAGAATGTAGCATTTTATTTCCAATGTGTAGTAAATCTTTGTTTTCTCACAGCAGGGTGATCGCACTACAAGTTTGCAATTTTTATTTGCCCATCAAGTAGGCTTTTGGTGGAAATGACACACCACCAGCAGCATGTTGTCCATGAGAGGGGGGTGGGATGGAGGGGCGAGCAGGAGAGGACAAGTTGTTCTTATATTGGTAGGTACTCAGGTTTTATAGTGTTTGAAAGAATGTTATTTCAAGTTCATATAAGAATGTAGCATTTTATTTCCAAAGTGTAGTAAATCTTTGTTTTCTCACAGCAGGGTGATCGCAATACAAGGCTGCAATTTTTATTTGCCCATCTAGTGGGCTTTTGGTGGAAATGACACACCACCAGCAGCATGTTGTCCACGAGAGAGGGGTGGGATGGGGGGGCGAGCAGGAGTGGACAAGTTGTCCTGCTATTGGTATGTACTCAGGCTTTATAGTGTTTGAAAGAATGATCTCTCAAGTTCATATAAGAATGTAGCATTTTATTTTCAAAGTGTAGTAAATTTTTGTTTTCTAACAGCAGGGTGATCGCACTACAAGGCTGCAATTTTTATTTGCCCATCAAGTGGGCTTTTGGTGGAAATGACACACCACCAGCAGCATGTTGTCCGCGAGAGGGGGGTGGGATGGGGGGGCGAGCAGAAGAAGACAAGTTGTTCGCCTATTGGTATGTACTCAGGCTTTATTGTGTTTGAAAGAATGTTCTTTCAAGTTCATATAAGAATGTAGCATTTTATTTCCAAAGTGTAGTAAATCTTTGTTTTCTCACAGCAGGGTGATCGCACAACAAGTCTGCAATTTAATTTGCCCATCAAGTGGGCTTTTGGTGGAAATGACACCCCACCAGCAGCATGTTGTCCACGAGAAAGGGGTGGGATGGGGGGGCGAGCAGGAGAGGACAAGTTGTTCTTCTATTGGTATGTACTCAGGCCTTATAGTGTTTGAAAGAATGTCCTTTCAAGTTCATATAAGAATGTAGCATTTTATTTTCAAAGTGTAGTAAATCTCTGTTTTCTCACAGCAGGGTGATCGCACTACAAGGCTGCAATTTTTATTTGCCCATCAAGTGGGATTTTGGTGGAAATGACACACCACCAGCAGCATGATGTCCACGAGAGGGGGGTGGGATGGGGGGCGAGCAGGATAGGACAAGTTGTTCTTCTATTGGTATGTACTCAGGCTTTATAGTGTTTGAAAGAATGTTATTTTAAGTTCATATAAGAATGTAGCATTTTATTTCCAAAGTGTAGTAAATCTTTGTTTTCTCACAGCAGGGTGATCGCACTACAAGGTTGCAATTTTTATTTGCCCATCAAGTGGGCTTTTGGTGGAAATGACACACCACCAGCAGCATGTTGTCCACGAGAGGGGGGTGGGATGGGGGGGCGAGCAGGAGAGGACAAGTTGTTCTTCTATTAGTATGTACTCAGGCATTATAGTGTTTGAAAGAATGTTCTTTCAAGTTCATATAGGAATGTAGCATTTTATTTCCAAAGTGTAGTAAATCTTTGTTTTCTCACAGCAGGGTGATCACACTACATGGCTGCAATTTTTATTTGCCCATCAAGTGGGCTTTTGGTGGCAATGACACACCGCCAGCAGCATGTTGTCCACGAGAGGGGTGTGGGATGGGGGGGCGAGCAGGAGAGGACAAGTTGTTCTTCTATTGGTATGTACCCAGGATTTATAGTGATTTAAAGAATGTTCTTTCAAGTTCATATAAGAATGTAGCGTTTTATTTCCATAGTGTAGTAAATCTTTGTTTTCTCACAGCAGGGTAATCGCACTACAAGGCTGCAATTTTTATTTGCCCATCAAGTGGGCTTTTGGTGGAAATGACACACCACCAGCAGCATGTTGCCCACGAGAGGGGGGTGGGAAGGGGGGGGGCGAGCAGGAGATGACAAGTTGTTGTTCTATTGGTATGCACTGAGGCTTTATAGTGTTTGAAAGAATATTCTTTCAAGTTCATATAAGAATGTAGCATTTTATTTCCAAAGTGTAGGAAATCTTTGTTTTCTCACAGCAGGGTGATCGCACTACTAGGCTGCTATTTTTATTTGCCCATTAAGTGAGCTTTAGATGGAAATGACACATCACCAGCAGCATGTTGTCCACGAATGGGTGGTGTGGAAGGGGGGGGGGGGGGGCGAGTGTAAGAGGACAAGTTGTTCTTCTATTGGTATGTACTAAGGCTTTATAGTGTTTTAAAGAATGTTATTTCAAGTTCATATAAGAATGTAGCATTTTATTTCCAAAGTGTAGTAAATCTTTGTTTTCTCACAGCAGGGTGATCGCACTACAAGGCTGCAGTTTTTATTTGCCCATCAAGTGGGCTTTTGGTGGAAATGACACACCACCAGCAGCATGTTGTCCACAGAGGGGGGTGGGATGGGGGGGCGAGCAGGAGAGGACAAGTTGTTCTTCTATTTGTATGTACTCAGGCTTTATAGTGTTTGAAAGAATGTTCTTTCAAGTTCATATAAGAATGAAGCATTTTATTTCCAAAGTGTAGTAAATCTTTGTTTTCTCACAGCAGGATGATCGCACTACAAGGTTGCAATATTTTTTTACCCATCAAGTGGGCTTTTGGTGGAAATGACACACCACCAGCAGCATGTTGTCCACGAGAGGGGGGTGGGATGGGGGGGCGAGCAGGAGAGGACAAGTTGTTCATCTATTGGTATGTACTCAGGCTTTATAGTGTTTGAAAGAATGTTCTTTCAAGTTCATATAAGAATGTAGCATTTTATTTCCAAAGTGTAGTAAATCTTTGTTTTCTCACAGCAGGGTGATCGCACTACAAGGTTGCAATTTTTATTTGCCCATCAAGTGGGCTTTCGGTGGAAATGACACACCACCAGCAGCATGTTGTCCACGAGAGGGGGGTGGGATGGGGGGGCGAGCAGGAGAGGACAAGTAGTTCATCTATTGGTATGTACTCAGGCTTTATAGTGTTTGAAAGAATGTTCTTTCAAGTTCATATAAGAATGTAGCATTTTATTTCCAAAGTGTAGTAAATCTTTGTTTTATCACAGCAGGGTGATCGCACTACAAGGCTGCAATTTTTATTTGCCCATCAAGTGGGCTTTTGGTGGAAATGACACACCACAAGCAGCATGTTGTCCACGAGAGGGGGGTGGGATGGGGGGGCGAGCAGGAGAGGACAAGTTGTTCTTCTATTCGTATGTACTCAGGCTTTATAGTGTTTGAGAGAATGTTCTTTCAAGTTCGTATAAGAATGTAGCATTTTATTTCCAAGGTGTAGTAAATCTTTGTTTTCTCACAGCAGGGTGATCACACTACAAGGCTGCAATTTTTATTTGCCCATCAAGTGGGCTTTTGGTGGAAATGACACACCACCAACAGCATGTTGTCCACGAGATGGGGGGTGGGATGGGGAGGCGAGCAGGAGAGGACAAGTTGTTCTTCTATTGGTATGTACTCAGGATTTATAGTGTTTGAAAGAATGTTCTTTCAAGTTCATATAAGAATGTAGCATTTTATTTCCAAAGTGTAGTAAATCTTTGTTTTCTCACAGCAGGGTGATCGCACTACAAGGCTGCAATTTTTATTTGCCCATCAAGTGGGCTTTTGGTGGAAATGACACACCACTAGCAGCATGTTGTCCACGAGAAGGGGGTGGGATGTGGGGGCGAGCAGGAGAGGACAAGTTGTTCTTCTATTGGTATGTACTCAGGCTTTATAGTGTTTGAAAGAATGTTCTATCAAGTTCGTATAAGAATGCAGCATTTTATTTCCAAAGTGTAGTAAATCTTTGTTTTCTCACAGCAGGGTGATCGCACTACAAGGCTGCAATTTTTATTTGCCCATCAAGTGGGCTTTTGGTGGAAATGACACACCACCAGCAGCATGTTGTCCACAAGAGGGGGGTGGGGGAGCAGGAGAGGACAAGTTGATCTTCTATTGGTATGTACTCAGGCTTTATAGTGTTTGGAAGAATGTTCTTTCAAGTTCATATAAGAATGTAGCATTTTATTTCCAAATTGTAGTAAATCTTTGTTTTCTCACAGCAGGGTGATCGCACTACAAGGCTGCAATTTTTATTTGCCCATCAAGTGGGCATTTGGAGGAAATGACAAACCACCAGCAGCATGTTGTCCACGAGACGGGGGTAGGATGGGGGGGCGAGCAGGAGGGGACAAGTTGTTCTTCTATTGGAATGTACTCAGGCTTTATAGTGTTTGAAAGAATGATCTTTCAAGCTCATAAGAATGTAGCATTTAATTTCCAATGTGTAGTAAATCTTTGTTTTCTCACAGCAGGGTGATCGCACTACAAGGCTGCAATTTTTATTTCCCCATCATGTGGGCTTTTGGTGGAAATGACACACCACCAGCAGCATGTTGTCCATGAGAAGGGGGTGGGATGGAGGGGCGAGCAGGAGAGGACAAGTTGTTCTTATATTGGTATGTACTCAGGTTTTATAGTGTTTGAAAGAATGTTATTTCAAGTTCATATAAGAATGTAGCATTTTATTTCCAAAGTGTAGTAAATCTTTGTTTTCTCACAGCAGGGTGATCGCAATACAAGGCTGCAATTTTTATTTGCCCATCTAGTGGGCTTTTGGTGGAAATGACACACCACCAGCTGCATGTTGTCCACGAGAGAGGGGTGGGATGGGGGGGCGAGCAGGAGTGGACAAGTTGTTCTGCTATTGGTATGTACTCAGGCTTTATAGTGTTTGAAAGAATGTTCTCTCAAGTTCATATAAGAATGTAGCATTTTATTTTCAAAGTGTAGTAAATTTTTGTTTTCTAACAGCAGGGTGATCGCACTACAAGGCTGCAATTTTTATTTGCCCATCAAGTGGGCTTTTGGTGGAAATGACACACCACCAGCAGCATGTTGTCCGCGAGAGGGGGGTGGGATGGGGGGGCGAGCAGAAGAAGACAAGTTGTTCGTCTATTGGTATGTACTCAGGCTTTATTGTGTTTGAAAGAATGTTCTTTCAAGTTCATATAAGAATGTAGCATTTTATTTCCAAAGTGTAGTAAATCTTTGTTTTCTCACAGCAGGGTGATCGCACAACAAGTCTGCAATTTAATTTGCCCATCAAGTGGGCTTTTGGTGGAAATGACACCCCACCAGCAGCATGTTGTCCACGAGAGGGGGGTGGGATGGGGGGGGCGAGCAGGAGAGGACAAGTTGTTCTTCTATTGGTATGTACTCAGGCCTTATAGTGTTTGAAAGAATGTCCTTTCAAGTTCATATAAGAATGTAGCATTTTATTTTCAAAGTGTAGTAAATCTCTGTTTTCTCACAGCAGGGTGATCGCACTACAAGGCTGCAATTTTTATTTGCCCATCAAGTGGGATTTTGGTGGAAATGACACACCACCAGCAGCATGATGTCCACGAGAGGGGGGTGGGATGGGGGGCGAGCAGGATAGGACAAGTTGTTCTTCTATTGGTATGTACTCAGGCTTTATAATGTTTGAAAGAATGTTATTTTAAGTTCATATAAGAATGTAGCATTTTATTTCCAAAGTGTAGTAAATCTTTGTTTTCTCACAGCAGGGTGATCGCACTACAAGGCTGCAATTTTTATTTGCCCATCAAGTGGGCTTTTGGTGGAAATGACACACCACCAGCAGCATGTTGTCCACGAGAGGGGGGTGGGATGGGGGGGCGAGCACGAGAGGACAAGTTGTTCTTCTATTGGTATGTACTCAGGCTTTATAGTGTTTGAAAGAATGTTCTTTCAAGTTCATATAAGAATGTAGCATTTTATTTCCAAAGTGTAGTAAATCTTTGTTTTCTCACAGCAGGGTGATCGCACTACAAGGCTGCAATTTTTATTTGCCCATCAAGTGGGCCTTTGGTGGAAATGACACACCACCAGCAGCATGTTGTCCACGAGAGGGGGGTGGGATGGGGGGGAGAGCAGGAGAGGACAAGTTGTTCTTCTATTGGTATGTGCTCAGGCTTTATAGTGTTTGAAAGAATGTTCTTTCAAGTTCATATAAGAATGCAGCATTTTATTTCCAAAGTGTAGTAAATCTCTGTTTTCTCACAGCAGGGTGATCACACTACAAGGCTGCAATTTTTATTTGCCCATCAAGTGGGCTTTTGGTGGAAATTACACACCACCAGCAGCATGTTGTCCACGAGAGGGGGGTGGGATGGGGGGGCGAGCAGGAGAGGACAAGTTGTTCTTCTATTGGTATGTACTCAAGATTTATAGTGTTTGAAAGAATGTTCTTTCAAGTTCACATAAGAATGTAGCATTTTATTTCCAAAGTGTAGTAAATCTTTGTTTTCTCACAGCAGGGTGATCGCACTACAAGGCTGCAATTTTTATTTCCCCATCATGTGGGCTTTTGGTGGAAATGACACACCACCAGCAGCATGTTGTCCATGAGAAGGGGGTGGGATGGAGGGGCGAGCAGGAGAGGACAAGTTGTTCTTATATTGGTATGTACTCAGGTTTTATAGTGTTTGAAAGAATGTTATTTCAAGTTCATATAAGAATGTAGTATTTTATTTCCAAAGTGTAGTAAATCTTTGTTTTCTCACAGCAGGGTGATCGCAATACAAGGCTGCAATTTTTATTTGCCCATCTAGTGGGCTTTTGGTGGAAATGACACACCACCAGCTGCATGTTGTCCACGAGAGAGGGGTGGGATGGGGGGGCGAGCAGGAGTGGACAAGTTGTTCTGCTATTGGTATGTACTCAGGCTTTATAGTGTTTGAAAGAATGTTCTCTCAAGTTCATATAAGAATGTAGCATTTTATTTTCAAAGTGTAGTAAATTTTTGTTTTCTAACAGCAGGGTGATCGCACTACAAGGCTGCAATTTTTATTTGCCCATCAAGTGGGCTTTTGGTGGAAATGACACACCACCAGCAGCATGTTGTCCGCGAGAGGGGGGTGGGATGGGGGGGCGAGCAGAAGAAGACAAGTTGTTCGTCTATTGGTATGTACTCAGGCTTTATTGTGTTTGAAAGAATGTTCTTTCAAGTTCATATAAGAATGTAGCATTTTATTTCCAAAGTGTAGTAAATCTTTGTTTTCTCACAGCAGGGTGATCGCACAACAAGTCTGCAATTTAATTTGCCCATCAAGTGGGCTTTTGGTGGAAATGACACCCCACCAGCAGCATGTTGTCCACGAGAGGGGGGTGGGATGGGGGGGGCGAGCAGGAGAGGACAAGTTGTTCTTCTATTGGTATGTACTCAGGCCTTATAGTGTTTGAAAGAATGTCCTTTCAAGTTCATATAAGAATGTAGCATTTTATTTTCAAAGTGTAGTAAATCTCTGTTTTCTCACAGCAGGGTGATCGCACTACAAGGCTGCAATTTTTATTTGCCCATCAAGTGGGATTTTGGTGGAAATGACACACCACCAGCAGCATGATGTCCACGAGAGGGGGGTGGGATGGGGGGCGAGCAGGATAGGACAAGTTGTTCTTCTATTGGTATGTACTCAGGCTTTATAATGTTTGAAAGAATGTTATTTTAAGTTCATATAAGAATGTAGCATTTTATTTCCAAAGTGTAGTAAATCTTTGTTTTCTCACAGCAGGGTGATCGCACTACAAGGCTGCAATTTTTATTTGCCCATCAAGTGGGCTTTTGGTGGAAATGACACACCACCAGCAGCATGTTGTCCACGAGAGGGGGGTGGGATGGGGGGGCGAGCACGAGAGGACAAGTTGTTCTTCTATTGGTATGTACTCAGGCTTTATAGTGTTTGAAAGAATGTTCTTTCAAGTTCATATAAGAATGTAGCATTTTATTTCCAAAGTGTAGTAAATCTTTGTTTTCTCACAGCAGGGTGATCGCACTACAAGGCTGCAATTTTTATTTGCCCATCAAGTGGGCCTTTGGTGGAAATGACACACCACCAGCAGCATGTTGTCCACGAGAGGGGGGTGGGATGGGGGGGAGAGCAGGAGAGGACAAGTTGTTCTTCTATTGGTATGTGCTCAGGCTTTATAGTGTTTGAAAGAATGTTCTTTCAAGTTCATATAAGAATGCAGCATTTTATTTCCAAAGTGTAGTAAATCTCTGTTTTCTCACAGCAGGGTGATCACACTACAAGGCTGCAATTTTTATTTGCCCATCAAGTGGGCTTTTGGTGGAAATTACACACCACCAGCAGCATGTTGTCCACGAGAGGGGGGTGGGATGGGGGGGCGAGCAGGAGAGGACAAGTTGTTCTTCTATTGGTATGTACTCAAGATTTATAGTGTTTGAAAGAATGTTCTTTCAAGTTCACATAAGAATGTAGCATTTTATTTCCAAAGTGTAGTAAATCTTTGTTTTCTCACAGCAGGGTGATCACACTACAAGGCTGCAATTTTTATTTGCCCATCAAGTGGGCTTTTGGTGGAAATGACACACCACCAGCAGCATGTTGTACACGAGAGGGGGGTGGGTTGGGGGGGCGAGCAGGAGAGGAAAAGTTGTTCTTCTATTGGTATGTACTCAGGCTTTATAGTGTTTGAAAGAATGTTCTTTCATGTTCATATAAGAATGTAGCATTTTATTTCCAAAGTGTAGTAAATCTTTGTTTTCTCACAGCAGGGTGATCACTCAACAAGGCTGCAATTTTTATTTTCCCATCAAGTGGGCTTTTGGTGGAAATGACACACCACCAGCAGCATGTTGTCCACAAGACGGGGGTGGGATGGGGGGAGGGTGCAGGAGAGGACAAGTTGTTGTTCTATTGGTATGTACTCAGGCTTTATAGTGTTTGGAAGAATGTTCTTTCAAGTTCATATAAGAATGTAGCATTTTATTTCCAAATTGTAGTAAATCTCTGTTTTCTCACAGCAGGGTGATCGCACTACAAGGCTGCAATTTTTATTTGCCCATCAAGTGGGCTATTGGTGGAAATGACACACCACCAGCAGCATGTTGTCCACGAGAGGGGGGGTGGGATGGGGGGGCGAGCAGGAGAGGACAAGTTGTTCTTCTATAGGTATGTACTCAGGCTTTATAGTGTTTGAAAGAATGTTATTTCAAGTTCATATAAGAATGTAGCATTTTATTTCCAATGTGTAGTAGATCTTTGTTTTCTCACAGCAGGGTGATCGCACTACAAGGCTGCAATTTTCTTTTTGCCAACAAGTGGGCTTTTGGTGGAAATGACACACCACCAGCAGCATGTTGTCCACGAGAGGGGGGTGGGATAAGAGGGCGAGCAGGAGAGGACAAGTTGTTCTTCTATTGGTATGTACTCAGGCTTTATAGTGTTTGAAAGAATGTTCTTTCAAGTTCAAATAAGAATGTAGCATTTTATTTCCAAAGTGTAGTAAATCTTTGTTTTCTCACAGCAGGGTGATCGCACTATAAGGCTGCAATTTTTATTTGTCCATCAAGTGGGCTTTTGGTGGAAATGACACACCACCAGCAGCATGTTGTCCACGAGAGGGGGGCGGGATGGGGGGGCGAGCAGGAGAGGACAAGTTGTTGTTCTATTGGTATGTACTCAGGCTTTATAGTGTTTGAAAGAATGTTCTTTCAAGTTCATATAAGAATGTAGCATTTTATTTCCAAAGTGTAGTAAATCTTTGTTTTCTCACAGCAGGGTGATCGCACTACAAGGCTGCAATTTTTATTTGCCCATCAAGTGGGCTTTTGGTGGAAATGACACACCACCAGCAGCATGTTGTCCACGAGAGGGGGCTGGGATGGGGGGGCGAGCAGGAGAGGACAAGTTGTTCTTCTATTGGTATGTACTCAGGCTTTATAGTGTTTGAAAGAGTGATCTTTCAAGCTCATATAAGAATGTAGCATTTAATTTCCAAAGTGTAGTAAATCTTTGTTTTCTCACAGCAGGGTGATCGCACTACAAGGTTGCAATTTTTATTTGCCCATCAAGTGGGCTTTTGGTGGAAATGACACACCACCAGCAGCATGTTGTCCACAAGAGGGGGGTGGGATGGGGGGGGCGAGCAGGAGAGGACAAGTTGTTCTTCTATTAGTATGTACTGAGGCTTTATAGTGTTTGAAAGAATGTCCTTTCAAGTTCATATAAGAATGTAGCATTTTATTTCCAAAGTGTAGTTAATCTTTGTTTTCTCACAGCAGGGTGATCGCACTACAAGGCTGCAATTTTTATTTGCCCATCAAGTGGGCTTTTGGTGGAAATGACACACCACCAGCAGCATGTTGTCCACGAGAGGGGGGTGGGATGGGGGGGCGAGCAGAAGAGGACAAGTTGTTCTTCTATTGGTATGTACTCAGGCTTTATAGTGTTTGAAAGAATGTTATTTCAAGTTCATATAAGAATGTAGCATTTTTTTTCCAAAGTGTAGTGAATCTTTGTTTTTTCACAGCAAGGTGATCACACTACTAGGCTGCAATTTTTATTTGCCCATCAAGTGGGCTTTTGGTGGAAATGACACACCACCAGCAGCATGTTGTCCACGAGGGGGGGTGGGATGGGGGGGCGAGCAGGAGGGGACAAGTTGTTCTTCTATTGGTATGTACTCAGGATATATAGTGTTTGAAAGAATGTTCTTTCAAGTTCATATAAGAATGTAGCATTTATTTCCAAAGTGTAGTAAATCTTTGTTTTCTCACAGCAGGGCGTTCACATTACATGGCTGCAATTTTTATTTGCCCATCAAGTGGGCTTTTGATGGAAATGACACACCACCAGCAGCATGTTGTCCATGAGAGGGGGGTGGGTTGGAGGGGCGAGCAGGAGAGGACAAGTTGTTCTTCTATTGGTATGTACTCAGGCTTTATAGTGTTTGAAAGAATTTTATTTCAAGATCATATAAGAATGTAGCATTTTATTTCCAAAGTGTAGTAAATCTTTGTTTTCTCACAGCAGGGTGATCGCACTACAAAGCTGCAATTTTTATTTGCCCATCTAGTGGGCTTTTGGTGGAAATGACACACCACCAGCAGCATGTTGTCCACGAGAGAGGGGTGGGATGGGGGGGGGGGGGGGGCGAAAAGGAGTGGACAAGTTGATCTGCTATTGGTGTGTACTCAGGCTTTATAGTGTTTGAAAGAATTTTCTTTCAAGTTCATATAAGAATGTAGCATTTTATTTCCAATGTGTAGTAAATCTTTGTTTTCTCACAGCAGGGTGATCGCACTACAAGTTTGCAATTTTTATTTGCCCATCAAGTAGGCTTTTGGTGGAAATGACACACCACCAGCAGCATGTTGTCCACGAGAGGGGGGTAGGATGGGGGGGGGGGGCGAGCAGGAGAGGACAAGTTGTTCTTCTATTGGTATGTACTCAGGCTTTATAGTGTTTGAAAGAATGTTCTTTCAAGTTCATATAAGAATGTAGCATTTTATTTCCAAAGTGTAGTAAATCTTTGTTTTCTCACAGCAGGGTGATCGCACAACAAGTCTGCAATTTAATTTGCCCATCAAGTGGGCTTTTGGTGGAAATGACACACCACCAGCAGCATGTTGTCCACGAGAGGGGGTTGGGATGGGGGGGCGAGCAGGAGAGGACAAGTTGTTCTTCTATTGGTATGTACTCAGGCTTTATAGTGTTTGAAAGAATGTTCTTTCAAGTTCATATAAGAATGTAGCATTTTATTTCGAAAGTGTAGTAAATCTTTGTTTTCTCACAGCAGGGTGATCGCACTACAAGGCTGCAATTTTTATTTGCCCATCAAGTGGGCATTTGGAGCAAATGACAAACCACTAGCAGCATGTTGTCCACGAGAGGGGGATGGGATGGGGGGGCGAGCAGGAGAGGACAAGTTGTTCTTCTATTGGTATGTACTCAGGCTTTATAAAGGTGTATAGAATGTTCTTTCGAGTTCATATAAGTATGTAGCATTTTATTTCCAAAGTGTAGTAAATCTTTGTTTTCTCACAGCAGGGTGATCGCAATACAAGGCTGCAATTTTTTTTTGCCCATCAAGTGGGCATTTGGTGGAAATGACACACCACCAGCAGCATGATGTCCACGAGAGGTTGGTGGGATGGAGGGGCGAGCAGGAGAGGACAAGTTGTTCTTCTATTGGTATGTACTCCGTATATATAGTGTTTGAAAGAATGTTCTTTCAAGTTGATACAAGAATGTAGTTTTTTATTTCCAAAGTGTAGTAAATCTTGGTTTTCTCACAGCAGGGTGATCACACTACAAGGCTGCAATTTTTATTTGCCCATCAAGTGGGCTTTTGGTGGAAATGACACACCACCAGCAGCATGTTGTCCACGAGAGGGTGGTGTGGAGGCTGGAGGGGGGGGCGAGCGTAAGAGGACAAGTTGTTCTTCTTTTGGTATGTTCTTTATAGGGTTTGAAAAAATGTTCTTTCAAGTTCATATAAGAATGTAGCATTTTATTTCCAAAGTGTAGTAAATCTTTGTTTTCTCACAGCAGGGTGATCACACTACAATGCTGCAATTTTTATTTGTCCATCAAGTGGGCGTTTGGTGGAAATGACACACCACCAGCAGCATATTGTCCACGAGAGGGGGGTGGGATGGGGGGGCGAGCAGGAGAGGACAAGTTGTTCTTCTATTGGTATGTACTCCGGATTAATAGTGTTTGAAAGAATGTTCTTTCAAGTTCATGTAAGAATGTAGCATTTTTTTTCCAAAGTGTAGTAAATCTTTGTTTTCTCACAGCAGGGTGATCGCACTACAAGGCTGCAATTTTTATTTGCCCATCATGTGGGCTTTTGGTGGAAATGACACACTGCCAGCAGCATGTTGTCCACGAGAGGGTGGTGTGGAGGGGGGAGGGGGGGCGAGTGTAAGAGGACAAGTTGCTCTTCTATTGGTATGTACTCAGGCTTTATAGGGTTTGAAAAAATGTTCTTTGAAGTTCATATAAGAATGTAGCATTTTATATCCAAAGTGTAGTAAATCTTTGTTTTCTCACAGCAGGGTGATCGCACTACAAGGCTGCAATTTTTATTTGCCCATCAAGTGGGCTCTTGGTGGAAATGACACACCACCAGCAGCATGTTGTCCACGAGAGGGGGTCGGGATGGGGGGGCGAGCAGGAGAGGACAAGTTGTTCTTCTATAGGTATTTACTCAGGCTTTATAGTGTTTGAAAGAATGTTATTTCAAGTTCATATAAGAATGTAGCATTTTATTTCCAAAGTGTGGTAAATCTTTGTTTTCTCACAGCAGGGTGATTGCACTACAAGGCTGCAATTTTTATCTGCCCATCAAGTGGGCCTTTGGTGGAAATGACACACCACCAGCAGCATGTTGTCCACGAGAGGGGGGTGGGATGGGAGGGCGAGCAGGAGAGGACAAGTTGTTCTTCTATTGGTATGTACTCAGGCTTTATAGTGTTTGAAAGAATGTTCTTTCAAGTTCATATAAGAATGTAGCATTTTATTTCCAAAGTGTAGTAAATCTTTGTTTTCTCACAGCAGGGTGATCGCACGTTAAGGCTGCAACTTTTGTTTGTCCATCAAGTGGGCTTTTGGTGGAAATGACACACCACCAGCAGCATGTTGTCCACGAGAGTGGGGCGGGATGGGGGGGCGAGCAGGAGAGGACAAGTTGTTCTTCTATTGGTATGTACTCAGGCTTTATAGTGTTTGAAAGAATGTTCTTTCAAATTCATATAACAATGTAGCATTTTATTTCCAAAGTGTAGTAAATCTTTGTTTTCTCACAGCAGGGTGATCGCACTACAAGGCTGCAATTTTGATTTGCCCATCAAGTGGGCATTTGGGGGAAATGACAAACCACCAGCAGCATGTTGTCCACGAGAGGGGGGTAGGATGGATGGGGCGAGCAGGAGAGGACAACTTGTTCTTCTATTGGTATGTACTCAGGCTTTATAGTGTTTGAAAGAATGTTCTTTAAAGTTCATATAAGAATGTAGCATTTTATTTCCAAAGTGTAGTAAATCTTTGTTTTCTCACAGCAGGGTGATTGCACTACAAGGCTGCAATTTTTATTTGCCCATCAAGTGGGCTTTTGGTGGAAATGACACACCACCAGCAGCATGTTGTCCACGAGAGGGGGGTAGGATGGGGGGGGGCGAGCAGGAGAGGACAAGTTGTTCTTCTATTGGTATGTACTCAGGCTTTATAGTGTTTGAAAGAATGTTATTTCAAGTTCATATAAGAATGTAGCATTTTATTTCCAAAGTGTGGTAAATCTTTGTTTTCTCACAGCAGAGTGATCGCACTACAAGGCTGCAATTTTTATTTGCCCATCAAGTGGGCTTTTGGTGGAAATGACACACCACCAGCAGCATGTTGTCCACGAGAGGGGGTGGGATGGGTGGGCGAGCAGGAGAGGACAAGTTGTTCTTCTATTGGTATGTACTCACGCTTTATAGTGTTTGAAAGAATGTTCTTTCAAGTTCATATAAGAATGTAGCATTTTATTTCCAAAGTGTAGTAAATATTCGTTTTCTTACAGCAGGGTGATCGCACTTTAAGGCTGCAATTTTTATTTGTCCATCAAGTGGGCTTTTGGTGGAAATGACACACCACGAGCAGCATGTTGTCCACGAGAGGGTGGCGGGATGGGGGGGCGAGCAGGAGAGGACAAGTTGTTCTTCTATTGGTATGTACTCAGGCTTTATAGGGTTTGAAAAAATGTTCTTTCAAGTTCATATAAGAATGTAGCATTTTATTTCCAAAGTGTTGTAAATCTTTGTTTTCTCACAGCAGGGTGATCGCACTACAAGGCTGCAATTTCTATTTGCCCATCAAGTGGGCATTTGGAGGAAATGACAAACCACCAGCAGCATGTTGTCCACGAGAGGGGGATGGGATGGGGGGGCGAGCAGGAGAGGACAAGTTGTTCTTCTATTGGTATGTACTCAGGCGTTATAAAGATTGATAGAATGTTCTTTCAAGTTCATATAAGAATGTAGCATTTTTTTTCCAAAGTGTAGTAAATCTTTGTTTTCTCACAGCAGGGAGATCGCACTACAAGGCTGCAAGTTTTATTTGGCCATCAAGTGGGCATTTGGTGGAAATGACACACCACCAGCAGCATGTTGTCCACGAGAGGGGGGTGGGATGTTGGGGCGAGCAGGAGAAGACAAGTTGTTCTTCCATTGGTATGTACTCAGGCTTTGTAGTGTTTGAAAGAATGTTCTTTTAAGTTCATATAAGAATGTAGCATTTCATTTCCAAAGTGTGGTAAATCTTTGTTTTCTCACAGCAGGGTGATCACACTACAAGGCTGCAATTTTTATTTGCCCATCAAGTGGGCTTTTGGTGGAAATGACATACCACCAGCAGCATGTTGTCCACGAGAGGGGGGTGGGATGGGGGGGGGCGAGCAAGAGAGAGCAAATTGTTCATCTATTGGTAAGTACTCAATATTTATAGTGTTTGAAAGAATGTTCTTTCAAGTTCATATAAGAATGTAGCATTTTATTTCCAAAGTGTAGTAAATCTATGTTTTCTCACAGCAGGGTGATCGCAGTACAAGGCTGCAATTTTTATTTGCCCATCAAATGGGCTTTTGGTGGAAATGACACACTGCCAGCAGCATGTTGTCCACGAGAGGGTGGTGTGGTGGGGGGAGGGGGGGCGAGCGTAAGAGGACAAGTTGTTCTTCTATTGGTATGTACTCAGGCTTTATAGGGTGTTGAAAAAATGTTCTTTCAAGTTCATATAAAAATGTAGCATTTTATTTCCAAAGTGTAGTAAATCTTTGTTTTCTCACAGCAGGGTGATCACACTACAAGGCTGCAATTTTTATTAGCCCATCAAGTGGGCTTTTGGTGGAAATGCCACACCACCAGCAGCATGTTGTCCACGAGAGGGGGGTGGGATGGGGGGGGCGAGCAGGAGAGGACAAGTTGTTCTTCTATTGGTATGTACTCAGGATTTATAGTGTTTGAAAGAATGTTCTTTCAAGTTCATATAAGAATGTAGCATTTTATTTCCAAAGTGTAGTAAATCTTTGTTTTCTCACAGCAGGGTGATCGCACTACAAGGCTGCAATTTTTATTTGCCCATCAAGTGGGCTTTTGGTGGAAATGACACACTGCCAGCAGCATGTTGTCCACGAGAGGGGGGCGGGAGGGGGGGGGCGAGCAGGAGAGGACAAGTTGTTCATCTATTGGTATGTACTCAATATTTATAGTGTTTGAAAGAATGTTCTTTCAAGTTTATATAAGAATGTAGCATTTTATTTCCAAAGTGTAGTAAATCATTGTTTTCTCACATCAGGGTGATCGCACTACAAGGCTGCAATTTTTATTTGCCCATCAAGTGGGCTTTTGGTGGAAATGACACACCACCAGCAGCATGTTGTCCACGAGAGGGGGGTCGGGATGGGGGGGCGAGCAGGAGAGGACTAGTTGTTCTTCTATTGGTACGTACTCAGGCTTTATAGTGTTTGAAAGAATGTTATTTCAAGTTCATATAAGAATGTAGCATTTTATTTCCAAAGTGTGGTAAATCTTTGTTTTCTCACAGCAGGGTGATCGCACTACAAGGCTGCAATTTTTATTTGCCCATCAAGTGGGCTTTTGGTGGAAATGACACACCACCAGCAGCATGTTGTCCACGAGAGGGGGGTAGGATGGGAGGGCGAGCAGGAGAGGACAAGTTGTTCTTCTATTGGTATGTACTCTGGCTTTATAGTGTTTGAAAGAATGTTCTTTCAAGTTCATATAAGAATGTAGCATTTTATTTCCAATGTGTAGTAAATCTTTGTTTTCTCACAGCAGGGTGATCGCACTTTAAGGCTGCAATTTTTATTTGTCCATCAAGTGGGCTTTTGGTGGAAATGACACACCACCAGCAGCATGTTGTCCACGAGAGGGGGGCGGGATGGGGGGGCGAGCAGGAGAGGACAAGTTGTTCTTCTATTGGTATGTACTCAGGCTTTATAGTGTTTGAAAGAATGTTCTTTCAAATTCATATAAGAATGTAGCATTTTATTTCCAAAGTGTAGTAAATCTTTGTTTTCTCACAGCAGGGTGATCGCACTACAAGGCTGCAATTTTTATTTGCCCATCAAGTGGGCATTTGGAGGAAATGACAAACCACCAGCAGCATGTTGTCCACGAGAGGGGGCTATGATGGGGGGGGCGAGCAGGAGAGGACAACTTGTTCTTCTATTGGTATGTACTCAGGCTTTATAGTGTTTGAAAGGATGTTCTTTAAAGTTCATATAAGAATGTAGCATTTTATTTCCAAAGTGTAGTAAATCTTTGTTTTCTCACAGCAGGGTGATCGCACTACAAGGCTGCAATTTTTATTTGCCCATCAAGTGGGCTTTTGGTGGAAATGACACACCACGAGCAGCATGTTGTCCACATGAGGGGGGTGGGATGGGGGGGGGGGCGAGCACGAGAGGACAAGTTGTTCTTCTATTGGTATGTACTCAGGCTTTGTAGTGTTTGAAAGAATGTTCTTTCAAGTTCATATAAGAATGTAGCATTTTTTTTCCAAAGTGTAGTAAATCTTTGTTTTCTCACAGCAGGGTGATCACACTACAAGGCTGCAATTTTTATTTGCCCATCAAGTGGGCTTTTGGTGGAAATGACACACAACAAGCAGCATGTTGTCCACGAGAGGGGGGTGGGATGGGGGGGCGAGCAGGAGGGGACAAGTTGTTCTTCTATTGGTATGTACTCAGGATATATAGTGTTTGAAAGAATGTTCTTTCAAGTTCATATAAGAATGTAGCATTTATTTCCAAAGTGTAGTAAATCTTTGTTTTTTCACAGCAGGGCGATCACATTACAAGGCTGCAATTTTTATTTGCCCATCAAGTGGGCTTTTGGTGGAAATGACACACTGCCAGCAGCATGTTGTCCACGAGAGGGGGTGGTGGGATGGGGGGGGGGGCGAGCAGGAGAGGACAAGTTGTTCATCTATTGGTATGTACTCAATATTTATAGTGTTTGAAAGAATGTTCTTTCAAGTTCATATAAGAATGTAGCATTTTATTTCCGAAGTGTAGTAATACTATGTTTTCTCACAGCAGGGAGATCGCACTACAAGGCTGCTATATTTATTTGCCCATCAAGTGGACTTTTGGTGGAAATGACACACCACCAGCAGCATGTTGTCCACGAGAGGGTGGTGTGGAGGGGGGAGGGGGGGCGAGCGTAAGGGGACAAGTTGCTCTTCTATTGGTATGTACTCAGGCTTTATAGGGTTTGAAAAAATGTTCTTTCAAGTTCATATAAGAATGTAGCATTTTATTTCCAAAGTGTAGTAAATCTTTGTTTTCTCACATCAGGGTGATCGCACTACAAGGCTGCAATTTTTATTTGCCCATCAAGTGGGCTTTTGGTGGAAATGACACACCACCAGCAGCATGTTGTCCACGAGAGGGGGGCGGGATGGGGGGGCGAGCAGGAGAGGACAAGTTGTTCTTCTATTGGTGTGTACTCAGGCTTTATAGTGTTTGAAAGAATGTTCTTTCAAATTCATTTAAGAATGTAGCATTTTATTTCCAAAGTGTAGTAAATCTTTGTTTTCTCACAGCAGGGTGATCGCACTACAAGGCTGCAATTTTTATTTGCCCATCAAGTGGGCATTTGGAGGAAATGACAAACCACCAGCAGCATGTTGTCCACGAGAGGGGGGTAGGATGGGGGGGGTGAGCAGGAGAGGACAACTTGTTCTTCTATTGGTATGTACTCAGGCTTTATAGTGTTTGAAAGAATGTTCTTTAAAGTTCATATAATAATGTAGCATTTTATTTCCAAAGTGTAGTAAATCTTTGTTTTCTCACAGCAGGGTGATCGCACTACAGGGCTGCTATTTTTATTTGCCCATCAAGTGGGCTTTTGGTGGAAATGACACACCACCAGCAGCATGTTGTCCACATGAGGGGGGTGGGATGGGGGGGCGAGCAGGAGAGGACAAGTTTTCCTTCTACTGGTATGTACTCAGGCTTTATAGTGTTTGAAAGAATGATCTTTCATGCTCATATGAATGTAGCATTTTGTTTCCAAAGTGTAGTAAATCTTTGTTTTCTCACAGCAGGGTGATCGCACTACAAGGCTGCAATTTTTGTTTGCCCATCAAGTGGGCATTTGGAGGAAATGACAAACCACCAGCAGCATGTTGTCCACGAGAGGGGGGTAGGATGGGGGGGCGAGCAGGAGAGGACAAGTTTTCCTTCTACTGGTATGTACTTAGGCTTTATAAAGATTGATAGAATGTTCTTTCAAGTTCATATAAGAATGTAGCATTTTATTTCCAAAGTGTAGTAAATCTTTGTTTTCTCACAGCAGGGTGATCGCACTACAAGGCTGCAATTTTTATTTGCCCATCAAGTGGGCTTTTGGTGGAAATGACACCCCACCAGCAGCATGTTGTCCACGAGAGGGGGGTGAAATGGGGGGGCGAGCAGGAGAGGACAAGTTGTTCTTCTATTGGTATGTACTCAGGCTTTATAGTGTTTGAAAGAATGTTCTTTCAAGTTCATATAAGAATGTAGCATTTTATTTCCAAAGTGTAGTAAATCTTTGTTTTCTCACAGCAGAGTGATCGCACTACAAGGCTGCAATTTTTATTTGCCCAACAAGTGGGCATTTGGTGGAAATGACACACCACCAGCAGCATGTTGTCCACGAGAGGGGGGTGGGATGGGGGGGGCGAGCAGGAGAGGACAAGTTGTTCTTCTATTTGTATGTACTCAGGCTTTATAGTGTTTGAAAGAATGTTCTTTCAAGTTCATATAAGAATGTAGCATTTTATTTCCAAAGTGTGGTAATTCTTTGTTTTCTCACAGCAGGGTGATCGCACTACAAGGCTGCAATTTTTATTTGCCATCAAGTGGGCTTTTGGTGGAAATGACACACCACCTGCAGCATGTTGTCCACGAGAGGGGGGTGGGTGGGGGGGAGAGCAGGAGAGGACAAGTTGTTCTTCTATTGGTATGTACTCAGGCTTTATAGGGTTTGAAAAAATGTTCTTTCAAGTTCATATAAGAATGTAGCATTTTATTTCCAAAGTGTAGTAAATCGTTGTTTTCTCACAGCAGGGTGATCGCACTACAAGGCTGCAATTTTAATTTGCCCATCAAGTGGGCTTTTGGTGGAAATGACACACCACCAGCAGCATGTTGTCCACGAGAGGGGGTCGGGATGGGGGGGGCGAGCAGGAGAGGACAAGTTGTTCTTCTATTGGTATGTACTCAGGATTTATAGTGCTTGAAAGAATGTTCTTTCAAGTTCATATAAGAATGTAGCATCTTATTTCCAAAGTGTAGTAAATCTTTGTTTTCTCACAGCAGTGTGATCCCACTACAAGGCTGCAATTTTTATTTGCCCATCAAGTGGGCTTTTGGTGGAAATGACACACCACCAGCAGCATGTTGTACACGAAAGTGGGGTGGGATGTGGGGGTGAGAAGGAGAGGACAAGTTGTTCTTCTATTGGTATGTACTCAGGATTTATAGTGTTTGAAAGAATGTTCTTTCAAGGTCATATGAGAATGTAGCATTTTATTTCCAAAGTGTAGTAAATCTTTGTTTTCTCACAGCAGGTTGATCGCACTACAAGGCTGCAATTTTTATTTGCCCATCAAATGGGCTTTTGGTGGAAATGACTCACCACCAGCAGCATGTTGTCCACGAGAGGGGGGTGTAATGGGGGTGCGAGCAGGAGAGGACAAGTTGTTCTTCTATTGGTATGTACTCAGGATTTATAGTGTTTGATAGAATGTTCTTTCAAGTTCATATAAGAATGTAGCATTTTATTTCCTAAGTGTAGTAAATCTTTGTTTTCTCACAGCCGGGTGATCACACTACAAGGCTGCAATTTTTATTTGCCCATCAAGTGGGCTTTTGTTGGAAATGACACACCACCAGCAGCATGTTGTCCACGAGAGAGGGGTGGGATGGGGGGGCGAGCAGGAGAGGAAGAGTTGTTCTTCTATTGGTATGTACTCAGGCTTTATAGTGTTTGAAAGAATGTTCTTTCAAGTTCATATAAGAATGTAGCATTTTATTTCCAAAGTGTAGTAAATCGTTGTTTTCTCACAGCATGGTGATCGCACTACAAGGCTGCAATTTTTATTTGCCCATCAAGTGGGGTTTTGGTGGAAATGACACACCACCAGCAGCATCTTGTCCACGAGAGGGGGGTAGGATGGGGGGGCGAACAGGAGAGGACAAGTTGTTCTTCTATTGGTATGTACTCAGGCTTTATAGTGTTTGAAAGAATGTTCTTTCAAGTTCATATAAGAATGTAGCATTTTATTTCCAAAGTGTAGTAAATCTTTGTTTTCTCACAGCAGGGTGATCACACTACAAGGCTGCAATTTTTATTTGCCCATCAAGTGGGCTTTTGGTGGAAATGACACACCACCAGCAGCATGTTGTCCACGTGAAGGGGGTGGGATGGGGGGGGCGAGCAGGAGAGGACAAGTTGCTCTTCTATTGTTTTGTACTCAGGCTTTATTGTGTTTTTAAAAGAATGTTCTCTCAAGTTCATATAAGAATGTAGCATTTTATTTCGAAAGTGTAGTAAATCTTTGTTTTCTCACAGCAGGGTGATCGCACTACAAGGCTGCAATTTTTGTTTGCCCATCAAGTGGGCTTTTGGTGGAAATGACACACCACCAGCAGCATGTTGGCCACAAGAGGGGGTCGGGATGGGGGGGCGAGCAGGAGAGGACAAGTTGTTCTTCTATTGGTATGTACTCAGGATTTATAGTGTTTGAAACAATGATCTTTCAAGTTCATATAAGAATGTAGCATTTTATTTCCAAAGTGTAGTAAATCTTTGTTTTCTCACAGCAGGGTGATCGCACTACAAGGCTGCAATTTTTATTTGCCCATCAAGTGGGCTTTTGGTGGAAATGACACACCACCAGCAGCATGTTGTCCACGAGAGGGAGGAGGGATGTGGGGGCGAGCAGGACTGGACAAGTTGTTCTTCTATTGGTATGTACTCAGGCTTTATAGTGTTTGAAAGAATGTTCTTTCAAGTTCATATAAGAATGTAGCATTTTATTTCCAAAATGTAGTAAATCTTTGTTACCTCACAGCAGGGTGATCGGACTACAAGGCTGCAATTTTTATTTGCCCATCAAGTGGGCTTTTGGAGGAAGTGACACACCACCAGCAGCATATTGTCCACGAGAGGGGGGTGGGATAGGGGGCCAGCAGGAGAGGACAAGTTGTTCTTCTGTTGGTATGTACTCAGGATTTATAGTGTTTGAAAAAATGTTCTTTCAAGTTCTAATAAGAATGTGGCATTTTATTTCCAAAGTGTAGTAAATCTTTGTTTTCTCACAGCAGGGTGATCGCATTACAAGGCTGCAATTTTTATTTGCCCATCAAGTGGGCTTTTGGTGGAAATGTCACACCACCAGCAGCATGTGGTCCACGAGAGGGGGGTGGGATGGGGGGGCGAGCAGGAGAGGACAAGTTGTTCTTCTATTGGTATGTACTCAGGCTTTATAGTGTTTGAAAGAATGTTCTTTCAAATTCATATAAGAATGTAGCATTTTATTTCCAAAGTGTAGTAAATCTTTGTTTTCTCACAGCAGGGTGATCACACTACAAGGCTGCAATTTTTATTTGCCCATCAAGTGGGCTTTTGGTGGAAATGACACACCACCAGCAGCATGTTGTCCACGAGAGGGGGGTGGAATGGGGGGGGGGGCAGCGTAAGAGGACAAGTTGTTCTTCTATTGGTATGTACTCAGGCTTTATAGTGTTTGAAAGAATGTTCTTTCAAGTTCATATAAGAATGTAGCATTTTATTTCCAAAGTGTAGTAAATCTTTGTTTTCTCACAGCAGGGTGATCGCACTACAAGGCTGCAATTTTTATTTGCCCACCAAGTGGGCTTTTGGTGGAGATGACACACCACCAGCAGCATGTTGTCCACGAGAGGGGGGTGGGATGAGGGGGCGAGCGTTAGAGGACAAGTTGTTCTTCTATTGGTATGTACTCAGGCTTTATAGTGTTTGAAAGAATGTTCTTTCAAGTTCATATAAGAATGTAGCATTTTATTTCCAAAGTGTAGTAAATCTTTTGTTTTCTCACAGCAGGGTGATCGCACTACAAGGCTGCAATTTTTATTTGCCCATCAAGTGGTCTTTTGGTGGAAATGACACACCACCAGCAGCATGTTGTCTACGAGAGAAGGGTGGAATGGGGGGGGGGGGGGGCAGCGTAAGAGGACAAGTTGCTCTTCTATTGGTATGTACTCAGGCTTTATAGTGTTTGAAAGAATGTTCTTTCAAATTCATATAAGAATGTAGCATTTTATTTCCAAAGTGTAGTAAATCTTTGTTTTCTCACAGCAGGGTGATCGCACTACAAGGCTGCAATTTTTATTTGCCCATCAAGTGGTCTTTTGGTGGAAATGACACACCACCAGCAGCATGTTGTCCACGAGAGAAGGGTGGAATGGGGGGGGGGGGGGGGCAGCGTAAGAGGACAAGTTGTTCTTCTATTGGTATGTACTCAGGCTTTATAGTGTTTTAAAGAATGTTCTTTCAAGTTCATATAAGAATGTAACATTTTATTTCCAAAGTGTAGTAAATCTTTGTTTTCTCACAGCAGGGTGATCGCACTACAAGGCTGCAATTTTTATTTGCCCATCAAGTGGCCTATTGGTGGAAATGACACACCACCAGCAGCATGTTGTCCACGAGAGGGGGGTGGGATGGGGGGGTGACCAGAAGAGGACAAGTTGTTCTTCTATTGGTATGTAGTCATGCTTTATAGTGTTTGAAAGAATGTTCTTTCAAGTTCATATAAGAATGTAGCATTTTATTTCCAAAGTGTAGTAAATCTTTGTTTTCTCACAGCAGGGTGATCGCACTACAAGGCTGCAATTTTTATTTGCCCATCAAGTGGGCTTTTGGTGGAAATGACACACCACCAGCAGCATGTTGTCCACGAGAGGGTGCTGAGGAGGGGGGGGGGGGGGTCAATTTGTTATTCTATTGGTATGTACTAAGACTTTATAGTGTTTTAAAGAATGTTCTTTCAAGTTTATATAAGAATGCAGCATTTTAATTACAAAGTGTAGTAAATCTTTCTTTTCTCACAGCAGGGTGATCACACTACAAGGCTGCAATTTTTATTTGCTCATCAAGTGGGCTTTCGGTGGAAAAGACACACCACCAGCAGCATGTTGTCCACGAGAGGGGGGTGGGATGGGGGGCCGAGCGTAAGAGGACAAGTTGTTCTTCTATTGGTATGTACTCTGGCTTTATAGTGTTTGAAAGAATGTTCTTTCAAGTTCGTATAAGAATGTAGCATTTTAATTACAAAGTGTAGTAAATCTTTGTTTTTTCACAGCAGGGTGATCACACTACAAGGCTGCAATTTTTATTTGCCCATCAAGTGGGCTTTTGGTGGAAATGACCCACCACCAGCAGCATGTTGTCCACGAGAGGGGGATGGGACGGGGGGGCGAGCGTAAGAAAACAAGTTGTTCTTCTATTGGTATGTACTCAGGCTTTATAGTGTTTTAAAGAATGTTCTTTCAAGTTCATATAAGAATGTAGCATTTTATTTCCAAAGTGTAGTAAATCTTTGTTTTCTCACAGCAGGGTGATCGCACTACAAGGCTGCAATTTTTATTTGCCCATCAAGTGGCCTTTTGGTGGCAATGACACACCACCAGCAGCATGTTGTCATCGAGGGGGGGGGGGGGGTTGGGATGGGGGGCGAGCGTAAGAGGACAAGTTGTTCTTCTATTTGTATGTACTCAGGCTTTATAGTGTTCGAAAGAATGTTCTTTCAAGTTCATATAAGACTGTAGCATTTTATTTCCTAAGTGTAGTAAATCTTTGTTTTCTCACAGCAGGCTGATCACACTACAAGGCTGCAATTTTTATTTGCTCATCAAGCGGGCTTTCGGTGGAAATAACACACCACCAGCAGCATGTTGTCCACGAGAGGGGGGTGGGATGGGGGGGCGAGGAGGAGAGGACAAGTTGTTCTTCTATTGGTATGTACTCAGGATTTATAGTGTTTCAAAGAATGTTCTTTCAAGGTCATATAAGAATGTAGCATTTTATTTCCAAAGTGTAGTAAATCTTTGTTTCTCACAGCAGGGTGATCGAACTACAAGGCTGCAATTTTTATTTGCCCATCTAGTGGGCTTTTGGTGGAAATGACACACCACCAGCAGCATGTTGCCCACGAGATGGGGGTGGGATGGGGGGGCGAGCAGGAGAGGACAAGTTGTTCTTCTATTGGTATGTACTCAGGCTTTATAGTGTTTGAAAGAATGTTCTTTCAAGTTCATAAAAGAATGTAACATTTTATTTCCAAAGTGTAGTAAATCTTTGTTTTCTCACAGCAGGGTGATCGCACTACAAGGCTGCAATTTTTATTTGCCCATCAAGTGGGCTTTTGGTGGAAATGACACACCACCAGCAGCATGTTGTCCACGAGAGGGGGGTAGGATGGGGGGGGCGAGCAGGAGAGGACAAGTTGTTCTTCTATTGGTAATGTACTCAGGATTTATAGTGTTCGAAAGAAGGTTCTTTCAAGTTCATATAAGAATGTAGCATTTTATTTCCAAAGTGTAGTAAATCTTTGTTTTCTCACAGCAGGGTGATCGCACTACAAGGCTGCAATTTTTATTTGCCCATCAAGTGGCCTTTTGGTGGCAATGACACACCACCAGCAGCATGTTGTCCACGAGGGGGGGGGGGGGGGGGTGGGATGGGGGGCGAGCGTAAGAGGACAAGTTGTTCTTCTATTGGTATGTACTCAGGCTTTATAGTGTTTGAAAGAATGTTCTTTCAAGTTCATATAAGAATGTAGCATTTTATTTCCAAAGTGTAGTAAATCTTTTGTTTTCTCACAGCAGGGTGATCGCACTACAAGGCTGCAATTTTTATTTGCCCACCAAGTGGGCTTTTGGTGGAGATGACACACCACCAGCAGCATGTTGTCCACGAGAGGGGGGTGGGATGGGGGGGGCGAGCGTTAGAGGACAAGTTGTTCTTCTGTTGGTATGTACTCAGGCTTTATAGTGTTTGAAAGAATGTTCTTTCAAGTTCATATAAGAATGTAGCATTTTATTTCCAAAGTGTAGTAAATCTTTTGTTTTCTCACAGCAGGGTGATCGCACTACAAGGCTGCAATTTTTATTTGCCCATCAAGTGGTCTTTTGGTGGAAATGACACACCACCAGCAGCATGTTGTCCACGAGAGAAGGGTGGAATGGGGGGGGGGCAGCGTAAGAGGACAAGTTGCTCTTCTATTGGTATGTACTCAGGCTTTATAGTGTTTGAGAGAATGTTCTTTCAAGTTCATATAAGAATGTAGCATTTTATTTCCAAAGTGTAGTAAATCTTTGTTTTCTCACAGCAGGGTGATCGCACTACAAGGCTGCAATTTTTATTTGCCCATCAAGTGGGCTTTTGGTGGAAATGACACACCACCAGCAGCATGTTGTCCACGAGAAGGGGGTGGGATGGGGGGGCGAGCAGGAGAGGACAAGTTGCTCTTCTATTGTTTTGTACTCAGGCTTTATAGTGTTTGAAAGAATGTTCTTTCAAGTTCGTATAAGAATGTAGCATTTTATTTCCAAAGTGTAGTAAATCTTTGTTTTCTCACAGCAGGGTGATCGCACTACAAGGCTGCAATTTTTATTTGCCCATCAAGTGGGCTTTTGGAGGAAGTGACACACCACCAGCAGCATATTGTCCACAAGAGGGGGGTGGGATGGGGGGGGCGAGCAGGAGAGGACAAGTTGTTCTTCTATTGGTATGTACTCAGGATTTATAGTGTTTGAAAGAATGTTCTTTCAAGTTCTAATAAGAATGTGGCATTTTATTTCCAAAGTGTAGTAAATCTTTGTTTTCTCACAGCAGGGTGATCGCATTACAAGGCTGCAATTTTTATTTGCCCATCAAGTGGGCTTTTGGTGGAAATGTCACACCACCAGCAGCATGTGGTCCACGAGAGGGGGGTGGGATGGGGGGGCGAGAAGGAGAGGACAAGTTGTTCTTCTATTGGTATGTACTCAGGCTTTATAGTGTTTGAAAGAATGTTCTTTCAAATTCATATAAGAATGTAGCATTTTATTTCCAAAGTGTAGTAAATCTTTGTTTTCTCACAGCAGGGTGATCACACTACAAGGCTGCAATTTTTATTTGCCCATCAAGTGGGCTTTTGGTGGAAATGACACACCACCAGCAGCATGTTGTCCACGAGAGGGGGGTGGAATCGGGGGGGGGGGGGGCCAGCGTAAGAGGACAAGTTGTTCTTCTATTGGTATGTACTCAGGCTTTATAGTGTTTGAAAGAATGTTCTTTCAAGTTCATATAAGAATGTAGGACTTTATTTCCAAAGTGTAGTAAATCTTTGTTTTCTCACAGCAGGGTGATCGCACTACAAGGCTGCAATTTTTATTTGCCCACCAAGTGGGCTTTTGGTGGAGATGACACACCACCAGCAGCATGTTGTCCACGAGAGGGGGGTGGGATGGGGGGGCGAGCGTTAGAGGACAAGTTGTTCTTCTATTGGTATGTACTCAGGCTTTATAGTGTTTGAAAGAATGTTCTTTCAAGTTCATATAAGAATGTAGCATTTTATTTCCAAAGTGTAGTAAATCTTTTGTTTTCTCACAGCAGGGTGATCGCACTACAAGGCTGCAATTTTTATTTGCCCATCAAGTGGTCTTTTGGTGGAAATGACACACCACCAGCAGCATGTTGTCCACGAGAGAAGGGTGGAATGGGGGGGGGGGGGGGGCAGCGTAAGGGGACAAGCTGCTCTTCTATTGGTATGTACTCAGGCTTTATAGTGTTTGAAAGAATGTTCTTTCAAGTTCATATAAGAATGTAGCATTTTACTTCCAAAGTGTAGTAAATTTTGGTTTCTCACAGCAGGGTGATCGCACTACAAGGCTGCAATTTTTATTTGCCCGTCAAGTGGAATTTTGGTGGAAATGACACACCACCAGCAGCATGTTATCCACGAGAGAAGGGTGGAATGGGGGGGGGGGGGGGGGGCTGCGTAAGAGGACAAGTTGTTCTTCTATTGGTATGTACTCAGGCTTTATAGTGTTTGAGAGAATGTTCTTTCAAGTTCATATAAGAATGTAGCATTTTATTTCCAAAGTGTAGTAAATCTTTGTTTTCTCACAGCAGGGTGATCGCACTACAAGGCTGCAATTTTTATTTGCCCATCAAGTGGGCTTTTGGTGGAAATGACACACCACCAGCAGCATGTTGTCCATGAGAGGGGGGTAAAATGGGGGGGCGAGCAGGAGAGGACAAGTTGTTCTTCTATTGGTATGTACTCAGGATTTATAGTGTTCGAAAGAACGTTCTTTCAAGTTCATATAAGAATGTAGCATTTTATTTCCGAAGTGTAGTAAATCTTTGTTTTCTCACAGCAGAGTGATCGCACTACAAGGCTGCAATTTTTATTTGCCCATCAAGTGGGCTTATGGTGGAAATGACACACCACCAGCAGCATGTTGTCCACGAGAAGGTGCTGTGGAGGGGGGGGGGGGACAATTTGTTATTCTATTGGTATGTACTAAGGCTTTATAGTGTTTTAAAGAATGTTCATTCAAGTTTATATAAGAATGCAGCATTTTAATTACAAAGTGTAGTAAATCTTTCTTTTCTCACAGCAGGGTGATCACACTACAAGGCTGCAATTCTTATTTGCTCATCAAGTGGGCTTTCGGTGGAAATGACACACCACCAGCAGCATGTTGTCCACGAGAGGGGGGTGGGATGGGGGGGCGAGCGTAAGAGGACGAGTTGTTCTTCTATTGGTATGTACTCTGGCTTTATAGTGTTTGAAAGAATGTTCTTTCAAGTTCATATAAGAATGTAGCATTTTAATTACAAAGTGTAGTAAATCTTTGTTTTCTCACAGCAGGGTGATCGCACTACAAGGCTGCAATTTTTATTTGCCCATCAAGTGGGCTTTTTGTGGAAATGACACACCACCAGCAGCATGTTGCCCACGAGAGGGGGGTGGGATGGGGAGGCGAGCAGGAGGGGACAAGTTGTTCTTCAATTAGTTTGTACTCAGGCTATATAGTGTTTTAAAGAAAGTTCTTTCATGTTCATATAAGAATGTAGCATTTTATTTCCAAAGTGTAGTAAAACTTTGTTTCTCACAGCAGGGTGATCGAACTACAAGGCTGCAATTTTTATTTGCCCATCTAGTGGGCTTTTGGTGGAAATGACACACCACCAGCAGCATGTTGCCCACGAGATGGGGGTTGGATGGGGGGGCGAGCAGGAGAGGACAAGTTGTTCTTCTATTGGTATGTACTCAGGCTTCATAGTGTTTGAAAGAATGTTCTTTCAAGTTCATATAAGAATGTAGCATTTTATTTCCAAAGTGTAGTAAATCTTTGTTTTCTCACAGCAGGGTGATCGCACTACAAGGCTGCAATTTTTATTTGCCCATCAAGTGGGCTTTTGGTGGAAATGACACACCACCAGCAGCATGTTGCCCACAAGAGGGGGGTGGGATGGGGAGGCGAGGAGGAGAGGACAAGTTGTTCTTCTATTGGTATGTACTTAGGTTTTATAGTGTTTTAAAGAAAGTTCTTTCAAGTTCATATAAGAATGTAGCATTTTATTTCCAAAGTGTAGTAAATCTTTGTTTTCTCACAGCAGGGTGATCGCACTACAAGGCTGCAATTTTTATTTGCCCATCAAGTGGTCTTTTGGTGGAAATGACACACCACCAGCAGCATGTTGTCCACGAGATTGTGCTGTGGAGGGGGGGGGGGCACAATTTGTTATTCTATTGGTATGTACTAAGGCTTTATAGTGTTTTAAAGAATGTTCTTTCAAGTTTATAAAGAATGTAGCATTTTTTTTCCAAAGTGTAGTAAATCTTTGTTTTCTCACAGCAGGGTGATCGCACTACAAGGCTGCAATTTTTATTTGCCCATCAAGTGGCCTTTTGGTGGCACTGACACACCACCAGCAGCATGTTGTCCACGAGAGGGGGGTGGGATGGGGGGGCGAGCGTAAGAGGACAAGTTGTTGTTCTATTGGTATGTACTCAGGCTTTATAGTGTTTCAAAAATGTTCTTTCAAGTTCATATAAGAATGTAGCATTTTATTTCCAAAGTGTAGTAAATCTTCGTTTTCTCACAGGAGGGTTATCGCACTACAAGGCTGCAATTTTTATTTGCCCATCAAGTGGGCTTTTGGTGGAAATGACACACCACCAGCAGCATGTTGTCCACGAGAGCGTGCTCTTGAGGGGGGGGGGGGGGACAATTTGTTATTCTATTGGTATGTACTAAGGCTTTATAGTGTTTTAAAGAATGTTCTTTCAAGTTTATATAAGAATGTAGCATTTTATTTCCAAAGTGTAGTAAATCTTAGTTTTCTCACAGCAGGGGGATCGCACTACAAGGCTGCAATTTTTATTTGCCCATCAAGTGGCCTTTTGGTGGCAATGACACACCACCAGCAGCATGTTGTCCACGAGAGGGGGGTGGGATGGGGAGGCGAGCGTAAGAGGACAAGTTGTTCTTCTATTGGTATGTACTCTGGCTTTAGAGTGTTTGAAAGAATGTTCTTTCAAGTTCATATAAGAATGTAGCATTTTATTTCCAAAGTGTAGTAAATCTTTGTTTTCTGACAGCAGGGTGATCGCACTACAAGGCTTCAATTTTTATTTGCCCATCAAGTGGGCTGTTGGTGGAAATGACACACCACCAGCAGCATGTTGCCCACGAGAGGGGGGTGGGATGGGGAGGCGAGCAGGAGAGGACAAGTTGTTCTTCTATTGGTATGTACTCAGGCTTTATAGTGTTTTAAAGAATGTTCTTTCAAGTTCATATAAGAATGTAGCATTTTATTTCCAAAGTGTAGTAAATCTTTGTTTTCTCACAGCAGGGTGATCGCACTACAAGGCTGCAATTTTTATTTGCCCATCAAGTGGTCTTTTGGTGGAAATGACACACCACCAGCAGCATGTTGTCCACGAGAGGGGGGTGGGGTGGGGGGGCGACCAGAAGAGGTCAAGTTGTTCTTCTATTGGTATGTACTCATGCTTTATAGTGTTTGAAAGAATGTTCTTTCAAGTTCATATAAGAATGTAGCATTTTATTTCCAAAGTGTAGTTAATCTTTGTTTCTCACAGCAGGGTGATCGCACTACAAGGCTGGAATTTTTATTTGCCCATCAAGTGGGCTTTTGGTGGAAATGACACACCACCAGCAGCATGTTGCCCACGAGAGGTGGGTGGGATGGGGGGGCGAGCAGGAGAGGACAAGTTGTTCTTCTATTGGTATGTACTCAGGATTTATAGTGTTTGAAAGAACGTTCTTTCAAGTTCATATAAGAATGTAGCATTTTACTTACAAAGTGTAGTAAATCTTTGTTTTCTCACAGCAGGGTGATTGCACTACAAGGCAGCAATTTTTATTTGCCCATCAAGTGGGCTTTTGGTGGAAATGACACACCACCAGCAGCATGTTGTTCGCGAGATTGTGCTGTGGAGGGGGGGGGGGGACAATTTGTTATTCTATTGGTATGTACTAAGGCTTTATAGTGTTTTAAAGAATGTTCTTTCAAGTTTATAAAGAATGTAGCATTTTATTTCCAAAGTGTAGTAAATCTTTGTTTTCTCACAGCAGGGTGATCGCACTACAAGGCTGCAATTTTTATTTGCCCATCAAGTGGCCTTTTGGTGGCAATGACACACCACCAGCAGCATGTTGTCCACGAGAGGGGGGTGTGATGGGGGGGGCGAGCGTAAGAGGACAAGTTGTTCTTCTATTGGTATGTACTCAGGCTTTATACTGTTTCAAAAGTGCTCTTTCAAGTTCATATAAGAATGTAGCATTTTATTTCCAAAGTGTAGTAAATCTTTGTTTCTCACAGCAGGGTGATCGCACTACAAGGCTTCAATTTTTATTTGCCCATCAAGTGGGCTGTTGGTGGAAATGACACACCACCAGCAGCATGTTGTCCACGAGAGCGTGCTGTTGAGGGGGGGGGGGGGACAATTTGTTATTCTATTGGTATGTACTAAGGCTTTATAGTGTTTTAAAGAATGTTCTTTCAAGTTTATATAAGAATGTAGCATTTTATTTCCAAAGTGTAGTAAATCTTTGTTTTCTCACAGCAGGGTGATCGCACTACAAGGCTGCAATTTTTATTTGCCCTACAAGTGGCTTTTTGGTGGCAATGACACACCACCAGCAGCATGTTGTCCACGAGAGGGGGGTGGGATGGGGAGGCGAGCGTAAGAGGACAAGTTGTTCATCTATTGGTATGTACTCTGGCTTTAGAGTGTTTGAAAGAATGTTCTTTCAAGTTCATATAAGAATGTAGCATTTTATTTCCAAAGTGTAGTAAATCTTTGTTTTCTCACAGCAGGGTGATCGCACTACAAGGCTGCAATTTTTATTTGCCCATCAAGTGGGCTTTTGGTGGAAATGACACACCACCAGCAGCATGTTGTCCACGAGAGGGGGGTGGGGTGGGGGGGCGACCAGAAGAGGTCAAGTTGTTCTTCTATTGGTATGTACTCATGCTTTATAGTGTTTGAAAGAATGTTCTTTCAAGTTCATATAAGAATGTAGCATTTTATTTCCAAAGTGTAGTTAATCTTTGTTTCTCACAGCAGGGTGATCGCACTACAAGGCTGGAATTTTTATTTGCCCATCAAGTGGGCTTTTGGTGGAAATGACACACCACCAGCAGCATGTTGCCCACGAGAGGTGGGTGGGATGGGGGGGGCGAGCAGGAGAGGACAAGTTGTTCTTCTATTGGTATGTACTCAGGATTTATAGTGTTTGAAAGAACGTTCTTTCAAGTTCATATAAGAATGTAGCATTTTATTTACAAATTGTAGTAAATCTTTGTTTTCTCACAGCAGGGTGATTGCACTACAAGGCAGCAATTTTTATTTGCCCATCAAGTGGGCTTTTGGTGGAAATGACACACCACCAGCAGCATGTTGTCCACGAGATTGTGCTGTGGAGGGGGGGGGGGACAATTTGTTATTCTATTGGTATGTACTAAGGCTTTATAGTGTTTTAAAGAATGTTCTTTCAAGTTTATAAAGAATGTAGCATTTTATTTCCAAAGTGTAGTAAATCTTTGTTTTCTCACAGCAGGGTGATCGCACTACAAGGCTGCAATTTTTATTTGCCCATCAAGTGGCCTTTTGGTGGCAATGACACACCACCAGCAGCATGTTGTCCACGAGAGGGGGGTGGGATGGGGGGGGCGAGCGTAAGAGGACAAGTTGTTGTTCTATTGGTATGTACTCAGCCTTTATAGTGTTTCAAAAGTGTTCTTTCAAGTTCATATAAGAATGTAGCATTTTATTTCCAAAGTGTAGTAAATCTTTGTTTTCTCACAGCAGGGTGATCGCACTACAAGGCTGCAATTTTTATTTGCCCATCAAGTGGGCTTTTGGTGGAAATGACACACCACCAGCAGCATGTTGCCCACGAGAGGGGGGGTGGGATGGGGGGGGGGGGGGGTGAGCGTAAAAGGACAAGTTGTTCTTCTATTGGTATGTACTCTGGCTTTATAGTGTTTGAAAGAATGTTCTTTCAAGTTCATATAAGAATGTAGCATTTTAATTACAAAGTGTAGTAAATCTTTGTTTTCTCATAGCAGGGTGATCACACTACAAGGCTGCAATTTTTATTTGCTCATCAATTGGGCTTTCGGTGGAAATGACACACCACCAGCAGCATGTCGTCCACGAGAGGGGGTGGGATGGGGGGGCGAGCAGGAGAGGACAAGTTGTTCTTCTATTGGTATGTACTCAGGATTTATAGTGTTTGAAAGAATGTTCTTTCAAGTTCATATAAGAATGTAGCATTTCATTTCCAAAGTGTAGTAAATCTTTGTTTCTCACAGCAGGGTGATCGCACTACAAGGCTGCAATTTTTATTTGCCCATCAAGTGGGCTTTTGGTGGAAATGACACACCACCAGCAGTATGTTGCCCACGGGAGGGGGGTGGGATGGGGGGGCGAGCAGGAGAGGACAAGTTGTTCTTCTATGTGTATGTACTCAGGCTTTATAGTGTTTGAAAGAATGTTCTTTCAAGTTCATATAAGAATGTAGCATTTTATTTCCAAAGTGTAGTAAATCTTTGTTTTCTCACAGCAGGGTGATTGCACTACAAGGCTGCAATTTCTATTTGCCCATCAAGTGGGCTTTTGGTGGAAATGACCCACCACCAGCAGCATGTTGTCCACGAGAGGGGGATGGGACGGGGGGGCGAGCGTAAGAAGACAAGTTGTTCTTCTATTGGTATGTACTCAGGCTTTATAGTGTTTTAAAGAATGTTCTTTCAAGTTCATATAAGAATGTAGCATTTTATTTCCAAAGTGTAGTAAATCTTTGTTTTCTCACAGCAGGGTGATCGCACTACAAGGCTGCAATTTTTATTTGCCCATCAAGTGGGCTTTTGGTGGAAATGACACACCACCAGCAGCATGTTGCCCACGAGAGGGGGGTGGGATGGGGAGGCGAGCAGGAGAGGACAAGTTGTTCTTCTATTGGTATGTACTCAGGCTTTATAGTGTTTTAAAGAATGTTCTTTCAAGTTCATATAAGAATGTAGCATTTTATTTCCAAAGTGTAGTAAATCTTTGCTTTCTCACAGCAGGGTGATCGCACTACAAGGCTGCAATTTTTATTTGCCCATCAAGTGGTCTTTTGGTGGAAATGACACACCACCAGCAGCATGTTGTGCACGAGAGGGGGGTGGGGTGGGGGGGCGACCAGAAGAGGACAAGTTGTTCTTCTATTGGTATGTACTCATGCTTTATAGTGTTTGAAAGAATGTTCTTTCAAGTTCATATAAGATTGTAGCATTTTATTTCCAAAGTGTAGTAAATCTTTGTTTCTCACAGCAGGGTGATCGCACTACAAGGCTGCAATTTTTATTTGCCCATCAAGTGGGCTTTTGGTGGCAATGACACACCACCAGCAGCATGTTGTCCACGAGAGGGGGGTGGGATGGGGAGGCGAGCGTAAGAGGACAAGTTGTTCTTCTATTGGTATGTACTCTGGCTTTAGAGTGTTTGAAAGAATGTTCTTTCAAGTTCATATAAGAATGTAGCATTTTATTTCCAAAGTGTAGTAAATCTTTGTTTTCTCACAGCAGTGTGATCGCACTACAAGGCTGGAATTTTTATTTGCCCATCAAGTGGGCTTTTGGTGGAAATGACACACCACCAGCAGCATGTTGCCTACGAGAGGGGGGTGGGATGGGGAGGCGAGCAGGAGAGGACAAGTTGTTCTTCTATTGGTATGTACTCAGGCTTTATAGTGTTTTAAAGAATGTTCTTTCAAGTTCATATAAGAATGTAACATTTTATTTCCAAAGTGTAGTAAATCTTTGTTTTCTCACAGCAGGGTGATCGCACTACAAGGCTGCAATTTTTATTTGCCCATCAAGTGGCCTATTGGTGGAAATGACACACCACCAGCAGCATGTTGTCCACGAGAGGGGTGTGGGATGGGGGGGCGACCAGAAGAGGACAAGTTGTTCTTCTATTGGTATGTAGTCATGCTTTATAGTGTTTGAAAGAATGTTCTTTCAAGTTCATATAAGAATGTAGCATTTTATTTCCAAAGTGTAGTAAATCTTTGTTTCTCACAGCAGGGTGATCGCACTACAAGGCTGCAATTTTTATTTGCCCATCAAGTAGGCTTTTGGTGGAAATGACACACCACCAGCAGCATGTTGCTCACGAGAGGGGGGTGGGATCGGGGGGCAAGCAGGAGAGGACAAGCTGTTCTTCTATTGGTATGTACTCAGGATTTATAGTATTTGAAAGAACGTTCTTTCAAGTTCATATAAGAATGTAGCATTTTATTTACAAAGTGTAGTAAATCTTTGTTTTCTCACAGCAGGGTGATTGCACTACAAGGCTGCAATTTTTATTTGCCCATCAAGTAGGCTTTTGGTGGAAATGACACACCACCAGCAGCATGTTGTGCACGAGATTGTGCTGTGGTGGTGGGGGGGGGGGGGGACAATTTGTTATTCTATTGGTATGTACTAAGGCTTTATAGTGTTTTAAAAAATGTTCGTTCAAGTTTATAAAGAATGTAGCATTTTATTTCCAAAGTGTAGTAAATCTTTGTTTTCTCACAGCAGGGTGATCGCACTACAAGGCTGCAATTTTTATTTGCCCATCAAGTTGCCTTTTGGTGGCAATGACACACCACCAGCAGCATGTTGTCCACGAGAGGGGGGTGGGATGGGGAGGCGAGCGTAAGAGGACAAGTTGTTCTTCTATTGGTATGTACTCTGGCTTTAGAGTGTTTGAAAGAATGTTCTTTCAAGTTCATATAAGAATGTAGCATTTTATTTCCAAAGTGTAGTAAATCTTTGTTTTCTCACAGCAGTGTGATCGCACTACAAGGCTGGAATTTTTATTTGCCCATCAAGTGGGCTTTTGGTGGAAATGACACACCACCAGCAGCATGTTGCCTACGAGAGGGGGGTGGGATGGGGAGGCGAGCAGGAGAGGACAAGTTGTTCTTCTATTGGTATGTACTCAGGCTTTATAGTGTTTTAAAGAATGTTCTTTCAAGTTCATATAAGAATGTAACATTTTATTTCCAAAGTGTAGTAAATCTTTGTTTTCTCACAGCAGGGTGATCGCACTACAAGGCTGCAATTTTTATTTGCCCATCAAGTGGCCTATTGGTGGAAATGACACACCACCAGCAGCATGTTGTCCACGAGAGGGGGGTGGGATGGGGGGGCGACCAGAAGAGGACAAGTTGTTCTTCTATTGGTATGTAGTCATGCTTTATAGTGTTTGAAAGAATGTTCTTTCAAGTTCATATAAGAATGTAGCATTTTATTTCCAAAGTGTAGTAAATCTTTGTTTCTCACAGCAGGGTGATCGCACTACAAGGCTGCAATTTTTATTTGCCCATCAAGTAGGCTTTTGGTGGAAATGACACACCACCAGCAGCATGTTGCTCACGAGAGGGGGGTGGGATCGGGGGGCAAGCAGGAGAGGACAAGCTGTTCTTCTATTGGTATGTACTCAGGATTTATAGTATTTGAAAGAACGTTCTTTCAAGTTCATATAAGAATGTAGCATTTTATTTACAAAGTGTAGTAAATCTTTGTTTTCTCACAGCAGGGTGATTGCACTACAAGGCTGCAATTTTTATTTGCCCATCAAGTAGGCTTTTGGTGGAAATGACACACCACCAGCAGCATGTTGTGCACGAGATTGTGCTGTGGTGGTGGGGGGGGGGGGGGGGGGACAATTTGTTATTCTATTGGTATGTACTAAGGCTTTATAGTGTTTTAAAAAATGTTCGTTCAAGTTTATAAAGAATGTAGCATTTTATTTCCAAAGTGTAGTAAATCTTTGTTTTCTCACAGCAGGGTGATCGCATTACAAGGCTGCAGTTTTTATTTGCCCATCAAGTGGCCTTTTGGTGGCAATGACACACCACCAGCAGCATGTTGTCCACGAGAGGGGGGTGGGATGAGGGGGCGAGCGTAAGAGGACAAGTTGTTCTTCTATTGGTATGTACTCAGGCTTTATAGTGTTTCAAAAATGTTCTTTCAAGTTCATATAAGAATGTAGCATTTTATTTCCTAAGTGTAGTAAATCTTTGTTTTCTCACAGCAGGGTGATTGCACTACAAGGCTGCAATTTTTATTTGCCCATCAAGTGGGCTTTTGGTGGAAATGACACACCACCAGCAGCATGTTGCCCACGAGAGGGGGGGTGGGATGGGGGGGGCGAGCAGGAGAGGACAAGTTGTTCTTCTATTCGTATGTACTCAGGCTTTATAGTGTTTTAAAGAATGTTCTTTCAAGTTCGTATAAGAATGTAGCATTTTATTTCCAAAGTGTAGTAAATCTTTGTTTTCTCACAGCAGGGTGATCGCACTACAAGGCTGCAATTTTTATTTCCCCATCAAGTGGGCTTTTGGTGGAAATGACACACCACCAGCAGCATGTTGTCCACGAGAGGGGGGTAGGATGGGGGGGCGAGCAGGAGAGGACAAGTTGTTCTTCTATTGGTATGTACTCAGGATTTATAGTGTTCGAAAGAACGTTCTTTCAATTTCATATTAGAATGTAGCATTTTATTTCCAAAGTGTAGTAAATCTTTGTTTTCTCACAGCAGGGTGATTGCACTACAAGGCTGCAATTTTTATTTGCCCATCAAGTGGGCTTTTGGTGGAAATGACACACCACCAGCAGCATGTTGTCCACGAGATTGTGCTGCGGAGGGGGGGGGGGGGGGGGGAAATTTGTTATTCTATTGGTATGTACTAAGGCTTTATAGTGTTTTAAAGAATGTTCTTTCAAGTTTATTAAGAATGTAGCATTTTATTTCCAAAGTGTAGTAAGTCTTTGTTTTCTCACAGCAGGGTGATCGCACTACAATGTTGCAATTTTTATTTGCCCATCAAGTGGGCTTTTGGTGGAAATGACACACCACCAGCAGCATGTTGTCCACGAGAGGGGGGTGGGATGGGGGGGCGAGCGTAAGAGGACAAGTTGTTCTTCTATTGGTATGTACTCAGGCTTTATAGTGTTTGAAAGAATGTTCTTTCAAGTTCATATAAGAATGTAGCATTTTATTTCCAAAGTGTAGTAAATTTTTGTTTTCTCACAGCAGGGTGATCGCACTACAAGGCTGCAATTTTTATTTGCCCATCAAGTGGGCTTTTGGTGGAAATGACACACCACCAGCAGCATGTTGCCCACGAGAGGGGGGGTGGGATGGGGGGGGGGGGCGAGCAGGAGAGGACAAGTTGTTCTTCTATTGGTATGTACTCAGGCTTTATAGTGTTAGAAAGAATGTTCTATCAAGTTCATATAAGAATGTAGCATTTTATTTCCAAAGTGTAGTAAATCTTTGTTTTCTCACAGCAGGGTGATCGCACTACAAGGCTGCAATTTTTATTTGCCCATCAAGTGGGCTTTTGGTGGAAATGACACACCACCAGCAGCATGTTGTCCACGAGAGGGGGGTGGGATAGGGGGATGAGCAGGAGAGGACAAGTTGTTCTTCTATTGGTATGTACTCAGGCTTTATAGTGTTTGAAAGAATGTTCTTTCAAGTTCATATAAGAATATAGCATTTTATTTCCAAAGTGTAGTAAATCTTTGGTTTCTCACAGCAGGGTGATCACACTACAAGGCTGCAATGTTTATTTGCCCATCAAGTGGGCTTTTGGTGGAAATGACACTCCACCAGCAGCATGTAGTCTACGAGAGGGGGGTGGGATGTGGGGGCGAGCAGGAGAGGACAAGTTGTTCTTCTATTGGTATGTACTCATGCTTTGTAGTGTTTGAAAGAATGTTCTTTCAAGTTCATATAAGAATGTAGCATTTTATTTCCAAAGTGTAGTAAATCTTTGTTTTCTCACAGCAGGGTGATCACACTACAAGGCAGCAATTTTTATTTGCCCATCAAGTGGGCTTTTGGTGGTAATGACACACCACCAGCAGCATGTTGTCCACGAGAGTGGGGTGGGATGGGGGGGCGAGCAGGAGAGGACAAGTTGTTCTTCTATTGGTATGTACTCAGGCTTTATAGTGTTTGAAAGAATGTTCTTTCAAGTTCATATAAGAATGTAGCATTTTATTTCCAAACTGTAGTAAATCTTTGTTTTCTCACAGCAGGGTGAACACACTACAAGGCTGCAATTTTTATTTGCCCATCAAGTGGGCTTTTGGTGGAAATGACACACCACCAGCAGCATGTTGCCCACGAGAGGTGGGGTGTGATGGGGGGGGGGGGGGGGCGAGCAGGAGAGGACAAGTTGTTCTTGTATTGGTATGTACTCAGGCTTTATAGTGTTTGAAAGAATGTTCTTTCAAGTTCATATAAGAATGTAGCATTTTATTTCCAAAGTGTAGTAAATCTTTGTTTTCTCACAGCAGGGTGATCACACTACAAGGCTGCAATTTTCATTTGCCCATCAAGTGGGCTTTTGGTGGAAATGACACACCACCAGCAGCATGTTGTCTACGAGAGGGGGGTGGGATAGGGGGGCGAGCAGGAGAGGACAAGTTGTTCTTCTATTGGTATGTACTCAGGCTTTATAGTGTTTGAAAGAATGTTCTTTCAAGTTCATATAAGAATGTAGCATTTTATTTCCAAAGTGTAGTAAATCTTTGTTTTCTCACAGCAGGGTGATTCCACTACAAGGCTGCAATTTTTATTTGCCCATCAAGTGGGCTTTTGGTGGAAATGACACACCACCAGCAGCATGTTGCCCACGGGAGGGGGGTGGGATGGGGGGGCGAGCAGGAGAGGACAAGTTGTTCTTCTATGTGTATGTACTCAGGCTTTATAGTGTTTGAAAGAATGTTCTTTCAAGTTCATATAAGAATGTAGCATTTTATTTCCAAAGTGTAGTAAATCTTTGTTTTCTCACAGCAAGGTGATCGCACTACAAGGCTGCAATTTATATTTGCCCATCAAGTGGGCTTTTGGTGGAAATGACCCACCACCAGCAGCATGTTGTCCACGAGAGGGGGATGGGACGGGGGGGCGAGCGTAAGAAGACAAGTTGTTCTTCTATTGGTATGTACTCAGGCTTTATAGTGTTTTAAAGAATGTTCTTTCAAGTTCATATAAGAATGTAGCATTTTAATTCCAAAGTGTAGTAAATCTTTGTTTTCTCACAGCAGGGTGATCGCACTACAAGGCTGCAATTTTTATTTGCCCATCAAGTGGGCTTTTGGTGGAAATGACACACCACCAGCAGCATGTTGTCCACGAGAGGGTGCTATGGAGGGGAAGGGGGGGGGACAATTTGTTATTCTATTGGTATGTACTAAGGCTTTATAGTGTTTTAAAGAATGTTCTTTCAAGTTTATATAAGAATGTAGCAATTTATTTCCAAAGTGTAGTAAATCTTTGTTTTCTCACAGCAGGGTGATCGCACTACAAGGCTGCAATTTTTATTTGCCCATCAAGTGGCCTTTTGGTGGCAATGACACACCACCAGCAGCATGTTGTCCACGAGAGGGGGGTGGGATGGGGAGGCGAGCGTAAGAGGACAAGTTGTTCTTCTATTGGTATGTACTCTGGCTTTAGAGTGTTTGAAAGAATGTTCTTTCAAGTTCATATAAGAATGTAGCATTTTATTTCCAAAGTGTAGTAAATCTTTGTTTTCTCACAGCAGGGTGATCGCACTACAAGGCTGGAATTTTTATTTGCCCATCAAGTGGGCTTTTGGTGGAAATGACACACCACCAGCAGCATGTTGCCTACGAGAGGGGGGTGGGATGGGGAGGCGAGCAGGAGAGGACAAGTTGTTCTTCTATTGGTATGTACTCAGGCTTTATAGTGTTTTAAAGAATGTTCTTTCAAGTTCATATAAGAATGTAACATTTTATTTCCAAAGTGTAGTAAATCTTTGTTTTCTCACAGCAGGGTGATCGCACTACAAGGCTGCAATTTTTATTTGCCCATCAAGTGGCCTGTTGGTGGAAATGACACACCACCAGCAGCATGTTGTCCACGAGAGGGGGGTGGGATGGGGGGGCGACCAGAAGAGGACAAGTTGTTCTTCTATTGGTATGTAGTCATGCTTTATAGTGTTTGAAAGAATGTTCTTTCAAGTTCATATAAGAATGTAGCATTTTATTTCCAAAGTGTAGTAAATCTTTGTTTCTCACAGCAGGGTGATCGCACTACAAGGCTGCAATTTTTATTTGCCCATCAAGTAGGCTTTTGGTGGAAATGACACACCACCAGCAGCATGTTGCTCACGAGAGGGGGGTGGGATCGGGGGGCGAGCAGGAGAGGACAAGCTGTTCTTCTATTGGTATGTACTCAGGATTTATAGTATTTGAAAGAACGTTCTTTCAAGTTCATATAAGAATGTAGCATTTTATTTACAAAGTGTAGTAAATCTTTGTTTTCTCACAGCAGGGTGATTGCACTACAAGGCTGCAATTTTTATTTGCCCATCAAGTAGGCTTTTGGTGGCAATGACACACCACCAGCAGCATGTTGTGCACGAGATTGTGCTGTGGTGGTGGGGGGGGGGGGGGGGGGGACAATTTGTTATTCTATTGGTATGTACTAAGGCTTTATAGTGTTTTAAAAAATGTTCGTTCAAGTTTATAAAGAATGTAGCATTTTATTTCCAAAGTGTAGTAAATCTTTGTTTTCTCACAGCAGGGTGATCGCATTACAAGGCTGCAGTTTTTATTTGCCCATCAAGTGGCCTTTTGGTGGCAATGACACACCACCAGCAGCATGTTGTCCACGAGAGGGGGGTGGGATGAGGGGGCGAGCGTAAGTGGACAAGTTGTTCTTCTATTGGTATGTACTCAGGCTTTATAGTGTTTCAAAAATGTTCTTTCAAGTTCATATAAGAATGTAGCATTTTATTTCCAAAGTGTAGTAAATCTTTGTTTTCTCACAGCAGGGTGATTGCACTACAAGGCTGCAATTTTTATTTGCCCATCAAGTGGGCTTTTGGTGGAAATGACACACCACCAGCAGCATGTTGCCCACGAGAGGGGGGGTGGGATGGGGGGGGCGAGCAGGAGAGGACAAGTTGTTCTTCTATTCGTATGTACTCAGGCTTTATAGTGTTTTAAAGAATGTTCTTTCAAGTTCGTATAAGAATGTAGCATTTTATTTCCAAAGTGTAGTAAATCTTTGTTTTCTCACAGCAGGGTGATCGCACTACAAGGCTGCAATTTTTATTTCCCCATCAAGTGGGCTTTTGGTGGAAATGACACACCACCAGCAGCATGTTGTCCACGAGAGGGGGGTAGGATGGGGGGGCGAGCAGGAGAGGACAAGTTGTTCTTCTATTGGTATGTACTCAGGATTTATAGTGTTTGAAAGAACGTTCTTTCAATTTCATATTAGAATGTAGCATTTTATTTCCAAAGTGTAGTAAATCTTTGTTTTCTCACAGCAGGGTGATTGCACTACATGGCTGCAATTTTTATTTGCCCATCAAGTGGGCTTTTGGTGGAAATGACACACCACCAGCAGCATGTTGTCCACGAGATTGTGCTGCGGAGGGGGGGGGGGGGGGGGGAAATTTGTTATTCTATTGGTATGTACTAAGGCTTTATAGTGTTTTAAAGAATGTTCTTTCAAGTTTATTAAGAATGTAGCATTTTATTTCCAAAGTGTAGTAAGTCTTTGTTTTCTCACAGCAGGGTGATCGCACTACAATGTTGCAATTTTTATTTGCCCATCAAGTGGGCTTTTGGTGGAAATGACACACCACCAGCAGCATGTTGTCCACGAGAGGGGGGTGGGATGGGGGGGCGAGCGTAAGAGGACAAGTTGTTCTTCTATTGGTATGTACTCAGGCTTTATAGTGTTTGAAAGAATGTTCTTACAAGTTCATATAAGAATGTAGCATTTTATTTCCAAAGTGTAGTAAATCTTTGTTTTCTCACAGCAGGGTGATCGCACTACAAGGCTGCAATTTTTATTTGCCCATCAAGTGGGCTTTTGGTGGAAATGACACACCACCAGCAGCATGTTGCCCACGAGAGGGGGGGTGGGATGGGGGAATGGGGCGAGCAGGAGAGGACAAGTTGTTCTTCTATTGGTATGTACTCAGGCTTTATAGTGTTAGAAAGAATGTTCTATCAAGTTCATATAAGAATGTAGCATTTTATTTCCAAAGTGTAGTAAATCTTTGTTTTCTCACAGCAGGGTGATCGCACTACAAGGCTGCAATTTTTATTTGCCCATCAAGTGGGCTTTTGGTGGAAATGACACACCACCAGCAGCATGTTGTCCACGAGAGGGGGGTGGGATAGGGGGATGAGCAGGAGAGGACAAGTTGTTCTTCTATTGGTATGTACGAAGGCTTTATAGTGTTTGAAAGAATGTTCTTTCAAGTTCATATAAGAATGTAGCATTTTATTTCCAAAGTGTAGTAAATCTTTGGTTTCTCACAGCAGGGTGATCACACTACAAGGCTGCAATGTTTATTTGCCCATCAAGTGGGCTTTTGGTGGAAATGACACACCACCAGCAGCATGTAGTCTACGAGAGGGGGGTGGGATGTGGGGGCGAGCAGGAGAGGACAAGTTGTTCTTCTATTGGTATGTACTCATGCTTTGTAGTGTTTGAAAGAATGTTCTTTCAAGTTCATATAAGAATGTAGCATTTTATTTCCAAAGTGTAGTAAATCTTTGTTTTCTCACAGCAGGGTGATCACACTACAAGGCTGCAATTTTTATTTGCCCATCAAGTGGGCTTTTGGTGGTAATGACACACCACCAGCAGCATGTTGTCCACGAGAGTGGGGTGGGATGGGGGGGCGAGCAGGAGAGGACAAGTTGTTCTTCTATTGGTATGTACTCAGGCTTTATAGTGTTTGAAAGAATGTTCTTTCAAGTTCATATAAGAATGTAGCATTTTATTTCCAAACTGTAGTAAATCTTTGTTTTCTCACAGCAGGATGAACACACTACAAGGCTGCAATTTTTATTTGCCCATCAAGTGGGCTTTTGGTGGAAATGACACACCACCAGCAGCATGTTGCCCACGAGAGGTGGGGTGTGATGGGGGGGGGGGGGGGGGGGGGCGAGCAGGAGAGGACAAGTTGTTCTTCTATTGGTATGTACTCAGGCTTTATAGTGTTTGAAAGAATGTTCTTTCAAGTTCATATAAGAATGTAGCATTTTATTTCCAAAGTGTAGTAAATCTTTGTTTTCTCACAGCAGGGTGATCACACTACAAGGCTGCAATTTTCATTTGCCCATCAAGTGGGCTTTTGGTGGAAATGACACACCACCAGCAGCATGTTGTCTACGAGAGGGGGGTGGGATAGGGGGGCGAGCAGGAGAGGACAAGTTGTTCTTCTATTGGTATGTACTCAGGCTTTATAGTGTTTGAAAGAATGTTCTTTCAAGTTCATATAAGAATGTAGCATTTTATTTCCAAAGTGTAGTAAATCTTTGTTTTCTCACAGCAGGGTGATTGCACTACAAGGCTGCAATTTTTATTTGCCCATCAAGTGGGCTTTTGGTGGAAATGACACACCACCAGCAGCATGTTGCCCACGGGAGGGGGGTGGGATGGGGGGGCGAGCAGGAGAGGACAAGTTGTTCTTCTATGTGTATGTACTCAGGCTTTATAGTGTTTGAAAGAATGTTCTTTCAAGTTCATATAAGAATGTAGCATTTTATTTCCAAAGTGTAGTAAATCTTTGTTTTCTCACAGCAAGGTGATCGCACTACAAGGCTGCAATTTATATTTGCCCATCAAGTGGGCTTTTGGTGGAAATGACCCACCACCAGCAGCATGTTGTCCACGAGAGGGGGATGGGACGGGGGGGCGAGCGTAAGAAGACAAGTTGTTCTTCTATTGGTATGTACTCAGGCTTTATAGTGTTTTAAAGAATGTTCTTTCAAGTTCATATAAGAATGTAGCATTTTAATTCCAAAGTGTAGTAAATCTTTGTTTTCTCACCGCAGGGTGATCGCACTACAAGGCTGCAATTTTTATTTGCCCATCAAGTGGCCTTTTGGTGGCAATGACACACCACCAGCAGCATGTTGTCCACGAGGGGGGGGGGGTGGGATGGGGGGGCGAGCGTAAGAGGACAAGTTGTTCTTCTATTGGTATGTACTCAGGCTTTATAGTGTTCGAAAGAATGTTCTTTCAAGTTCATATAAAACTGTAGCATTTTAATTACAAAGTGTAGTAAATCTTTGTTTTCTCACAGCAGGGTTATCGCACTACAAGGCTGCAATTTTTATTTGCCCATCTAGTGGGCTTTTGGTGGAAATGACACACCACCAGCAGCATGTTGCCCACGAGATGGGGGTGGGATGGGGGGGCGAGCAGGAGAGGACAAATTGTTCTTCTATTGGTATGTACTCAGGCTTTATAGTGTTTGAAAGAATGTTCTTTCAAGTTCATATAAGAATGTAGCATTTTATTTCCAAAGTGTAGTAAATCTTTGTTTTCTCACAGCAGGGTGATCGCACTACAAGGCTGCAATTTTTATTTGCCCATCAAGTGGGCTTTTGGTGGAAATGACACACCACCAGCAGCATGTTGTCCACGAGAGGGGGGTAGGATGGGGGGGTGAGCAGGAGAGGACAAGTTGTTCTTCTATTGGTAATGTACTCAGGATTTATAGCGTTCGAAAGAACGTTCTATCAAGTTCATATAAGAATGTAGCATTTTATTTCCAAAGTGTAGTAAATCTTTGTTTTCTCACAGCAGGGTGATCGCACTACAAGGCTGCAATTTTTATTTGCCCATCAAGTGGGCTTTTGGTGGAAATGACACACCACCAGCAGCATGTTGCCCACGAGAGGGGGGTGGGATGGGGGGGCGAGCAGGAGAGGACAAGTTGTTCTTCTATTGGTATGTACTCAGGATTTATAGTGTTTGAAAGAACGTTCTTTGAAGTTCATATAAGAATGTAGCATTTTATTTACAAAGTGTAGTAAATCTTTGTTTTCTCACAGCAGGGTGATTGCACTACAAGGCTGCAATTTTTATTTGCCCATAAAGTGGGCTTTTGGTGGAAATGACACACCACCAGCAGCATGTTGTCCACGAGATTGTGCTGAGGAAGGGGGGGGGGGGGGGCAATTTGTTATTCTATTGGTATGTACTAAGGCTTTATAGTGTTTTAAAGAATGTTCTTTCAAGTTTATAAAGAATGTAGCATTTTATTTCCAAAGTGTAGTAAATCTTTGTTTTCTCACAGCAGGGTGATCGCAATACAAGGCTGCAATTTTTATTTGCCCATCAAGTGGCCTTTTGGTGGCAATGACACACCACCAGCAGCATGTTGTCCACGAGAGGGGGGTGGGATGGGGGGGCGAGCATAAGAGGACAAGTTGTTCTTCTATTGGTATGTACTCAGGCTTTATAGTGTTTCAAAAATATTCTTTCAAGTTCATATAAGAATGTAGCATTTTATTTCCAAAGTGTAGTAAATCTTTGTTTTCTCACAGCAGGGTGATCGCACTACAAGGCTGCAATTTTTATTTGCCCATCAAGTGGGCATTTGGTGGAAATGACACACCACCAGCAGCATGTTGCCCACGAGAGGGGGGGGTGGGATGGGGGGGGGCGAGCAGGAGAGGACAAGTTGTTCTTCTATTCGTATGTACTCAGGCTTTATAGTGTTTTAAAGAATGTTCTTTCAAGTTCGTATAAGAATGTAGCATTTTATTTCAAAAGTGTAGTAAATCTTTGTTTTCTCACAGCAGGGTGATCGCACTACAAGGCTGCAATTTTTATTTCCCCATCAAGTGGGCTTTTGGTGGAAATGACACACCACCAGCAGCATGTTGTCCACGAGAGGGGGGTAGGATGGGGGGGCGAGCAGGAGAGGACAAGTTGTTCTTCTATTGGTATGTACTCAGGATTTATAGTGTTCGAAAGAACGTTCTTTCAAGTTCATATAAGAATGTAGCATTTTATTTCCAAAGTGTAGTAAATCTTTGTTTTCTCACAGCAGGGTGATTGCACTACAATGCTGCAATTTTTATTTGCCCATCAAGTGGGCTTTTGGTGGAAATGACACACCACCAGCAGCATGTTGTCCACGAGATTGTGCTGTGGAGGGGGGGGGGGGGGACAATTTGTTATTCTATTGGTATGTACTAACGCTTTATAGTGTTTTAAAGAATGTTCTTTCAAGTTCATATAAGAATGTAGCATTTTATTTCCAAAGTGTACTAAATCTTTGTTTTCTCACAGCAGTGTGATCGCACTACAAGGCTGCAATTTTTATTTGCCCATCAAGTGGGCTTTTGGTGGAAATGACACACCACCAGCAGCATGTTGTCCACGAGAGGGGTGTGGGGTGGGGGGGCGAGCAGATGAGGACAAGTTGTTCTTCTATTGGTATGTACTCAGGCTTTATAGTGTTTGAAAGAATGTTCTTTCAAGTTCATGTAAGAATGTAGCATTTTATTTCCAAAGTGTGGTAAATCTTTGTTTTCTCACTGCAGGGTTATCACACTACAAGGCTGCAATGTTTATTTGCCCATCAAGTGGGCTTTTGGTGGAAATGACACACCACCAGCAGCATGTAGTCCACGAGAGGAGGGTGGGATGTGGGGGCGAGCAGGAGAGGACAAGTTGTTCTTCTATTGGTATATACTCATGCATTATAGTGTTTGAAAGAATGTTCTTTCAAGTTCATATAAGAATGTAGCATTTTATTTCCAAAGTGTAGTAAATCTTTGTTTTCTCACAGCAGGGTGATCACACTACAAGGCTGCAATTTTTATTTGCCCATCAAGTGGGCTTTTGGTGGAAATGACACACCACCAGCAGCATGTTGTCCACGAGAGTGGGGTGGGATGGGGGGGCGAGCAGGAGAGGACAAGTTGTTCTTCTATTGGTATGTACTCAGGCTTTATAGTGTTTGAAAGAATGTTCTTTCAAGTTCATATAAGAATGTAGCATTTTATTTCCAAACTGTAGTAAATCTTTGTTTTCTCACAGCAGGGTGATCACACTACAAGGTTGCAATTTTTATTTGCCCATCAAGTGGGCTTTTGGTGGAAATGACACACCACCAGCAGCATGTTGCCCACGAAAGGGGGGGTGTGATGGGGGGGGGGGGGGGGGCGAGCAGGAGAGGACAAGTTGTTCTTCTATTGTTATGTACTCAGGCTTCATAGTGTTTGAAAGAATGTTCTTTCAAGTTCATATAAGAATGTAGCATTTTATTTTAAAAATGTGGTAAATCTTTGTTTTCTCACAGCAGGGTGATCGCACTACAAGGCTGCAATTTTTATTTGCCCATCAAGTGGGCTTTTGGTCGAAATGACACACCACCAACAGCATGTTGTCCACGAGAGTGGGGTGGGATGGGGGGGCGAGCAGGAGAGGACAAGTTGTTCTTCTATTGGTATGTACTCAGGCCTTATGGTGTTTGAAAAAATGTTCTTTCAAGTTCATATAAGAATGTAGCATTTTATTTCCAAAGTGTAGTAAATCTTTGTTTTCTCACAGCAGGGTGATCACACTACAAGGCTGCAAATTTTATTTGCCCATCAAGTGGGCTTTTGGTGGAAATGACACACCACCAGCAGCATGTTGTCCACGAGAGTGGGGTGGGATGGGGGGGCGAGCAGGAGAGGACAAGTTGTTCTTCTATTGGTATGTACTCAGGCTTTATAGTGTTTGAAAGAATGTTCTTTCAAGTTCATATAAGGATGTAGCATTTTATTTTAAAAATGTGGTAAATCTTTTTCTTCTCACAGCAGGGTGATCGCACTACAAGGCTGCAATTTTTATTTGCCCATCAAGTGGGCTTTTGGTCGAAATGACACACCACCAACAGCATGTTGTCCACGAGAAGGGGGTGGGATGGGGGAGCGAGCAGGAGAGGACATGTTGTTCTTCTATTGGTATATACTCAGGCTTTATAGTGTTAGAAAGAATGTTCTTTCAAGTTCATATAAGAATGTAGCATTTTATTTCCAAAGTGTAGTAAATCTCTGTTTTCTCACAGCAGGGTGATCACACTACAAAGCCGCAATTTTTATTTGCCCATCAAGTGGGCTTTTGGTTGAAATGACACACCACCAGCAGCATGTTGTCCACGAGAGGGGTGTGGGATGGGGGGGCGAGCAGATGAGGACAAGTTGTTCTTCTATTGGTATGTACTCAGGCTTTATAGTGTTTGAAAGAATGTTCTTTCAAGTTCATATAAGAATGTAGCATTTTATTTCCAAAGTGTAGTAAACCTTTGTTTTCTCACAGCAGGCTGATCACACTACGAGGCTGCAATTTTTCTTTGCCCATCAAGTGGGCTTTTGGTGGAAATGACACACCACCAGCAGCATGTTGTCCACGAGAGGGGGGTGGGATGGGGGGGCGAGCAGGAGACGACAAATTGTTCTTCTATTGGTATGTACTCAGGCTTTGTTGTGTTTGAAAGAATGTTCTTTCAAGTTCATATAAGAATGTAGCATTTTATTTCCAAAGTGTAGTAAATCTCTCTTGTCTCACAGCAGGGTGATCGCACTACAAGGGTGCAATTTTTATTTGCCCATCAACTGGGCTTTTTGTCGAAATGACACACCTTCAGCAGCATGTTGTCCACGAGAGTGGGGTGGGATGGGGGGGTGAGCAGGAGAGGACAAGTTGTTCTTCTATTGGTATGTACTCAGGCTTTATAGTGTTTGAAAGAATGTTCTTTCAAGTTCATATAAGAATGTAACATTTTATTTCCAAAGTGTAGTAAATCTTTGTTTTCTCACAGCAGAGTCATCGCACTACAAGGCCGCAATTTTTATTGGCCCATCAAGTGGGCTTTTGGTGGAAATGACACACCACCAGCAGCATCTTGTCCACGAGAGGGGGGTGGGATAGGGGGCGAACAGGAGAGGACAAGTTGTTCTCCTATTGTTATGTACTTAGCATTTATAGTGTTTGAAAGAATGATCTTTCAAGTTCATATAAGAATGTTGCATTTTATTTCCAAAGTGTAGTAAATCTTTGTTTTCTCACAACAGGGTGATCACACTACAAGGCTGCAATTTTTATTTGCCCATCAAGTGGTCTTTTGGCGGAAATGACACACCACCAGCAGCATGTTGTCCACGAGAGGGGGGTGGGATGGGGGGGGGGGCGAGCAGGAGAGGACAAGTTGATCTTCTATTGGTATGTACTCAGGATTTATAGTGTTTGAAGAAAGTTCTTTCAAGTTCATAAATGAATGTAGCATTTTTTTCCAAAGTGTAGTAAGTCTTTGTTTTCTTACAGCAGGGTGATCACACTACAAGGCTTCAATTTTTATTTGCCCATCAAGTTGGCTTTCGGTGGAAATGACACACCACCAGCAGCATGTTGCCCACGAGAGGGGGGTGGGATGGGGGGGCGAGCAGGAGAGGACAAGTAGTTCTTCTATTGGTATGTACTCAGGCTTTATAGTGTTTGAAAGAATGTTCTTCCAAGTTCATATAAGAATGTAGCATTTTATTTCCAAAGTGTAGTAAATCTTTGTTTTCTCACAGCAGGGTGATCGCACTACAAGGCTGCAATTTTTATTTGCCCATTGAGTGGTCTTTTGGTGGAAATGACACACCACCAGCAGCATGTTGTCCATGAGAGGGGGGTGGGATGGGGGGGCGAGCAGGAGACGACAAGTTGTTCTTCTATTGGTATGTACTCATGCTTTGTTGTGTTTGAAAGAATGTTCTTTCAAGTTCATATAAGAATGTAGCATTTTATTTCCAAAGTGTAGTAAAGCTCTCTTGTCTCACAGCAGGGTGATCGCACTACAAGGGTGCAATTTTTATTTGCCCATCAACTGGGCTTTTTGTCGAAATGACACACCTTCAGCAGCATGTTGTCCACGAGAGGGGGGTGGGATGGGGGGGTGAGCAGGAGAGGACAAGTTGTTCTTCTATTGGTATGTACTCAGGTTTTATAGTGTTTGAAAGAATGTTCTTTCAAGTTCATATAAGAATGTAGCATTTTATTTCCAAAGTGTAGTAAATCTTTGTTTTCTCACAGCAGGGTGATCACACTACAAGGCTGCAATGTGTATTTGCCCATTAAGTGGGCTTTTGGTGGAAATGACACACCACCAGCAGCATGTAGTTCACGAGAGGGGGGTGGGATGGGGGGGCGAGCAGGAGAGGACAAGTTGTTCTTCTATTGGTATGTACTCATGCTTTATAGTGTTTGAAAGAATGTTCTTTTAAGTTCATATAAGAATGTAGCATTTTATTTCCAAAGTGTAGTAAATCTTTGTTTTCTCACAGCAGGGTGATCACACTACAAGGCTGCAATTTTTATTTGCCCATCAAGTGGGCTTTTGGTGGAAATGACACACCACCAGCAGCATGTTGTGCACGAGAGTGGGGTGGGATGGGGGGGCGAGCAGGAGAGGACAAGTTTTTCTTCTATTGGTATGTACTCAGGCTTTATAGTGTTTGAAAGAATGTTCTTTCAAGTTCATATAAGAATGTAGCATTTTATTTTAAAAATGTGGTAAATCTTTGTTTTCTCACAGCAGGGTGATCGCACTACAAGGCTGCAATTTTTATTTGCCCATCAAGTGGGCTTTTGGTCGAAATTACACACCACCAACAGCATGTTGTCCATGATAGGGGGGTGGGATGGGGGAGCGAGCAGCAGAGGACATGTTGTTCTTCTATTAGTATATACTCAGGCTTTATAGTGTTTGAAAGAATGTTCTTTCAAGTTCATATAGGAATGTAGCATTTTATTTCCAAAGTGTAGTAAATCTCTGTTTTCTCACAGCAGGGTGATCGCACTACAAGGCTGCAATTTTTATTTGCCCATCAAGTGGGCTTTTGGTGGAAATGACACACCACCAGCAGCATGTTGTCCACGAAAGGGGGGTTGGATGGGGGGGCGTGCAGGAGAAGACAAGTTGTTCTTCTATTGGTATGTACTCAGGCTTTATAGTGTTTGAAAGAATGTTCTTTCAAGTTCATATAAGAATGTAGCATTTTATTTCCAAATTGTAGTAAATCATTGTTTTCTCACAGCGGGTTGATCGCACTACAATGCTGCAACTTTTATTTGCCCATCAAGTGGACTTTTGGTGGAAATGACACACCACCAGCAGCATGTTGTCCACGAGAGGGGAGTGGGACGGGGGGGGGGGGGGGGGGGGGGGGGCGAGCAGGAGGGGACAAGTTGTTCTTCTATTGGTATGTACTCAGGCTATATAGTGTTTGAAAGAATGTTCTTTCAAGTTCATATAAGAATGTAGCATTTTACTTCCAAAGTGTAGTAAATCTCTCTTGTCTCACAGCAGGGTGATCGAACTACAAGGGTGCAATTTTTATTTGCCCATCAAGTGGGCTTTTTGTCGAAATGACACACCTTCGGCAGCATGTTGTCCACGAGAGGGGGGTGGGATGGGGGGGCGAGCAGGAGAGTACAAGTTGTTCTTCTATTGGTATGTACTCAGGTTTTATAGTGTTTGAAAGAATGTTCTTTCAAGTTCATATAAGAATGTAGCATTTTATTTCCAAAGTGTAGTAAATCTTTGTTTTCTCACAGCAGGGTGATCGCACTACAAGGCTGCAAGTTTTATTTGCCCATCAAGTGGGCTTTTGGTGGAAATGACACACCACTAGCAGCATGTTGTCCACGAGAGGGGGGTGGGATGGGGGGGCGAGCAGGAGAGGACAAGTAGTTCTTCTATTGGTATGTACTCAGGCTTTATAGTGTTTGAAAGAATGTTCTTCCAAGTTCATATAAGAATGTAGCATTTTATTTCCAAAGTGTAGTAAATCTTTGTTTTCTCACAGCAGGGTGATCGCACTACAAGGCTGCAATTTTTATTTGCCCATTGAGTGGTCTTTTGGTGGAAATGACACACCACCAGCAGCATGTTGTCCACGAGAGGGGGGTGGGATGGGGGGGCGAGCAGGAGACGACAAGTTGTTGTTCTATTGGTATGTACTCAGGCTTTATAGTGTTTGAGAGAATGTTCTTTCAAGTTCATATAAGAATGTAGCATTTTATTTCCAAAGTGTAGTAAATCGTTGTTTTCTCACAGCAGGGTGATCGCACTACAAGGCTGCAATTTTTTTTTGCCCACCAAGTGGGCTTTTGGTGGATATGACACACCACCAGCAGCATGTTGTCCACAAGAGGGGGGTGGGATGGGGGGGGAGCAGGAGAGGACAAGTTGTTCTTCTAATGGTATGTACTCAGGCTTTATAGTGTTTGAAAGAATGTTCTTTCAAGTTCATATGAGTCTGTAGCATTTTATTTCCAAAGTGTAGTAAATTTTTGTTTTCTCACAGCAGGGTGATAGCACTACAAGGCTGCAATTTTTTTTTGCCCATCAAGTGGGCTTTTGGTGGAAATGACACACCACCAGCAGCATGTTGCCCACGAGAGGGGGGTGGGATGGGGGGGGCGAGCAGGAGAGGAAAAGTTGTTCTTCTATTGGTATGTACTCAGGCTTTATAGTGTTTGAAAGGATGTTCTTTCAAGTTCATATAAGAATGTAGCATTTTAATTACAAAGTGTAGTAAATCTTTGTTTTCTCACAGCAGGGTGATCACACTACAAGGTTCCAATTTTTATTTGCCCATCAAGTGGGCTTTTGGTGGAAATGACACACCACCAGCAGCAAGTTGTCCACGAGAGGGGGGTGGGATGGGGGGGCGAGCGTAAGAGGACAAGTTGTTCTTCTATTTGTATGTACTCAGGCTTTATAGTGTTTGAAAGAATGTTCTTTCACGTTTATATGAAAATGTATCATTTTATTTCCAAAGTGTAGTAAATATTTGTTTTCTCACAGCAGGGTGATCGCACTACAATGCTGCAATTATTTTTTCCCATCAAGTGGGCTTTTGGTGGAAATGACACACCACCAGCAGCATGATGTAGACGAGAGTGGGGTGTGATGGGGGGGCGAGCAGGAGACGACAAGTTGTTCTTCTATTGGTATGTACTCAGGCTTTATAGTGTTTGAAAGAATGTTCTTTCAAGTTCATATAAGAATGTAGCATTTTATTTTAAAAATGTGGTAAATCTTTGTTTTCTCACAGCAGGCTGATCGCACTACAAGGCTGCAATTTTTATTTGCCCATCAAGTGGGCTTTTGGTCGAAATGACACACCACCAACAGCATGTTGTCCACGATAGGGGGGTGGGATGGGGGAGCGAGCAGTAGAGGACATGTTGTTCTTCTATTGGTATATACTCAGGCTTTATAGTGTTTGAAAGAATGTTCTTTCAAGTTCATATAAGAATGTAGCATTTTATTTCCAAATTGTAGTAAATCTTTGTTTTCTCACAGCAGGGTGATCGCACTACAAGGCTGCAACTTTTATTTGCCCATCAAGTGGGCTTTTGGTGGAAATGACACACCACCAGCAGCATGTTGTCCACGAGAGGATGGTGGGACGGGGGGGGGGGGGGGGGGGCGAGCAGGAGGGGACAAGTTGTTCTTCTATTGGTATGTACTCAGGCTATATAGTGTTTGAAAGAATGTTCTTTCATGTTCATATAAGAATGTAGCATTTTATTTCCAAAGTGTAGTAAATCTCTCTTGTCTCACAGCAGGGTGATCGCACTACAAGGGTGCAATTTTTATTTGCCCATCAAGTGGGCTTTTTGTCGAAATGACACACCTTCAGCAGCATGTTGTCCACGAGAGGGGGGTGGGATGGGGGGGCGAGCAGGAGAGGACAAGTTGTTCTTCTATTGGTATGTACTCAGGTTTTATAGTGTTTGAAAGAATGTTCTTTCAAGTTCATATAAGAATGTAGCATTTTATTTCCAAAGTGTAGTAAATCTTTGTTTTCTCGCAGCAGGGTGATCGCACTACAAGGCTGCAATTTTTATTTGCCCATCAAGTGGGCTTTTGGTGGAAATGGCACACCACCAGCAGCATGTTGTTCATGAGAGGGGGGTGGGACGGGGGGGTGAGCGTAAGAGGACAAGTTGTTCTTCTATTGGTATGTACTCAGGCTTTATAGTGTTTGAGAGAATGTTCTTTCAAGTTCATATAAGAATGTAGCATTTTATTTCCAAAGTGTAGTAAATCTTTGTTTTCTCACAGCAGGGTGATCGCACTACAAGGCTGCAATTTTTTTTTGGCCAACAAGTGGGCTTTTGGTGGATATGACACACCACCAGCAGCATGTTGTCCACAAGAGGGGGGTGGGATGGGGGGGGAGCAGGAGAGGACAAGTTGTTCTTCTAATGGTATGTACTCAGGCTTTATAGTGTTTGAAAGAATGTTCTTTCAAGTTCATATGAGAATGTAGCATTTTATTTCCAAAGTGTAGTAAATTTTTGTTTTCTCACAGCAGGGTGATAGCACTACAAGGCTGCAATTTTTTTTTGCCCATCAAGTGGGCTTTTGGTGGAAATGACACACCACCAGCGGCATGTTGCCCACGAGAGGGGGGTGGGATGGGGGGGGCGAGCAGGAGAGGAAAAGTTGTTCTTCTATTGGTATGTACTCAGGCTTTATAGTGTTTGAAAGGATGTTCTTTCAAGTTCATATAAGAATGTAGCATTTTAATTACAAAGTGTAGTAAATCTTTGTTTTCTCACAGCAGGGTGATCACACTACAAGTTTCCAATTTTTATTTGCCCATCAAGTGGGCTTTTGGTGAAAATGACACACCACCAGCAGCAAGTTGTCCACGAGAGGGGGGTGGGATGGGGGGGCGAGCAGGAGAGGACAAGTTGTTCTTCTATTGGTATGTACTCAGGTTTTATATTGTTTGAAAGAATGTTCTTTCAAGTTCATATAAGAATGTAGCATTTTATTTTTAAAATGTGGTAAATCTTTGTTTTCTCACAGCAGGGTGATCGCACTACAAGGCTGCAATTTTTATTTGCCCATCAAGTGGGCTTTTGGTCGAAATGACACACCACCAACAGCATGTTGTCCACGATAGGGGGGTGGGATGGGGGAGCGAGCAGGAGAGGACATGTTGTTCTTCTATTGGTATATACTCAGGCTTTATAGTGTTTGAAAGAATGTTCTTTCAAGTTCATATAAGAATGTAGGATTTTATTTCCAATGTGTAGTAAATCTTTGTTTTCTCACAGCAGAGTCATCGCAATACAAGGTCGCAATTTTTATTGGCCCATCAAGTGGGCTTTTGGTGGAAATGACACACCACCAGCAGCATCTTGTCCACGAGAGGGTAGTGGGATGGGGCAGCGAGCAGGAGAGGACAAGTTGTTCTTCCATTGGTATGTACTCAGGCTTTATAGTGTTTGAAAGAATGTTCTTTCAAGTTCATATAAGAATGTAGCATTTTATTTCCAAAGTGTAGTAATTCTTTGTTTCCTCACAGCAGGGTGATCACACTACAAGGCTGCAATTTTTATTTGCCCATCAAGTGGGCTTTTGATGGAAATGACACACCACCAGCAGCATGTTGTCCACGAGAGGGGGGTGGGATAGGGGGCGAACAGGAGAGGACAAGTTGTTCTCCTATTGTTATGTACTTAGCATTTATAGTGTTTGAAAGAATGATCTTTCAAGTTCATATAAGAATGTTGCATTTTATTTCCAAAGTGTAGTAAATCTTTGTTTTCTCACAGCAGGGTGATCACACTACAAGGCTGCAATTTTTATTTGCCCATCAAGTGGTCTTTTGGTGGAAATGACCCACCACCAGCAGCATGTTGTCCACGAGAGGGGGGCGGGATGGGGGGGGCGAGCAGGAGAGGACAAGTTGATCTTCTATTGGTTTGTACTCAGGATTTGTAGTGTTTGAAGAAAGTTCTTTCAAGTTCATAAATGAATGTAGCATTTTTTTCCAAAGTGTAGTAAATCTTTGTTTTCTCACAGCAGGGTGATCACACTACAAGGCTTCAATTTTTATTTGCCCATCAAGTGGGCTTTCGGTGGAAATGACACACCACCAGCAGCATGTTGCCCACGAGAGGGGGGTGGGATGGGGGGGCGAGCAGGAGAGGACAAGTTGTTCTTCTATTGGTATGTACTCAGGCTTTATAGTGTTTGAAAGAATGTTCTTCCAAGTTCATATAAGAATGTAGCATTTTACTTCCAAAGTGTGGTAAATCTTTGTTTTCTCACAGCAGGGTGATCGCACTACAAGGCTGCAATTTTTATTTGCCCATTGAGTGGTCTTTTGGTGGAAATGACACACCACCAGCAGTATGTTGTCCACGAGAGGGGGGTGGGATGGGGGGGCGAGCAGGAGAGGACAAGTTGTTCTTCTATTGGTATGTACTCAGGCTTTGTTGTGTTTGAAAGAATGTTCTTTCAAGTTCATATAAGAATGTAGCATTTTATTTCCAAAGTGTAGTAAATCTTTGTTTTCTCGCAGCAGGGTGATCGCACTACAAGGCTGCAATTTTTATTTGCCCATCTAGTGGGCTTTTGGTGGAAATGACACACCACCAGCAGCAAGTTGTTCATGAGAGGGGGGTGGGAGGGGGGGGTGAGCGTAAGAGGACAAGTTGTTCTTCTATTGGTATGTACTCAGGCTTTATAGTGTTTGAGAGAATGTTCTTTCAAGTTCATATAAGAATGTAGCATTTTATTTCCAAAGTGTAGTAAATCTTTGTTTTCTCACAGCAGGGTGATCGCACTACAAGGCTGCAATTTTTTTTTGCCCATCAAGTGGGCTTTTGGTGGATATGACACACCACCAGCAGCATGTTTTCCACAAGAGGGGGGTGGGATGGGGGGGGGGGGGAGCAGGAGAGGACAAGTTGTTGTTCTAATGGTATGTACTCAGGCTTTATAGTGTTTGAAAGTATGTTCTTTCAAGTTCATATGAGAATGTAGCATTTTATTTCCAAAGTGTAGTAAATTTTTGTTTTCTCACAGCAGGGTGATAGAACTACAAGGCTGCAATTTTTTTTTTGCCCATCAAGTGGGCTTTTGGTGGAAATGACACACCACAAGCAGCATGTTGCCCACGAGAGGGGGGTGGGATAGGGGGCGAACAGGAGAGGACAAGTTGTTCTCCTATTGTTATGTACTTAGCATTTATAGTGTTTGAAAGAATGATCTTTCAAGTTCATATAAGAATGTTGCATTTTATTTCCAAAGTGTAGTAAATCTTTGTTTTCTCACAGCAGGGTGATCACACTACAAGGCTGCAATTTTTATTTGCCCATCAAGTGGTCTTTTGGTGGAAATGACACACCACCAGCAGCATGTTGTCCACGAGAGGGGGGCGGGATGGGGGGGGCGAGCAGGAGAGGACAAGTTGTTCTTCTATTGGTATGTACTCAGGCTTTATAGTGTTTGAGAGAATGTTCTTTCAAGTTCATATAAGAATGTAGCATTTTATTTCCAAAGTGTAGTAAATCTTTGTTTTCTCACAGCAGGGTGATCGCACTACAAGGCTGCAATTGTTTTTTGCCCATCAAGTGGGCTTTTGGTGGATATGACACACCACCAGCAGCATGTTTTCCACAAGAGGGGGGTGGGATGGGGGGGGGGGGGGGGAGCAGGAGAGGACAAGTTGTTCTTCTAATGGTATGTACTCAGGCTTTATAGTGTTTGAAAGGATGTTCTTTCAAGTTCATATAAGAATGTAGCATTTTAATTACAAAGTGTAGTAAATCTTTGTTTTCTCACAGCAGGGTGATCACACTACAAGGTTCCAATTTATATTTGCCCATCAAGTGGGCTTTTGGTGGAAATGACACACCACCAGCAGCAAGTTGTCCACGAGAGGGGGGTGGGATGGGGGGGCGAGCGTAAGAGGACAAGTTGTTCTTCTATTGGTATGTACTCAGGCTTTATAGTGTTTGAAAGAATGTTCTTTCAAGTTTATATGAGAATGTAGCATTTTATTTCCAAAGTGTAGTAAATATTTGTTTTCTCACAGCAGGGTGATCGCACTACAATGCTGCAAGTATTTTTTCCCATCAAGTGGGCTTTTGGTGGAAATGACACACCACCAGCAGCATGTTGCCCACGAGAGGGGGGTGGGTTGGGTGGGCGAGCAGGAGAGGACAAGTTGTTCTTCTATTGGTATGTATTCAGGCTTTATAGTGTTTGAAAGGATGTTCTTCCAAGTTCATATAAGAATGTAGCATTTTATTTCCAAAGTGTAGTAAATCTTTGTTTTCTCACAGCAGGGTGATCGCACTACAAGGCTGCAATTTTTATTTGCCCATTAAGTGCGCTTTTGGTAGAAATGACACACCACCAGCAGCATGTTCTCCATGAGATGGGGGTGGGATGGGGGGGGCGAGCAGGAGAGGACAAGTTGTTATTCTATTGGTATGTAGTCAGGCCTTATAGTGTTTGAAAGAATGTTCTTTCAAGTTCATATAAGAATGTAGCATTTTAATTACAAAGTGGTATAAATCTTTGTTTTCTCACAGCAGGGTGATCGCACTACAAGGCTGCAATTTTTATTTGCCCATCAAGTGGGCTTTTGGTGGAAATGACACACCACCAGTAGCATGTTGTCCACGAGAGGGGGGTGGGACGGGGGGGCGAGCGTAAGAGGACAAGTTGTTCTTCTATTGGTATGTACTCAGGCTTTATAGTGTTTGAAAGAATGTTCTTTCAAGTTAATATAAGAATGTAGCATTTTATTTCCAAAGTGTAGTAAATCTTTGTTTTCTCACAGCAGGGTGATCGCACTACAAGGTTGCAGTTTTTTTTTGCCCATCAAGTGGGCTTTTAGTGGATATGACACACCACCAGCACCATGTTGCCCACGAGAGGGGGGTGGGATGGGGGGGGCGAGCAGGAGATGACAAGTTGTTCTTCTATTGGTATGTACTCAGGCTTTATAGTGTTTGAGAGAATGTTCTTTCAAGTTCATATAAGAATGTAGCATTTTATTTCCAAAGTGTAGTAAATCTTTGTTTTCTCACAGCAGGCTGATCGCACTACAAGGCTGCAATTTTTTTTTTGCCCATCAAGTGGGCTTTTGGTGGAAATGACACACCACCACCAGCATGTTGCCCACGAGAGGGGGGTGGGATGGGGGGGGCGAGCAGGAGAGGACAAGTTGTTGTTCTATTGGTATGTACTCAGGCTTTATAGTGTTTGAAAGTATGTTCTTTCAAGTTCATATAAGAATGTAGCATTTTATTTCCAAAGTGTAGTAAATCTTTGTTTTCTCACAGCAGGGTGATCGCACTACAAGGCTGCAATTTTTATTTGCCCATCAAGTGGGCTTTTGGCGGAAATGACACACCACCAGCAGCATGTTGTCCACGAGAGGGGGGTGGGATGGGAGGGCGAGCGTAAGTGGACAAGTTGTTCTTCTATTGGTATGTACTCAGACTTTATAGTGTTTGAAAGAATGTTCTTTCAAGTTCATATGAGAATGTAGCATTTTATTTCCAAAGTGTAGTAAATTTTTGTTTTCTCACAGCAGGGTGATCGCACTACAAGGCTGCAGTTTTTTTTTCCCATCAAGTGGGCTTTTGGTGGAAATGACACACCACCAGCAGCAAGTTGTCCACGAGAGCGGGGTGGGATGGGAGGGCGAACAGGAGAGGACAAGTTGTTCTTCTATTGGTATGTACTCAGGCTTTATAGTGTTTGAAAGGATGTTCTTTCAAGTTCATATAAGAATGTAGCATTTTAATTACAACGTGTAGTAAATCTTTGTTTTCGCACAGCAGGGTGATCACACTACAAGGCTGCAATTTTTATTTGCCCATCAAGTGGGCTTTTGGTGGAAATGACACACCACCAGCAGCATGTTGGCCACGAGAGGGGGGTGGGATGGGGGGGCGAACAGGAGAGGACAAGTTGTTCTTCTATTGGTATGTACTCAGGCTTTATAGTATTTGAAAGAATGTTCTTTCAAGTTCATATAAGAATGTAGCATTTTATTTCCAAAGTGTAGTAAAACTTTGTTTTCTCACAGCAGGGTGATCGCACTACAAGGCTGCAATTTTTATTTGCCCATCAAGTGGGCTTTTGGTGGAAATGACACACCACCAGCAGCGTGTAGTCCACGAGAGGGGGGTGGGATGGGGGGGCGAGCAGGAGAGGACAAGTTGTTCTTCTATTGGTATGAACTCAGGCTTTATAGTGTTTGAACGAATGTTCTTTCAAGTTCATATAAAAATGTTACATCTTATCTCCAAAGTGTAGTAAATCTTTGTTTTCTCACAGCAGGGTTATCGCACTACAATGCTGCAATTTTTTTTTGCCCATCAAGTGGGCTTTTGGTGGAAATGACACACCACCAGCAGCATGTTGCCCACGAGAGGGTGGTGGGATGGGGGGGCGAGCAGGAGTGGACAAGTTGTTCTTCTATTGGTGTGTACTCAGGCTTTATAGTGTTTGAAAGGATGTTCTTTCAAGTTCATATAAGAATGTAGCATTTTAATTACCAAGTGTAGTAAATCTTTGTTTTCTCACAGCAGGGTGATCACACTACAAGGCTGCAATTTTTATTTGCCCATCAAGTGGGCTTTTGGTGGAAATGACACACCACCAGCAGCACGTTGTCCACGAGAGGGGGGTGGGTTTGGGGGGTGAGCAGGAGAGGACAAGTTGTTCTTCTATTGGTATGTACTCAGGCTTTATAGTGTTTGAAAGGATGTTCTTTCAAAATCATATAAGAATGTAGCATTTTATTTCCAAAGTGTAGTAAATTTTGGTTTTCTCACAGCAGTGTAATCGCACTACAAGGCTGCAATTTTTATTTGCCCATCAAGTGGGCTTTTGGTGGAAATGACACACCACCAGCAGCAAGTTGTCCACGAGAGGGGGGTGGGATGGGGGGGCGAGCGTAAGAGGACAAGTTGTTGTTCTATTGGTATGTAGTCAGGCTTTATAGTGTTTGAAAGATTGTTCTTTCAAGTTAATATAAGAATGTAGCATTTTATTTACAAAGTGTAGTAAATCTTTGTTTTCTCACAGCAGGGTGATCGCACTACAAGGCTGCAATTTTTATTTGCCCATCAAGTGGGCTTTTGGTGGAAATGACCCACCACCAGCAGCAAGTTGTCCACGAGAGGGGGGTGGGATTGGGGGGCGAGCAGGAGAGGACAAGTTGTTCTTCTATTGGTATGTACTCAGGCTTTATAGTATTTGAAAGAATGTTCTTTCAAGTTCATATAAGAATGTAGCATTTTATTTCCAAAGTGTAGTAAATCTTTGTTTTCTCAAAGCAGGGTGATCGCACTACAAGGCTGCAATTTTTATTTGCCCATCAAGTGGGCTTTTGGTGGAAATGACACACCACCAGCAGCATGTTGCCCACGAGAGGGGGGTGGGTTGGGGGGGCGAGCAGGAGAGGACAAGTTGTTCTTCTATTGGTATGTACTCAGGCTTTATAGTGTTTGAAAGGATGTTCGTTCAAGTTCATATATGAATGTAGCATTTTAATTACCAAGTGTAGTAAATCTTTGTTTTCTCACAGCAGGGTGATCACACTACAAGGCTGCAATTTTTATTTGCCCATCAAGTGGGCTTTTGGTGGAAATGACACACCACCAGCAGCACGTTGTCCACGAGAGGGGGGTGGGTTTTGGGGGATGAGCAGGAGAGGACAAGTTGTTCTTCTATTGGTATGTACTCAGGCTTTACAGTGTTTGAAAGGATGTTCTTTCAAAATCATATAAGAATGTAGCATTTTATTTCCAAAGTGTAGTAAATTTTTGTTTTCTCACAGCAGTGTAATCGCACTACAAGGCTGCAATTTTTATTTGCCCATCAAGTGGGCTTTTGGTGGAAATGATACACCACCAGCAGCAAGTTGTCCACGAGAGGGGGGTGGGATGGGGGGGCGAGCGTAAGAGGACAAGTTGTTCTTCTATTGGTATGTACTCAGGTTTTATAGTGTTTGAAAGAATGTTCTTTCAAGTTAATATAAGAATGTAGCATTTTATTTCCAAAGTGTAGTAAATCTTTGTTTTCTCACAGCAGGGTGATCGCACTACAAGGCTGCAATTTTTATTTGCCCATCAAGTGGGCTTTTGGTGGAAATGACACACCACCAGCAGCAAGTTGTCCACGAGAGGGGGGTGGGATTGGGGGGCGAGCAGGAGAGGACAAGTTGTTCTTCTATTGGTATGTACTCAGGCTTTATAGTGTTTGAAAGAATGTTCTTTCAAGTTCATATAAGAATGTAGCATTTTATTTCCAAAGTGTAGTAAATCTTTGTTTTCTCACAGCAGGGTGATCGCACTACAAGGCTGCAATTTTTATTTGCCCATCAAGTGGGCTTTTGGTGGAAATGACACACCACCAGCAGCATGTTGTCCACGAGAGGTGGGTGGGACGAGGGGGGGGGGGGGCGAGCAGGAGGGGACAAGTTGTTCTTCTATTGGTATGTACTCAGGCTATATAGTGTTTGAAAGAATGTTCTTTCAAGTTCATATAAGAATGTAGCATTTTATTTCCAAAGTGTAGTAAATCTTTGTATTCTCACAGCAGGGTGATCGCACTACAAGGCTGCAATTTTTTTTTTGCCCATCAAGTGGGCTTTTGGTGGAAATGACACACCACCAGCAGCATGTTGCCCACCAGAAGGGGGTGGGATGGGGGGGCGAGCAGGAGAGGACAAGTTGTTCTTCTATTGGTATTAACTTAGTCTTTATAGTGTTTGGAAGAATGTTCTTTCAAGTTCATATAAGAATGTAGCATTTTATATCCAAAGTGTAGCAAAACTTTGTTTTCTCACAGCAGGGTGATCGCACTACAAGGCTGCAATTTTTATTTGCCCATCAAGTGGGCTTTTGGTGGAAATGACACACCACCAGCAGCATGTTGTCCACGAGAGGGGGGTGGGATGGGGGGGTGAGCAGGAGAGGACAAGTTGTTCTTCTATTGGTATGTACTGAGGCTTTATAGTGTATGAAAGGATGTTCTTTCAAGTTCATATAAGGATGTAACATTTTATTTACAAAGTGTAGTAAATTTTTGTTTTCTCACAGCAGGGTGATCACACTACATGGCTGCAATTTTTATTTGCCCATCAAGTGGGCTTTTGGTGGAAATGACACACCACCAGCAGAATGTTGTCCACGAGAGTGGGTGGGATGGGGGGGCGAGCAGGAGAGGACAAGTTGTTCTTCTATTGGTATGCACTCAGGCTTTATAGTGTTTGAAAGAATGTTCTTTCAAGTTCATATAAGAATGTAGTATTTTATTTCCAAAGTGTAGTAAATCTTTGTTTTCTCACAGTAGGGTGATCGCACTACAAGGCTGCAATTTTTATTTGCCCATCAAGTGTGCTTTTGGTGGAAATGACACACCACCAGCAGCATGTTGCCCACGGGAGGGGGGTGGGATGGTGGGGCGAGCAGGAGAGGACAACTTGTTCTTCTATTGGTATGTACTCAGGCTTTATAGTGTTTGAAAGAATGTTCTTTCAAGTTCATATAAGAATGTAGCATTTTAATTACAAAGTGCAGTAAATCTTTGTTTTCTCACAGCAGGGTGATCACACTACAAGGCTGCAATTTTTATTTGCCCATCAAGTGGGCTTTTGGTGGAAATGACACACCACCAGCAGAATGTTGTCCACGAGAGGAGTGGGATGGGGGGGCGAGCAGGAGAGGACAAGTTGTTCTTCTAATGGTATGTACTCAGGCTTTATAGTGTTTGAAAGGATGTTCTTTCAAGTTCATATAAGAATGTAGCAATTTATCTCCAAAGTGTAGTAAATCTTTGTTTTCTCACAGCAGGGTGATCGCACTACAAGGCTGCAATTTTTATTTGCCCATCAAGTGGGCTTTTGGTGGAAATGACACACCACCAGCAGCAAGTTGTCCACGAGAGGGGGGTGGGATGGAAGGGCGAGCGTAAGAGGACAAGTTGTTCTTCTATTGGTATGTACTCAGGCTTTATAGTGTTTGAAAGAATGTTCTTTCAAGTTCATATGAGAATGTAACATTTTATTTCCAAAGTGTAGTAAATTTTTGTTTTCTCACAGCAGGGTGATCGCACTACAAGGCTGCAATTCTTTTTTGCCCATCAAGTGGGCTTTTGGTGGAAATGACACACCACCAGCAGCATGTTGCCCACGAGAGGGGGGTGGGATGGGGGGGCGAGCAGGAGAGGACAAGTTGTTCTTCTATTGGTATGTACTCAGGCTTTATAGTGTTTGAAAGGATGTTCTTTCAAGTTCATATAAGAATGTAGCATTTTAATTACAAAGTGTAGTAAATCTTTGTTTTCTCACAGCAGTGTGATCACACTACAAGGCTGCAATTTTTATTTGCCCATCAAGTGGGCTTCAGGTGGAAATGACACACCACCAGCAGCATGTTGTCCACGAGAGGGGGGTGGGACGGGGGGGGCGAGCGTAAGAGGACAAGTTGTTCTTCTATTGGTATGTACTCAGGCTTTATAGTGTTTGAAAGAATGTTCATTCAAGTTCATATAAGAATGTAGCATTTTATTTCCAAAGTGTAGTAAATCTTTGTTTTCTCACAGCAGGGTGATCGCACTACAAGGCTGCAATTTTTTTTTGCCCATCAAGTGGGCTTTTGGTGTAAATGACACAAGACCAGCAGCATGTTGTCCACGAGAGGGGGGTTGGTTGGGGGGGCAAGCAGGAGAGGACAAGTTGTTCTTCTATTGGTATGTACTCAGGCTTTATAGTGTTTGAAAGAATGTTCTTTCAAGTTCATATAAGAATGTAGCATTTTATTTCCAAAGTGTAGTAAATCTTTGTTTTCTCACAGCAGGGTGATCACACTACAAGGCTGCAATTTTTATTTGACCATCAAGTGGGCTTTTGGTGGAAATGACACACCACCAGCAGCATGTTGTCCACGAGAGGGGGGTGGGATGGGGGAGCCAGCAGGAGAGGACAAGTTGTTCTTCTATTGGTATGTACTCAGGCTTTATAGTGTTTGAAAGAATGTTCTTTCAAGTTCATATAAGAATGTAGCATTTTATTTCCAAAGTGTAGTAAATCTTTGTTTTCTCACAGCAGGGTGATCGCACTACAAGGCCGCAATTTTTATTTGCCCATCAAGTGGGCTTTTGGTGGAAATGACACACCACCAGCAGCATGTTGCCCACGAGAGGGGGGTGGGATGGGGGGGCGAGCAGGAGAGGACAAGTTGTTCTTCTATTGGTATGTACTCAGGCTTTATATTGTTTGAAAGGATGTTCTTTCAAGTTCATATAAGAATGTAGCATTTTAATTACAAAGTGTAGTAAATCTTTGTTTTCTCACAGCAGGGTGATCATACTACAAGGCTGCAATTTTTATTTGCCCATCAAGTGGGCTTTTGGTGGATATGACACACCACCAACAGAATGTTGTCCACGAGAGGGGGTGGGATGGGGGGGGGGGCGAGCTGGAGAGGACAAGTTGTTATTCTATTTTGTATGTACAAATGCTTTATAGTGTTTGAAAGAATGTTCCTTCAAGTTCATATAATAATGTAGCATTTTATTTCCAAAGTGTAGTAAATCTTTGTTTTCTCACAGCAGGGTGATCGCACTACAAGGCTGCAATTTTTATTTGCCCATCAAGTGGGCTTTTGGTGGAAATGACACACCACCAGCAGCATGTTGTCCACGAGAGGGGGTGGGATTGGGGGGCGAGCAGGAGAGGACAAGTTGTTCTCCTATTGGTATCTACTCAGGCTTTATAGTGTTTGAAAGAATGTTCTTTCAAAATCATATAAGAATGTAGCATTTTATTTCCAAAGTGTAGTAAATTTTTGTTTTCTCACAGCAGGGTGATCATACCACAAGGCTGCAATTTTTATTTGCCCATCAAGTGGGCTTTTGGTGGAAATGACACACCACCAGCAGCAAGTTGTCCACGAGAGGGTGGTGGGATGGGGGGGCGAGCATAAGAGGACAAGTTGTTCTTCTATTGGTATGTACTCAGGCTTTATAGTGTTTGAAAGAATGTTCTTTCAAGTTCATATAAGAATGTAGCATTTTATTTCCAAAGTGTAGTAAATTTTTGTTTTCTCACAGCAGGGTGATCGCACTACAAGGCTGCAATTTTTATTTGCCCATCAAGTGGGCTTTTGGTGGAAATGACACACCACCAGCAGCATGTTGTCCACGAGAGGGGGGTGGGATTGGGGGGCAAGCAGGAGAGGACAAGTTGTTCTTCTATTGGTAAGTACTCAGGCTTTATAGTGTTTGAAAGAATGTTCTTTCAAGTTCATATAAGAATGTAGCATTTTATTTCCAAAGTGTAGTAAATCTTTGTTTTCTCACATCAGGGTGATCACACTACAAGGCTGCAATTTTTATTTGACCATCAAGTGGGCTTTTGGTGGAAATGACACACCACCAGCAGCATGTTGTCCACGAGGGGGGGGTGGGATGGAGGAGCGAGCAGGAGAGGACTAGTTGTTCTTCTATTGGTATGTACTCAGGCTTTAGAGTGTTTGAAAGAGTGTTCTGTCAAGTTCATATAAGAATGTAGCATTTTATTTCCAAAGTGTAGTAAATCTTTGTTTTCTCACAGCAGGGTGATCGCACTTTAAGGCCGCAATTTTTATTTGCCCATCAAGTGGGCTTTTGGTGGAAATGACACACCACCAGCAGCATGTTGCCCACGAGAGGGGGGTAGGATGGGGGGGCGAGCAGGAGAGGACAAGTTGTTCTTCTATTGGTATGTACTCAGGCTTTATATTGTTTGAAAGGATGTTCTTTCAAGTTCATATAAGAATGTAGCATTTTAATTACAAAGTGTAGTAAATCTTTGTTTTCTCACAGCAGGGTGATCGCACTACAAGGCTGCAATTTTTATTTGCCCATCAAGTGGGCTTTTGGTGGAAATGACACACCACCAGCAGCATGTTGTCCACAAGAGGGGGGTGGGACGGGGGGGGGGGAGGGCGAGCGTAAGAGGACAAGTTGTTCTTCTATTGGTATGTACTCAGGCTTTATAGTGTTTGAAAGAATGTTATTTCAAGTGCATATAAGAATGTAGCATTTTATTTCCAAAGTGTAGTAAATCTTTGTTTTCTCACAGCAGGGTGATCGCACTACAAGGCTGCAATTCTTTTTTGCCCATCAAGTAGGCTTTTGGTGGAAATGACACACCACCAGCAGCATGTTGCCCACGAGAGGGGGGTGGGATGGGGGGGCGAGCATAAGAGGACAAGTTGTTCTTCTATTGGTATGTACTCAGGCTTTATAGTGTTTGAAAGAATGTTCTTTCAAGTTCATATGAGAATGTAGCATTTTATTTGCAAAGTGTAGTAAATTTTTGTTTTCTCACAGCAGGGTGATCGTACTACAAGGCTGCAATTTTTATTTGCCCATCAAGTGGGCTTTTGGTGGAAATGACACACCACCAGCAGCAAGTTGTCCACGAGAGGGGGGTGGGATGGGGGGGGCGAGCATAAGAGCACAAGTTGTTGTTCTATTGGTATGTACTCAGGCTTTATAGTGTTTGAAAGAATGTTCTTTCAAGTTCATATGAGAATGTAGCATTTTATTTCCAAAGTGTAGTAAATCTTTGTTTTCTCACAGCAGGGTGATCACACTACAAGGCTGCAATTTTTATTTGCCCATCAAGTGGGCTTTTGGTGGAAATGACACACCACCAGCAGCATGTTGTCCACGAGAGGGGGGTGGGATGGGGGGGCGAGCAGGAGAGGACAAGTTGTTCTTCTATTGGTATGTACTCAGGCTTTACAGTGTTTGAAAGAATGTTCCTTCAAGTTCATATAAGAATGGAGCATTTTATTTTCAAAGTGTAGTAAATTTTTGTTTTCTCACAGCAGGGTGATCGCCCTACAAGGCTGCAATTCTTTTTTGCCCATCAAGTGGGCTTTTGGTGGAAATGACACACCACCAGCAGCATGTTGTCCACGAGAGGGGGGTGGGTTGGGGGGGCGAGCAGGAGAGGACAAGTTGTTCTTCTATTGGTAAGTACTCAGGCTTTATAGTGTTTCAAAGAATGTTCTTTCAAGTTCATATAAGAATGTAGCATTTTATTTCCAAAGTGTAGTAAATCTTTGTTTTCTCACAGCAGGGTGATCACACTACATGGCTGCAATTTTTATTTGACCATCAAGTGGGCTTTTGGTGGAAATGACACACCACCAGCAGCATGTTGTCCACGAGGGGGGGGTGGGATGGAGGAGCGAGCAGGAGAGGACTAGTTGTTCTTCCATTGGTATGTACTCAGGCTTTAGAGTGTTTGAAAGAGTGTTCTTTCAAGTTCATATAAGAATGTAGCATTTTATTTCCAAAGTGTAGTAAATCTTTGTTTTCTCACAGCAGGGTGATCGCACTACAAGGCCGCAATTTTTATTTGCCCATCAAGTGGGCTTTTGGTGGAAATGACACACCACCAGCAGCATGTTGCCCACTAAAGGGGGGTAGGATGGGGGGGCGAGCAGGAGAGGACAAGTTGTTCTTCTATTGGTATGTACTCAGGCTTTATATTGTTTGAAAGAATGTTCTTTCAAGTTCATATAAGAATGTAGCATTTTAATTACAAAGTGTAGTAAATCTTTGTTTTCTCACAGCAGGGTGATCATACTACAAGGCTGCAATTTTTATTTGCCCATCAAGTGGGCTTTTGGTGGAAATGACACACCACCAGCAGAATGTTTTCCACGAGAGGGGGGTGGGATGGGGGGGGCGAGCAGGAGAGGACAAGTTGTTCTTCTAATTGTATGTACTCAGGCTTTATAGTGTTTGAAAGAATGTTCTTTCAAGTTCATATAAGAATGTAGCATTTTATTTCCAAAGTGTAGTAAATCTTTGTTTTCACACAGCAGGGTGATCGCACTACATGGCTGCAATTTTTATTCGCCCATCAAGTGGGCTTTTGGTGGAAATGACACACCACCAGCAGCATGTTGTCCACGAGAGGGGGGGGGGACGGGGGGGGGGGGGAGGGGGGGCGAGCGTAAGAGGACAAGTTGTTCTTCTATTGGTATGTACTCAGGCTTTATAGTGTTTGAAAGAATGTTATTTCAAGTGCATATAAGAATGTAGCATTTTATTTCCAAAGTGTAGTAAATCTTTGTTTTCTCACGGCAGGGTGATCGCACTACAAGGCTGCAATTCTTTTTTGCCCATCAAGTAGGCTTTTGGTGGAAATGACACACCACCAGCAGCATGTTGCCCACGAGAGGGGGGTGGGATGGGGGGGCGAGCATAAGAGGACAAGTTGTTCTTCTATTGGTATGTACTCAGGCTTTATAGTGTTTGAAAGAATGTTCTCTCAAGTTCATATGAGAATGTAGCATTTTATTTCCAAAGTGTAGTAAATTTTTGTTTTCTCACAGCAGGGTGATCGTACTACAAGGCTGCAATTTTTATTTGCCCATCAAGTGGGCTTTTGGTGGAAATGACACACCACCAGCAGCAAGTTGTCCACGAGAGGGGGGTGGGATGGGGGGGGCGAGCATAAGAGCACAAGTTGTTCTTCTATTGGTATGTACTCAGGCTTTATAGTGTTTGAAAGAATGTTCTTTCAAGTTCATATGAGAATGTAGCATTTTATTTCCAAAGTGTAGTAAATCTTTGTTTTCTCACAGCAGGGTGATCACACTACAAGGCTGCAATTTTTATTTGCCCATCAAGTGGGCTTTTGGTGGAAATGACACACCACCAGCAGCATGTTGTCCACGAGAGGGGGGTGGGATGGGGGGGCGAGCAGGAGAGGACAAGTTGTTCTTCTATTGGTATGTACTCAGGCTTTACAGTGTTTGAAAGAATGTTCTTTCAAGTTCATATAAGAATGGAGCATTTTATTTTCAAAGTGTAGTAAATTTTTGTTTTCTCACAGCAGGGTGATCGCCCTACAAGGCTGCAATTCTTTTTTGCCCATCAAGTGGACTTTTGGTGGAAATGACACACCACCAGCAGCATGTTGTCCACGAGAGGGGGGTGGGTTGGGGGGGCGAGCAGGAGAGGACAAGTTGTTCTTCTATTGGTATGTACTCAGGCTTTATAGTGTTTGAAAGAATGTTCTTTCAAGTTCATATAAGAATGTAGCATTTTATTTCCAAAGTGTAGAAAATCTTTGTTTTCTCACAGCAAAGTGATCGCACTACAAGGCTGCAATTTTTATTTGCCCATCAAGTGGGCTTTTGGTGGAAATGACACACCACCAGCAGCATGTTGCCCACGAGAGGGGGGTGGGATGGGGAGGCAAGCAAGAGAGGACAAGCTGTTCTTCTATTGGTATGTACTCAGGCTTTATAGTGTTTGAAAGAATGTTCTTTCAAGTTCATATACGAATGTAGCATTTTGTTTCCAAAGTGTAGTAAATCTTTGTTTTCTCACAGCAGGGTGATCACCCTACAAGGCTGCAATTTTTATTTGCCCATCAAGTGGGCTTTTGGTGGAAATGACACACCACCAGCAGCATGTTGTCCACGAGAGGGGGGTGGGACGGGGGGGCGAGCAGGAGAGGACAAGTTGTTCTTCTATTGGTATGTACTCAGGCTTTATAGTGTTTGAAAGAATGTTCGTTCAAGTTCATATAAGAATGTAGCATTTTATTTCCAAAGTGTAGTAAATCTTTGTTTTCTCACAGCAGGGTGATCGCACTACAAGGCTGCAAATTTTATTTGCCCAACAAGTGGGCTTTTGGTGGAAATGACACACCACCAGCAGCATGTTGCCCACGAGAGGGGCGTGGGATGGTGGGGCGAGCAGGAGAGGACAAGTTGTTCTTCTATTGGTATGTACTCAGGCTTTATAGTGTTTGAAAGAATGTTCTTTCAAGTTCATATAAGAATGTAGCATTTTATTTCGAAAGTGTAGTAAATCTTTGTTTTCTCACAGCAGGGTGATCACACTACAAGGCTGCAATTTTTATTTGCCCATCAAGTGGGCTTTTGGTGGAAATGACACACCACCAGCAGCATGTTGTCCACGAGAGGGGGGTGGGACGGGGGGGCGAGCAGGAGAGGTCAAGTTGTTCTTCTATTGGTATGTACTCAGGCTTTGTAGTGTTTGAAAGGATGTTCTTTCAAGTTCATATAAGAATGTAGCATATTAATTACAAAGTGTAGTAAATCTTTGTTTTCTCACAGCAGGGTGATCACACTACAAGGCTGCAATTTTTATTTGCCCATCAAGTGGGCTTTTGGTGGAAATGACACACCACCAGCAGCATGTTGTCCACGAGAGGGGGGTGGGATGGGGGGGCGAGCAGGAGAGGACAAGTTGTTCTTCTATTGGTATGTACTCAGGCTTTATAGTGTTTGAAAGAATGTTCTTTCAAGTTCATATAAGAATGTAGCATTTTATTTCCAAAGTGTAGTAAATCTTTGTTTTCTCACAGCAGAGTGGTCGCACTACAAGGCTGCAAATTTTATTTGCCCAACAAGTGGGCTTTAGGTGGAAATGACACACCACCAGCAGCATGTTGTCCACGAGAGAGGGGTGGGATGGGGGGGCGACCAGGAGAGGACAGGTTGTTCTTCTATTGGTATGTACTCAGGCTTTATAGTCTTTGAAAGAATGTTCTTTCAAGTTCATATAAGAATGTAGCATTTTATTTCCAAAGTGTAGTAAATCTTTGTTTTCTCACAGCAGGGTGATCGCACTACAAGGCCGCAATTTTTATTTGCCCATCAAGTGGGCTTGTGGTGGAAATGACACACCACCAGCAGCAAGTTGTCCACGAGAGGGGGGTGGGATGGGAGGGCGAGCGTAAGTGGACAAGTTGTTCTTCTATTGGTATGTACTCAGACTTTATAGTGTTCGAAAGAATGTTCTTTCAAGTTCATATGAGAATGTAGCATTTTATTTCCAAAGTGTAGTAAATCTTTGTTTTCTCACAGCTGGGTGATTGCACTACAAGGCTGCAATTTTTATTTGCCCATCAAGTGGGCTTTTGGTGGAAATGACACACCACCAGCAGCAAGTTGTCCACGAGATGGGGGTGGGATGGGAGGGCGAGCGTAAGAGGACAAGTTGTTCTTCTATTGGTATGTACTCAGGCTTTATAGTGTTTGAAAGAATGTTCTGTCAAAATCATATAAGAATGTAGCATTTTATTTCCAAAGTGTAGTAAATTTTTGTTTTCTCACAGCAGGGTGATCGCACTACAAGGCTGCAATTTTTATTTGCCCATCAAGTGGGCTTTTGGTGGAAATGACACTCCACCAGCAGCAAGTTGTCCACGAGAGGGGGGTGGGATGTGGGGGCGAGCGTAAGAGGACAAGTTGACTTCTATTGGTATGTACTAAGGCTTTATAGTGTTTGAAAGAATGTTCTTTCAAGTTTATATGAGAATGTAGTATTTTATTTCCAAAGTGTATTAAATTTTTCTTTTCTCACAGCAGGGTGATCGCACTACAAGGCTGCAATTCTTTTTTGCCCATCAAGTGGGCTTTTGGTGGAAATGACACACCACCAGCAGCAAGTTGTCCACGAGAGGGGGGTGGGACGGAGGGGCGAGCGTAAGAGGACAAGTTGTTCTTCTACTGGTATGTACTCAGGCTTTATAGTGTTTGAATGGATGTTCTTTCAAGTTCATATAAGAATGTAGCATTTTAATTACAAAGTGTAGTAAATCTTTGTTTTCTCACAGCAGGGTGATCACACTACAAGGCTGCAATTTTTATTTGCCCATCAAGTGGGCTTTTGGTGGAAATGACACACCACCAGCAGCATGTTGTCCACGAGAGGGGGGTCGGATTGGGGGGCGAGCAGGAGAGGACCAGTTGTTCTTCTATTGGTATGTACTCAGGCTTTATAGTGTTTGAAAGAATGTTCTTTCAAAATCATATAAGAATGTAGCATTTTATTTCCAAAGTGTAGTAAATTTTTGTTTTCTCACAGCAGGGTGATCGCACTACAAGGCTGCAATTTTTATTTGCCCATTAAGTGGGCTTTTGGTGGAAAACACACCACCAGCAGCAAGTTGTCCACGAGAGGGGGGTGGGATGGGGGGGCGAGCGTAAGAGGACAAGTTGACTTCTATTGGTATGTACTCAGGCTTTATAGTGTTTGAAAGAATGTTCTTTCAAGTTCATATGAGAATGTAGCATTTTATTTCCAAAGTGTAGTAAATTTTTCTTTTCTCACAGCAGGGTGATCGCACTACAAGGCTGCAATTCTTTTTTGCCCATCAAGTGGGCTTTTGGTGGAAATGACACACCACCAGCAGCATGTTGTCCACGAGAGGGGGGTGGGATGGGGGGCGAGCAGGAGAGGACAAGTTGTTCTTCTATTGGTATGTACTCAGGCTTTATAGTGCTTGAAAGGATGTTCTTTCAAGTTCATATAAGAATGTAGCATTTTAATTACAAAGTGTAGTAAATCTTTGTTTTCTCACAGCAGGGTGATCGCACTACAAGGCTGCAATTTTTATTTGCCCATCAAGTGGGCTTTTGGTGGAAATGACACACCACCAGCAGCATGTTGTCCACGAGAGGGGGGTGGGACGGTGGGGGTGGGCGAGCGTAAGAGGACAAGTTTTCTTCTATTGGTATGTACTCAGGCTTTATAGTGTTTGAAAGAATGTAGTTTCAAGTTCATATAAGAATGTAGCATTTTGTTTCCAAAGTGTAGTAAATCTTTGTTTTCTCACAGCATGGTGATCACACTACAAGGCTGCAATATTTATTTGCCCATCAAGTGGGCTTTTGGTGCAAATGACACACCACCAGCAGCATGTTGTCCTCGAGAGGGTGGTGGGATGGGGGGCGAGCAGGAGAGGACAAGTTGTTCTTCTATTGGTATGCACTCAGGCTCTATAATGTTTGAAAGAATGTTCTTTCAAGTTCGTATAAGAATGTAGCATTTTAATTACAAAGTGTAGTAAATCTTTGTTTTCTCATAGCAGGGTGATCACACTACAAGGCTGCAATTTTTATTTGCCCATCAAGTGGGCTTTGTGTGGAAATGACACACCACCAGCAGCATGTTGTCCACGAGAGGGGGGTGGGATGGGGGGGCCAGCGTAAGGGAACAAGTTGTTCTTGTATTGGTATGTACTGAGGCTCTATAGTGTTTGAAAGAATGTTCTTTCAAGTTCATATAAGAATGTAGCATTTTATTACCAAAGTGTAGTAAATCTTTGTTTTCTCACAGCAGGGTGATAGCACTACAAGGCCGCAATTTTTATTTGCCCATCAAGTGGGCTTTTGGTGGAAATGACACACCACCAGCAGCATGTTGCCGACCAGAGGGGGGTGGGATGGGGGGGCGAGCAGGAGAGGACAAGTTGTTCTTCTATTGGTATTAACTTAGTCTTTATAGTGTTTGAAAGAATGTTGTTTCAAGTTCATATAAGAATGTAGCATTTTATTTCCAAAGTGTAGCAAAACTTTGTTTTCTCACAGCAGGGTGATCGCACTACAAGGCTTCAATTTTTATTTGCCCATCAAGTGGGATTTTGGTGGAAATAACACACCACCAGCAGCATGTTGTCCACGAGAGGGGGGTGGGATAGGGGGGCGAGCAGGAGAGGACAAGTTGTTCTTCTATTGGTATGTACTCAGGCTTTATAGTGTTTGAAAGAATGTTCTTTCGAGTTCAAATAAGTATGTAGCATTTTATTTCCAAAGTGTAGTAAATCTTTGTTTTCTCACAGCAGGGTGATCGCACTACAAGGCTGCAATTTTTATTTGCCCATCAAGTGGGCTTTTGGTGGAAAACACACTACCAGCAGCAAGTTGTCCACGAGAGGGGGGTGGGATGGGGGGGCGAGCGTAAGAGGACAAGTTGGCTTCTATTGGTATGTACTCAGGCTTTATAGTGTTTGAAAGAATGTTCTTTCAAGTTCATATGAGAATGTAGCATTTTATTTCCAAAGTGTAGTAAATTTTTCTTTTCTCACAGCAGGGTGATCGCACTACAAGGCTGCAATTCTTTTTTGCCCATCAAGTGGGCTTTTGGTGGAAATGACACACCACCAGCAGCATGTTGTCCACGAGAGGGGGGTGGGACGGAGGGGCGAGCGTAAGAGGACAAGTTGTTCTTCTATTGGTATGTACTCAGGTTTTATAGTGTTTGAAAGAATGTTCTTTCAAGTTCATATAAGAATGTAGCATTTTATTTTCAAAGTGTAGTAAATCTTTGTTTTCTCACAGCAGGGTGATCACACTACAAGGCTGCAATTTCTTTTTTGCGCATCAAGTGGGCTTTTGGTGGAAATGACACACCACCAGCAGCATGTTGTCCACGAGAGGGGGGTGGGATGGGGGGCGAGCAGGAGAGGACAAGTTGTTCTTCTATTGGTATGCACTCAGGCTTTATAGTGTTTGAAAGAATGTTCTTTCAAATTCATATAAGAATGTAGCATTTTATTTCCAAAGTGTAGTACATCTTTGTTTTCTCACAGCAGGGTGATCGCACTAGAAGGCCGCAATTTTTATTTCCCCATCAAGTGGGCTTTTGGTGGAAATGACACACCACCACCAGCATGTTGCCCACCAGAGGAAGGTGGGATGGGGGGGGCCAGCAGGAGAGGACAAGTTGTTCTTCTATTGGTATTAACTCAGTCTTTATAGTGTTTGAAAGAATGTTCTTTCAAGTTCATATAAGTATGTAGCATTTTATTTCCAAAGTGTAGCAAAACTTTGTTTTCTCACAGCAGGGTGATCGCACTAAAAGGCTGCAATTTTCATTTGCCCATCAAGTGGGCTTTTGGTGGAAATGACACACCACCACCAACATGTTGTCCACGAGAGGGGGGTGGGATAGGGGGGGGTGAGCAGGAGAGGACAAGTTGTTCTTTTATTGGTATGTACTCAGGTTTTATAGTGTTTGAAAGAATGTTCTTTCGAATTCATGTAAGTATGTAGCATTTTATTTCCAAAGTGTAGTAAATCTTTGTTTTCTGACAGCAGGGTGATCGCACTACAAGGCTGCAATTTTTTTTGCCCATCAAGTGGGCTTTTGGTGGAAATGACACACCACCAGCAGCATATTGCGCACGAGAGGGGGGTGGGATGGGGGGGCGAGCAGGAGAGGACAAGTTGTTCTTCTATTGGTATGTACTCAGGCTTTATAGTGCTTGAAAGGATGTTCTTTCAAGTTCATATAAGAATGTAGCATTTTAATTACAAAGTGTAGTAAATCTTTGTTTTCTCACAGCAGGGTGATCGCACTACAAGGCTGCAATTTTTTTTTTTGCCCATCAAGTGGGCTTTTGGTGGAAATGACACACCACCAGCAGCATGTTGTCCACGAGAGGGGGGTGGGACGGTGGGGGTGGGCGAGCGTAAGAGGACAAGTTGTTCTTCTATTGGTATGTACTCAGGCTTTATAGTGTTTGAAAGAATGTACTTTCAAGTTCATATAAGAATGTAGAATTTTGTTTCCAAAGTGTAGTAAATCTTTGTTTTCTCACAGCAGGGTGATCACACTACAAGGCTGCAATATTTATTTGCCCATCAAGTGGGCTTTTGGTGGAAATGACACACCACCAGCAGCATGTTGTCCTCGAGAGAGGGTGGGATGGGGGGCGAGCAGGAGAGGACAAGTTGTTCTTCTATTGGTAAGCACTCAGGCTCTATAATGTTTGAAAGAATGTTCTTTCAAGTTCATATAAGAATGTAGCATTTTAATTACAAAGTGTAGTAAATCTTTGTTTTCTCATAGCAGGGTGATCACACTACACGGCTGCAATTTTTATTTGCCCATCAAGTGGGCTTTTTGTGGAAATGACACACCACCAGCAGCATGTTGTCCACGAGAGGGGGGTGGGATGGTGGGGGCGAGCGTAAGGGAACAAGTTGTTCTTCTATTGGTATGTACTGAGGCTCTATAGTGTTTGAAAGAATGTTCTTTCAAGTTCATATAAGAATGTAGCATTTTATTTCCAAAGTGTAGTAAATCTTTGTTTTCTCACAGCAGGGTGATCGCACTACACGGCTGCAATTTTTATTTTGCCCATCAAGTGGGCTTTTGGTGGAAATGACACACCAGCAGCAGCAAGTTGTCCACGAGAGGGGGGCGGGATGGTGGGCGAGCAGGAGAGGACAAGTTGTTCTTCTATTGGTATGCACTCAGGCTTTATAGTGTTTGAAAGAATGTTCTTTCAAGTTCATATAAGAATGTAGCATTTTATTTCCAAAGTGTAGTACATCTTTGTTTTCTCACAGCAGGGTGATCGCACTACAAGGCCGCAATTTTTATTTGCCCATCAAGTGGGCTTTTGGTGGAAATGACACACCACCAGCAGCATGTTGCCGACCAGAGGGGGGTGGGATGGGGGGGCGAGCAGGAGAGGACAAGTTGTTCTTCTATTGGTATTAACTTAGTCTTTATAGTGTTTGAAAGAATGTTCTTTCAAGTTCATATAAGAATGTAGCATTTTATTTCCAAAGTGTAGCAAAACTTTGTTTTCTCACAGCAGGGTGATCGCACTACAAGGCTTCAATTTTTATTTGCCCATCAAGTGGGATTTAGGTGGAAATAACACACTACCAGCAGCAAGTTGTCCACGAGAGGGGGGTGGGATGGGGGGGCGAGCGTAAGAGGACAAGTTGACTTCTATTGGTAGGTACTCAGGCTTTATAGTGTTTGAAAGAATGTTCTTTCAAGTTCATATGAGAATGTAGCATTTTATTTCCAAAGTGTAGTAAATTTTTCTTTTCTCACAGCAGGGTGATCGCACTACAAGGCTGCAATTCTTTTTTGCCCATCAAGTGGGCTTTTGGTGGAAATGACACACCACCAGCAGCATGTTGTCCACGAGAGGGGGGTGGGACGGAGGGGCGAGCGTAAGAGGACAAGTTGTTCTTCTATTGGTATGTACTCAGGTTTTATAGTGTTTGAAAGAATGTTCTTTCAAGTTCATATAAGAATGTAGCATTTTATTTTCAAAGTGTAGTAAATCTTTGTTTTCTCACAGCAGGGTGATCACACTACAAGGCTGCAATTTCTTTTTTGCCCATCAAGTGGGCTTTTGGTGGAAATGACACACCACCAGCAGCATGTTGTCCACGAGAGGGGGGTGGGATGGGGGGCGAGCAGGAGAGGACAAGTTGTTCTTCTATTGGTATGCACTCAGGCTTTATAGTGTTTGAAAGAATGTTCTTTCAAATTCATATAAGAATGTAGCATTTTATTTCCAAAGTGTAGTACATCTTTGTTTTCTCACAGCAGGGTGATCGCACTAGAAGGCCGCAATTTTTATTTCCCCATCAAGTGGGCTTTTGGTGGAAATGACACACCACCACCAGCATGTTGCCCACCAGAGGAAGGTGGGATGGGGGGGGCCAGCAGGAGAGGACAAGTTGTTCTTCTATTGGTATTAACTCAGTCTTTATAGTGTTTGAAAGAATGTTCTTTCAAGTTCATATAAGTATGTAGCATTTTATTTCCAAAGTGTAGCAAAACTTTGTTTTCTCACAGCAGGGTGATCGCACTAAAAGGCTGCAATTTTCATTTGCCCATCAAGTGGGCTTTTGGTGGAAATGACACACCACCACCAACATGTTGTCCACGAGAGGGGGGTGGGATGGGGGGGGTGAGCAGGAGAGGACAAGTTGTTCTTTTATTGGTATGTACTCAAGTTTTATAGTGTTTGAAAGAATGTTCTTTCGAATTCATGTAAGTATGTAGCATTTTATTTCCAAAGTGTAGTAAATCTTTGTTTTCTGACAGCAGGGTGATCGCACTACAAGGCTGCAATTTTTTTTGCCCATCAAGTGGGCTTTTGGTGGAAATGACACACCACCAGCAGCATATTGCGCACGAGAGGGGGGTGGGATGGGGGGGCGAGCAGGAGAGGACAAGTTGTTCTTCTATTGGTATGTACTCAGGCTTTATAGTGCTTGAAAGGATGTTCTTTCAAGTTCATATAAGAATGTAGCATTTTAATTACAAAGTGTAGTAAATCTTTGTTTTCTCACAGCAGGGTGATCGCACTACAAGGCTGCAATTTTTTTTTTTGCCCATCAAGTGGGCTTTTGGTGGAAATGACACACCACCAGCAGCATGTTGTCCACGAGAGGGGGGTGGGACGGTGGGGGTGGGCGAGCGTAAGAGGACAAGTTGTTCTTCTATTGGTATGTACTCAGGCTTTATAGTGTTTGAAAGAATGTACTTTCAAGTTCATATAAGAATGTAGAATTTTGTTTCCAAAGTGTAGTAAATCTTTGTTTTCTCACAGCAGGGTGATCACACTACAAGGCTGCAATATTTATTTGCCCATCAAGTGGGCTTTTGGTGGAAATGACACACCACCAGCAGCATGTTGTCCTCGAGAGAGGGTGGGATGGGGGGCGAGCAGGAGAGGACAAGTTGTTCTTCTATTGGTATGCACCCAGGCTCTATAATGTTTGAAAGAATGTTCTTTCAAGTTCATATAAGAATGTAGCATTTTAATTACAAAGTGTAGTAAATCTTTGTTTTCTCATAGCAGGGTGATCACACTACACGGCTGCAATTTTTATTTGCCCATCAAGTGGGCTTTTTGTGGAAATGACACACCACCAGCAGCATGTTGTCCACGAGAGGGGGGTGGGATGGTGGGGGCGAGCGTAAGGGAACAAGTTGTTCTTCTATTGGTATGTACTGAGGCTCTATAGTGTTTGAAAGAATGTTCTTTCAAGTTCATATAAGAATGTAGCATTTTATTTCCAAAGTGTAGTAAATCTTTGTTTTCTCACAGCAGGGTGATCGCACTACACGGCTGCAATTTTTATTTTGCCCATCAAGTGGGCTTTTGGTGGAAATGACACACCAGCAGCAGCAAGTTGTCCACGAGAGGGGGGCGGGATGGTGGGCGAGCAGGAGAGGACAAGTTGTTCTTCTATTGGTATGCACTCAGGCTTTATAGTGTTTGAAAGAATGTTCTTTCAAGTTCATATAAGAATGTAGCATTTTATTTCCAAAGTGTAGTACATCTTTGTTTTCTCACAGCAGGGTGATCGCACTACAAGGCCGCAATTTTTATTTGCCCATCAAGTGGGCTTTTGGTGGAAATGACACACCACAAGCAGCATGTTGCCGACCAGAGGGGGGTGGGATGGGGGGGCGAGCAGGAGAGGACAAGTTGTTCTTCTATTGGTATTAACTTAGTCTTTATAGTGTTTGAAAGAATGTTCTTTCAAGTTCATATAAGAATGTAGCATTTTATTTCCAAAGTGTAGCAAAACTTTGTTTTCTCACAGCAGGGTGATCGCACTACAAGGCTTCAATTTTTATTTGCCCATCAAGTGGGATTTTGGTGGAAATAACACACCACCAGCAGCATGTTGTCCACGAGAGGGGGGTGGGATAGGGGGGCGAGCAGGAGAGGACAAGTTGTTCTTCTATTGGTATGTACTCAGGCTTTATAGTGTTAGAAAGAATGTTCTTTCGAGTTCATATAAGTATGTAGCATTTTATTTCCAAAGTGTAGTAAATCTTTGTTTTCTCACAGCAGGGTGATCGCACTACAAGGCTGCAACTTTTTTTGCCCATCAAGGGGGCTTTTGGTGGAAATGACACACCACCACCAGCATGTTGCCCATGAGAGGGTGGTGGGATGGGGAGCGAGCAGGAGACGACAAGTTGTTCTTCTATTGGTATGTACTCAGGCTTTATAGTGTAAAGGATGTTCTTTCAAGTTCATGTAAGAATGTAGCATTTTAATTACAAAGTGTAGTAAATCTTTGTTTTCTCACAGCAGGGTGATCGCACTACAAGGCTGCAATTTTTATTTGCCCATCAAGTGGGCTTTTGGTGGAAATGACACACCACAAGCAGCATGTTGCCCACCAGAGGGGGGTGGGGTGGGGGGGCGAGCAGGAAAGGACAAGTTGTTCTTCTATTGGTATTAACTCAGTCTATATAGTGTTTGAAAGAATGTTCTTTCAACTTCATATAAGTAAGTAGCATTTTATTTCCAAAGTGTAGTAAATCTTTGCTTTCTCACAGCAGGGTGATGGCACTACAAGGCTGCACTTTTTATTTGCCCATCAAGTGGGCTTTTGGTGGAAATGACACACCACCAGCAGCATGTTGTCCACGAGAGGGGGGTGGGATGGGGGAGCGAGCAGGAGAGGACAAGTTGTTGTTCTATTGGTATGTACTCAGGCTTCATAGTGTTTGAAAGATTGTTCTTTCAAATTCATATAAGAATGTAGCATTTTATTTCCAAGGTGTAGTAAATCTTTGTTTTCTCACAGCAGGTGATCGCACTACAAGCCTGCAATTTTTATTTGCACATCAAGTGGGCTTTTGGTGGAAACGACACACCACCAGCAGCATGTTGTCCACGAGAGGGGGGTGGGATTGGGGGGCGAGCAGGAGAGGACAAGTTGTTCTTCTATTGGTATGTACTCAGGCTATATAGTGTTTGAAAGAATGTTCTTTCTAGTTCATATAAGAATGTAGCATTTTATTTCCAAAGTGTAGTAAATCTTTGTTCTCCCACAGCAGGGTGATCGCACTACAAGGCCACAATTTTTATTTGCCCATCAAGTGGGCTTTTGGTGGAAATGACACACCACCAGCAGCATGTTGCCCACGAGAGGGGGGTGGGATGGGGGGGCGAGCAGGAGAGGTCAAGTTGTTCTTCTATTTGTATGTACTCAGGCTTTATAGTGTTTGAAAGAATGTTCTTTCAAGTTCATATAAGAATGTAGCATTTTATTTCCAAAGTGTAGTAAATCTTTGTTTTCTCACAGCAGGGTGATCACACTACAAGGCTGCAATTTTTATTTGCCCATCAAGTGGGCTTTTGGTGGAAATGACACTCCACCAGCAGCATGTTGTCCACGAGAGGGGGGTGGGATGGGGGGGCGAGCAGCAGAGGACTAGTTGTTCTTCTATTGGTATGTACTCAGGATTTATAGTGTTTGAAAGAATGTTCTTTCAAGTTCATATAAGAATGTAGCATTTTATTTCCAAAGTGTAGTAAATCATTGTTTTCTCACAGCAGTGTGATCGCACTACAAGGCTGCAATTTTTATTTGCCCATCAAGTGGGCTTTTGATGGAAATGACACACCACCAGCAGCATGTAGTCCACGAGAGGGGGGTGTAATGGGGGGGCGAGCAGGAGAGGACAAGTTGTTCTTCCATTGGTATGTACTCAGGATTTATAGTGTTTGAAAGAATATTCTTTCAAGTTCATATAAGAATGTAGCATTTTATTTCCAAAGTGTAGTAAATCTTTGTTTTCTCACAGCAGGGTGGTCGCACTACAAGGCTGCAATTTTTTTTTGCCCATCAGGTGGGCTTTTGGTGGAAATGACACACCACCAGCAGCAAGTTGTCCACGAGAGTGGGGTGGGATTGCGGGGCGAGCAGGAGAGGACAAGTTGTTCTTCTATTGGTATGTACTCAGGCTTTATAGTGTTTGAAAGAATGTTCTTTCAAGTTCATATAAGAATGTAGCATTTTATTTCCAAAGTGTAGTAAATCTTTGTTTTCTCACAGCAGGGTGATCACACTACAAGGCTGCAATTTTTATTTGCCCATCAAGTGGGCTTTTGGTGGAAATGACACACCACCAGCAGCATGTTGTCCACGAGAGGGGGGTGGGAAGGGGGGGCGAGCAGGAGAGGACAAGTTGTTCTTCTATTGGTATGTACTCAGGATTTATAGTGTTTGAAAGAATGTTCTTTCAAGTTCATATAAGAATGTAGCATTTTATTTCCAAAGTGTAGTAAATCATTGTTTTCTCACAGCAGTGTGATCGCACTACAAGGCTGCAATTTTTATTTGCCCATCAAGTGGGCTTTTGATGGAAATGACACACCACCAGCAGCATGTAGTCCACGAGAGGGGGGTGTAATGGGGGGGCGAGCAGGAGAGGACATGTTGTTCTTCTATTGGTATGTACTCAGGATTTATAGTGTTTGAAAGAATGTTCTTTCAAGTTCATATAAGAATGTAGCATTTTATTTCCAAAGTGTAGTAAATCTTTGTTTTCTCACAGCAGGGTGAACGCACTACAAGGCTGCAATTTTTATTTGCCCATCAAGTGGGCTTTTGGTGGAAATGACTACACCACCAGCAGCATGTTGTCCACGAGAGGGGGATGGGATGGGTGGGCGAGCAGGAGAGACAAGTTGTTCTTCTATTGGTATGTACTCAGACGTTATAGTGTTTGAAATAATGTTCTTTCAAGTTCATATAAGAATGTAGCATTTTATTTCCAAAGTGTAGTAAATCTTTGTTTTCTCACAACAGGGTGATCTCACTAGAAGGCTGGTATTTTTATCTGCCCATCAAGTGGACTTTTGGTGGAAATGACACACCACCAGCAGCATGTTGTCCACGAGAGGGGGGTGGGATGGGGGGGAGAGCAGGAGAGGACAAGTTGTTCTTCTATTGGTATGTACTCAGGATTTATAGTGTTTGAAAGAATATTCTTTCAAGTTCATATAAGAATGTAGCATTTTATTTCCAAAGTGTAATAAATCTTTGTTTTCTCACAGCAGGGTGATCACACTTCAAGGCTGCAATTTTTATTTGCCCATCAAGTGGGCTTTTGGTGAAAATGACACACCACCACCAGCATGTTGTCCACGAGAGGGGGGTGGGATGGGGGGGGCTAGCAGGAGAGGACAAGTTGTTCTTCTATAGGTATGTACTCAGGATTTATACTGTTTGAAAAATGTTCTTTGAAGTTCATATAAGAATGTAGCATTTTATGTCCAAAGTGTAGTAAATCTTTGTTTTCTCACAGCAGGGTGATCGCACTACAAGGCTGCAATTTTTATTTGCCCGTCAAGTGGGCTTTTGGTGGAAATGACACACCACCAGCAGCATGTTGTCCACGAGAGGGGGGTGGGATGGGGGTGCGAGCAGGAGAGGACAAGTTGTTCATCTATTGGTATGTACCCAAGCTTTATAGTGTTTGAAAGAATGTTCTTTCAAGTTCATATAAGAATGTAGCATTTTATTTCCAAAGTGTAGTAAATCTTTGTTGTCTCACAGCAGGCTGATCACACTACAAGCCTGCAATTTTTATTTGCCCATCAAGTGGGCTTTTGGTGGAAATTACAAACCACCAGCAGCATGTTGTCCACGAGAGGGGGGTGGGATGGGGGGGCGAGCGTAAGAGGACAAGTTGTTTTTCTATTGGTATGTACTCAGGCTTTATAGTGTGTGAAAGAATGTTCGTACAAGCTCATATAAGAATGTAGCATTTTATTTCCAAAGTGTAGTAAATCTTTGTATTCTCACAGAAGGGTGATTGCACTACAAGGCTGCAATTTTTATTTGCCCATCAACTGGGCTTTTGGCGGAAATGACACACCACCAGCAGCATGTTGTCCACGAGAGGGGGACGGGATGGGGGGGCGAGCGTAAGAGGACAAGTTGTTTTTCTATTGGTATGTACTCAGGCTTTATAGTGTGTGAAAGAATGTTCGTACAAGTTCATATAAGAAAGTAGCATTTTATTTCCAAAGTGTAGTAAATCTTTGTATTCTCACAGAAGGGTGATCGCACTACAAGGCTGCAATTTTTATTTGCCCATCAACTGGGCTTTTGGTGGAAATGACACACCACCAGCAGCAATGTTAACCACGAGGGGGGTATGGGATGGGGGGGGGGGGTGGGCAGGAGAGGACAAGTTGTTCTTCTATTGGTATGTACTCAGGCTTTATAGTGTTTGAAGGAATGTTCTTTCAAGTTCATATAAGAATGTAGCATTTTATTTCCAAAGTGTTGTAAACCTTTGTTTTCTCACAGCAGGGTGATCGCACTACAAGGCTGCAATTTTTATTTGCCCATCAAGTGGGCTTTTGGTGGAAATGACACACCACCAGCAGCATGTTGTCCACGAGAGGGGGATGGGATGGGGGGGCGGGCAGGAGAGGACAGGTTGTTCTTCTATTGATATGTACTCAGGTTGCTAGTGTTTGAAAGAATGTTCTTTCAAGTTCATATAAGAATGTAGCATTTTATTTCCAAAGTGTAGTAAATCTTTGTTTTTTCACAGCAGTGTGATCACACTACAAGGCTGCAATTTTTATTTGCCCATCAAGTGGGCTTTTGGTGGAAATGACACACCACCAGCAGCATGCTGTCCACGAGAGGGGGGTGGGATGGGGGGGCGGGCAGGAGAGAACAAGTTGTTCTTCTATTGGTATGCACTCAGGCTTTATAGTGTTTGAAAGAATGTTCGTTCAAGTTCATATAAGAATGAAGCATTTTATTTCCAAAGTGTAGTAAATCTTTGTTTTCTCACAGCAGGCTGATCACACTAAAAGGCTGCAATTTTTATTTGCCCATCAAGTGGGCTTTGGTGGAAATGACACACCACCAGCAGCATGTTGTTCACGAGAGGGGGGTGGGATGAGGGGCGAGCAGGAGAGGACAAGTTGTTCTTCTATTGTTATGTACTCAGGATTTATAGTGTTTGAAAGAATGTTCTTTCAAGTTCATATAAAAATGTAGCATTTTATTTCCAAAGTGTAGTAAATCTTTGTTTTCTCACAGCAGGGTGGTCACACTACAAGGCTGCAATTTTTATTTGCCCATCAAGTGGGCTTTTGGTGGAAATGACACACCACGAGCAGCATGTTGTCCACGAGAGTGGGGTGGGATGGGGGAGCGAGCAGGAGAGGACAAGTTGTTCTTCTATTGGTATGTACTCGGGTTTATAGTGTTTGAAAGAATGTTCTTTCAAGTTCATATAAGTATGTAGCATTTTACTTCCAAAGTGTAGTAAATCTTTGTTTTCTCACAGCAGGGTGGTCACACTACAAGGCTGCAATTTTTATTTGCCCATCAAGTGGGCTTTTGGAGGAAATGACACACCACCAGCAGCATGTTGTCCACGAGAGGGGGGTGGGATGGGGGGGGCGAGCAGGAGAGGACAAGTTGTTCTTCTATTTCTATGTACTCAGGATTTATAGTGTTTGAAAGAATGTTCTTTCAACTTCATATAAGAATGTAGCATTTTATTTCCAAAGTGTAGTAAATCTCTGTTTTCTCACAGCAGGGTGATCACACTACATGGCTGCAATTTTTATTTGCCCATCAAGTGGGCTTTTGGTGGAAATGACACACCACCAGCAGCATGTTGTCCACGAGAGGGGGGTGGGATGAGGGGGCGACCGTAAGAGGACAAGTTGTTCTTCTATTGGTATGTACTCAGGCATTATACTGTTTGAAAGAATGTTCCTTCAAGTTCATATAAGAATGTAGCATTTTATTTCCAAAGTGTAGTAAATCTTTGTTTTCTCACAGCAGGGTGATCGCACTACAAGGCTGCAATTTTTATTTGCCAATCAAGTGGGCTTTTGGTGGAAATGACACACCACCAGCACCATGTAGTCTACGAGAGGGGAGTGTAATGGGGGGGAGAGCAGGGGGGACAAGTTGTTCTTCTATTGGTATGTACTCAGGATTTATAGTGTTTGAAAGAATGTTCTTTCAAGTTCATATAAGAATGTAGCATTTTATTTCCAAAGTGTAGTAAATCTTTGTTTTCTCACAGCAGGGTGATCGCACTACAAGGCTGCAATTTTTATTTGCCCATAAAGTGGGCTTTTGGTGGAAATGACACACCACCAGCAGCATGTAGTCCACGGGAGGGGGATGGGATGGGGGGGCGGGCAGGAGAGGACAGGTTGTTCTTCTATTGATATGTACTCAGGTTGATAGTGTTTGAAAGAATGTTCTTTCAAGTTCATATAAGAATGTAGCATTTTATTTCCAAAGTGTAGTAAATCTTTGTTTTCTCACAGCAGGGTGATTGCGTTACAAGGCTGCAATTTTTATTTGCCCATCAAGTGGGCTTTTGGTGGAAATGACACACCACCAGCAGCATGTTGTCCACGAGAGGGGGGGGTGGGATTGGGGGGCGAGCAGGAGAGGACAAGTTGTTCTTCTATTGGTATGTACTCAGGATTTATAGTGTTTGAAAGAATGTTCTTTCAAGTTCATATAAGAATGTAGCATTTTATTTCCAAAGTGTAGTAAATCTTTGTTGTCTCACAGCAGGCTGATCACACTACAAGCCTGCAATTTTTATTTGCCCATCAAGTGGGCTTTTGGTGGAAATGACAAACCACCAGCAGCATGTTGTCCACGAGAGGGGGGTGGGATGGGGGGGCGAGCGTAAGAGGACAAGTTGTTTTTCTATTGGTATGTACTCAGGCTTTATAGTGTGTGAAAGAATGTTCGTACAAGTTCATATAAGAATGTAGCATTTTATTTCAAGAGTGTAGTAAATCTTTGTTCTCTCACAGCAGGGTGATCACACTACAAGGCTGCAATTTTCATTTGCCCATCAAGTGGGCTTTTGGAGGAAATGACACACCACCAGCAGCATGTTGTCCACGACAGGGGGGTGGGATGGGGGGGCGAGCAGGAGAGGACAAGTTGTTCTTCTATTTGTATGTACTCAGGATTTATAGTGTTTGAAAGAATGTTCTTTCAAGTTCATATGAGAATGTAGCATTTTATTTCCAAAGTGTAGTAAATCTTTGTTTTCTCACAGCAGGGTGATCACACTACAAGGCTGCAATTTTTATTTGCCCATCAAGTGGGCTTTTGGTGGAAATGACACACCACCAGCAGCATGTTGTCCACGAGAGGGGGGTGGGATGGGGGGGCGACCGTAAGAGGACAAGTTGTTCTTCTATTGGTATGTACTCAGGCATTATACTGTTTGAAAGAATGTTCTTTCAAGTTCATATAAGAATGTAGCATTTTATTTCCAATGTGTAGTAAATCTTTGTTTTCTCACAGCAGGGTGAACGCACTACAAGGCTGCAATTTTTATTTGCCCATCAAGTGGGCTTTTGGTGGAAATGACACACCACCAGCAGCATGTAGTCCACGAGAGGGGGGTGTAATGGGGGGGCGAGCAGGGGGGACAAGTTGTTCTTCTATTGGTATGTACTCAGGATTTATAGTGTTTGAAAGAATGTTCTTTCAAGTTCATATAAGAATGTAGCATTTTATTTCCAAAGTGTAGTAAATCTTTGTTTTCTTACAGCAGGGTGATTGCACTACAAGGCTGCAATTTTTATTTGCCCATCAAGTGGGCTTTTGGTGGAAATGACACACCACCAGCAGCATGTTGTCCACGAGAGGGGGGTGGGATGGGGAGGCGAGCAGGAGAGGACAAGTTGTTTATCTATTGGTATGTACTCAGGATTTATAGTGTTTGAAAGAATGTTCTTTCAAGTTCATATAAGAATGTAGCATTTTATTTCCAAAGTGTAGTAAATCTTTGTTTTCTCACAGCAGGCAAATCACACTACAAGGCTGAAATTTTTATTTGCCCATCAAGTGGGCTTTTGGTGGAAATGACACACCACCAGCAGCATGTTGTCCACGAGAGGGGGGTGGGATGGGGGGGCTAGCAGGAGAGGACTAGTTGTCCTTCTATTGGTATGTACTCAGGATTTATAGTGTTTGAAAGAATGTTCTTTCAAGTTCATATAAGAATGTAGCATTTTATTTCCAAAGTGTAGTAAATCTTTGTTTTCTCACAGCAGGGTGATCACACTACAAGGCTGCAATTTTTATTTGCCCATCAAGTGGGCTTTTGGTGGAAATGACACTCCACCAGCAGCATGTTGTCCACGAGAGTGGGGTGGGATGGGGGGGCGAGCAGCAGAGGACTAGTTGTTCTTCTATTGGTATGTACTCAGGATTTATAGTGTTTGAAAGAATGTTCTTTCAAGTTCATATAAGAATGTAGCATTTTATTTCCAAAGTGTAGTAAATCATTGTTTTCTCACAGCAGTGTGATCGCACTACAAGGCTGCAATTTTTATTTGCCCATCAAGTGGGCTTTTGATGGAAATGACACACCACCAGCAGCATGTAGTCCACGAGAGGGGGGTGTAATGGGGGGGCGAGCAGGAGAGGACAAGTTGTTCTTCCATTGGTATGTACTCAGGATTTATAGTGTTTGAAAGAATATTCTTTCAAGTTCATGTAAGAATGTAGCATTTTATTTCCAAAGTGTAGTAAATCTTTGTTTTCTCACAGCAGGGTGATCACACTACAAGGCTGCAATTTTTATTTGCCCATCAAGTGGGTTTTTGGTGGAAATGACACACCACCAGCAGCATGTTGTCCACGAGAGGGGGGTGGGACGGGGGGGCGGGCAGGAGAGGTCAAGTTGTTCTTCTATTGCTATGTACTCAGGCTTTGTAGTGTTTGAAAGGATGTTCTTTCAAGTTCATATAAGAATGTAGCATATTAATTACAAAGTAAAGTAAATCTTTGTTTTCTCACAGCAGGGTGATCACACTAGAAGGCTGCAATTTTTATTTGCCCATCAAGTGGGCTTTTGGTGGAAATGACACACCACCAGCAGCATGTTGTCCACGAGAGGGGGGTGGGATGGGAGGGGCGAGCAGGAGAGGAGAAGTTGTTCTTCTATAGGTATGTACTCAGGATTTATACTTTTTGAAAGAATGTTCTTTGAAGTTCATATAAGAATGTAGCATTTTATATCCAAAGTGTAATAAATCTTTGTTTTCTCACAGCAGGGTGATCGCACTACAAGGCTTCAATTTTTATTTGCCCATCAAGTGGGCTTTTGGTGGAAATGACACACCACCCGCAGCATGTTGTCCACGAGAGGGGGGTGGGATGGGGGTGCGAGCAGGAGAGGACAAGTTGTTCTTCTATTGGTATGTACTCAAGCTTTATTGTGTTTGAAAGAATGTTCTTTCAAGTTCATATAAGAATGTAGCATTTTATTTCCAAAATGTAGTAAATCTTTGTTTTCTCACAGCAGGGTGATTGCGTTACAAGGCTGCAATTTTTATTTGCCCATCAAGTGGGCTTTTGGTGGAAATGACACACCACCAGCAGCATGTTGTCCACGAGAGGGGGGTGGGATGGGGGGGCGAGCAGGAGAGGAGAAGTTGTTCTTCTATTGGTATGTACTCAGGATTTATAGTGCTTGAAAGAATGTTCTTTCAAATTCATATAAAAATGTAGCATTTTATTTCCAAAGTGTAGTAAATCTTTGTTTCTCACAGCAGGGTGATCGCACTACAAGGCTGCAATTTTTATTTGCCGATCAAGTGGGCTTTTGGTGGAAATGACACACCACCAGCAGCATGTTGTCCACGAGAGGGGGGTGGGATGGGGGGGCGGGCAGGAGAGGACAAGTTGTTCTTCAATTGGAATGTCCTCAGGCTTTATAGTGTTTGAGAGAATGTTGTTTCAAGTTCATATAAGAATGTAGCATTTTATTTCCAAAGTGTAGTAAATCTTTGTTTTCTCACAGCAGGGTGATCGCACAACAAGGCTGCAATTTTTATTTGCCCATCAAGTGGGCTTTTGGTGGAAATGACACACCACCAGCAGCAAGTTGTCCACGAGAGTGGGGTGGGATTGGGGGGCGAGCAGGAGAGGACAAGTTGTTCTTCTATTGGTATGTACTCAGGCTTTATAGTGTTTGAAAGAATGTTCTTTCAAGGTCATATAAGAATGTAGCATTTTATTTCCAAAGTGTAGTAAATCTTTGTTTTCTCACAGTAGGGTGATCACACTACAAGGCTGCAATTTTTATTTGCCCATCAAGTGGGCTTTTGGTGGAAATGACACACCACCAGCAGCATGTTGTCCACGAGAGGGGGGTGGGAAGGGGGGGCGAGCAGGAGAGGACAAGTTGTTCTTCTATTGGTATGTACTCAGGATTTATAGTGTTTGAAAGAATGTTCTTTCAAGTTCATATAAGAATGTAGCATTTTATTTCCAAAGTGTAGTAAATCATTGTTTTCTCACAGCAGTGTGATCGCACTACAAGGCTGCAATTTTTATTTGCCATTCAAGTGGGCTTTTGATGGAAATGACACACCACCAGCAGCATGTAGTCCACGAGAGGGGGGTGTAATGGGGGGGCGAGCAGGAGAGGACATGTTGTTCTTCTATTGGTATGTACTCAGGATTTATAGTGTTTGAAACAATGTTCTTTCATGTTCATATATGAATGTAGCATTTTATTTCCAAAGTGTAGTAAATCTTTGTTTTCTCACAGCAGGGTGAACGCACTACAAGGCTGCAATTTTTATTTGCCCATCAAGTGGGCTTTTGGTGGAAGTGACTACACCACCAGCAGCATGTTGTCCACGAGAGGGGGATGGGATGGGGGGGGCGAGCAGGAGAGACAAGTTGTTCTTCTATTGGTATGTACTCAGGCTTTATAGTGTTTGAAATAATGTTCTTTCAAGTTCATATAAGAATGTAGCATTTTATTTCCAAAGTGTAGTAAATCTTTGTTTTCTCACAACAGGGTGATCACACTACAAGGCTGGTATTTTTATTTGCCCATCAAGTGGGCTTTTGGTGGAAATGACACACCACCAGCAGCATGTTGTCCACGAGAGGGGGGTGGGATGGGGGGGAGAGCAGGAGAGGACAAGTTGTTCTTCTATTGGTATGTACTCAGGATTTATAGTGTTTGAAAGAATATTCTTTCAAGTTCATATAAGAATGTAGCATTTTATTTCCAAAGTGTAATAAATCTTTGTTTTCTCACAGCAGGGTGATCACACTACAAGGCTGCAATTTTTATTTGCCCATCAAGTGGGCTTTTGGTGAAAATGGCACACCACCACCAGCATGTTGTCCACGAGAGGGGGGTGGGATGGGGGGGGGCTAGCAGGAGAGGACAAGTTGTTCTTCTATAGGTATGTACTCAGGATTTATACTGTTTGAAAAATGTTCTTTGAAGTTCATATAAGAATGTAGCATTTTATGTCCAAAGTGTAGTAAATCTTTGTTTTCTCACAGCAGGGTGATCGCACTACAAGGCTGCAATTTTTATTTGCCCATCAAGTGGGCTTTTGGTGGAAATGACACACCACCAGCAGCATGTAGTCCACGGGAGGGGGATGGGATGGGGGGGCGGGCAGGAGAGGACAGGTTGTTCTTCTATTGATATGTACTCAGGTTGATAGTGTTTGAAAGAATGTTCTTTCAAGTTCATATAAGAATGTAGCATTTTATTTCCAAAGTGTAGTAAATCTTTGTTTTCTCACAGCAGGGTGATTGCGTTACAAGGCTGCAATTTTTATTTGCCCATCAAGTGGGCTTTTGGTGGAAATGACACACCACCAGCAGCATGTTGTCGACGAGAGGGGGGGGTGGGATTGGGGGGCGAGCAGGAGAGGACAAGTTGTTCTTCTATTGGTATGTACTCAGGATTTATAGTGTTTGAAAGAATGTTTTTTCAAGTTCATATAAGAATGTAGCATTTTATTTCCAAAGTGTAGTAAATCTTTGTTGTCTCACAGCAGGCTGATCACACTACAAGCCTGCAATTTTTATTTGCCCATCAAGTGGGCTTTTGGTGGAAATGACAAACCACCAGCAGCATGTTGTCCACGAGAGGGGGGTGGGATGGGGGGGCGAGCGTAAGAGGACAAGTTGTTTTTCTATTGGTATGTACTCAGGCTTTATAGTGTTTGAAGGAATGTTCTTTCAAGTTCATATAAGAATGTAGCATTTTATTTCCAAAGTGTAGTAAATCTTTGTTTTCTCACAGCAGGGTGATCGCACTACAAGGCTGCAATTTTTATTTGCCCATCAAGTGGGCTTTTGGTGGAAATGACACACCACCAGCAGCATGTAGTCCACGGGAGGGGGATGGGATGGGGGGGCGGGCAGGAGAGGACAGGTTGTTCTTCTATTGATATGTACTCAGGTTGATAGTGTTTGAAAGAATGTTCTTTCAAGTTCGTATAAGAATGTAGCATTTTATTTCCAAAGTGTAGTAAATCTTTGTTTTTTCACAGCAGTGTGCTCACACTACAAGGCTGCAATTTTTATTTGCCCATCAAGTGCGCTTTTGGTGGAAATGACACACCACCAGCAGCATGCTGTCCACGAGAGGGGGGTGGGATGGGGGGGCGGGCAGGAGAGGACAAGTTGTTGTTCTATTGGTATGCACTCAGGCTTTATAGTGTTTGAAAGAATGTTCGTTCAAGTTCATATAAGAATGTAGCATTTTATTTCCAAAGTGTAGTAAATCTTTGTTTTCTCACAGCAGGGTGATCACACTAAAAGGCTGCAATTTTTATTTGCCCATCAAGTGGGCTTTTGGTGGAAATGACACACCACCAGCAGCATGTTGTTCACGAGAGGGGGGTGGGATGAGGGGCGAGCAGGAGAGGACAAGTTGTTCTTCTATTGGTATGTACTGAGGATTTATAGTGTTTGAAAGAATGTTCTTTCAAGTTCATATAAGGAAGTATCATTTTATTTCCAAAGTGTAGTAAATCTTTGTTTTCTCACAGCAGGGTGATCGCACTACAAGGCTGCAATTTTTATTTGCCCGTCAAATCTGCTTTTGGTGGAAATGACACACCACCAGCAGCATGTTGTCCACGAGGGGGGGGTGGGATGGGGGTGCGAGCAGGAGAGGACAAGTTGTTCATCTATTGGTATGTACTCAAGCTTTATAGTGTTTGAAAGAATGTTCTTTCAAGTTCATATAAGAATGTAGCATTTTATTTCCAAAGTGTAGTAAATCTTTGTTTTCTCACAGCAGGGTGATTGCGTTACAAGGCTGCAATTTTTATTTGCCCATCAAGTGAGCTTTTGGTGGAAATGACACACCACCAGCAGCAGGTTGTCCACGAGAGGGGGGGTGGGATTGGGGGGCGAGCAGGAGGGGACAAGTTTTTCTTCTATTGGTATGTACTCAGGATTTATAGTGTTTGAAAGAATGTTCTTTCAAGTTCATATAAGAATGTAGCATTTTATTTCCAAAGTGTAGTAAATCTTTGTTGTCTCATGGCAGGCTGATCACACTACAAGCCTGCAATTTTTATTTGCCCATCAAGTGGGCTTTTGGTGGATATGACAAACCACCAGCAGCATGTTGTCCACGAGAGAGGGGTGGGATGGGGGGGCGAGCGTAAGAGGACAAGTTGTTCTTCTATTGGTATGTACTCATGCTTTATAGTGTTTGAAACAAAGTTCCTTCAAGTTCATATAAGAATGTAGCATTTTATTTCCAAAGTGTAGTAAATCTTTGTCTCCTCACAGCAGGCTGATCACACTACAAGGCTGCAATTTTTATTTGCCCATCAAGTGGGTTTTTGGTGGAAATGACACGCCACCAGCAGCATGTTGTCCACGAGAGGGGGGTGGGATGGGGGGGCGGGCAGGAGAGGACAAGTTGTTCTTCTATTGGAATGTACTCAGGCTTTATAGTGTTTGAAAGAATGTTCTTTCAAGTTCATATAAGAATGTAGCATTTTATTTCCAAAGTGTAGTAAATCTTTGTTTTCTCACGGCAGGGTGATCGCACTACAAGGCTGCAATTTTTTTTTGCCCATCAGGTGGGCTTTTGGTGGAAATGACACACCACCAGCAGCATGTTGTCCACGAGAGGGGGTTGGGATTGGGGGGCGAGCAGGAGAGGACAAATTGTTCTTCTATTGGTATGTACTCAGGCTTTATAGTGTTTGAAAGAATGTTCTTTTAAGTTCATATAAGAATGTAGCATTTTATTTCCAAAGTGTAGTAAATCTTTGTTTTCTCACAGCAGGGTGATCGCACTACAAGGCTGCAATTTTTATTTGCCCATCAAGTGGGCTTTTGGTGGAAATGACACACCACCAGCAGCGTGTTGTCCACGAGAGGTGGGTGGGATGGGGGGGCGAGCAGGAGAGGACAAGTTGTTCTTCTATTGGTATGTACTCAGGATTTATAGTTTTTTAAAGAATGTTCTTTCAAGTTCATATAAGAATGTAGCATTTTATTTCCAAAGTGTAGTAAATCTTTGTTTTCTCACAGCAGGGTGATCACACTACAAGGCTACAATTTTTATTTGCCCATCAAGTGGGCTTTTGGTGGAAATGACACACCACCAGCAGCATGTTGTCCACGAGAGGGGGGTGGGATGGGGGGGCGAGCAGGAGAGGACAAGTTGTTGTTCTATTGGTATGTACTCAGGCTTTATAGTGTTTGAAACAATGTTTGTTCAAGTTCAAATAAGAATGTAGCATTTTATTTCCAAAGTCTAGTAAATCTTTGTTTTCTCACAGCAGGGTGATCGCACCACAAGGCTGCAATATTTATTTGCCCTTCAAGTGGGGATTTGGTGGAAATGACACACCACCAGCAGCATGTTGTCCATGAGAGGGGGATGGGATGGGGGGGCGAGCGTAAGAGGACAAGTTGTTTTTCTATTGGTATGTACTCTGGCTTTATAGTGTTTGAAAGAATGTTCTTTCAAGTTCATATAAGAACGTAGCATTTTATTTCCAAAGTGTAGTAAATCTTTTTTTCTCACAGCAGGGTCATCACACTACAAGGCTGCAATTTTTATTTGCCCATCAAGTGGGCTTTTGGTGGAAATGACACACCACCAGCAGCATGTTGTCCACGAGAGGGGGGTGGGATGGGGGGGCGGGCAGGAGAGGACAAGTTGTTCTTCTATTGGTATGTACTCAGGCTTTATAGTGTTTGAAAGAATGTTCTTTCAAGTTCATATAAGAATGTAGCATTTTATTTCCAAAGTGTAGTAAATCTTTGTATTCTCACAGAAGGGTGATCGCACTACAAGGCTGCAATTTTTATTTGCCCATCAACTGGGCTTTTGGTGGAAATGACACACCACCAGCAGCATGTTGTCCACGAGAGGGGGGTGGGATAGGGGGGCGGGCAGGAGAGGACAGGTTGTTCTTCTATTGGTATGTACTCAGGTTGATAGTGTTTGAAAGAATCTTCTTTCAAGTTCATATAAGAATGTAGCATTTTATTTCCAAAGTGTAGTAAATCTTTGTTTTTTCACAGCAGGGTGATCACACTACAAGGCTGCAATTTTTATTTGCCCATCAAATGGGCTTTTGGTGGAAATGACACACCACCAGCAGCATGCTGTCCACGAGAGGGGGGTGGGATGGGGGGGCGGGCAGGAGAGGACAAGTTGTTCTTCTATTGGTATGCACTCAGGATTTATAGTGTTTGAAAGAATGTCCTTTCTAGTTCATGTAAGAATGTAGCATTTTATTTCCAAAGTGTAGTAAATCTTTGTTATCTCACAGCAGGGTGATCGCACTACAAGGCTGCAATTTTTATTTGCCCATCAAGTGGGCTTTTGGTGGAAATGACACACCACCAGCAGCATGCTGTCCACGAGAGGAGGGAGGGATGGGGGGGCGGGCAGGAGAGGACAAGTTGTTCTTCTATTGGTATGTACTCAGGCTTTATAGTGTTTGAAACAATGTTCTTTCAAGTTCATATAAGAATGTAGCATTTTATTTCCAAAGTGTAGTTAATCTTTGTATTCTCACAGAAGGGTGATCGCACTACAAGGCTGAAATTTTTATTTGCCCATCAAGTGGGCTTTTGGTGGAAATGACACACCACCAGCAGCATGTTGTCCGCGAGAGGGGGGTAGAATGGGGGGGCGAGCTTAAGAGGACAAGTTGTTCTTCCATTGGTATGTACTCAGGCTTTATAGTGTTTGAAAGAATGTTCTTTCGAGTTCATATAAGAATGTAGCATTTTTCTTCCAAAGTGTAGTAAATCTTTGCTATCCCACAGCAGGGTGATCGCACTACAAGGCTGCAATTTTTATTTGCCCATCAAGTGTGCTTTTGGTGGAAATGACACACCACCAGCAGCATGTTGTCCACGAGAGGGGGGTGGGATGGGGGGGGCAAGCAGGAGAGGACAAGTTGTTCTTCTATAGGTATGTACTCAAGAATTATACTGTTTGAAAGAATGTTCTTTGAAGTTCATATAAGAATGTAGCATTTTATTTCCAAAGTGTAGTAAATCTTTGTTTTCTCACAGCAGGGTGATCGCACTACAAGGCTCCAATTTTTATTTGCCCATCAAGTGGGCTTTTGGTGGAAATGACACACCACCACCAGCATGTTGTCCACGAGAGGGGGGTGGGATGGGGGCGCGAGCAGGAGAGGACAAGTTGTTCTTCTATTGGTATGTACTCATGCTTTATAGTGTTTGAAACAAAGTTCGTTCAAGTTCATATAAGAATGTAGCATTTTATTTCCAAAGAGTAGTAAATTTTTGTCTCCTCACAGCAGGCTGATCACACTACAAGGCTGCAATTTTTATTTGCCCATCAAGTGGGCTTTTGGTGGAAATGACACACCACCAGCAGCATGCTGTCCACGAGAGGGGGGTGGGATGGGGGGGCGGGCAGGAGAGGACAAGTTGTTCTTCTATTGGTATGCACTCAGGCTTTATAGTGTTTGAAAGAATATTCGTTCAAGTTCATATAAGAATGTAGCATTTTATTTCCAAAGTGTAGTAAATCTTTGTTTTCTCACAGCAGGCTGATCACACTAAAAGGCTGCAATTTTTATTTGCCCATCAAGTGGGCTTTGGTGGAAATGACACACCACCAGCAGCATGTTGTCCACGAGAGGTGGGTGGGATGGGGGGGCGAGCAGGAGAGGACAAGTTGTTCTTCTATTGGTATGTACTCAGGCTTTATAGTGTTTGAAAGAATGTTCTTTCAAGTTCATATAAGCATGTAGCATTTTATTTCCAAAGTGTAGTAAATCTTTGTATTCTCACTGAAGGGTGATCGCACTACAAGGCTTCCAATTTTTATTTGCCCATCAAGTGGGCTTTTGGTGGAAATGACACACCACCAGCAGCATGCTGTCCACGAGAGCGGGCGGGATTGGGGGGCGGGCAGGAGAGGACAAGTTGTTCATCTATTGTTATGTACTCAGGCTTTATAGTATTTTAAAGAATGTTCTTTCAAGTTCATATAAGAATGTAGCATTTTATTTCCAAAGTGTAGTAAATCTTTGTATTCTCACAGCATGGTGATCGCACTACAAGGCTACAATTTTTATTTGCCCATCAAGTGGGCTTTTGGTGGAAATGACACACCACCAGCAGCATGTTGTCCACAAGAGGGGGGTGGGATGGGGGGACGAGCAGGAGAGGACAAGTTGTTCTTCTATTGGTATGTACTCAGGCTTTATAGTGTTTGAAAGAATGTTCGTTCAAGTTCATATAAGAATGTAGCATTTTATTTCCAAAGTCTAGTAAATCTTTGTTTTCTCACAGCAAGGTGATCGCACTACAAGACTGCAATATTTATTTGCCCTTCAAGTGGGCTTTTGGTGGAAATGACACACCACCAGCAGCATGTTGTCCATGAGAGGGGGGTGGGATGGGGGGGCGGGCAGGAGAGGACAGGTTGTTCTTCTATTGGTATGTACTCAGGTTGATAGTGTTTGAAAGAATGTTCTTTCAAGTTCATATAAGAATGTAGCATTTTATTTCCAAAGTATAGTAAATCTTTGTTTTTTCAAAGCAGGGTGATCACACTACAAGGCTGCAATTTTTATTTGCCCATCAAGTGGGCTTTTGGTGGAAATGACACACCACCAGCAGCATGCTGTCCACAAGAGGGGGGTGGGATAGGGGGGCGGGCAGGAGAGGACAAGTTGTTCTTCTATTGGAATGTACTCAGGCTTTATAGTGTTTGAAAGAATGTTCTTTCAAGTTCATATAAGAATGTAGCATTTTATTTCCAAAGTGTAGTAAATCTTTGTTTTCTCACAGCAGGGTGATCGCACTACAAGGCTGCAATTTTTTTTTGCCCATCAGGTGGGCTTTTGGTGGAAATGACACACCACCAGCAGCATGTTGTCCACGAGAGGGGGGTGGGATTGGGGGGCGAGCAGGAGAGGACAAGTTGTTCTTCTATTGGTATGTACTCAGGCTTTATAGTGTTTGAAAGAATGTTCTTTCAAGTTCATATAAGAATGTAGCATTTTATTTCCAAAGTGTAGTAAATCTTTGTTTTCTCACAGCAGGGTGATCGCACTACAAGTCTGCGATTTTTATTTGCCCATCAAGTGGGCTTTTGGTGGAAATGACACACCACCAGCAGCGTGTTGTCCACGAGAGGTGGGTGGGATGGGGGGGCGAGCAGGAGAGGACAAGTTGTTCTTCTATTGGTATGTACTCAGGATTTAGAGTGTTTTAAAGAATGTTCTTTCAAGTTCATATAAGAATGTAGCATTTTATTTCCAAAGTGTAGTAAATCTTTGCTTTCTCACAGCAGGGTGATCGCACTACAAGGCTACAATTTTTATTTGCCCATCAAATGGGCTTTTGGTGGAAATGATACACCACCAGCAGCATGTTGTCCACGAGAGGGGGGTGGGATGGGGGGGCGAGCAGGAGAGGACAAGTTGTTCTTCTATTGGTATGTACTCAGGCTTTATAGTGTTTGAAAGAATGTTCATTGAAGTTCATATAAGAATGTAGCATTTTATTTCCAAAGTGTAGTAAATCTTTGTTTTCTCACAGCAGGGTGATCGCACTACAAGTCTGCAATTTTTATTTGCCCATCAAGTGGGCTTTTGGTGGAAATGACACACCACCAGCAGCGTGTTGTCCACGAGAGGTGGGTGGGATGGGGGGGCGAGCAGGAGAGGACAAGTTGTTCTTCTATTGGTATGTACTCAGGCTTTATAGTGTTTTAAAGAATGTTCCTTCAAGTTCATATAAGAATGTAGCATTTTATTTCCAAAGTGTAGTAAATCTTTGTTTTCTCACAGCAGGGTGATCGCACTACAAGGCTACAATTTTTATTTGCCCAACAAGTGGGCTTTTGGTGGAAATGACACACCACCAGCAGCATGTTGTCCACGAGAGGGGGGTGGGATGGGGGGACGAGCAGGAGAGGACAAGTTGTTCTTCTATTGGTATGTACTCAGGCTTTATAGTGTTTGAAAGAATGTTCGTTCAAGTTCATATAAGAATGTAGCATTTTATTTCCAAAGTCTAGTAAATCTTTGTTTTCTCACAGCAAGGTGATCGCACTACAAGGCTGCAATATTTATTTGCCCTTCAAGTGGGCTTTTGGTGGAAATGACACACCACCAGCAGCATGTTGTCCACGAGAGGGGGGTGGGATGGGGGGGCGGGCAGGAGAGGACAGGTTGTTCTTCTATTGGTATGTACTCAGGTTGATAGTGTTTGAAAGAATGTTCTTTCAAGTTCATATAAGAATGTAGCATTTTATTTCCAAAGTATAGTAAATCTTTGTTTTTTCACAGCAGGGTGATCACACTACAAGGCTGCAATTTTTATTTGCCCATCAAGTGGGCTTTTGGTGGAAATGACACACCACCAGCAGCATGCTGTCCACGAGAGGGGGGTGGGATGGGGGGGCGGGCAGGAGAGGACAAGTTGTTCTTCTATTGGAATGTACTCAGGCTTTATAGTGTTTGAAAGAATGTTCTTTCAAGTTCATATAAGAATGTAGCATTTTATTTCCAAAGTGTAGTAAATCTTTGTTTTCTCACAGCAGGGTGATCGCACTACAAGGCTGCAGTTTTTTTTTGCCCATCAGGTGGGCTTTTGGTGGAAATGACACACCACCAGCAGCATGTTGTCCACGAGAGGGGGGTGGGATTGGGGGGCGAGCAGGAGAGGACAAGTTGTTCTTCTATTGGTATGTACTCAGGCTTTATAGTGTTTGAAAGAATGTTCTTTCAAGTTCATATAAGAATGTAGCATTTTATTTCCAAAGTGTAGTAAATCTTTGTTTTCTCACAGCAGGGTGATCGCACTACAAGTCTGCAATTTTTATTTGCCCATCAAGTGGGCTTTTGGTGGAAATGACACACCACCAGCAGCGTGTTGTCCACGGGAGGTGTGTGGGATGGGGGGGCGAGCAGGAGAGGACAAGTTGTTCTTCTATTGGTATGTACTCAGGATTTATAGTGTTTTAAAGAATGTTCTTTCAAGTTCATATAAGAATGTAGCATTTTATTTCCAAAGTGTAGTAAATCTGTGTTTTCTCACAGCAGGGTGATCGCACTACAAGGCTACAATTTTTATTTGCCCATCAAGTGGGCTTTTGGTGGAAATGACACACCACCAGCAGCATGTTGTCCACGAGAGGGGGGTGGGATGGGGGGGCGAGCAGGAGAGGACAAGTTGTTCTTCTATTGGTATGTACTCAGGCTTTATAGTGTTTGAAAGAATGTTCATTCAAGTTCATATAAGAATTTAGCATTTTATTTCCAAAGTCTAGTAAATCTTTGTTATCTCACAGCAAGGTGATCACACTACAAGGCTGCAATATTTATTTGCCCTTCAAGTGGGCTTTTGGTGGAAATGACACACCACCAGCAGCATGTTGTCCATGAGAGGGGGACGCGATGGGGGGGCGAGCGTAAGAGGACAAGTTGTTTTTCTATTGGTATGTACTCAGGCTTTATAGTGTTTGAAAGAATGTTCTTTCAAGTTCATATAAGAATGTAGCATTTTATTTCCAAAGTGTAGTAAATCTTTGTTATCTCACAGCAGGGTGATCGCACTACAAGCCTACAATTTTTATTTGCCCATCAAGTGGGCTTTTGGTGGCAATGACACACTACCAGCAGCATGTTGTCCACGAGAGGGGGGTGGAATGGGGGGACGAGCAGGAGAGGACAAGTTGTTCTTCTATTGGTATGTACTCAGGCTTTATAGTGTTTGAAAGAATGTTCGTTCAAGTTCATATAAGAATGTAGCATTTTATTTCCAATGTCTAGTAAATCTTTGTTTTCTCACAGCAAGGTGATCGCACTACAAGGCTGCAATATTTATTTGCCCTTCAAGTGGGCTTTTGGTGGAAATGACACACCACCAGCAGCATGTTGTCCATGAGAGGGGGGTGGGATGGGGGGGCGGGCAGGAGAGGACAGGTTGTTCTTCTATTGGTATGTACTCAGGTTGATAGTGTTTGAAAGAATGTTCTTTCAAGTTCATATAAGAATGTAGCATTTTATTTCCAAAGTATAGTAAATCTTTGTTTTTTCACAGCAGGGTGATCACACTACAAGGCTGCAATTTTTATTTGCCCATCAAGTGGGCTTTTGGTGGAAATGACACACCACCAGCAGCATGCTGTCCACGAGAGGGGGGTGGGATGGGGGGGCGGGCAGGAGAGGACAAGTTGTTCTTCTATTGGAATGTACTCAGGCTTTATAGTGTTTGAAAGAATGTTCTTTCAAGTTCATATAAGAATGTAGCATTTTATTTCCAAAGCGTAGTAAATCTTTGTTTTCTCACAGCAGGGTGATCGCACTACAAGGCTGCAATTTTTTTTTGCCCATCAGGTGGGCTTTTGGTGGAAATGACACACCACCAGCAGCATGTTGTCCACGAGAGGGGGGTGGGATTGGGGGGCGAGCAGGAGAGGACAAGTTGTTTTTCTATTGGTATGTACTCAGGCTTTATAGTGTTTGAAAGAATGTTCTTTCAAGTTCATATAAGAATGTAGCATTTTATTTCCAAAATGTAGTAAATCTTTGTATTCTCACAGAAGGGTGATCGCACTACAAGGCTGCAATTTTTATTTGCCCATCAACTGGGCTTTTGGTGGAAATGACACACCACCAGCAGCATGTTGTCCACGAGGATGGTATGGGATGGGGGGGGCGGGCAGGAGAGGACAAGTTGTTCTTCTATTGGTATGTACTCAGGCTTTATAGTGTTTAAAGGAATGTTCTTTCAAGTTCATATAAGAATGTAGCATTTTATTTCCAAAGTGTAGTAAATCTTTGTTTTCTCACAGCAGGGTGATCGCACTACAAGGCTGCAATTTTTATTTGCCCATCAAGTGGGCTTTTGGTGGAAATGACACACCACCAGCAGCATGTTGTCCGTGAGAGGGGGGTAGAATGGGGGGGCGAGCTTAAGAGGACAAGTTGTTCTTCCATTGGTATGTACTCAGGCTTTATAGTGTTTGAAAGAATGTTCTTTCAAGTTCATATAAGAATGTAACATTTTATTTCCAAAGTGTAGTAAATATTTGCTATCCCACAGCAGGGTGATCGCACTACAAAGCTGCAATTTTTATTTGCCCATCAAAGGGGCTTTTGGTGGAAATGACACACCACCAGCAGCATGTTGTCCACGAGAGGGGGGTGGGATGGAGGGGCGAGCAGGAGAGGACAAGTTGTTCTTCTATTGGTATGTACTCAGGTTTTATAGTGTTTTAAAGAATGTTCTTTCAAGTTCATATAAGAATGTAGCATTTTATTTCCAAAGTGTAGTAAATCTTTGCTATCCCACAGCAGGGTGATCGCACTACAAAGCTGCAATTTTTATTTGCCCATCAAGTGGGCTTTTAGTGGAAATGACACACCACCAGCAGCATGTTGTCCACAAGAGGGGGGTGGGATGGGGGGTCGGGCAGGAGAGGACAAGTTGTTCTTCTATTGATATGTACTCAGGCTTTATAGTTTTTGAAAGAATGTTCTTTCAAGTTCATATAAGACTGTAGCATTTTATTTCCAAAGTGTAGCAAATCTTTGTATTCTCACAGAAGGGTGACCGCACTACAAGGCTGCAATTTTTATTTGCCCATCAAGTGGGCTTTTGGTGGAAATGACACACCACCAGCAGCATGTTGTCCACGAGGGGTGTATGGAATGGGGGGGCGGGCAGGAGATTACAAGTTGTTCTTCTATTGGTATGTACTGAGATTTATAGTGTTGGAAAGAGTGTTCTTTCAAGTTCATATAAGAATGTAGCATTTTATTTCCGAAGTGTAGTAAATCTTTGTTTGTTCACAGCAGGGTGATCGCACTACAAGGCTGCAATTTTTATTTGCCCATCAAGTGGGCTTTTGGTATAAATGACACACCACCAGCAGCATTTCAGTCCACTAGAGGGGGGTGGGATGGGGGGGCGGGCAGGAGAGGACAAGTTGTTCTTCTATTGGTATGTACTCGGGCATTATAGTGTTTGAAAGAATGTTCTTTCAAGTTCATATAAGAATGTAGCATTTTATTTCCAAAGTGTAGTAAATCTTTGTATTCTCACAGCAGGGTGATCGCACTACAAGGCTGCAATTTTTATTTGCCCATCAAGGGGGTTTTGGTGGAAATGACACACCACCAGCGGCATGCTGTCCACGAGAGGGGGGTGGGATGGGGGGGCGGGCAGGAGAGGACAAGTTGTTCTTCTATTGGTATGTACTCAGACTTTATAGTATTTGAAAGAATGGTTTTTCAAGTTCATATAAGAATGTAGCATTTTATTTCCAAAGTGTAGTTAATCTTTGTATTCTCACAGCAGGGTGATCGCACTACAAGGCTGCAATTTTTATTTGCCCATCAAGTGGGCTTTTGGTGGAAATGACACAACACCAGCAGCATGTTGTCCACGAGGGGGGTATGGGATGGGGCAGGGGGGGGGGGGGGGGCGGGCAGGAGAGGATAAGTTGTTCTTCTTTTGGTATGTACTCAGGCTTTATAGTGTTTGAAAGTATGTTCTTTCTAGTTCATATAAGAATGTAGCATTTTATTTCCAAAGTGTAGTTAATCTTTGTATTCTCACAGAAGGGTGATCGCACTACAAGGCTGAAATTTTTATTTGCCCATCAAGTGGGCTTTTGGTGGAAATGACACACCACCAGCAGCATGTTGTCCGCGAGAGGGGGGTAGAATGGGGGGGCGAGTTTAAGAGGACAAGTTGTTCTTCCATTGGTATGTACTCAGGCTTTATAGTGTTTGAAAGAATGTTCTTTCAAGTTCATATAAGAATGTAGCATTTTATTTCCAAAGTGTAGTAAATCTTTGCTATCCCACAGCAGGGTGATCGCACTACAAGGCTGCAATTTTTATTTGCCCATCAAGTGGGCTTTTGGTGGAAATGACACACCACCAGCGGCATGTTGTCCACGAGAGGGGGGTGGGATGGAGGGGCGAGCAGGAGAGGACAAGTTGTTCTTCTATTGGTATGTACTCAGGCTTTATAGTGTTTGGAAGAATGTTCTTTCAAGTTCATATGAGAGTGTAGCATTTTATTTCCAAAGTGTAGCAAATCTTTGTTTTCTCACAGAAGGGTGATCGCACTATAAGGCTGCAATTTTTATTTGCCCATCAAGTGGGCTTTTGGTGGAAATGACACACCACCAGCAGCATGCTGTCCGCGAGAGGGGTGTGGGATGGGGGGGTGGGCAGGAGAGGACAAGTTGTTCTTCTATTGGTATGTACTGAGGTTTATAGTGTTGGAAAGAGTGTTCTTTCAAGTTCATATAAGAATGTAGCATTTTATTTCCGAAGTGTAGTAAATCTTTGTTTTTTCACAGCAGGGTGATCGCACTACAAGGCTGCAATTTCTATTTGCCCATCAAGTGGGCTTTTGGTGGAAATGACACACCACCAGCAGCATGCTGTCGACTAGAGGGGGGTGGGATGGGGGGGCGGGCAGGAGAGGACAAGTTGTTCTTCTATTTGTATGTACTCGGGCTTTATAGTGTTTGAAAGAATGTTCTTTCAAGTTCATATAAGGATGTAGCATTTTATTTCCGAAGTGTAGTAAATCTTTGTTTTTTCACAGCAGGGTGATCGCACTACAAGGCTGCAATTTTTATTTGCCCATCAAGTGGGCTTTTGTTGGAAATGACACACCACCAGCAGCATGTTGTCCACGAGAAGGGGGTGGGATAAGGGGGCGAGTAGGAGAGCACAAGTTGTTCTTCTATTGGTATGTACTCAGGCTTTATAGTGTTTGAAAGAATGTTCTTTCAAGTTCATATAAGAATGTAGCATTTTATTTCCAAAGTGTAGTAAATCTTTGTATTCTCACAGCAGGGTGATCGCACTACAAGGCTGCAATTAGTTTTTGCCTATTAGTGGGCTTTTGGTGGAAATGACACACCACCAGCAGCATGTTGTCCACGAGAGGGGGGTGGGATGGGGGGGGCAGGCAGGAGAGGACAAGTTGTTCTTCTATTGGTATGTACTCAGGCTTTATAGTGTTTGAAAGAATGTTCTTTCAAGTTCATATAAGAATGTAGCATTTTATTTCCAAAGTGTAGTAAATCTTTGTATTCTCACAGCAGGGTGATCGCACAACAAGGCTGCAATTTTTATTTGCCCATCAAGTGGGCTTTTGGTGGAAATGACACACCACCAGCAGCATGTTGTCCACGAGGCGGGTATGGGATGGGGGGGCAGGCAGGAGAGGACAAGTTGTTGTTCTATTGGTATGTTCTCAGGTTTATAGTGTTTGAAAGAATGTTCTTTCAAGTTCATATAAGAATGTAGCATTTTATTTCCAAAGTGTAGTAAATCTTTGTTTTTTCACAGCAGGGTGATCGCACTACAAGGCTGCAATTTTTATTTGCCCATCAAGTGGGCTTTTGGTGCAAATGACACAACACCAGCAGCATGTTGTCCACGAGGGGGGTATGGGATTGGGGGGGGGGGGGGCGGGCAGGAGATTACAAGTTGTTCTTCTATTGGTATGTACTCAGGCTTTATAGTTTTTGAAGGAATGTTCTTTCAAGTTCATATAAGAATGCAGCATTTTATTTCCAAAGTGTAGTAAATCTTTGCTATCCTACAGCAGGGTGATCGCACTACAAGGCTGGAATTTTTATTTGCCCATCAAGTGGGCTTTTGGTGGAAATGACACACCACCAGCAGCATGTTGTCCACGAGAAGGGGGTGGGATGGGGGGGCGGGCAGGAGAGGACAAGTTGTTCTTCTATTGGTGTGTACTCAGGCTTTATAGTGTTTGAAAGAATGTTCTTTCAAGTTCATATAAGAATGTAGCATTTTATTTCCAAAGTGTAGTAAATCTTTGTATTCTCACAGAAGGGTGATCGCACTACAAGACTGCAATTTTTATTTGCCCATCAAGTGGGCTTTCAGTGGAAATGACACACCACCACAGCATGTTGTCCATGAGGGGGGTATGGGATGGGGGGGGCGGACAGGAGAGGACAAGTTGTTCTTCTATTGGTGTGTACTCAGGCTTTATAGTGTTTGAAGGAATGTTTTTTCAAGTTCATATAAGAATGTAGCATTTTATTTCTAAAGTGTAGTAAATCTTCGTTTTCTCACAGCAGGGTGATCGCACTGCAAGGCTGCAATTTTTATTTGCCCATCAAGTTGGCTTTTGGCGGAAATGACACACCACCAGCAGCATGTTGTCCACGAGAGGGCGGTGTGGGGAAGGGGGGGGGGGAGCAGCGTAAGAGGACAAGTTGTTCTTCTATTGGTATGTACTCCGGCTTTATAGTGTTTGAAAGAATGTTCTTTCAAGTTCATATAAGAATGTAGCATTTTATTTCCGAAGTGTAGTAAATCTTTGTATTCTCACAGAAGGGTGATCCCACTAAAAGGATGCAATTTTTATTTGCCCATCAAGTGGGCTTTTGGTGGATATGACACACCACCAGCAGCATGCTGTCCACGAGAGGGGGGTGGGATGGGGGGGCGGGCAGGAGAGGACAAGTTGTTTTTCTGTTGGTATGTACTCAGGATTTATAGTGTTTGAAAGAATGTTCTTTCAAGTTCATATAAGAATGTAGCATTTTATTTCCAAAGTGTAGTAAATCTTTGTTTTCTCACAGCAGGGTGATCGCACTACAAGGCTGCAATTTTTATTTGCCCATCAAGTGGGTTTTTGGTGGAAATGATACTCCACCACCAGCATGTTGTCCACGAGAGGGGGGTGGGATGGGGGGGCGGGCAGGAGAGGACAAGTTGTTCTTCTATTGGTATGTACTCAGGCTTTATAGTGTTTGAAAGAATGTTCTTTCAAGTTCATATAAGAATGTAGCATTTTATTTCCAAAGTGTAGTAAATGTTTGCTTTCTCAGACCAGGGTGATCGCACTACAAGGCTGCAATTTTTATTTGCCCATCAAGTGGGCTTTTGGTGCAAATGACACAACACCAGCAGCATGTTGTCCACGAGGGGGGTATGGGATGGGGGGGGGGGGGGGGGGGCGGGCAGGAGATTACAAGTTGTTCTTCTATTGGTATGTACTCAGGCTTTATAGTGTTTGAAGGAATGTTCTTTCAATTTCATATAAGAATGTAGCATTTTATTTCCAAAGTGTAGTAAATCTTTTCTATCCTACAGCAGGGTGATCGCACTACAAGGCTGCAGTTTTTATTTGCCCATCAATGGGCTTTTGGTGGAAATGACACACCACCAGCAGCATGTTGTCCACGAGGGCGGTATGGGATGGGGGGGCGGGCAGGAGAGGACAAGTTGTTCTTCTATTGGTATGTAGTCAGGTTTATAGTGTTTGAAAGAATGTTCTTTCAAGTTCATATAAGAATGTAGCATTTTATTTCAGAAGTGTAGTAAATCCTTGTTTTTTCACAGCAGGGTGATCGCACTACAAGGCTGCAATTTTTATTTGCCCATCAAGTGGGCTTTTGGTGGAAATGACACACCACCAGCAGCATGCTGTCCACGAGAGAGGGGTGGGAAGGGGGGGCGGGCAGGAGAGGACAAGTTGTTCTTCTATTGGTATGTACTCAGGCTTTATAGTGTTTGAAAGAATGTTCTTTCAAGTTCATATAAGAATGTAGCATTTTATTTCCAAAGTGTAGTAAATCTTTGTTTTCTCACAGAAGGGTGATCGCACTACAAGGCTGTAATTTTTATTTGCCCATCAAGTGGGCTTTTGGTGGAAATGACACACCACCAGCAGCATGCTGTCCACGAGAGGGGGGTGGGATGGGGGGGCGGGCAGGAGAGGACAAGTTGTTCTTCTATTGGTATGTACTCAGGCTTTATAGTGTTTGTAAGAATGTTCTTTCAAGTTCATATAAGAATGTAGCATTTTATTTCCAAAGTGTAGTAAATCTTTGTATTCTCACAGCAGGGTGATCGCACTACAAGGCTGCAATTTTTATTTGCCCATCAAGTGGGCTTTTGGTGCAAATGACACAACACCAGCAGCATGTTGTCCACGAGGGGGGCATGAGATGGGGGGGGGGGGGGGGGGGCGGGCAGGAGATTACAAGTTGTTCTTCTATTGATATGTACTCAGGCTTTATAGTGTTTGAAGGAATATTCTCTCAAGTTCATATAAGAATGTAGCATTTTATTTCCAAAGTGTAGTAAATCTTTGTTTTCTCACAGAAGGGTGATCGCACTACAAGGCTGCAATTTTTATTTGCCCATCAAGTGGGCTTTTGGTTGAAATGACACAATACCAGCAGCATGCTGTCCACGAGAGGGGGGTGGGATGGGGGGGCGGGCAGGAGAGGACAAGTTGTTCTTCTATTGGTATGTACTCAGGCTTTATAGTGTTTGAAAGAATGTTCTTTCAAGTTCATGTAAGAATGTAGCATTTTATTTCCAAAGTGTAGTAAATCTTTGTTTTCTCACAGCAGGGTGATCGCACTACAAGGCTGCAATTTTTATTTGCCCATCAAGTGCGCTTTTGGTGGAAATGACACACCACCAGCAGCATGTTGTCCACAAGAGGGTGGGGGGAGGGGGGGGGGGGGAAATGGAAGGGGGCGAGTGGAAGTGGACATGTTGTTGTTCTATTGGTATGTACTCAGGCTTTATAGTGTTTTAATGAAAGTTCGTTCAAGTTCATATAAGAATGTAGCATTTTATTTCCAAAGTGCAGTAAATCTTTGTATTCTCACTGAAGGGTGATCGCACTACAAGGCTGCAATTTTTATTTGCCCATCAAGTGGGCTTTTGGTGGAAATGACACACCACCAACAGCATGTTGTCCACGAGAGGGGGGTGGGATGGGGGGGCGGGCAGGAGAGGACAAGTTGTTCTTCTATTGGTATGTACTCATGTTTATAGTGTTTGAAAGAATGTTCTTTCAAGTTCATATAAGAATGTAGCATTTTATTTCCAAAGTGTAGTAATTCTTTGTTCTCTCACAGAAGGGTGATCGCACTACAAGGCTGCAATTTTTATTTGCCCATCAAGTGGGCTTTTGGTGGAAATGACACACCACCAGAAGCATGCTGTCCACGAGAGGGGGATGGGATGGGGGGGCGGGCAGGAGAGGACAAGTTGTTCTTCTATTGGTATGTACTCAGGCATTATAGTGTTTGAAAGAATGTTCTTTCAAGTTCATATAAGAATGTAGCATTTTATTTCCAAAGTGTAGTAAATCTTTGTATTCTCACTGAAGGATGATCGCACTACAAGGCTTCCAATTTTTATTTGCCCATCACGTGGGCTTTTGGTGGAAATGACACACCACCAGCAGCATGCTGTCCACGAGAGCGGGCAGTATGGGGGGCGGGCAGGAGAGGACAAGTTCTTCATCTATTGTTATCTACTCAGGCTTTATAGTATTTTAAAGAATGTTCTTTCATGTTCATATAAGAATGTAGCATTTTATTTCCAAAGTGTAGTAAATCTTTGTATTCTCACAGAAGGGTGATCACACTACAAGGCTGCAATTGTTATTTGCCCATGAAGTGGGCTTTTGGTGGAAATGACATACCACCAGCAGCATGTTGTCCACGAGAGGGGGGTGGGATGGGGGGGCGGGCAGGAGGGAAAAAGTTGTTCTTCCATTGGTATGTACTCAGGCTTTATAGTGTTTAAAGTAATGTTCATTCAAGTTCATATAAGAATGTAGCATTTTATTTCCAAAGTGTAGTAAATCTTTGTTTTCTCACAGCAGGGTGATCGCACTACAAGGCTCCAATTTTTATTTGCCCATCAAGTGGGTTTTTGGTGGAAATCACACACCACCAGCAGCATGTTGTCCACGAGAGGGGGGTGGGATGGGGGGGCGGGCAGGAGAGGACAAGTTGTTCTTCTATTGGTATGTACTCAGGCTTTATAGTGTTTGAAAGAAAGTTCTTTCAAGTTCATATAAGAATGTAGCATTTTATTTCCAAAGTGTAGTAAATCTTTGCTTTCTCGCACCAGGATGATCGCACTACAAGGCTGCAATTTTTATTTGCCCATCAAGTGGGCTTTTGGTGGAAATGACGCACGACCAGCAGCATGTTGTCCACGAGAATGGGGTGGGATGGGGGGGGGCGAGCCGGAGAGGACAAGTTGTTCTTCTATTGGTATGTACTCAGGCTTTATAGTGTTTGAAAGAATGTTCTTTCAAGTTCATATATAAATGTAACATTTTATTTCCAAAGTGTAGTAAATCTTTGCTTTCTCACAGCAGGGTGATAACACTACAATGCTGCAATTTTTATTTGCCCATCAAGTGGGCTTTTGGTGGAAATGACACGCCACCAGCAGCATGCTGTCCACGAGAGTGGGGTGGGATGGGGGGGCGGGCAGGAGAGGAAAAGTTGTTCTTCTATTGGTATGTACTCATGTTTATAGTGTTTGAAAGAATGTTCTTTCAAGTTCATATAAGAATGTAGCATTTTATTTCCAAAGTGTAGTAAATCTTTGTTTTCTCACAGCAGGGTGATTGCACTACAAGGCTGCAATTTTTATTTGCCCATCAAGTCTGCTTTTGGTGGAAATGACACACCTCCAGCAGCATGTTGTTCACGAGAGGGGGGTGGGATGGGGGGGTGGGCAGGAGAGGACAAGTTGTTCTTCTATTGGTATGTACTCAGGCTTTATAGTGTTTGAAAGAATGTTCTTTCAAGTTCATATAAGAACGTAGCATTTTATTTCCAAAGTGTAGTAAATCTTTGTTTTTTCACAGCAGGACGGTCCCACTACAAGGCTGCAATTTTTATTTGCCCATTAGTGGGCTTTTGGTGGAAATGACACACCACCAGCAGCATGCTGTCCACGAGAGGGGGGTGGGATGGGGGGGCGAGCAGGAGAGGACAGGATGTTCTTCTATTAGTATGTACTCAGGCTTTATAGTGTTTGAAAGAATGTTCTTTCATGTTCATATAAGAATGTAGCATTTTATTTCGAAAGTGTAGTAAATCTTTGCTTTCTGACAGCAGGGTGATCGCACTACAAGGCTGCAATTTTTATTTCCCATCAAGTGGGCTTTTGGTGGAAATGACACACCACCAGCAGCATGTTGTCCACGAGAGGGAGGTGGGATGGGGGGGCGGGCAGGAGAGGACAAGTTGTTCTTCTATTGCTATGTACTCAGGCTTTATAGTGTTTGAAAGAATGTTCTTTCAAGTTCATATATGAATGTAACATTTTATTTCCAAAGTGTAGTAAATCTTTGCTTTCTCACAGCAGGGTGATCGCACTACAAGGCTGCAATTTTTATTTGCCCATCAAGTGGGCTTTTGGTGGAAATGACACACCACCAGCAGCGTGCTGTCCACGAGAGGGGGGTGGGATGGGGGGGTGGGCAGGAGAGGACAAGTTGTTCTTCTATTGGTATGTACTCAGGTTTTATAGTGTTTGAAAGAATGTTCTTTCAAGTTCATATAAGAATGTAGCATTTTATTTCCAAAGTGTAGTTAATCTATGTATTCTCACAGAAGGGTGATCGCACTACTAGGCTACAATTTTTATTTGCCCATCAAGTGGGCTTTGGTGGAAATGACACTCCACCAGCAGCATGCTGTCCACGAGAGGGGGGTGGGATGGGGGGGCGGGCAGGAGAGAACTAGTTGTTCTTCTATTGGTATGTACTCAGGCTTTATAGTGTTTGAAAGAATGTTCTTTCAAGTTCATATATGAATGTAACATTTTATTTCCAAAGTGTAGTAAATCATTGTTTTCTCACAGCAGGGTGATCGCACTGCAAGGCTGCAATTTTTATTTGCCCATCAAGTGGGCTTTTGGTGGAAATGACACACCACCAGCAGCATGTTGTCCACGAGAGGGAGATGGGGTGGGGGGGGGGGGGGCGGGCAGGAGAGGACAAGTTGTTCTTCTATTGGTATGTACTCAGGCTTTATAGTGTTTGAAAGAATTTTCTTTCAAGTTCATATAAGAATGTAGCATTTTATTTCCAAAGTGTAGTAAATCTTTGCTTTCTCACAGCATGGTGGTCGCACTACAAGGCTGCAATTTTTATTTGCCCATCAAGTGGGCTTTTGGTGGAAATGACACACCACCAGCAGCATGTTGTCCACGAGAGGGGGGTGGGATGGGGGGGCGGGCAGGAGAGGACAAGTTGTTCTTCTAATGGTATGTACTCATGTTTATAGTGTTTGAAAGAATGTTCTTTCAAGTTCATATAAGAATGTAGCATTTTATTTCCAAAGTGTAGTAAATCTTTGTTTTCTCACAGCAGGGTGATCGCACTACAAGGCTGCAATTTTTATTTGCCCATCAAGTGGGCCTTTGGTGGAAATGACACACTACCAGCAGCATGTTGTCCACGAGAGGGAGGTGGGATGGGGGGGCGGGCAGGAGAGGACAAGTTGTTCTTCTACTGGTATGTACTCAGGCTTTATAGTGTTTGAAAGAATGTTCTTTCAAGTTCATATATAAATGTAACATTTTATTTCCAAAGTGTAGTAAATCTTTGCTTTCTCACAGCAGGGTGATCGCACTACAAGGCTGCAATTTTTATTTGCCCATCAAGTGGGCTTTTCGTGGAAATGACACACCACCAGTAGGATGCTGTCCACGAGAGGGGGGTGGGATGGGGGGGCGGCAGGAGAGGACAAGTTGTTCTTCTATTGGTATGTACTCATGTTTATAGTGTTTGAAAGAATGTTCTTTCAAGTTCATATAAGAATGTAGCATTTTATTTCCAAAGTGTAGTAAATCATTGTTTTCTCACAGCAGGGTGATCGCACTACAAGGCTGCAATTTTTATTTGCCCATCAAGTGGGCTTTTGGTGGAAATGACACACCACCAGCAGCATGCTGTCCACGAGAGGGGGGTGGGATGGGGGGGGCGGGAAGGAGAGGACAAGTTGTTCTTCTATTGGTATGTACTCAGGCTTTATAGTGTTTGAAAGAATGTTCTTTCAAGTTCATATATAAATGTAACATTTTATTTCCAAAGTGTAGTAAATCTTTGCTTTCTCACAGAAGGGTGATCGCACTACAAGGCTGCAATTTTTATTTGCCCATCAAGTTGGCTTTTGGTGGAAATGACACACCACCAGCAGCATGTGGTCATCGAAAGGGCGGTGTGGGGAAGGGGGGGGGGGGGGGCAGCGTAAGTGACCAAGTTGTTCTTCTATTGGTATGTACTCCGGCATTATAGTGTTTGAAAGAATGTTCTTTCAAGTTCATATAAGAATGTAGCATTTTATTTCCGAAGTGTTGTAAATCTTTGTATTCTCACAGGAGGGTGATCCCACTAAAAGGCTGCAATTTTTATTTGCCCATCAAGTGGGCTTTTGGTGGAAATGACACACCACCAGCAGCATGTTGTCCACGAGAGGGGGGTGGGATTGGGGGGGGGGCGGGCAGGAGAGGACAAGTTGTTCTTCTATTGCTATGTACTCAGGCTTTATAGTGTTTGAAAGAATGTTCTTTCAAGTTCATATAAGAATGTAGCATTTTATTTCCAAAGTGTAGTAAATCTTTGCTTTCTCACACCAGGGTGATCGCACTACAAGGCTGCAATTTTTATTTGCCCATCAAGTGGGTTTTTGGTGGAAATGACACACCACCAGCAGCATGTTGTCCACGAGAGGGGGGTGGGATGGGGGGGCGGGCAGGAGGGAAAAAGTTGTTCTTCTATTGGTATGTACTCAGGCTTTATAGTGTTTAAAGTAATGTTCTTTCAAGTTCATATAAGAATGTAGCATTTAACTTCCAAAGTGTAGTAAATCTTTGTTTTCTCACAGCAGGGTGATCGCACTACAAGGCTGCAATTTTTATTTGCCCATCAAGTGGGTTTTTGGTGGAAATGACACACCACCAGCAGCATGTTGTCCACGAGAGGGGGGTGGGATTGGGGGGGGGCGGGCAGGAGAGGACAAGTTGTTCTTCTATTGGTATGTACTCAGGCTTTATAGTGTTTGAAAGAATGTTCTTTCAAGTTCATATAAGAATGTAGCATTTTATTTCCAAAGTGTAGTAAATCTTTGCTTTCTCACACCAGGGTGATCGCACTACAAGGCTGCAATTTTTACTTGCCCATCAAGAGGGCTTTTGGTGGAAATGGCGCACCACCAGCAGCATGTTGTCCACGAGAGGGGGATGGGATGGGGGGGCGGGCAGGAGAGGACAAGTTGTTCTTCTATTGGTATGTACTCAGGCATTATAGTGTTTGAAAGAATGTTCTTTCAAGTTCATATAAGAATGTAGCATTTTATTTCCAAAGTGTAGTAAATCTTTGTATTCTCACTGAAGGATGATCGCACTACAAGGCTTCCAATTTTTATTTGCCCATCACGTGGGCTTTTGGTGGAAATGACACACCACCAGCAGCATGCTGTCCACGAGAGCGGGCAGTATGGGGGGCGGGCAGGAGAGGACAAGTTCTTCATCTATTGTTATCTACTCAGGCTTTATAGTATTTTAAAGAATGTTCTTTCATGTTCATATAAGAATGTAGCATTTTATTTCCAAAGTGTAGTAACTCTTTGTATTCTCACAGAAGGGTGATCACACTACAAGGCTGCAATTGTTATTTGCCCATGAAGTGGGCTTTTGGTGGAAATGACATACCACCAGCAGCATGCTGTCCACGAGAGGGGGATGGGATGGGGGGGCGGGCAGGAGAGGACAAGTTGTTCTTCTATTGGTATGTACTCAGGCATTATAGTGTTTGAAAGAATGTTCTTTCAAGTTCATATAAGAATGTAGCATTTTATTTCCAAAGTGTAGTAAATCTTTGTATTCTCACTGAAGGATGATCGCACTACAAGGCTTCCAATTTTTATTTGCCCATCACGTGGGCTTTTGGTGGAAATGACACACCACCAGCAGCATGCTGTCCACGAGAGCGGGCAGTATGGGGGGCGGGCAGGAGAGGACAAGTTCTTCATCTATTGTTATCTACTCAGGCTTTATAGTATTTTAAAGAATGTTCTTTCATGTTCATATAAGAATGTAGCATTTTATTTCCAAAGTGTAGTAAATCTTTGTATTCTCACAGAAGGGTGATCACACTACAAGGCTGCAATTGTTATTTGCCCATGAAGTGGGCTTTTGGTGGAAATGACATACCACCAGCAGCATGTTGTCCACGAGAGGGGGGTGGGATAGGAGCCGGGCAGGAGGGAAAAAGTTGTTCTTCCATTGGTATGTACTCAGGCTTTATAGTGTTTAAAGTAATGTTCATTCAAGTTCATATAAGAATGTAGCATTTTATTTCCAAAGTGTAGTAAATCTTTGTTTTCTCACAGCAGGGTGATCGCACTACAAGGCTCCAATTTTTATTTGCCCATCAAGTGGGTTTTTGGTGGAAATCACACACCACCAGCAGCATGTTGTCCACGAGAGGGGGGTGGGATGGGGGGGCAGGCAGGAGAGGGCAAGTTGTTCTTCTATTGGTATGTACTCAGGCTTTATAGTGTTTGAAAGAAAGTTCTTTCAAGTTCATATAAGAATGTAGCATTTTATTTCCAAAGTGTAGTAAATCTTTGCTTTCTCACACCAGGATGATCGCACTACAAGGCTGCAATTTTTATTTGCCCATCAAGTGGGCTTTTGGTGGAAATGACGCACGACCAGCAGCATGTTGTCCACGAGAAGGGGGTGGGATGGGGGGGGGCGAGCCGGAGAGGACAAGTTGTTCTTCTATTGGTATGTACTCAGGCCTTATAGTGTTTGAAAGAATGTTCTTTCAAGTTCATATATAAATGTAACATTTTATTTCCATAGTGTAGTAAATCTTTGCTTTCTCACAGCAGGGTGATAACACTACAATGCTGCAATTTTTATTTGCCCATCAAGTGGGCTTTTGGTGGAAATGACACACCACCAGCAGCATGCTGTCCACGAGAGTGGGGTGGGATGGGGGGGCGGGCAGGAGAGGACAAGTTGTTCTTCTATTGGTATGTACTCATGTTTATAGTGTTTGAAAGAATGTTCTTTCAAGTTCATATAAGAATGTAGCATTTTATTTCCAAAGTGTAGTAAATCTTTGTTTTCTCACAGCAGGGTGATTGCACTACAAGGCTGCAATTTTTATTTGCCCATCAAGTCTGCTTTTGGTGGAAATGACACACCTCCAGCAGCATGTTGTCCACGAGAGGGGGGTGGGATGGGGGGGTGGGCAGGAGAGGACAAGTTGTTCTTCTATTGGTATGTACTCAGGCTTTATAGTGTTTGAAAGAATGTTCTTTCAAGTTCATATAAGAATGTAGCATTTTATTTCCAAAGTGTAGTAAATCTTTGTTTTTTCACAGCAGGACGGTCGCACTACAAGGCTGCAATTTTTATTTGCCCATTAGTGGGCTTTTGGTGGAAATGACACACCACCAGCAGCATGCTGTCCACGAGAGGGGGGTGGGATGGGGGGGCGAGCAGGAGAGGACAGGATGTTCTTCTATTAGTATGTACTCAGGCTTTATAGTGTTTGAAAGAATGTTCTTTCACGTTCATATAAGAATGTAGCATTTTATTTCGAAAGTGTAGTAAATCTTTGTTTTCTGACAGCAGGGTGATCGCACTACAAGGCTGCAATTTTTATTTCCCATCAAGTGGGCTTTTGGTGGAAATGACACACCACCAGCAGCATGTTGTCCACGAGAGGGAGGTGGGATGGGGGGGCGGGCAGGAGAGGACAAGTTGTTCTTCTATTGCTATGTACTCAGGCTTTATAGTGTTTGAAAGAATGTTCTTTCAAGTTCATATATGAATGTAACATTTTATTTCCAAAGTGTAGTAAATCTTTGCTTTCTCACAGCAGGGTGATCGCACTACAAGGCTGCAATTTTTATTTGCCCATCAAGTGGGCTTTTGGTGGAAATGACACACCACCAGCAGCGTGCTGTCCACGAGAGGGGGGTGGGATGGGGGGGTGGGCAGGAGAGGACAAGTTGTTCTTCTATTGGTATGTACTCAGGTTTTATAGTGTTTGAAAGAATGTTCTTTCAAGTTCATATAAGAATGTAGCATTTTATTTCCAAAGTGTAGTTAATCTATGTATTCTCACAGAAGGGTGATCGCACTACTAGGCTACAATTTTTATTTGCCCATCAAGTGGGCTTTGGTGGAAATGACACTCCACCAGCAGCATGCTGTCCACGAGAGGGGGGTGGGATGGGGGGGCGGGCAGGAGAGAACTAGTTGTTCTTCTATTGGTATGTACTCAGGCTTTATAGTGTTTGAAAGAATGTTCTTTCAAGTTCATATATGAATGTAACATTTTATTTCCAAAGTGTAGTAAATCTTTGTTTTCTCACAGCAGGGTGATCGCACTGCAAGGCTGCAATTTTTATTTGCCCATCAAGTGGGCTTTTGGTGGAAATGACACACCACCAGCAGCATGTTGTCCACGAGAGGGAGATGGGGTGGGGGGGGGGGGGCGGGCAGGAGAGGACAAGTTGTTCTTCTATTGGTATGTACTCAGGCTTTATAGTGTTTGAAAGAATTTTCTTTCAAGTTCATATAAGAATGTAGCATTTTATTTCCAAAGTGTAGTAAATCTTTGTTTTCTCACAGCAGGGTGATCGCACTACAAGGCTGCAATTTTTATTTGCCCATCAAGTGGGCCTTTGGTGGAAATGACACACTACCAGCAGCATGTTGTCCACGAGAGGGAGGTGGGATGGGGGGGCGGGCAGGAGAGGACAAGTTGTTCTTCTACTGGTATGTACTCAGGCTTTATAGTGTTTGAAAGAATGTTCTTTCAAGTTCATATATAAATGTAACATTTTATTTCCAAAGTGTAGTAAATCTTTGCTTTCTCACAGCAGGGTGATCGCACTACAAGGCTGCAATTTTTATTTGCCCATCAAGTGGGCTTTTCGTGGAAATGACACACCACCAGTAGGATGCTGTCCACGAGAGGGGGGTGGGATGGGGGGGCGGCAGGAGAGGACAAGTTGTTCTTCTATTGGTATGTACTCATGTTTATAGTGTTTGAAAGAATGTTCTTTCAAGTTCATATAAGAATGTAGCATTTTATTTCCAAAGTGTAGTAAATCATTGTTTTCTCACAGCAGGGTGATCGCACTACAAGGCTGCAATTTTTATTTGCCCATCAAGTGGGCTTTTGGTGGAAATGACACACCACCAGCAGCATGCTGTCCACGAGAGGGGGGTGGGATGGGGGGGGGCGGGAAGGAGAGGACAAGTTGTTCTTCTATTGGTATGTACTCAGGCTTTATAGTGTTTGAAAGAATGTTCTTTCAAGTTCATATATAAATGTAACATTTTATTTCCAAAGTGTAGTAAATCTTTGCTTTCTCACAGAAGGGTGATCGCACTACAAGGCTGCAATTTTTATTTGCCCATCAAGTTGGCTTTTGGTGGAAATGACACACCACCAGCAGCATGTGGTCATCGAAAGGGCGGTGTGGGGAAGGGGGGGGGGGGGGGGGGGCAGCGTAAGTGACCAAGTTGTTCTTCTATTGGTATGTACTCCGGCATTATAGTGTTTGAAAGAATGTTCTTTCAAGTTCATATAAGAATGTAGCATTTTATTTCCGAAGTGTTGTAAATCTTTGTATTCTCACAGGAGGGTGATCCCACTAAAAGGCTGCAATTTTTATTTGCCCATCAAGTGGGCTTTTGGTGGAAATGACACACCACCAGCAGCATGTTGTCCACGAGAGGGGGGTGGGATTGGGGGGGGCGGGCAGGAGAGGACAAGTTGTTCTTCTATTGCTATGTACTCAGGCTTTATAGTGTTTGAAAGAATGTTCTTTCAAGTTCATATAAGAATGTAGCATTTTATTTCCAAAGTGTAGTAAATCTTTGCTTTCTCACACCAGGGTGATCGCACTACAAGGCTGCAATTTTTATTTGCCCATCAAGTGGGTTTTTGGTGGAAATGACACACCACCAGCAGCATGTTGTCCACGAGAGGGGGGTGGGATGGGGGGGCGGGCAGGAGGGAAAAAGTTGTTCTTCTATTGGTATGTACTCAGGCTTTATAGTGTTTAAAGTAATGTTCTTTCAAGTTCATATAAGAATGTAGCATTTAACTTCCAAAGTGTAGTAAATCTTTGTTTTCTCACAGCAGGGTGATCGCACTACAAGGCTGCAATTTTTATTTGCCCATCAAGTGGGTTTTTGGTGGAAATGACACACCACCAGCAGCATGTTGTCCACGAGAGGGGGGTGGGATTGGGGGGGGCGGGCAGGAGAGGACAAGTTGTTCTTCTATTGGTATGTACTCAGGCTTTATAGTGTTTGAAAGAATGTTCTTTCAAGTTCATATAAGAATGTAGCATTTTATTTCCAAAGTGTAGTAAATCTTTGCTTTCTCACACCAGGGTGATCGCACTACAAGGCTGCAATTTTTACTTGCCCATCAAGAGGGCTTTTGGTGGAAATGGCGCACCACCAGCAGCATGTTGTCCACGAGAAGGGGTTGGGGTGTGGGGGGGGGGGGGGGGGGGGCGAGCCAGAGAGGACAAGTTGTTCTTCTATTGGTATGTACTCAGGCTTTATAGTGTTTGAAAGAATGTTCTTTCAAGTTCATATATAAATGTAACATTTTATTTCCAAAGTGTAGTAAATCTTTGCTTTCTCACACCGGGGTGATCGCACTACAAGGCTGCAATTTTTATTTGCCCATCAATTGGGCTTTTCGTGGAAATGGCACACCACCAGCAGGATGCTGGCCACGAGAGGGGGGTGGGATGGGGGGGCGGGCAGGAGAGGACAAGTTGTTCTTCTATTGATATGTACTCATGTTTATAGTGTTTGAAAGAATGTTCTTTCAAGTTCATATAAGAATGTAGCATTTTATTTCCAAAGTGTAGTAAATCTTTGTTTTCTCACAGCAGGGTGATCGCACTACAAGGCTGCAATTTTTATTTGCCCATCAGGTGGGCTTTTGGTGGAAATGACACACCACCAGCAGCATGCTGTCCACGAGAGGGGGGTGGGATGGGGGGGCGGGCAGGAGAGGACAAGTTGTTCTTCTATTGGTATGTACTCAGGCTTTATAGTGTTTGAAAGAATGTTCTTTCAAGTTCAAATAAGAATGTAGCATTTTATTTCCAAAGTGTAGTAAATCTTTGTTTTCTCACAGCAGGGTGATCGCACTACAAGGCTGCAATTTTTATTTGCCCATCAAGTGGGCTTTCGGTGGAAATGACACACCACCAGCAGCATGTTGTCCACGAGAGGGGGGTGGGATGGGGGGGCGGGCAGGAGAGGACAAGTTGTTCTTCTATTGGTATGTACTCATGTTTATAGTGTTTGAAAGAATGTTCTTTCAAGTTCATATAAGAATGTAGCATTTTATTTCCAAAGTGTAGTAAATCTTTGTTTTTTCACAGCAGGACGATCGCACTACAAGGCTGCAATTTTTATTTGCCCATTAGTGGGCTTTTGGTGGAAATGACACACCACAAGCAGCATGCTGTCCACGAGAGGGGGGTGGGATGGGGGGGCGAGCAGGAGAGGACAAGATGTTCTTCTATTGGTATGTACTCAGGCTTTATAGTGTTTGAAAGAATGTTCTTTCACGTTCATGTAAGAATGTAGCATTTTATTTCGAAAGTGTAGTAAATCTTTGCTTTCTCACAGCAGGGTGATCGCACTACAAGGCTGCAATTTTTATTTGCCCATCAAGTGGGCTTTTGGTGGAAATGACACACCACCAGCAGCATGTTGTCCATGAGAGGGGGGTGGGATGAGGGGGCGGGCAGGAGAGGACAAGTTGTTCTTCTATTGGTATGTACTCAGGCTTTATAGTGTTTGAAAGAATGTTCTTTCAAGTTCATATATGAATGTAACATTTTATTTCCAATGTGTAGTAAATCTTTGCTTTCTCACAGCAGGGTGATCGCACTACAAGGCTGCAATTTTTATTTGCCCATCAAGTGGGCTTTTGGTGGAAATGACACACCACAAGCAGCATGCTATCCACGAGAGGGGGGTGGGATGGGGGGGCGGGCAGGAGAGGACAAGTTGTTCTTCTATTGGTATGTACTCAGGCTTTATAGTGTTTGAAAGAATGTTCTTTCAAGTTCATATATGAATGTAACATTTTATTTGCAAAGTGTAGTAAATCTTTGCTTTCTCACAGCAGGGTGATCGCACTACAATGCTGCAATTTTTATTTGCCCATCAAGTGGGCTTTTGGTGGAAATGACACACCACCAGCAGCATGTTGTCCACGAGAGGGATGTGGGATGGGGGGGCGGGCAGGAGAGGACAAGTTGTTCTTCTATTGGTATGTACACAGGCTTTATAGTGTTTGAAAGAATGTTCTTTAGAGTTCATATATGAATGTAACATTTTATTTCCAAAGTGTAGTAAATCTTTGCTTCCTCACAGCAGAGTGATCGCACTACAAGGCTGCAATTTTTATTTGCCCATCAAGTGGCCTTTTGGTGGAAATGACACACCACCAGCAGCATGCTGTCCACGAGAGGTGGGTGGGATGGGGGGGCGGCCAGGAGAGGACAAGTTGTTCTTCTATTGGTATGTACTCAGGCTGTATAGTGTTTGAAAGAATGTTCTTTCAAGTTCATATAAAAATGTAGCATTTTATTTCCAAAGTGTAGTAAATCATTGTTTTCTCACAGCAGGGTGATCGCACAACAAGGCTGCAATTTTTATTTGCCCATCAAGTGGGCTTTTGGTGGAAATGACACACCACCAGCAGCATGTTGTACACGAGAATGGGGTGGGATGGGGGGGGCGAGCAGGAGAGGACAAGTTGTTCTTCTATTGGTATGTACTCAGGCTTTATAGTGTTTGAAAGAATGTTCTTTCATGATCATATGAGAATGTAGCATTTTATTTCCAAAGTGTAGTAAATATTTAATTTCTCACAGCTGGGTGATCGCACTACAAGTCTGCAATCTTTATTTGCCTATCAAGTGGGCTTTTGGTGGAAATGACACACCACCAGCAGCATGTTGTCCACGAGAGGGGGGTGGGTTGGGGGGGCGAGCAGGTGAGTAGAAGTTGTTCTTCTATCGGTATGTACTCAGGCTTTATAGTGTTTGAAAGAATGTTCTTTCAAGTTCATATAAGAATGTAGCATTTTGTTTCCAAAGTGTATAAATCTTTGGTTTCTCACAGCAGGGTGATCGCACTACAAGGCTGCAATTTTTATTTGCCCATCAAGTGGGCTTTTGGTTGAAATGATGCACCGCCAGCAGCATGTTGTCCAAGAGAGGGGGGTGGGATCGGGGGGCGAGCAGGAGAGGACAAGTTGTTCTTCTATTGGTATGTACTCAGGCTTTATAGTGTTTGAAAGAATGTTCTTTCAAGTTCATATAAGAATGTAGCATTTTATTTCCAAAGTGTAGTAAATCGTTGTTTTCTCACAGCACGGTGATCACACTACAAGGCTGCAATTTTTATTTGCCCATCAAGTGGGATTTTGGTTGAGATGACACACCACCAGCAGCATGTTGTCCACGAGAGGGGGGTGGGATGGGGGGGCGAGCAGGAGAGGACAAGTGGTTCTTCTATTGGTATGTACTCAGGCTTTATAGTGTTTGAAAGAATGTTCTTTCAAGTTCATATGAGAATGTAGCATTTTATTTCCAAAGTGTAGTAAATCTTTGCTTTCTCACAGCAGGGTGATCGCACTACAAGGCTGCAATTTTTATTTGCCCATCAAGTGAACTTTTGTTGGAAATGACACAACACCAGCAGAATGTTGTCCACGGGAGGGGGGTGTGATGGGGGGGCGAGCAGGTGAGTACAAGTTGTTCTTCTATTGGTATGTACTCAGGCTTTATAGTGTTTGAAAGAATGTTCTTTCAAGTTCATATAAGAATGTAGCATTTTATTTCCAAAGTGTAGTAAATCTTTGTTTTCTCACAGCAGGGTGATCGCACTACAAGGCTGCAATTTTTATTTGCCCATCAAGTGGGCTTTTGGTGGAAATGACACACCACCAGCATCATGTTGTCCACGAGAGGGGGGTGGGATGGGGTGGCGAGCAGGAGAGGACAAGTTGTTCGCCTATTGGTATGTACTCAGGCTTTATAGTGTTTGAAAAAATGTTCTTCCAAGTTCATATAAGAAATTAGCATTTTATTTCAAAGGTGTTGTAAATCTTTGTTTTCTCACAGCAGGGTGATCGCACTACAAGGCTGCAATTTTTATTTGTCCATCAAGTGGGCTTTTGGTGGAAATGACACACCACCAGCATCATGTTGTCCACGAGAGGGGGGTGGGATGGGGGGGCGAGCAGGAGACGACAAGTTGCTTTTCTATTGGTATGTACTCAGGCTTTATAGTGTTTGAAAGAATGTTCTTTCAAGTTCATATAAGAATGTAGCATTTTATTTCCAAAGTGTAGTAAACCTTTGTTTTCTCACAGCAGGGTGATCGCACTACAAGGCTGCAATTCTTATTTGCCCATCAAGTGGGCTTTTGGTGGAAATGACACACAACCAGCATCATGTTGTCCACGAGAGGGGGGTGGGATGGGGGGGCGAGCAGGAAAGGACAAGTTGTTTTTCTATTGGTAAGTACTCAGGTTTTATAGTGTTTGAAAGAATGTTCTTTCAAGTTCATATAAGAATGTAGCATTTTATTACCAAAGTGTAGTAAATCTTTGTTTTCTCACAGCAGGGTGATCGCACTACAAGGCTGCAATTTTTATTTATCCATCAAGTGGGCTTTTGGTGGAAATGGCACACCACCAGCAGCATGTTGTCCACGAGAGGGGGGTGGGATGGGGGGGCGAGCAGGAAAGGACAAGTTGTTCTTCTATTGGTATGTACTCAGGCTTTATAGTGTTTGGAAGAATGTTCTTTCAAGTTCATATAAGAATGTAGCATTTTATTTCCAAAGTGTAGTAAATCTTTGTTTTCTCACAGCAGGGTGATCGCACTACAAGGCTGCAATTTTTATTTGTCCATCAAGTGGGCTTTTGGTGGAAATGACACACCACCAGCAGCATGTTGTCCACGAGAGGGGGGGTGGGAAGGGGGGGCGAGCAGGAGAGGACAAGTTGTTTTTCTATTGGTATGTACTCAGGCTTTATAGTGTTTGAAAGAATGTTCTTTCAATTTCATATAAGAATGTAGCATTTTATTTCCAAAGTGTAGTAAATTTTTAGTTTTCTCACAGCAGGGTGATCGCACTACAAGGCTGCAATTTTTATTTGTTCATGAAGTGGGCTTTTGGTGGAAATGACACACCACCAACATCATGTTGTCCACGAGAGGGGGGTGGGATGGGGGGGCGAGCAGGAGAGGACAAGTTGTTTTTCTATTGGTATGTACTCAGGCTTTATAGTGTTTGAAAGAATGTTCCTTCAAGTTCATATAAGAATGTAGCATTTGTTTACCAAAGTGTAGTAAATCTTTGTTTTCTCACAGCAGGGTGATCGCACTACAAGGCTGCAATTTTTATTTGTCCATCAAGTGGGCTTTTGGTGGAAATGAGACACCACCAGCAGCATGTTGTCCACGAGAGCGGGGTGGGATGGGGGGGCGAGCAGGAGAGGACAAGTTGTTTTTCTATTGGTATGTCCTCAGGCTTTATAGTGTTTGAAAGAATGTTCTTTCAAGTTCATATAAGAATGTAGCATTTTATTTCCAAAGTGTAGTAAATCTTTGTTTTCTCACAGCAGGGTGATCGCACTACAAGGCTGCAATTTTTATTTGTCCATCAAGTGGGCTTTTGGTGGAAATGACACACCACCAGCATCATGTTGTCCACGAGAGGGGGGAGTGATGGGGGGGCGGGCAGGAGAGGACAAGTTGTTTCTCTATTGGTATGTACTCAGGCTTTATAGTGTTTGAAAGAATGTTCTTTCAAGTCCATATAAGAATGTAGCATTTTATTTCCAAAGTGTAGTAAATCTTTGTTTTCTCACAGCAGGGTGATCGCACTACAAGGCTGCAAATTTTATTTGTCCATCAAGTGGGTTTTTGGTGGAAATGACACACCACAGGCATCATGTTGTCCACGAGAGGGGGGAGGGATGGGGGGGCGAGCATGAGAGGACAAGTTGTTTTTCTGTTGGTATGTACTCAGGCTTTATAGTGTTTGAAAGAATGTTCTTCCTAGTTCATATAAGGATGTAGCATTTTATTTCCAAAGTGTAGTAAATCTTTGTTTTCTCATAGCAGGGTGATCGCACTACAAGGCTGCAATTTTTATTTGTCCATCATGTGGGCTTTTGGTGGAAATGACACACCACCAGCATCATGTTGTCCACGAGAGGGGGGTAGGATGAGGGGGCGAGCAGGAGAGGACAAGTTGTTTTTCTATTGGTATGTACTCAGGCTTTAAAGTTTTGAAAGAATGTTCTTTCAAGTTCATATAAGAATGTAGCATATTATTTCCAAAGTGTAGGAAATCTTTGTTTTCTCACAGCAGGGTGATCGCACTACAAGGCTGCAATTTTTATTTGCCCATCAAGTGGGCCTTTGGTGGAAATGGCACACGACCAGCAGCATGTTTTCCACGAGAGGGGGGTGGGATGGGGGGGCGAGCAGGAGAGGACAAGTTGTTCTATTGGTATGTACTCAGGCTTTATAGTGTTTGAAAAAATGTTCTTTCAAGTTCATATAAGAATGTAGCATTTTATTTCCAAAGTGTAGTAAATCTTTGTTTTCTCACAGCAGGGTGATCGCACTACAAGGCTGCTATTTTTATTTGCCCATCAAGTGGGTTTTGGTGGAAATGACACACCACCAGCAGCATGTTGTCCATGAGAGGGTGGTGTGGGGGGATGGGGGAAGCAGGGGGGCGAGCGTAAGAGGACAAGTTGTTCTTCTATTGGTATGTACTCCGGCTTTATAGTGTTTGAAAGAATGTTCTTTCAAGTTCATATAAGAATGTGGCATTTTATTTCCAAAGTGTAGTAAATCTTTGTTTTCTCACTGCAGGGTGATCGCACTACAAGGCTGCAATTTTTATTTGCCCATCAAGTGGGCATTTGGTGGAAATGACACACCACCAGCAGCATGTTGTCCACTAGAGGGGGGTGGGATGGGGGGGCAAGCAGGAGAGGACAAGTTGTTCTTCTATAGGTATGTACTCAGGCTTTATAGTGTTTGATAGAATGTTCTTTCAAGTTCATATAAGAATGTAGCATTTTATTTCCAAAGTGTAGTAAATCTTTGTTTTCTCACAGCAGTGTGATCGCACTACATGGCTGCAATTTTTATTTGCCCATCAAGTGGACTCTTGGTGGAAATGACACACCACCAGCAGCATGTTGTCCACGAGAGGGGGGTGCAATGGGGGGGCGAGCAGGAGAGGACAAGTTGTTCTTCTATTGGTATGTACTCAGGCTTTATAGTGTTTGAAAGAATGTTCTTTTAAGTTCATATAAGAATGTAGCATTTTATTTCCAAAGTGTAGTAAATCTTTGTTTTCTCACAGCAGTTTGATCGCACTACAAGGCTGCAATTTTTATTCGCGCATCAAGTGGGCTTTTGGTGGAAATGGCAAACGACCAGCAGCATGTTGTCCACGAGAGGGGGGTGGGATGGGGGGCCGAGCAGGAGAGGACAAGTTGTTCTTCTATTGGTATGTACACAGGCTTTATAGTGTTTGAAAGAATGTTCTTTCAAGTTCATATAAGAATGTAGCATTTTATTTCCAAAGTGTAGTAAATCTTTGTTTTCTCACAGCAGGGTGATCGCACTACAAGGCTGCAATTTTTATTTGCCCATCAAGTGGGCCTTTGGTGGAAATGACACACCACCAGCAGCATGTTGTCCACGAGAGGGGGGTGGGATGGGGGGGCGAGCAGGAGAGGACAAGTTGTTCTTCTGTTGGTATGTACTCAGGCTTTATAGTGTTTGAAAGAATGTTCTTTTAAGTTCATATAAGAGTGTAGCATTTAATTTCCAAAGTGTAGTAAATCTTTGTTTTCTCACAGCAGGGTGATCGCACTACAAGGCTGCAATTTTTATTTGTCCATCAAGTGGGCTTTTGGTGAAAATGACACACCACCAGCAGCATGTTGTCCACGAGAGGGGGGTAGGATGGTGGGGCGAGCAAGAGAGGACAAGTTGTTTTTCTATTGGTATGTACTCAGGCTTTATAGTGTTTGAAAGAATGTTCTTTCAAATTCATATATGAATGTAGCATTTTATTTCCAAAGTGTAGTAAATCTTTGTTTTCTCACAGCAGGGTGATCGCACTACAAGGCTGCAATTTTTATTTGTCCATCAAGTGGGCTTTTGGTGGAAATGACACACCACCAGCATCATGTTGTCCACGAGTGAGGGGTGGGATAGGGGGGCGAGCAGGAGAGGACAAGTTGTTTTTCTATTGGTATGTACTCAGGCTTTATAGTGTTTGAAAGAATGTTCTTTCAAGTTCATATAAGAATGTAGCATTTTATTTCCAAAGTGTAGTAAATCTTTGTTTTCTCACAGCAGGGTGATCGCACTACAAGGCTGCAATTTTTATTTGTCCATCAAGTGGGCTTTTGGTGGAAATGACACACCACCAGCAGAATGTTGTCCACGAGAGGGGATTGCGATGGGGGGGGCGACCAGGGGAGGACAAGTTGTTATTCTATTGGTATGTACTCAGGCTTTATAGTGTTTGAAAGAATGTTCTTTCAAGTTCATATAAGAATGTAGCATTTTATTTCCAAAGTGTAGTAAATCTTTGTTTTCTCACAGCAGGGTGATCGCACTACAAGGCTGCAATTTTTATTTGTCCATCAAGTGGGCTTTTGGTGGAAATGACACACCACCAGCAGCATGTTGTCCACGAGAGGGTGATGTGGGGAAGGGGGGGGGGGGGGGCAGCGTAAGAGGACAAGTTGTTGTTCTATTGGTATGTACTCAGGCTTTATAGTGTTTTAAAGAATGTTCTTTCAAGTTCATATAAGAATGTAGCATTTTATTTCCAAAGTGAAGTAAATGTTCGTTTTCTCACAGCAGGGTGATCGCTCTACAAGGCTGCAATTTTTATTTGTCCATCAAGTGGGCTTTTGGTGGAAATGACACACCACCAGCAGCATGTTGTCCACGAGAGGGGGGTGGGATGGTGGGGCGAGCAGGAGAGGACAAGTTGTTTTTCTATTGGTATGTACTCAGGCTTTATAGTGTTAGAAAGAATGTTCTTTCACGTTCATATAAGAATGTAGCATTTTTTTTCCAAAGTGTAGTAAATCTTTGTTTTCTCACAGCAGGGTAATCGCACTACAAGGCTGCACTTTTTATTTGTCCATCAAGTGGGCTTTTGGTGGAAATGACACGCCACCAGCATCATGTTGTCCACGAGAGGGGGGTGGGATGGGGGGGTGTGCAGGAGGGGACAAGTTGTTCTTCTATTGGTATGTACTCAGGCTTTATAGTGTTTGAAACAATGTTCTTTCAAGTTCATATAAGAATGTAGCATTTTATTTCCAAAGTGTAGTAAATCTTTGTTTTCTCAGAGCAGGGTGATCGCGCTACAAGGCTGCAATTTTTATTTGCCCATCAAGTGGGCTTTTGGTGGAAATGACACACCATCAGCAGCATGTTGTCCACGAGAGGGGGGTGGGATGGTGGGGCGAGCAGGAGAGGACAAGTTGTTCTTCTATTGGTATGTACTCAGGATTTATAGTGTATGAAAGAATGTTCTTTAAAGTTCATATAAGAATGTAGCCTTTTATTTCCAAAGTGTAGTAAATCTTTGTTTTCTCACAGCAGGGTGATCGCACTACAAGGCTGCAATTTTTATTTGCCCATCAAGTGGGCTTTTGGTGGAAATGACACACCACCAGCAGCACGTTGTCCACGAGAGGGGGTGGGATGGGGGGGCCAGCAGGAGAGGACAAGTTGCTCTTCTATTGGTATGTACACAGGCTTTATAGTGTTTGAAAGAATGTTCTTTCAAGTTCATATAAGAATGTAGCATTTTATTTCCAAAGTGTAGTATATCTTTGTTTTCTCACAGCAGAGTGATCGCACTACAAGGCTGCAATTTTTATTTGCCCATCAAGTGGGCTTTTGGTGGAAATGACACACCACCAGCAGCACGTTGTCCACGAGAGGGGGTGGGATGGGGGGGCCAGCAGGAGAGGACAAGTTGCTCTTCTATTGGTATGTACTCAGGCTTTATAGTGTTTTAATAAAAGTTCGTTCAAGTTCATATAAGAATGTAGCATTTTATTTCCAAAGTGCAGTAAATGTTTGTTTTCTCACACCAGGGTGATCGCACTACAAGGCTGATATTTTTATTTGCCCATCGAGTGGGGTTTTGGTGGACATAACATACCACCAGCAGCATGTTGTCCACGAGAGGGGGGCAGGGATGGGGGGGCGAGCGGAAGAGGACAAGTTGTTCTTCTATTGGTATGTACTCAGGCTTTATTGTGTTTGAAAGAATGTTCTTTCAAGTTCATATAAGAATGTAGCATTTTATTTCCAAAGTGTAGTAAATCTTTCTTGTCTCACAGCAGGGTGATCGCACTACAAGGCTGCAATTTTTATTTGCCCATCAAGTGCGCTTTTGGTGGAAATGACACACCACCAGCAGCATGTTGTCCACGAGAGGGGGGTGGGATGGGGGGGCGAGCAGGAGAGGTCAAGTTGTTCTTCTATTGGTATGTACTCAGGCTTTATAGTGTTTGAAAGAAGGTTCTTTCCAGTTCATATAAGAATGTAGCATTTTATTTCCAAAGTGTAGTAAATCTTTGTTTTCTCACAGCAGGGTGATCGCACTACAAGATTGCAATTTTTATTTGCCCATCAATTGGGCTTTTGGTGGAAACGACACACCACCAGCAGCATGTTGTCCACGAGAGGGTGGTGTGGGGGGATGGGGGGGGGGGGGGGCGAGCGTAGGAGGACAAGTTGATCTTCTATTGGTATGTACTCAGGCTTTATAGTGTTTGAAAGAACGTTCATTCAAGTTCATATAAAAATGTAGCATTTTATTTCCAAAGTGTAGCAAATCTTTCTTTTCTCACAGCGGGGTGATGGCACTACAAGGCTGCTATTTTTATTTGCCCATCAAGTGGGCTTTTGGTGGAAATGACACACCACCAGCAGCATGTTGTCCACGAGAGGGGGGTGGGATGGGGGGGGGCGAGCAGGAGAGGACAAGTTGTTCTTCTATTGGTATGTACTCAGGCTTTATAGTGTTTGAAAGAATGTTCTTTCAAGTTCATATAAGAATGTAGCATTTTATTTCCAAAGTGCAGTAAATGTTTGTTTTCTCACACCAGGGTGATCGCACTACTTGGCTGCAATTTTTATTTGCCCATTAAGTGGGGTTTTCGTGGAAATAACACACCACCAGCAGCATGTTGTCCACGAGAGGCTGGTGTGGGGGGGGGAAGAGGAGAAGTTGTTCTTCTATTGGTATGTACTCAGGCTTTATAGTGTTTGAAAAGATGTTCTTTCAAGTTCATATAAGAATCTAGCATTTTATTTCCAAAGTGTAGTAAATCTTTGTTTTCTCACAGCAGGGTGATCGCACTACAAGGCTGCAATTTTTATTCGCGCATCAAGTGGGCTTTTGGTGGAAATGGCACACCACCAGCAGCATGTTGTCCATGAGAGGGGGTTTGGGATGGGGGGGCGAGCAGGAGAGGACAAGTTGTTCTTCTATTGGTATGTACACAGGATTTATAGTGATTGAAAGAATGTTCTATCAAGTTCATTTAAGAATGTAGCATTTTATTTCCAAAGTGTAGTAAATCTTTGTTTTCTCACAGCAGGGTGATCGCACTACAAGGCTGCAATTTTTATTTGCCCATCAAGTGGGCTTTTGGTGGAAATGACACACCACCAGTAGCATGTTGTCCACGAGAGGGGGTGTGGGGGGGGGGGGGGGGCAAGCGTAAGAGGAAAAGTTATTCTTCTATTGGTATGTACTCAGGCTTTATAGTGTTTTAAAGAATGTTCGTTCAAGTTCATATAAAAATGTAGCATTTTATTTCCAAAGTGTAGTAAATTTTTGTTTTCTCACAGCAGGGTGATCGCACTACAAGGCTGCAATTCTTATTTGCCCATCAAGTGGGCTTTTGGTGGAAATGAAACACAACCAGCAGCATGTTGTCCACGAGAGGGGGGTGGGATGGGGGAGCGAGCAGGAGAGGTCAAGTTGTTGTTCTATTGGTATGTACTCAGGCTTTATAGGATTTGAAAGAATGTTCTTTCAAGTTCATATAAGAATGTAGCATTTTATTTCCAAAGTGTAGTAAATCTTTGCTTTCTCACAGCAGGGTGATCGTACTACAAGGCTGCAATTTTTATTTGCCCATCAAGTGGGCTTTTGGTGGAAATGACACACCACCAGCAGCATGTTGTCCACGAGAGGGGGGTGGGATGGGGGGGCGAGAAGGAGAGGACAAGTTGTTCTTCTATTGGTATGTACTCAGGCTTTATAGTGTTTGAGAGAATGTTCTTTCAAGTTCATATAAGAATGTAGCATTTTATATCCAAAGTGTAGTAAATCTTTGTTTTCTTACAGCAGGGTGATCGCACTACAAGGCTGCAATTATTATTTGCCCATCAAGTGGGCTTTTGGTGGAAATGACACACCACCAGCAGCATGTTGTCCACGAGAGGGCGGAGTGGGCGGGGGGGGGGGGGGGGGGGGCGAGCGTAAGAGGACAAGTTGTTCTTCTATTGGTATGTACTCAGGCATTATAGTGTTTGAAAGAATGTTCTTTCATCTTCATATAAGAATGTAGCTTTTTATTTCCAAAGTGTAGTAAACCTTTGTTTTCTCACAGCAGTGTGATCGCACTACAAGGCTGCAATTTTTATTTGCCCATCAAGTGGGCTTTTGGTGGAAATGACACACCACCAGCAGCATGTTGTCCACGAGAGGCTGGTGTGGGGGGGGGAAGAGGAGAAGTTGTTCTTCTATTGGTATGTACTCAGGCTTTATAGTGTTTGAAAGGATGTTCTTTCAAGTTCATATAAGAATGTATCATTTTATCTCCAAAGTGTAGTAAATCTTTGTTTTCTCACAGCAGGGTGATCGCACTACAAGGCTGCAATTTTTATTCGCGCATCAAGTGGGCTTTTGGTGGAAATGGCACACCACCAGCAGCATGTCGTCCATGAGAGGGGGTTTGGGATGGGGGGGCGAGCAGGAGAGGACAAGTTGTTCTTCTATTGGTATGTACTGAGGCTTTATAGTGTTTTAAAGAATGTTCGTCCAAGTTCATATAGGAATGTAGCATTTTATTTCCAATGTGTAGTAAATCTTTGTTTTCTCACAGCAGGGTGATCGCACTACAAGGCTGCAATTTTTGGTTGCCCATCAAGTGGGCTTTTGGTGGAAATGACACACCACCAGTAGCATGTTGTCCACGAGAGGGGGTGTGGGGGGGGGGGGGGGGGCAAGCGTAAGAGGAAAAGTTATTCTTCTATTGGTATGTACTCAGGCTTTATAGTGTTTTAAAGAACGTTCGTTCAAGTTCATATAAAAATGTAGCATTTTATTTCCAAAGTGTAGTAAATTTTTGTTTTCTCACAGCAGGGTGATCGCACTACAAGGCTGCAATTTTTATTTGCCCATCAAGTGGGCTTTTGGTGGAAATGACACACAACCAGCAGCATGTTGTCCACGAGAGGGGGGTGGGATGGGGGAGCGAGCAGGAGAGGTCAAGTTGTTGTTCTATTGGTATGTACTCAGGCTTTATAGGATTTGAAAGAATGTTCCTTCAAGTTCATATAAGAATGTAGCATTTTATTTCCAAAGTGTAGTAAATCTTTGCTTTCTCACAGCAGGGTGATCGTACTACAAGGCTGCAATTTTTATTTGCCCATCAAGTGGGCTTTTGGTGGAAATGACACACCACCAGCAGCATGTTGTCCACGAGAGGGGGGTGCGATGGGGGGGGCGAGCAGGAGAGGACAAGTTGTTCTTCTATTGGTATGTACTCAGGCTTTATAGTGTTTGAAAGAATGTTCTTTTAAGTTCATATAAGAATGTAGCATTTTATTTCAAAAGTGTAGTAAATCTTTGTTTTCTCACAGCAGGGTGATCGCACTACAAGGCTGCAATTTTTATTTGCCCATCAAGTGGACTTCTGGTGGAAATGACACACCACCAGCAGCATGTTGTCCACGAGAGGGGGGTGGGATGGGGGGGCGGGAAGGAGAGGACAAGTTGTTCTTCTATTGGTATGTACTCAGGCTTTATAGTGTTTGAAAGAATGTTCTTTCATCTTCATATAAGAATGTAGCTTTTTATTTCCAAAGTGTAGTAAACCTTTGTTTTCTCACAGCAGTGTGATCGCACTACAAGGCTGCAATTTTTATTTGCCCATCAAGTGGGCTTTTGGTGGAAATGACACACCACCAGCAGCATGTTGTTGTCCACGAGAGGGTGGTGCGGGGGGGGGGGGGGGGGGGGGGGGCGAGCGTAAGAGGACAAGTTGTTCTCCTATTGGTATGTACGAAGGCTTTACAGTGTTTGAAAGAATGTTCGTTCAAGTTCACATAAGAATGTAGCATTTTATTTCCAAAGTGTAGTAAATCTTTGTTTTCTCACAGCAGGGTGATCGCACTTCAATGCTGCAATTTTTGGTTGCCCATCAAGTGGGCTTTTGGTGGAAATGACACACCACCAGCAGCATGTTGTCCACGAGAGGCTGGTGGGGGGGGGGGGGGGGGAAGAGGAGAAGTTGTTCTTGTATTGGTATGTACTCAGGCTTTATAGTGTTTGAAAGGATGTTCTTTCAAGTTCATATAAGAATGTAGCATTTTATTTCCAAAGTGCAGTAAATCTTTGTTTTCTCACAGCAGGGTGATCGCACTACAAGGCTGCAATTTTTATTCGCGCATCAAGTGGGCTTTTGGTGGAAATGGCACACCTCCAGCAGCATGTTGTCCATGAGAGGGGGTTTGGGATGGGGGGGCGAGCAGGAGAGGACAAGTTGTTGTTCTATTGGTATGTACACAGGCTTTATAGTGATTGAAAGAATGGTCTATCAAGCTCATTTAAGAATGTAGCATTTTATTTCCAATGTCTAGTAAATCTTTGTTTTCTCACAGCAGGGTGATCGCACTACAAGGCTGCAATTGTTATTTGCCCATCAAGTGGGCTTTTGGTGGAAATGACACACCACCAGCAGCATGTTGTCCACGAGAGGGGGGTGCGATGGGGGGGCGAGCAAAAGAGGACAAGTTGTTCTTCTATTGGTATGTACTCAGGCTTTATTGTGTTTGAAAGAATGTTCTTTTAAGTTCATATAAGAATGTAGCATTTTATTTCCAAAGTGTAGTAAATCTTTGTTTTCTCACAGCAGGGTGATCGCACTACAAGGCTGCAATTTTTATTTGCCCATCAAGTGGACTTCTGGTGGAAATGACACACCACCAGCAGCATGTTGTCCACGAGAGGGGGGTGGGATAGGGGGGCGAGAAGGAGAGGACAAGTTGTTCTTCTATTGGTATGTACTCAGGCTTTATAGTGTTTGAAAGAATGTTCTTTCAAGTTCATATAAGAATGTAGCATTTTATATCCAAAGTGTAGTAAATCTTTGTTTTCTTACAGCAGGGTGATCGCACTACAAGGCTGCAATTATTATTTGCCCATCAAGTGGGCTTTTGGTGGAAATGACACACCACCAGCAGCATGTTGTCCACGAGAGGGTGGTGTGGGGGGATGGGGAGGGGGGCGGGGGGGCGAGCGTAAGAGGACAAGTTGATCTTCTATTGGTATGTACTCAGGCTTTATAGTGTTTGAAAGAATGTTCTTTCAAGTTCATATAAGAATGTAGCATTTTATATCCAAAGTGTAGTAAATCTTTGTTTTCTTACAGCAGGGTGATCGCACTACAAGGCTGCAATTTTTATTTGCCCATCAAGTGGTCTTTTGGTGGAAATGACACTCCACCAGCAGCATGTTGTCCACAAGAGGGGTGGGGGAGGGGGGGGGGGGAAATGGAAGGGGGCGAGTGGAAGTGGACATGTTGTTGTTTTATTGGTATGTACTCAGGCTTTATAGTGTTTTAATAAAAGTTCGTTCAAGTTCATATAAGAATGTAGCATTTTATTTCCAAAGTGCAGTAAATGTTTGTTTTCTCACACCAGGGTGATCGCACTACAAGGCTGATATTTTTATTTGCCCATCGAGTGGGGTTTTGGTGGACATAACACACCACCAGCAGCATGTTGTCCACGAGAGGGGGGCAGGGATGGGGGGGCGAGCGGAAGAGGACAAGTTGTTCTTCTATTGGTATGTACTCAGGCTTTATTGTGTTTGAAAGAATGTTCTTTCAAGTTCATATAAGAATGTAGCATTTTATTTCCAAAGTGTAGTAAATCTTTCTTGTCTCATAGCAGGGTGATCGCACTACAAGGCTGCAATTTTTATTTGCCCATCAAATGGGCTTTTGGTGGAAATGACACATCACCAGCAGCATGTTGTCCACGAGTGGGGGGTGGGATGGGGGGGCGAGCAGGAGAGGACAAGTTGTTCTTCTAATGGTACGTACTCAGGCTTTATAGTGTTTGAAAGAATGTTCTTTCAAGTTCATGTAAGAATGTAGCATTTTATTTCCAAAGTGTAGTAAATCTTTGTTTTCTCACAGCAGGGTGATCGCACTACAAGGCTGCAATTTTTATTTGCCCATCAAGTGCGCTTTTGGTGGAAATGACACACCACCAGCAGCATGTTGTCCACGAGAGGGGGGTGGGATGGGGGGGCGAGCAGGAGAGGTCAAGTTGTTCTTCTATTGGTATGTACTCAGGCTTTATAGTGTTTGAAAGAAGGTTCTTTCAAGTTCATATAAGAATGTAGCATTTTATTTCCAAAGTGTAGTAAATCTTTGTTTTCTCACAGCAGGGTGATCGCACTACAAGGTTGCAATTTTTATTTGCCCATCAATTGGGCTTTTGGTGGAAATGACACACCACCAGCAGCATGTTGTCCACGAGAGGGTGGTGTGGGGGGATGGGGGGGGGGGCGAGCATAGGAGGACAAGTTGATCTTCTATTGGTATGTACTCAGGCTTTATAGTGTTTGAAAGAACGTTCATTCAAGTTCATATAAAAATGTAGCATTTTATTTCCAAAGTGTAGCAAATCTTTCTTTTCTCACAGCGGGGTGATCGCACTACAAGGCTGCTATTTTTATTTGCCCATCAAGTGGGCTTTTGGTGGAAATGACACACCACCAGCAGCATGTTGTCCACGAGAGGGGGGTGGGATGGGGGGGCGAGCAGGAGAGGACAAGTTGTTCTTCTATTGGTATGTCCTCAGGCTTTATAGTGTTTGAAAGAATGTTCTTTCAAGTTCATATAAGAATGTAGCATTTTATTTCCAAAGTGTAGTAAATCTTTGTTTTCTCACAGCAGGGTGATCGCACTACAAGGCTGCAATTTTCATTTGCCCATCAAGTGGGCTTTTGGTGGAAATGACACACCATCAGCAGCATGTTGTCCACAAGAGGGGGGTGGGATGGTGGGGCGAGCAGGAGAGGACAAGTTGATCTTCTATTGGTATGTACTCAGGATTTATAGTGTATGAAAGAATGTTCTTTCAAGTTCATATAAGAATGTAGCATTTTATTTCCAAAATGTAGTAAATCTTTGTTTTCTCATAGCAGGGTGATCGCACTTCAATGCTGCAATTTTTGGCTGCCCATCAAGTGGGCTTTTGGTGGAAATGACACGCCACCAGCAGCATGTTGTCCACGAGAGGCTGGTGTGGGGGGGGGAAGAGGAGAAGTTGTTCTTCTATTGGTATGTACTCAGGCTTTATAGTGTTTGAAAGGATGTTCTTTCAAGTTCATATAAGAATCTAGCATTTTATTTCCAAAGTGTAGTAAATCTTTGTTTTCTCACAGCAGGGTGATCGCACTACAAGGCTGCAATTTTTATTCGCGCATCAAGTGGGCTTTTGGTGGATATGGCACACCACCAGCAGCATGTTGTCCATGAGAGGGGGTTTGGGATGGGGGGGCGAGCAGGAGAGGACAAGTTGTTCTTCTATTGGTATGTACACAGGATTTATAGTGATTGAAAGAATGTTCTATCAAGTTCATTTAAGAATGTAGCATTTTATTTCCAAAGTGTAGTAAATCTTTGTTTTCTCACAGCAGGGTGATCGCACTACAAGGCTGCAATTTTTATTTGCCCATCAAGTGGGCTTTTGGTGGAAATGACACACCACCAGTAGCATGTTGTCCACGAGAGGGGGGTGGGATGGGGGAGCGAGCAGGAGAGGTCAAGTTGTTGTTCTATTGGTATGTACTCAGGCTTTATAGGATTTGAAAGAATGTTCTTTCAAGTTCATATAAGAATGTAGCATTTTATTACCAAAGTGTAGTAAATCTTTGCTTTCTCACAGCAGGGTGATCGTACTACAAGGCTGCAATTTTTATTTTCCCATCAAGTGGGCTTTTGGTGGAAATGACACACCACCAGCAGCATGTTGTCCACGAGAGGGGGGTGCGATGGGGGGGCGAGCAGGAGAGGACAAGTTGTTCTTCTATTGGTATGTACTCAGGCTTTATAGTGTTTGAAAGAATGTTCTTTTAAGTTCATATAAGAATGTAGCATTTTATTTCAAAAGTGTAGTAAATCTTTGTTTTCTCACAGCAGGGTGATCGCACTACAAGGCTGCAATTTTTATTTGCCCATCAAGTGGACTTCTGGTGGAAATGACACACCACCAGCAGCATGTTGTCCACGAGAGGGGGGTGGGATGGGGGGGCGAGAAGGAGAGGACAAGTTGTTCTTCTATTGGTATGTACTCAGGCTTTATAGTGTTTGAAAGAATGTTCTTTCAAGTTCATATAAGAATGTAGCATTTTATATCCAAAGTGTAGTAAATCTTTGTTTTCTTACAGCAGGGTGATCGCACTACAAGGCTGCAATTACTATTTGCCCATCAAGTGGGCTTTTGGTGGAAATGACACACCACCAGCAGCATGTTGTCCACGAGAGGGCGGAGTGGGGGGGGGGGGGGGCGAGCGTAAGAGGACAAGTTGTTCTACTATTGGTTTGTACTCAGGCATTATAGTGTTTGAAAGAATGTTCTTTCATCTTCATATAAGAATGTAGCTTTTTATTTCCAAAGTGTAGTAAACCTTTGTTTTCTCACAGCAGTGTGATCGCACTACAAGGCTGCAATTTTTATTTGCCCATCAAGTGGGCTTTTGGTGGAAATGACACACCACCAGCAGCATGTTGTCCACGAGAGGGTGGTGCGGGGGGGGGGGGGGGGGGGGCGAGCGTAAGAGGACAAGTTGTTCTCCTATTGGTATGTACGAAGGCTTTACAGTGTTTGAAAGAATGTTCGTTCAAGTTCACATTAGAATGTAGCATTTTATTTCCAAAGTGTAGTAAATCTTTGTTTTCTCACAGCGGGGTGATCGCACTTCAATGCTGCAATTTTTGGTTTTCCCATCAAGTGGGCTTTTGGTGGAAATGACACACCACCAGCAGCATGTTGTCCACGAGAGGCTGGTGTGGGGGGGGGGAAGAGGAGAAGTTGTTCTTCTATCGGTATGTACTCAGGCTTTATAGTGTTTGAAAGGATGTTCTTTCAAGTTCATATAAGAATGTAGCATTTTATTTCCAAAGTGTAGTAAATCTTTGTTTTCTCACAGCAGGGTGATCGCACTACAAGGCTGCAATTTTTATTCGCGCATCAAGTGGGCTTTTGGTGGAAATGGCACACCACCAGCAGCATGTTGTCCATGAGAGGGGGTTTGGGATGGGGGGGCGAGCAGGAGAGGACAAGTTGTTCTTCTATTGGTATGTACACAGGCTTTATAGTGATTGAAAGAATGGTCTATCAAGTTCATTTAAGAATGTAGCATTTTATTTCCAAAGTTTAGTAAATCTTTGTTTTCTCACAGCAGGGTGATCGCACTACAAGGCTGCAATTTTTATTTGCCCATCAAGTGGGCTTTTGGTGGAAATGACACACCACCAGCAGCATGTTGTCCACGAGAGGGGGGTGCGATGGGGGGGCGAGCAAAAGAGGACAAGTTGTTCTTCTATTGGTATGTACTCAGGCTTTATAGTGTTTGAAAGAATGTTCTTTTAAGTTCATATAAGAATGTAGCATTTTATTTCCAAAGTGTAGTAAATCTTTGTTTTCTCACAGCAGGGTGATCGCACTACAAGGCTACAATTTTTATTTGCCCATCAAGTGGACTTCTGGTGGAAATGACACACCACCAGCAGCATGTTGTCCACGAGAGGGGGGTGGGATGGGGGGGCGAGAAGGAGAGGACAAGTTGTTCTTCTATTGGTATGTACTCAGGCTTTATAGTGTTTGAAAGAATGTTCTTTCAAGTTCATATAAGAATGTAGCATTTTATATCCAAAGTGTAGTAAATCTTTGTTTTCTTACAGCAGGGTGATCGCACTACAAGGCTGCAATTATTATTTGCCCATCAAGTGGGCTTTTGGTGGAAATGACACACCACCAGCAGCATGTTGTCCACGAGAGTCCGGGGGGGGGGGGGGGGGGGGGGCGAGCGTAAGAGGACAAGTTGTTCTTCTATTGGTATGTACTCAGGCATTATAGTGTTTGAAAGAATGTTCTTTCATCTTCATATAAGAATGTAGCTTTTTATTTCCAAAGTGTAGTAAACCTTTGTTTTCTCACAGCAGTGTGATCGCACTACAAGGCTGCAATTTTTATTTGCCCATCAAGTGGGCTTTTGGTGGAAATGACACACCACCAGCAGCAAGTTGTCCACGAGAGGGTGGTGCGAGGGGGGGGGGGGGGTTTGCGAGCGTAAGAGGACAAGTTGTTCTTCTATTGGTATGTACTCAGGCTTTATAGAGTTTGAAAGAATGTTCTTTCAAATTCATATAAGAATGTAGCATTTTATTTCCAAAGTGTAGTAAAAATTTGTTTTCTCACAGCAGGGTGATCGCACTACAAGGCTGCAATTTTTATTTGCCCATCAAGTGGGCTTTTGGTGGAAATGACACACCACCAGATGCATGTTGTCCACGAGAGTGTGGTGTGGGGTGGGGGGGGGGGGGGAGGGGGGGGGCGAGCGCAAGAGGACAAGTTGTTCTCCTATTGGTATGTACGAAGGCTTTATAGTGTTTGAAAGAATGTTCGTTCAAGTTCACATAAGAATGTAGCATTTTATTTCCAAAGTGTAGTAAATCTTTGTTTTCTCACAGCAGGGTGATCGCACTACAAAGCTGCAATGTTTATTTTCCCATCAAGTGGCCTTTTGGTTGAAATGTCTCACCACCAGCAGCATGTTGTCCACGAGAGGATGGTGTGGGGGGGGGGGGGGGGGGGGGTGATGGGCGGGGGGCGAGCGTAAGAGAACAAGTTGTTCTTCTATTGGTATGTACTCACGCTTTATAGTGTTTGAAAGAATGTTCTTCCAAGTTCATATAAGAATAAAGCATTTTAATTCCAAAGTGTAGTAAATCTTTGTTTTCTCACAGCAGGGTGATCGCACTACAAGGCTGCAATTTTTATTTGCCCATCAATTGGGCTTTTGGTGGAAATGACACACCACCAGCAGCATGTTGTCCACGAGAGGGCGTTGGGATGGGGGGGCGAGCAGGAGAGGACAATTTGTTCTTCTATTGGTATGTACTCAGGCATTATAGTGTTTGAAAGAATGTTCTTTCAAGTTCATATAAGAATGTAGCATTTTATTTCCAAAGTGTAGTAAATCTTTGTTTTTTCACAGCAGCGTGATCGCACTACAAGGCTGCATTTTTTATATGCCCATCAAGTGGGCATTTGGTGGAAATGACACACCACCAGCAGCATGTTGTCCAAGAGAGGGGGGTGGGATTGGGGGGGGGGGCGAGCAGGAGAGGACAAGTTGTTCTTCTATTGGTATGTACTCAGGCTTTATAGTGTTTGAAAGAATGTTCTTTCTAGTTCATATAAGAATGTAGCATTTTATTTCCAAAGTGTAGTAAATCTTTGTTTTCTCACAGCAGGGTGATCGCACTACAAGGCTGCAATTTTTATTTGCCCATCAAGTGGGCTTTTGGTGGAAATGACACACCACCAGCAGCATGTTGTCCACGAGAGGGGGGTGGGATGGGGGGGCAAGCAGGAGAGGACAAGTTGTTCTTCTATTGGTATGTACTCAGGATTTATAGTGTTTTAAAGAATGTTCTTTCAAGTTCATATAAGAATGTAGCATTTTTATTCCAAAGTGTAGTGAATCGTTGTTTTCTCACAGCAGGGTGATCGCACTACAAGGCTGCAATTTTAATTTGCCCATCAAGTGGGCTTTTGGTGGAAATGACACACCACCAGCAGCATGTTGTCCACGAGAGGCTGGTGTGGGGGGGGGGGGGGAAGAGGAGAAGTTGTTCTTCTATTGGTATGTACTCAGGCTTTATAGTGTTTGAAAGGATGTTCTTTCAAGTTCATATAAGAATGTAGCATTTTATTTCCAAAGTGTAGTAAATCTTTGTTTTCTCACAGCAGGGTGATCGCACTACAAGGCTGCAATTTTTATTTGCGCATCAAGTGGGCTTTTGGTGGAAATGGCACACCACCAGCAGCATGTTGTCCATGAGAGGGGTTTTGGGATGGGGGGGCGAGCAGGAGAGGACAAGTTGTTCTTCTATTGGTATGTACACAGGCTTTATAGTGATTGAAAGAATGGTCTATCAAGTTCATTTAAGAATGTAGCATTTTATTTCCAAAGTGTAGTAAATCTTTGTTTTCTCACAGCAGGGTGATCGCACTACAAGGCTGCAATTTTTATTTGCCCATCAAGTGGGCTTTTGGTGGAAATGACACACCACCAGCAGCATGTTGTCCACGAGTGCGGGGAGGGATGGGAGGGCGAGCAGGAGAGGAGAAGTTGTTCTTCTATTAGTATGTACTCAGGCTTTATAGTGTTTGAAAGAATGTTCTTTCAAGTTCATATAAGAATGTAGCATTTTATTTCTAAAGTGTAGTAAATCTTTGTTTTCTCACAGCAGGGTGATCGCACTACAATGCTGCAATTTTTATTTGCCCATCAAGTGGGCTTTTGGTGGAAATGACACACCACCAGCAGCATGTTGTCCACGAGTGCGGGGAGGAATGGGAGGGCGAGCAGGAGAGGACAAGTTTTTCTTCTATTGGTATGTTCTCAGGCTTTATAGTGTTTGAAAGAATGTTCTTTCAAGTTCATATAAGAATGTAGCATTTTATTTCCAAAGTGTAATAAACCTTTGTTTTCTCACAGCAGGGTGATCGCACTACAAGGCTGCAATTTTTATTTGCCCATCAAGTGTGCTTTTGGTGGAAATGACACGCCACCAGCAGCATGTTGTCCACGAGAGTGTGGTGTGGGGGGGGGGAGGGAGGGGGGGGGGGGCGAGCGTAAGAGGACATGTTGTTCTTCTATTGGTATATACTAAGGCTTTATAGTGTTTGAAAGAATGTTCGTTCAAGTTCATATAAGAATGTAGCATTTTATTTCCAAAGTGTAGTAAATCTTTGTTTTCTCACAGCAGGGTGATCGCACTACAAGGCTGCAATTTTTATTTGCCCATCAAGTGGGCTTTTGGTGGAAATGACACACCACCAGCAGCATGTTGTCCACGAGAGGGGGGTGGGATGGGGGGGGGGGGCGAGCAGGAGAGGACAAGTTGTTGTTCTATTGGTATGTACTCAGGCTTTATAGTGTTTGAAAGAATGTTCTTTCAAGTTCATATAAGGATGTAGCATTTTATTTCCAAAGTGTAGTAAATCTTTGTTTTCTCACAGCAGGGTGATCGCACTACAATGCTGCAATTTTTATTTGCCCATCAAGTGGGCTTTTCTTGGAAATGACACACCACGAGCAGCATGTTGTCCATGAGTGCGGGGAGGGATGGGAGGGCGAGCAGGGGAGGACAAGTTGTTCTTCTATTAGTATGTACTCAGGCTTTATAGTGTTTGAAAGAATGTTCTTTCAAGTTCATATAAGAATGTAGCATTTTATTTCCAAAGTGTAGTAAATCTTTGTTTTCTCACAGCAGGGTGATCGCACTACAAAGCTGCAATTTTTATTTGCCCATCAAGTGGGCTTTTGGTGGAAATGACACACCACCAGCAGCATGTTGTCCGCGAGTGCGGGGAGGGATGGGAGGGCGAGCAGGAGAGGACAAGTTTCTCTTCTATTGGTATGTTCTCAGGCTTTATAGAGTTTGAAAGAATGTTCTTTCAAGTTCATATAAGAATGTAGCATTTTATTTCCAAAGTGTAATAAATCTTTGTTTTCTCACAGCAGGGTGATCGCACTACAAGGCTGCAATTTTTATTTGCCCATCAAGTGTGCTTTTGGTGGAAATGACACGCCACCAGCAGCATGTTGTCCACGAGAGCGTGGTGTGGGGGGGGGGGGGGGGAGGGAGGGGGGGGCGAGCGTAAGAGGACATGTTGTTCTTCTATTGGTATGTACTAAGGCTTTATAGTGTTTGAAAGAATGTTCGTTCAAGTTCATATAAGGATGTAGCATTTTATTTCCAAAGTGTAGTAAATCTTTGTTTTCTCACAGCAGGGTGATCGCACTACAAGGCTGCAATTTTTATTTGCCCATCAAGTGGGCTTTTGGTGGAAATGACACACAACCAGCAGCATGTTGTCCACGAGAGGGGGGTGGGATGGGGGGGGGGGAGCAGGAGAGGACAAGTTGTTCTTCTATTGGTATGTACTCAGGCTTTATAGTGTTTGAAAGGATGTTCTTTCAAGTTCATATAAGAATGTAGCATTTTATTTCCAAAGTGTACTAAATCTATGTTTTCTCACAGCAGGGTGATCGCACTACAAGGCTGCAATTTTTATTTGCCCATCAAGTGGGCTTTTGGTGGAAATGACACACCACCAGCAGCATGTTGTCCATGAGAGGGGGGTGGGATGGGGGGGCGAGCAGGAGAGGACAAGTTGTTCTTCTATTGGTATGTACTCAGGCTTTATAGTGTTTGAAAGCATGTTCTTTCTAGTTCATATAAGAATGTAGCATTTTATTTCCAAAGTGTAGTAAATTTTTGTTTTCTCACAGCAGGGTGATCGCACTACAAGGCTGCAATTTTTATTTGCCCATCAAGTGGGCTTTTGGTGGAAATGACACACCACCAGCAGCATGTTGTCCACGAGAGGGGGGTGGGATGGGGGGGGGGGGGGGGCAAGCAGGAGAGGACAAGTTGTTCTTCTATTGGTATGTACTCAGGCTTTATAGTGTTTGAAAGAATGTTCTTTCAAGTTCATATAAGAATGTAGCATTTTATTTCCAAAGTGTAGTAAATCTTTGTTTTCTCACAGCAGGGTGATCGCAGTACAATGCTGCAATTTTTATTTGCCCATCAAGTGGGCTTTTCTTGGAAATGACACACCACCAGCAGCATGTTGTCCACGAGTGCGGGGAGGGATGGGAGGGCGAGCAGGGGAGGACAAGTTGTTCTTCTATTAGTATGTACTCAGGCTTTATAGTGTTTCAAAGAATGTTCTTTCAAGTTCATATAAGAATGTAGCATTTTATTTCCAAAGTGTAGTAAATCTTTGTTTTCTCACAGCAGGGTGATCGCACTACAATGCTGCAATTTTTATTTGCCCATCAAGTGGGCTTTTGGTGGAAATGACACACCACCAGCAGCATGTTGTCCACGAGTGCGGGGAGGAATGGGAGGGCGAGCAGGAGAGGACAAGTTTTTCTTCTATTGGTATGTTCTCAGGCTTTATAGTGTTTGAAAGAATGTTCTTTCAAGTTCATATAAGAATGTAGCATTTTATTTCCAAAGTGTAATAAACCTTTGTTTTCTCACAGCAGGGTGATCGCACTACAAGGCTGCAATTTTTATTTGCCCATCAAGTGTGCTTTTGGTGGAAATGACACGCCACCAGCAGCATGTTGTCCACGAGAGTGTGGTGTGGGGGGGGGGGGGGGGGGGGAGGGAGGGGGGGGCGAGCGTAAGAGGACATGTTGTTCTTCTATTGGTATGTACTAAGGCTTTATAGTGTTTGAAAGAATGTTCGTTCAAGTTCATATAAGGATGTAGCATTTTATTTCCAAAGTGTAGTAAATCTTTGTTTTCTCACAGCAGGGTGATCGCACTACAAGGCTGCAATTTTTATTTGCCCATCAAGTGGGCTTTTGGTGGAAATGACACACCACCAGCAGCATGTTGTCCACGAGAGGGGGGTGGGATGGGGGGGCGAGCAGATTGGACAAGTTGTTCTTCTATTGGTATGTACTCAGGCTTTATAGTGTTTGAAAGAATGTTCTTTCAAGTTCATATAAGAATGTAGCATTTTATTTCCAAAGTGTAGTAAATCTTTGTTTTCACACAGCAGGGTGATCGCACTACAAGGCTGCAATTTTTATTTGCCCATCAAGTGGGCTTTTGGTGGAAATGACACACCACCAGCAGCATGTTGTCCACGAGAGGGTGGTTTGGGGGCGGGGGGCGGGGGGCGAGCGTAAGAGGACAAGTTGTTCTTCTATTGGCATGTACTCAGGCTTTATAGTGTTTTAAAGAATGTTCTTTCAAGTTCATATAAGAATGTAGCATTTATTTTCCAAAGTGTAGTAAATCTTCGTTTTCTCACAGCAGGGTGATCGCACTACAAGGCTGCAGTTCTTATTTGCCCATCAAGTGGGCTTTTGGTGGAAATGACACACCACCAGCAGCATGTTGTCCACGAGAGGGGGGTGGGATTGGGGGGGGGGGGGGCGAGCAGGAGAGGACAAGTTGTTCTTCTATTGGTATGTACTCAGGCTTTATAGTGTTTGAAAGAATGTTCTTTCAAGTTCATATAAGAATGTAGCATTTTATTTCCAAAGTGTACTAAATCTATGTTTTCTCACAGCAGGGTGATCGCACTACAAGGCTGAAATTTTTATTTTCCCATCAAGTGGGCTTTTGGTGGAAATGACACACCACCAACAGCATGTTGTCCACGAGAGGCGTTTGGGATGGGGGGACGAGCAGGAGTGGACAAGTTGTTCTTCTATTGGTATGTACTCAGGCTTTATAGTGTTTGAAAGAACGTTCTTTCATGTTCATATAAGAATGTAGCATTTTATTTCCAAAGTGTAGTAAATCTTTGTTTTCTCACAGCATGGTGATCGCACTACAAGGCTGCAATTTTTATTTGCCCATCGAGTGGGCTTTTGGTGGCAATGACGCACCACCAGCAGCATGTTGTCCAAGAGAGGGAGGTGGGATGGGGGGGGCGAGCAGGAGATTACAAGTTGTTCTTCTATTGGTATGTACTCAGGCTTTATAGAGTTTGAAAGAATGTTCTTTCAAGTTCATATAAGAATGTAGCATTTTATTTCCAAAGTGTAGTAAATCTTCTTTATCTCACAGCAGGGTGATCGCACTACAAGGCTGCAATTTTTATTTGCCCATCAAGTGGGCTTCTGGTGGAAATGACACACCATCAGCAGCATGTTGTCCACGAGAGGGGGGTGGGATGGGGGGGCGAGCAGGAGAGGACAAGTTGTTTTTCTATTGGTATGTACTCAGGCTTTATAGTGTTTGAACTAATGTTCTTTCAAGTTCATATAAGAATGTAGCGTTTTATTTCCAAAGTGTAGTAAATCTTTATTTTCTCACAGCAGGGTGATCGCACTACAAGGCTGCAATTTTTATTTGCCCATCAAGTGGGCTTTTGGTGGAAATGACACACCACCAGCAGCATGTTGTCCACGAGTGTGTGGTGTGGGGTTGGGGGGCGGGGGGGGGGGGGGGGGGGGGGGAAGGGGGGGCGAGCGTAAGAGGACAAGTTGTTCTTCTATTGGTATGTACTAAGGCTTTATAGTGTTTGAAAGAATGTTCGTTCAAGTTCATATAAGAATGTAGCATTTTATTTCCAAAGTGTAATAAATCTTTGTTTTCTCACAGCAGGGTGATCGCACTACAAGGCTGCAATTTTTATTTGCCCATCAAGTGTGCTTTTGGTGGAAATGACACACCACCAGCAGCATGTTGTCCACGAGAGTGCGGTGTGGGGGGGGGGGGGGGGGGAGGGAGGGGGGGGGCGAGCGTAAGAGGACATGTTGTTCTTCTATTGGTATGTACTAAGGCTTTATAGTGTTTGAAAGAATGTTCGTTCAAGTTCATATAAGAATGTAGCATTTTATTTCCAAAGTGTAGTAAATCTTTGTTTTCACACAGCAGGGTGATCGCACTACAAGGCTGCAATTTTTATTTGCCCATCAAGTGGGCTTCTGGTGGAAATGACTCACCACCAGCAGCATGTTGTCCACGAGAGGGTGGTTTGAGGGCGGGGGGGGGGGGGGGGGGGGGGGGGGGGGGGATGGCGAGCGTAAGAGGACAAGTTGTTCTTCTATTGGTATGTACTCAGGCTTTTTAGTGTTTTAAAGAATGTTCGTTCAAGTTCATATAAGAATGTAGCATTTTATCTCCAAAGTGTAGTAAATCTTTGTTTTCTCACAGCAGGGTGATCGCACTACAAGGCTGCAATTTTTATTTGCCCATCAAGTGGGCTTTTGGTGGAAATGACGCACCACCAGCAGCATGTTGTCCACGAGAGGGGGGTGGGATGGGGGGGGCGAGCAGGAGAGGACAAGTTGTTCTTCTATTGGTATGTACTCAGGCTTTATGGAGTTTGAAAGAATGTTCTTTCAAGTTCATATAAGAATGTAGCATTTTATTTCCAAAGTGTAGTAAATCCTCTTTTTCTCACAGCAGGGTGATCGCACTACAAGGCTGCAATTTTTATTTGCCCATCAAGTGGGCTTTTGGTGGAAATGACACACCACCAGCAGCATGTTGTCCACGAGAGTGTGGTGTGGGGGGGGGGGGGGGGGGGGGGGGGGCGAGCGTAAGAGGACAAGTTGTTCTTCTATTGGTATGTACTCAGGCTTTATAGTGTTTGAAAGAATGTCCTTTGAAGTTCATATAAGAATGTAGCATTTTATTTCCAAAGTGTAGTAAATGTTTGTTTTCTCACAGCAGGGTGATCGCACTACAAGGCTGCAATTTTTATTTGCCCATCAAGTGGGCTTTTGGTGGAAATGACACACCACCAGCAGCATGTTGTCCACGAGAGGGGGGTGGGATGGGGGGGCGAGCAGATTGGACAAGTTGTTCTTCTATTGGTATGTACTCAGGCTTTATAGTGTTTGAAAGAATGTTCTTTCAAGTTCATATAAGAATGTAGCATTTTATTTCCAAAGTGTAATAAACCTTTGTTTTCTCACAGCAGGGTGATCGCACTACAAGGCTGCAATTTTTATTTGCCCATCAAGTGTGCTTTTGGTGGAAATGACACGCCACCAGCAGCATGTTGTCCACGAGAGTGTGGTGTGGGGGGGGGGGGGGAGGGAGGGGGGGGCGAGCGTAAGAGGACATGTTGTTCTTCTATTGGTATGTACTAAGGCTTTATAGTGTTTGAAAGAATGTTCGTTCAAGTTCATATAAGGATGTAGCATTTTATTTCCAAAGTGTAGTAAATCTTCGTTTTCTCACAGCAGGGTGATCGCACTACAAGGCTGCAGTTCTTATTTGCCCATCAAGTGGGCTTTTGGTGGAAATGACACACCACCAGCAGCATGTTGTCCACGAGAGAGTGGGGTGGGGGGGGGGGGCGTGCGTAAGAGGACAAGTCGTTCTTCTATTGGTATGTACTAAGGCTTTATAGCGTTTTCAAGAATGTTCGTTCAAGTTCATATAAGAATGTAGCATTTTATTTCCAAAGTGTAGTAAATCTTTGTTTTCTCACAGCAGGGTGATCGCACTACAAGGCTGCAATTTTTATTTGCCCATCAAGTGGGCTTTTGGTGGAAGTGACACACCACAAGCAGCATATTGTACACGAGAGTGTGGTGTGGGGGGGGGGGGGGATGGGGGCGAGCGTAAGAGGACAAGTTGTTCTTCTATTGGTATGTACTAAGGCTTTATAGTGTTTGAAAGAATGTTCTTTCAAGTTCATACAAGAATGTAGCATTTTATTTCCAAAGTGTACTAAATCTATGTTTTCTCACAGCAGGGTGATCGCACTACAAGGCTGCAATTTTTATTTGCCCATCAAGTGGGCTTTTGATGGTAATGACACACCACCAGCAGCATGTTGTCCACGAGAGGGGGGTGGGATGGGGGGACGAGCAGGAGTGGACAAGTTGTTCTTCTATTGGTATGTACTCAGGCTTTATAGTGTTTGAAAGAACGTTCTTTCAAGTTCATATAAGAATGTAGCATTTTATTTCCAAAGTGTAGTAAATCTTCTTTTTCTCACAGCAGGGTAATCGCTCTACAAGGCTGCAATTTTTTTTTGCCCATCAAGTGGGCTTCTGGTGGAAATGACACCACCAGCAGCATGTTGTCCACGAGAGGGGGGTGAGATGGGGGGGCGAGCGTAAGAGGACAAGTTGTTCTTCTATTGGTATGTACTCAGGCTTTATAGTGTTTTAAAGAATGTTCGTTCAAGTTCATATAAGAATGTAGCATTTTATTTCCAAAGTGCAGTAAATTTTTGTTTTCTCACAGCAGGGTGATCGCACTACAAGGCTGCAATTTTTATTTGCCCAACAAGTGGGCTTTTGGTGGAAATAACACACCACCAGCAGCATGTTGTCCACGAGAGGGGGGTGGAATGGGGGGGGTGGGCGAGCAGGAGAGGACAAGTTGTTCTTCAATTGGTATGTACTCAGGCTTAATAGTGTTTGAAAGAATGTTCTTTCAAGTTCATATAAGAATGTAGCATTTTATTTCCAAAGTGTAGTAAATCTTCTTTTTCTCACAGCAGGGTAATCGCTCTACAAGGCTGCAATTTTTTTTTGCCCATCAAGTGGGCTTTTGGTGGAAATGACACACCACCAGCAGCATGTTGTCCACGGGAGGGGGGTGGGATGGTGGGGGGAGGGGGCGAGCAGGAGAGGACAAGTTGTTCTTGTATTGGTATGTACTCAGGCTTTATAGTGTTTGAAAGAATGTTCTTTCAAGTTCTTATAAGAATGTAGCATTTTATTTCTAAAGTGTAGTAAATCTTTGTTTTCTCACAGCAGGGTGATCGCACTACAAGGCTGCAATTTTTATTTGCCCATCAAGTGGGCTTTTGATGGTAATGACACACCACCAGCAGCATGTTGTCCACGAGAGGGGGGTGGGATGGGGGGACGAGCAGGAGTGGACAAGTTGTTCTTCTATTGGTATGTACTCAGGCTTTATAGTGTTTGAAAGAACGTTCTTTCAAGTTCATATAAGAATGTAGCATTTTATTTCCAAAGTGTAGTAAATCTTCTTTTTCTCACAGCAGGGTGATCGCACTACAAGGCTGCAATTTTTATTTGCCCATCAAGTGGGCTTTTGGTGGAAATGACACACCACCAGCAGCATGTTGTCCACGAGAGGGGGGTGGGATGGGGGGGCGAGCAGGAGAGGACAAGTTGTTGTTCTATTGGTATGTAATCAGGCTTGATAGTGTTTGAAAGAATGTTCTTTCAAGTTCATATAAGAATGTAGCATTTTATTTCCAAAGTGTAGTAAATCTTTGTTTTCTCATAGCAGGGTGATCGCACTACAAGGCTGCAATTTTTATTTGCCCATCAAGTGGGCATCTGGTGGAAATGACTCACCACCAGCAGCATGTTGTCCACGAGAGGGGGGTGGGATGGGGGGGCGAGCAGGAGAGGACAAGTTGTTCTTCTATTGGTATGTACTCAGGCTTTATAGTGTTTGAAAGAATGTTCTTTCAAGTTCATATAAGAATGTAGCATTTTATTTCCAAAGTGTAGTAAATCTTTGTTTTCTCACAGCAGGGAGATCATACTACAAGGCTGCAATTTTTAATTGCCCATCAAGTGGGCTTTTGGTGGAAATGACACACCACCAGCAGCATGTTGTCCACGAGAGTGTGGGGTGGGGTGGTGGGTTGGGGGGAGGGGGGGGCGAGCGTAAGAGGACAAGTTGTTCTTCTATTGGTATGTACTAAGGTGTTATAGTGTTTGAAAGAATGTTCGTTCAAGTTCATATAAGAATGTAGCATTTTATTTCCAAAGTGTAGTAAATCTTTGTTTTCTCACTGCAGGGTGATCGCACTACAAGGCTGCAATTTTTATTTGCCCATCAAGTGGGCTTTTGGTGGAAATGACACACCACCAGCAGTATGTTGTCCACGAGAGGGTGGTGTGGGGGGGGGGGGGGGGGCGTGCGTAAGAGGACAAGTTGTTCTTCTATTGGTATGTACTAAGGCTTTATAGTGTTTTAAAGAATGTTCGTTCAAGTTCATATATGAATGTAGCATTTTAATTCCAAAGTGTAGTAAATCTTTGTTTTCTCACAGCAGGGTTATCGCACTACAAAGCTGCAATTTTTATTTGCCCATCAAGTGGGCTTTTGGTGGAAATGACACACCACCAGCAGCATGTTGTCCACGAGAGGGGGGGTGGGATGTGGGGGCGTGCGGAAGAGGACAAGTTGTTCTACTATTGGTATGTACTCAGGCTTTATAGTGTTTGAAAGAATGTTCTTTCAAGTTCATAAAAGAATGTAGCATTTTATTTCCAAAGTGTAGTAAATCTTTGTTTTCCCACAGCAGGGTGATCGCACTACAAGGCTGCAATTTTTATTTGCCCATCAAGTGGGCTTTTGGTGGAAATGACACACCACCAGCAGCATGTTGTCCACGAGAGGGTGGTGTGGGGGGAGGGGGGGGGGGCGAGCGTAAGAGGACAAGTTGTTCTTCTATTGGTATGAACTAAGGCTTTAGAGTGTTTTAAAGAATGTTCGTTCAAGTTCATATAAGAATGTAGCATTTAATTTCCAAAGTGTAGTAAATCGTTGATTTCTCACAGCAGGGTGTTCGCACTACAAGGCTGCAATTTTTATTTGCCCATCAAGTGGGTTTTTGGTGGAAATGACACACCACCAGCAGCATGTTGTCCACGAGAGGGTGGTGTGGGGGAGGGGGGGGGGGGCGAGCGTAAGAGGACAAGTTGTTCTTCTATTGGTATGTACTAAGGCTTTATAGTGTTTTAAAGAATGTTTGTTCAAGTTCATATAAGAATGTAGCATTTTATTTCCAAAGTGTAGTAAATATTTGTTTTCTCACAGCAGGGTGATCGCACTACAAGGCTGCAATTTTTATTTGCCCATCAAGTGGGCTTTTAGTGGAAATGACACACCACCAGCAGCATGTTGTCCACGAGAGGTTGGTGTGTGTGGGGGGGGGGGGGGGGGGGGGCGAGCGTAAGACGACAAGTTGTTCTTCTATTGGTATGTACTAAGGCTTTATAGTGTTTTAAAGAATGTTCGTTCAAGTTCATATAAGAATGTAGCATTTTATTTCCAAAGTGTAGTAAATATTTGTTTTCTCACAGCAGGGTGATCGCACTACAAGGCTGCTATTTTTATTTGCCCATCAAGTGGGCTTTTGGTGGAAATGACACACCACCAGCAGCATGTTGTCCACGAGAGGGTGGTGAGGGGGTGGGGGGGGGGTACGTGCGTAAGAGGACAAGTTGTTCTTCTATTGGTATGTACTAAGGCTTTATATTGTTCTAAAGAATGTTCGTTCAAGTTCATATAAGAATATAGCATTTTATTTCCAAAGTGTAGTATATCTTTGTTTTCTCACAGCAGGGTGATCGCACTACAAGGCTGCAATTTTTATTTGCCCATCAAGTGGGCTTTTGGTGGAAATGACACACCACCAGCAGCATGTTGTCCACGAGAGGGCGGTGTGGGGGGGGGGGGGGGGGGGAGGGGCCAGCGTAAGAGGACAAGTTGTTCTTCTATTGGTATGTACTAAGGCTTTATAGTGTTTGAAAGAATGTTCTTTCAAATTCATGTAAGAATGTAGCATTTTATTTCCAAAGTGTAGTAAATATTTGTTTTCTCACAGCAGGGTGATCGCACTACAAGGCTGCAATTTTTATCTGCATATCAGGTGGGCTTTTGGTGGAAATGACACACCACCAGCAGCATGTTGTCCACGAGAGGGGGGTGGGATGGGGGGGCGAGCAGGAGAGGACAAGTTGTTCTTCTATTGGTATGTACTCAGGCTTTATGGAGTTTGAAAGAATGTTCTTTCAAGTTCATATAAGAATGTAGCATTTTATTTCCAAAGTGTAGTAAATCCTCTTTTTCTCACAGCAGGGTGATCGCACTACAAGGCTGCAATTTTTATTTGCTAATCAAGTGGGCTTTTGGTGGAAATGACACACCATCAGCAGCATGTTGTCCACGAGAGTGTGGTGTGGGGGGGGGGGGGGGGGAGGGGGGGGCGAGCGTAAGAGGACAAGATGTTCTTCTATTGGTATGTACTCAGGCTTTATAGTGTTTGAAAGAATGTTCTTTCAAGTTCATATAAGAATGTAGCATTTTATTTCCAAAGTGTAGTAAATGTTTGTTTTCTCACAGCAGGGTGATCACACTACAAGGCTTCAATTTTTATTTGCCCATCAAGTGTGCTTTTGGTGGAAATGACACACCACCAGCAGCATGTTGTCCACGAGAGAGTGGGGGGGGGGGGGGGGGCGTGCGTAAGAGGACAAGTCGTTCTTCTATTGGTATGTACTAAGGCTTTATAGCGTTTTCAAGAATGTTCGTTCAAGTTCATATAAGAATGTAGCATTTTATTTCCAAAGTGTAGTAAATCTTTGTTCTCTCACAGCAGGGTGATCGCACTACAAGGCTGCAATTTTTATTTGCCCATCAAGTGGGCTTTTGGTGGAAATGACACACCACCAGCAGGATGTTGTCCACGGGAGGGGGGTGTGATGGGGGGGGGGGGGGCGAGCAGGAGAGGACAAGTTGTTGTGCTATTGGTATGTACTCAGGCTTTATAGTGTTTGAAAGAATGTTCTTTCAAGTTCATATAAGAATGTAGCATTTTATTTCCAAAGTGTACTAAATCTATGTTTTCTCACAGCAGGGTGATCGCACTACAAGGCTGCAATTTTTATTTGCCCATCAAGTGGGCTTTTGATGGTAATGACACACCACCAGCAGCATGTTGTCCACGAGAGGGGGGTGGGATGGGGGGACGAGCAGGAGTGGACAAGTTGTTCTTCTATTGGTATGTACTCAGGCTTTATAGTGTTTGAAAGAACGTTCTTTCAAGTTCATATAAGAATGTAGCATTTTATTTCCAAAGTGTAGTAAATCTTCTTTTTCTCACAGCAGGGTAATCGCACTACAAGGCTGGAATTTTTTTTTGCCCATCAAGTGGGCTTCTGGTGGAAATGACACACCACCAGCAGCATGTTGTCCACGAGAGGGGGGTGAGATGGGGGGGCGAGCGTAAGAGGACAAGTTGTTCTTCTATTGGTATGTACTCAGGCTTTATAGTGTTTTAAAGAATGTTCGTTCAAGTTCATATAAGAATGTAGCATTTTATTTCCAAAGTGCAGTAAATTTTTGTTTTCTCACAGCAGGGTGATCGCACTACAAGGCTGCAATTTTTATTTGCCCATCAAGTGGGCTTTTGGTGGAAATGACACACCACCAGCAGCATGTTGTCCACGAGAGGGTGGTGGAATGGGGGGGGGTGGGCGAGCAGGAGAGGACAAGTTGTTCTTCAATTGGTATGTACTCAGGCTTTATAGTGTTTGAAAGAATGTTCTTTCAAGTTCATATAAGAATGTAGCATTTTATTTCCAAAGTGTAGTAAATCTTTGTTTTCTCACAGCAGGGTGATTGCACTACAAGGCTGCAATTTTTATTTGCCCATCAAGTGGGCATTTGGTGGAAATGACACACCACCAGCAGCATGTTGTCCACGAGAGGGTGGTGTAGGGGGGGGGGGGGGGGCGAGCAGGAGAGGACAAGTTGTTCTTCTATTGGTATGTACTAAGGCTTTATAGTGTTTGAAAGAATGTTCGTTCAAGTTCATATAAGAATGTAGCATTTTATTTCCAAAGTGTAGTAAATCTTTGTTTTCTCACAGCAGGGTGATCGCACTACAAGGCTGAAATATTTATTTGCCCATAGAGTGGGCTTTTGGTGGAAATGACACACCAGCAGCAGCATGTTGTCCACGAGAGGGGGGTGGGATGGGGGGGCGAGCAGGAGAGGACAAGTTGTTGTTCTATTGGTATGTAATCAGGCTTGATAGTGTTTGAAAGAATGTTCTTTCAAGTTCATATAAGAATGTAGCATTTTATTTCCAAAGTGTAGTAAATCTTTGTTTTCTCACAGCAGGGAGATCATACTACAAGGCTGCAATTTTTAATTGCCCATCAAGTGGGCTTTTGGTGGAAATGACACACCACCAGCAGCATGTTGTCCACGAGAGTGTGGGGTGGGGGTGGTGGGTTGGGGGGAGGGGGGGGCGAGCGTAAGAGGGCAAGTTGTTGTTCTATTGGTATGTACTAAGGTGTTATAGTATTTGAAAGAATGTTCGTTCAAGTTCATATAAGAATGTAGCATTTTATTTCCAAAGTGTAGTAAATCTTTGTTTTCTCACTGCAGGGTGATCGCACTACAAGGCTGCAATTTTTATTTGCCCATCAAGTGGGCTTTTGGTGAAATGACACACCACCAGCAGCATGTTGTCCACGAGAGGGTGGTGTGGGGGGGGGGGGGGGGGGGCGTGCGTAAGAGGACAAGTTGTTCTTCTATTGGTATGTACTAAGGCTTTATAGTGTTTTAAAGAATGTTCGTTCAAGTTCATATATGAATTTAGCATTTTAATTCCAAAGTGTAGTAAATCTTTGTTTTGTCACAGCAGGGTTATCGCACTACAAGCTGCAATTTTTATTTGCCCATCAAGTGGGCTTTTGGTGGAAATGACACACCACCAGCAGCATGTTGTCCACGAGAGGTGGGGTGGAATGTGGGGGCGAGCGGAAGAGGACAAGTTGTTCTACTATTGGTATGTACTCAGGCTTTATAGTGTTTGAAAGAATGTTCTTTCAAGTTCATAAAAGAATTGTAGCATTTTATTTCCAAAGTGTAGTAAATCTTTGTTTTCTCACAGCAGGGTGATCGCACTACAAGGCTGCAATTTTTATTTGCCCATCAAGTGGCTTTTGGTGGAAATGACACACCACCAGCAGCATGTTGTCCACGAGAGGGTGGTGTGGGGGGAGGGGGGGGGGGCAAGCGTAAGAGGACAAGTTGTTCTCCTATTGGTATGAACTAAGGCTTTATAGTGTTTTAAAGAATATTCGTTCAAGTTCATATAAGAATGTAGCATTTAATTTCCAAAGTGTAGTAAATCGTTGATTTCTCACAGCAGGGTGTTCGCACTACAAGGCTGCAATTTTTATTTGCCCATCAAGTGGGTTTTTGGTGGTAATGACACACCACCAGCAGCATGTTGTCCACGAGAGGGGTGGTGTTGGGGGGGGGCGGGGGGGGGGGGGGCGTAAGAAGACAAGTTGTTCATCTATTGGTATGTACTAAGGCTTTATAGTGTTTTAAAGATTGTTCGTTCAAGTTCATATAAGAATGTAGCATTTTATTTCCAAAGTGTAGTAAATCTTTGTTTTCTCACAGCAGGGTGATCGCACTACAAGGCTGCAAATTTTATTTGCCCATCAAGTGGGCTTTTGGTGGAAATGACACACCAGCAGCAGCATGTTGTCCACGAGAGGGTGGTGTGGGGGGGGGGGGGGGGCGAGCGTATGAGGACAAGTTGTTGTTCTATTGGTATGTACTAAGGCTTTATAGTGTTTTAAAGAATGTTCGTTCATGTTCATATAAGAATGTAGCATTTTTTTTCCAAAGTGTAGTAAATATTTGTTTTCTCACAGCAGGGTGATCGCACTACAAGGCTGCAATTTTTATTTGCTCATCAAGTGGGCTTTTGGTGGAAATTACACACCACCAGCAGCATGTTGTCCACGAGAAAGTGTTGTGGGGGGGAGGGGGGGGGCGAGCGTAACAGGACAAGTTGTTCTTCTATTGGTATGAACTAAGGTTTTTTGTGTTTTAAAGAATGTTCGTTTAAGTTCATATAAGAATGTAGCATTTTATTTCCAAAGTGTAGTAAATCTTTGTTTTCTCACAGCAGGGTGATCGCACTACAAGGCTGCAATTTTTATTTGCCCATCAAGTGGGCTTTTGGTGGAAATGACACACCACCAGCAGCATGTTGTCCACGAGAGAGTGGGGTGGGGGGGGGGGGGGGGGGGGCGTGCGTAAGAGGACAAGTCGTTCTTCTATTGGTATGTACTAAGGCTTTATAGCGTTTTCAAGAATGTTCGTTCAAGTTCATATAAGAATGTAGCATTTTATTTCCAAAGTGTAGTAAATCTTTGTTTTCTCACAGCAGGGTGATCGCACTACAAGGCTGCAATTTTTATTTGCCCATCAAGTGGGCTTTTGATGGAAGTGACACACCACAAGCAGCATATTGTACACGAGAGTGTGGTGTGGGGGGGGGGGGGGATGGGGGCGAGCGTAAGAGGACAAGTTGTTCTTCTATTGGTATGTACTAAGGCTTTATAGTGTTTGAAAGAATGTTCTTTCAAGTTCATATAAGAATGTAGCATTTTATTTCCAAAGTGTAGTAAATCTTTGTTTTCTCATAGCAGGGTGATCGCACTACAACGCTGCAATTTTTATTTGCCCATCAAGTGGGCATCTGGTGGAAATGACTCACCACCAGCAGCATGTTGTCCACGAGAGGGGGGTGGGATGGGGGGGCGAGCAGGAGAGGACAAGTTGTTCTTGTATTGGTATGTACTCAGGCTTTATAGTGTTTGAAAGAATGTTCTTTCAAGTTCTTATAAGAATGTAGCATTTTATTTCTAAAGTGTAGTAAATCTTTGTTTTCTCACAGCAGGGTGATCGCACTACAAGGCTGCAATTTTTATTTGCCCATCAAGTTGTCATTTGTTGGAAATGACACACCACCAGCAGCATGTTGTCCACGAGAAGGGTGTGTGATGGGGGTGAAGGGGGGGGGGGGGGGGGGTGGGAGGGGGCGAGCAGGAGAGGACAAGTTGTTGTTCTATTGGTATGTACTCAGGCTTTATAGTGTTTGAAAGAACGTTCTTTCAAGTTCATATAAGAATGTAGCATTTTATTTCCAAAGTGTAGTAAATCTTCTTTTTCTCACAGCAGGGTAATCGCACTACAAGGCTGCAATTTTTTTTTGCCCATCAAGTGGGCTTCTGGTGGAAATGACACACCACCAGCAGCATGTTGTCCACGAGAGGGGGGTGAGATGGGGGGGCGAGCGTAAGAGGACAAGTTGTTCTTCTATTGGTATGTACTCAGGCTTTATAGTGTTTTAAAGAATGTTCGTTCAAGTTCATATAAGAATGTAGCATTTTATTTCCAAAGTGCAGTAAATTTTTGTTTTCTCACAGCAGGGTGATCGCACTACAAGGCTGCAATTTTTATTTGCCCATCAAGTGGGCTTTTGGTGGAAATGACACACCACCAGCAGCATGTTGTCCACGAGAGGGGGGTGGAATGGGGGGGGGGGGGGTGGGCGAGCAGGAGAGGACAAGTTGTTCTTCAATTGGTATGTACTAAGGCTTTATAGTGTTTGAAAGAATGTTCGTTCAAGTTCATATAAGAATGTAGCATTTTATTTCCAAAGTGTAGTAAATCTTTGTTTTCTCACAGCAGGGTGATCGCACTACAAGGCTGAAATTTTTATTTGCCCATAGAGTGGGCTTTCGGTGGAAATGACACACCACCAGCAGCATGTTGTCCACGAGAGTGTGGGGTGGGGTGGTGGGTTGGGGTTAGGGGGGGACGAGCGTAAGAGGGCAAGTTGTTCTTCTATTGGTATGTACTAAGGTGTTATAGTGTTTGAAAGAACGTTCGTTCAAGTTCATATAAGAATGTAGCATTTTATTTCCAAAGTGTAGTAAATCTTTGTTTTCTCACTGCAGGGTGATCGCACTACAAGGCTGCAATTTTTATTTGCCCATCAAGTGGGCTTTTGGTGGAAATGACACACCACCAGCAGCATGTTGTCCACGAGAGGGTGGTGTGGGGGGGGGGGGGGGGGGGGGCGTGCGTAAGAGGACAAGTTGTTCTTCTATTGGTATGTACTAAGGCTTTATAGTGTTTTAAAGAATGTTCGTTCAAGTTCATATATCAATTTAGCATTTTAATTCCAAAGTGTAGTAAATCTTTGTTTTCTCACAGCAGGGTTATCGCACTACAAAGCTGCAATTTTTATTTGCCCATCAAGTGGGCTTTTGGTGGAAATGACACACCACCAGCAGCATGTTGTCCACGAGAGGTGGGGTGGGATGTGGGGGCGAGCGGAAGAGGACAAGTTGTTCTACTATTGGTATGTACTCAGGCTTTATAGTGTTTGAAAGAATGTTCTTTCAAGTTCATAAAAGAATGTAGCATTTTATTTCCAAAGTGTAGTAAATCTTTGTTTTCTCACAGCAGGGTGATCGCACTACAAGGCTGCAATTTTTATTTGCCCATCAAGTGGGCTTTTGGTGGAAATGACACACCACCAGCAGCATGTTGTCCACGAGAGGGTGGTGTGGGGGGAGGGGGGGGGGGCGAGCGTAAGAGGACAAGTTGTTCTTCTATTGGTATGAACTAAGGCTTTATAGTGTTTTAAAGAATGTTCGTTCAAGTTCATATAAGAATGTAGCATTTAATTTCCGAAGTGTAGTAAATCGTTGATTTCTCACAGCAGGGTGTTCGCACTACAAGGCTGCAATTTTTATTTGCCCATCAAGTGGGTTTTTGGTGGTAATGACACACCACCAGCAGCATGCTGTCCACGAGAGGGTGGTGTTGCGGGGGGGCGGGGGGGGGGGGGCGTAAGAAGACAAGTTGTTCATCTATTGGTATGTACTAAGGCTTTATAGTGTTTTAAAGATTGTTCGTTCAAGTTCATATAAGAATGTAGCATTTTATTTCCAAAGTGTAGTAAATCTTTGTTTTCTCACAGCAGGGTGATCGCACTACAAGGCTGCAATTTTTATTTGCCCATCAAGTGGGCTTTTGGTGGAAATGACACACCACCAGCAGCATGTTGTCCACGAGAGGTTGGTGTGGGGGGGGGGGGGGGGGCGAGCGTAAGAGGACAAGTTGTTCTTCTATTGGTATGTACTAAGGCTTTATAGTGTTTGAAAGAATGTTCTTTCAAATTCATATAAGAATGTAGCATTTTATTTCCAAAGTGTAGTAAATATTTGTTTTCTCACAGCAGGGTGATCGCACTACAAGGCTGCAATTTTTATTTGCCCATCAAGTGGTCTTTTGGTGGAAATGACACACCACCAGCAGCATGTTGTCCACGAGAGGGTGGTGTGGGGGGGGGGGGGGGGGGCGTGCGTAAGAGGACAAGTTATTCTTCTATTGGTATGTACTAAGGCTTTATAGTGTTTTAAAGAATGTTCGTTCAAGTTCATATAAGAATGTAGCATTTTATTTCCAAAGTGTAGTAAATCTTTGTTTTCTCACAGCAGGGTGATCGCACTACAAGGCTGCAATTTTTATTTGCCCATCAAGTGGGCTTTTGGTGGAAATGACACACCACCAGCCGCATGTTGTCCACGAGAGAGTGGGGGGGGGGGGGGGGGGGGGGGCGTGCGTAAGAGGACAAGTCGTTCTTCTATTGGTATGTACTAAGGCTTTATAGCGTTTTCAAGAATGTTCGTTCAAGTTCATATAAGAATGTAGCATTTTATTTCCAAAGTGTAGTAAATCTTTGTTTTCTCACAGCAGGGTGATCGCACTACAAGGCTGCTATTTTTATTTGCCCATCAAGTGGGCTTTTGGTGGAAGTGACACACCACAAGCAGCATATTGTACACGAGAGTGTGGAGTGGGGGGAGGGGGGGGGGGGGGATGGGGGCGAGCGTAAGAGGACAAGTTGTTCTTCTATTGGTATGTACTAAGGCTTTATAGTGTTTGAAAGAATGTTCTTTCAAGTTCATATAAGAATGTAGCATTTTATTTCCAAAGTGTAGTAAATCTTTGTTTTCTCATAGCAGGGTGATCGCACTACAACGCTGCAATTTTTATTTGCCCATCAAGTGGGCATCTGGTGGAAATGACTCACCACCAGCAGCATGTTGTCCACGAGAGAGGGGTGGGATGGGGGGGCGAGCAGGAGAGGACAAGTTGTTCTTCTATTGGTATGTACTCAGGCTTTATAGTGTTTGAAAGAATGTTCTTTCAAGTTCATATAAGAATGTAGCATTTTATTTCCAAAGTGTAGTAAATCTTTGTTTTCTCACTGCAGGGTGGGTGCACTACAAGGCTGCAATTTTTATTTGCCCATCAAGTGGGCTTTTGGTGGAAATGACACACCACCAGCAGCATGTTGTCCACGAGAGGGTGGTGTGGGGGGGGGGGGGGGGGGGCGTGCGTAAGAGGACAAGTTGTTCTTCTATTGGTATGTACTAAGGCTTTATAGTGTTTTAAAGAATGTTCGTTCAAGTTCATATAAGAGTGTAGCATTTAATTTCCAAAGTGTAGTAAATCGTTGATTTCTCACAGCAGGGTGTTCGCACTACAAGGCTGCAATTTTTATTTGCCCATCAAGTGGGTTTTTGGTGGAAATGACACACCACCAGCAGCATGTTGTCCACGAGATGGTGGTGTGGGGGAGGGGGGGGGCGAGCGTAAGAGGACAAGTTGTTCTTCTATTGGTATGTACTAAGGCTTTATAGTGTTTTAAAGAATGTTTGTTCAATTTCATATAAGAATGTAGCATTTTATTTCCAAAGTGTAGTAAATCTTTGTTTTCTCACTGCAGGGTGATCGCACTACAAGGCTGCAATTTTTATTTGCCCATCAAGTGGGCTTTTGGTGGAAATGACACACCACCAGCAGCATGTTGTCCACGAGAGGGTGGTGAGGGGGGGGGGGGGGGGGGGGCGTGCGTAAGAGGACAAGTTGTTCTTCTATTGGTATGTACTAAGGCTTTATAGTGTTTTAAAGAATGTTCGTTCAAGTTCATATATGAATGTAGCATTTTAATTCCAAAGTGTAGTAAATCTTTGTTTTCTCACAGCAGGGTTATCGCACTACAAAGCTGCAATTTTTATTTGCCCATCAAGTGGGCTTTTGGTGGAAATGACACACCACCAGCAGCATGTTGTCCACGAGAGGGGGGGTGGGATGTGGGGGCGAGCGGAAGAGGACAAGTTGTTCTACTATTGGTATGTACTCAGGCTTTATAGTGTTTGAAAGAATGTTCTTTCAAGTTCATAAAAGAATGTAGCATTTTATTTCCAAAGTGTAGTAAATCTTTGTTTTCTCACAGCAGGGTGATCGCACTACAAGGCTGCAATTTTTATTTGCCCATCAAGTGGGCTTTTGGTGGAAATGACACACCACCAGCAGCATGTTGTCCACGAGAGGGTGGTGTGGGGGGAGGGGGGGGGGGCGAGCGTAAGAGGACAAGTTGTTCTTCTATTGGTATGAACTAAGGCTTTATAGTGTTTTAAAGAATGTTCGTTCAAGTTCATATAAGAATGTAGCATTTAATTTCCAAAGTGTAGTAAATCGTTGATTTCTCACAGCAGGGTGTTCGCACTACAAGGCTGCAATTTTTATTTGCCCATCAAGTGGGTTTTTGGTGGAAATGACACACCACCAGCAGCATGTTGTCCACGAGATGGTGGTGTGGGGGAGGGGGGGGGGGGGCGAGCGTAAGAGGACAAGTTGTTGTTCTATTGGTATGTACTAAGGCTTTATAGTGTTTTAAAGAATGTTTGTTCAAGTTCATATAAGAATGTAGCATTTTATTTCCAAAGTGTAGTAAATATTTGTTTTCTCACAGCAGGGTGATCGCACTACAAGGCTGCAATTTTTATTTGCCCATCAAGTGGGCTTTTGGTGGAAATGACACACCACCAGCAGCATGTTGTCCACGAGAGGGTGGTGTTGGGGGGGGCGGGGGGGGGGGGGGGGGCGTAAGAAGACAAGTTGTTCTTCTATTGGTATGTACTAAGGCTTTATAGTATTTTAAAGATTGTTCGTTCAAGTTCATATAAGAATGTAGCATTTTATTTCCAAAGTGTAGTAAATCTTTGTTTTCTCACAGCAGGGTGATCGCACTACAAGGCTGCAATTTTTATTTGCCCATCAAGTGGGCTTTTGGTGGAAATGACACACCAGCAGCAGCATGTTGTCCACGAGAGGGTGGTGTGGGGGGGGGGGGGGGTGGGGGGGGCGAGCGTAAGAGGACAAGTTGTTCTTCTATTGGTATGTACTAAGGCTTTATAGTGTTTTAAAGAATGTTCGTTCATGTTCATATAAGAATGTAGCATTTTTTTTCCAAAGTGTAGTAAATATTTGTTTTCTCACAGCAGGGTGATCGCACTACAAGGCTGCAATAATTATTTGCCCATCAAGTGGTCTTTTGGTGGAAATGACACACCACCAGCAGCATGTTGTCCACGAGAGGGTGGTGTGGGGGGGGGGGGGGGGAGGGCGTGCGTAAGAGGACAAGTTATTCTTCTATTGGTATGTACTAAGGCTTTATAGTGTTTTAAAGAATGTTCGTTCAAGTTCATATAAGAATGTAGCATTTTATTTCCAAAGTGTAGTAAATCTTTGTTTTCTCACAGCAGGGTGATCGCACTACAAGGCTGCAATTTTTATTTGCCCATCAAGTGGGCTTTTGGTGGAAATGACACACCACCAGCAGCATGTTGTCCACGAGAGAGTGGGGTGGGGGGGGGGGGGGCGTGCGTAAGAGACAAGTCGTTCTTCTATTGGTATGTACTAAGGCTTTATAGCGTTTTCAAGAATGTTCGTTCAAGTTCATATAAGAATGTAGCATTTTATTTCCAAAGTGTAGTAAATCTTTGTTTTCTCACAGCAGGGTGATCGCACTACAAGGCTGCAATTTTTATTTGCCCATCAAGTGGGCTTTTGGTGGAAGTGACACACCACAAGCAGCATATTGTACACGAGAGTGTGGTGTGGGGGGGGGGGGGGGGCTGGGATGGGGGCGAGCGTAAGAGGACAAGTTGTTGTTCTATTGGTATGTACTAAGGCTTTATAGTGTTTGAAAGAATGTTCTTTCAAGTTCATATAAGAATGTAGCATTTTATTTCCAAAGTGTAGTAAATCTTTGTTTTCTCACAGCAGGGTGATCGCACTACAGGGCTGCAATTTTTATTTGCCCATCAAGTGGGCTTTTGGTGGAAATGACACACCACCAGCAGCATGTTGTCCACGAGAGGGTGGTGTGGGGGGGGGGGGGGGGGGGGGCGTGCGTAAGAGGACAAGTTGTTCTTCTATTGGTATGTACTAAGGCTTTATAGTGTTTTAAAGAATGTTCGTTCAAGTTCATATAAGAATGTAGCATTTTAATTCCAAAGTGTAGTAAATCTTTGTTTTCTCACAGCAGGGTTATCGCACTACAAAGCTGCAATTTTTATTTGCCCATCAAGTGGGCTTTTGGTGGAAATGACACACCACCAGCAGCATGTTGTCCACGAGAGTGGGTAGGGATGGGGGGATGAGCAGGAGTGGACAAGTTGTTCTTCTATTGGTATGTACTCAGGCTTTATAGAGTTTGAAAGAACGTTCGTTCAAGTTCATATAAGAATGTAGCATTTTATTTCCAAAGAGTAGTAAATCTTTGTTTTCTCACAGCAGGGTGATCGCACTACAAGGCTGCAATTTTTATTTGCCCATCAAGGGGGCTTTTGGTGGAAATGACGCACCACCAGCAGCATGTTGTCCAAGAGAGGGGGGTGGGATGGGGGGGGCGAGCAGGAGAGGACAAGTTGTTCTTCTATTGGTATGTACTAAGGCTTTATAGTGTTTGAAAGAATGTTCGTTCAAGTTCATATAAGAATGTAGCATTTTATTTCCAAAGTGTAGTAAATCTTTGTTTTCTCACAGCAGGGTGATCGCACTACAAGGCTGAAATTTTTATTTGCCCATAGAGTGGGCTTTTGGTGGAAATGACACACCACCAGCAGCATGTTGTCCACGAGAGGGGGGTGGGATGGGGGGGCGAGCAGGAGAGGACAAGTTGTTGGTCTATTGGTATGTAATCAGGCTTGATAGTGTTTGAAAGAATGTTCTTTCAAGTTCATATAAGAATGTAGCATTTTATTTCCAAAGTGTAGTAAATCTTTGTTTTCTCATAGCAGGGTGATCGCACTACAAGGCTGCAATTTTTATTTGCCCATCAAGTGGGCATCTGGTGGAAATGACTCACCATCAGCAGCATGTTGTCCACGAGAGGGGGGTGGGATGGGGGGGCGAGCAGGAGAGGACAACTTGTTCTTCTATTGGTATGTACTCAGGCTTTGTAGTGTTTGAAAGAATGTTCTTTCAAGTTCATGTAAGAATGTAGCATTTTATTTCCAAAGTGTAGTAAATCTTTGTTTTCTCACAGCAGGGAGATCATACTTCAAGGCTGCAATTTTTAATTGCCCATCAAGTGGGCTTTTGGTGGAAATGACACACCACCAGCAGCATGTTGTCCACGAGAGTGTGGGGTGGGGTGGTGGGTTGGGGGGAGGGGGGGGCGAGCGTAAGAGGACAAGTTGTTCTTCTATTGGTATGAACTAAGGCTTTATAGTGTTTTATAGAATGTTCGTTCAAGTTCATATAAGAATGTAGCATTTAATTTCCAAAGTGTAGTAAATCGTTGATTTCTCACAGCAGGGTGTTCGCACTACAAGGCTGCAATTTTTATTTGCCCATCAAGTGGGTTTTTGGTGGAAATGACACACCACCAGCAGCATGTTGTCCACGAGATGGTGGTGTGGGGGAGGGGGGGGGGGAAGGCGAGCGTAAGAGGACAAGTTGTTGTTCTATTGGTATGTACTAAGGCTTTATAGTGTTTTAAAGAATGTTTGTTCAAGTTCATATAAGAATGTAGCATTTTATTTCCAAAGTGTAGTAAATATTTGTTTTCTCACAGCAGGGTGATCGCACTACAAGGCTGCAATTTTTATTTGCCCATCAAGTGGGCTTTTGGTGGAAATGACACACCACCAGCAGCATGTTGTCCACGAGAGGGTGGTGTTGGGGGGGGCGGGGGGGGGGGGGGCGTAAGAAGACAAGTTGTTCTTCTATTGGTATGTAATAAGGCTTTATAGTGTTTTAAAGATTGTTCGTTCAAGTTCATATAAGAATGTAGCATTTTATTTCCAAAGTGTAGTAAATCTTTGTTTTCTCACAGCAGGGTGATCGCACTACAAGGCTGCAATTTTTATTTGCCCATCAAGTGGGCTTTTGGTGGAAATGACACACCACCAGCAGCATGTTGTCCACGAGAGGGGGGTGAGATGGGGGGGCGAGCGTAAGAGGACAAGTTGTTGTTCTATTGGTATGTACTAAGGTGTTATAGTGTTTGAAAGAATGTTCGTTCAAGTTCATATAAGAATGTAGCATTTTATTTCCAAAGTGTAGTAAATCTTTGTTTTCTCACTGCAGGGTGATCGCACTACAAGGCTGCAATTTTTATTTGCCCATCAAGTGGGCTTTTGGTGGAAATGACACACCACCAGCAGCATGTTGTCCACGAGAGGTTGGTGTGGGGGGGGGGGGGGGGGGCGTGCGTAAGAGGACAAGTTGTTCTTCTATTGGTATGTACTAAGGCTTTATAGTGTTTTAAAGAATGTTCGTTCAAGTTCATATAAGAATGTAGCATTTTAATTCCAAAGTGTAGTAAATCTTTGTTTTCTCACAGCAGGGTTATCGCACTACAAAGCTGCAATTTTTATTTGCCCATCAAGTGGGCTTTTGGTGGAAATGACACACCACCAGCAGCATGTTGTCCACGAGAGTGGGTAGGGATGGGGGGATGAGCAGGAGTGGACAAGTTGTTCTTCTATTGGTATGTACTCAGGCTTTATAGTGTTTGAAAGAACGTTCGTTCAAGTTCATATAAGAATGTAGCATTTTATTTCTAAAGTGTAGTAAATCTTCTTTTTCTCACAGCAGGGTAATCGCACTACAAGGCTGCAATTTTTTTTTTTCCCATCAAGTGAGCTTCTGGTGGAAATGACACACCACCAGCAGCATGTTGTGCACGAGAGGGGGGTGGGATGGGGGGGGCGAGCAGGAGAGGACAAGTTGTTCTTCTATTGGTATGTACTAAGGTGTTATAGTGTTTGAAAGAATGTTCGTTCAAGTTCATATAAGAATGTAGCATTTTATTTCCAAAGTGTAGTAAATCTTTGTTTTCTCACAGCAGGGTGATCGCACTACAAGGCTGAAATTTTTATTTGCCCATAGAGTGGGCTTTTGGTGGAAATGACACACCACCAGCAGCATGTTGTCCACGAGAGGGGGGTGGGATGGGGGGGCGAGCAGGAGAGGACAAGTTGTTGTTCTATTGGTATGTAATCAGGCTTGATAGTGTTTGAAAGAATGTTGGTTCAAGTTCATATAAGAATGTATCATTTAATTTCCAAAGTGTAGTAAATCGTTGATTTCTCACAGCAGGGTGTTCGCACTACAAGGCTGCAATTTTTATTGGCCCATCAAGTGGGTTTTTGGTGGAAATGACACACCACCAGCAGCATGTTGTCCACGAGATGGTGGTGTGGGGGAGGGGGGTGGGGCGAGCGTAAGAGGACAAGTTGTTGTTCTATTGGTATGTACTAAGGCTTTATAGTGTTTTAAAGAATGTTTGTTCAAGTTCATATAAGAATGTAGCATTTTATTTCCAAAGTGTAGTAAATATTTGTTTTCTCACAGCAGGGTGATCGCACTACAAGGCTGCAATTTTTATTTGCCCATCAAGTGGGCTTTTGGTGGAAATGACACACCACCAGCAGCATGTTGTCCACGAGAGGGTGGTGTTGGGGGGGGCGGGGGGGGGGGGTGTAAGAAGACAAGTTGTTCTTCTATTGGTATGTACTAAGGCTTTATAGTGTTTTAAAGATTGTTCGTTCAAGTTCATATAAGAATGTAGCATTTTATTTCCAAAGTGTAGTAAATCTTTGTTTTCTCACAGCAGGGTGATCGCACTACAAGGCTGCAATTTTTATTTGCCCATCAAGTGGGCTTTTGGTGGAAATGACACACCAGCAGCAGCATGTTGTCCACGAGAGGGTGGTGTGGGGGGGGGGGGGGGGGGGGGCGAGCGTAAGAGGACAAGTTGTTCTTCTATTGGTATGTACTAAGGCTTTATAGTGTTTTAAAGAATGTTCGTTCATGTTCATATAAGAATGTAGCATTTTTTTCCAAAGTGTAGTAAATATTTGTTTTCTCACAGCAGGGTGATCGCACTACAAGGCTGCAATTTTTATTTGCCCATCAAGTGGTCTTTTGGTGGAAATGACACACCACCAGCAGCACGTTGTCCACGAGAGGGTGGTGTGGGGGGGGGGGGGGGGAGGGCGTGCGTAAGAGGACAAGTTATTCTTCTATTGGTATGTACTAAGGCGTTATAGTGTTTTAAAGAATGTTCGTTCAAGTTCATATAAGAATGTAGCATTTTATTTCCAAAGTGTAGTAAATCTTTGTTTTCTCACAGCAGGGTGATCGCACTACAAGGCTGCAATTTTTATTTGCCCATCAAGTGGGCTTTTGGTGGAAATGACACACCAGCAGCAGCATGTTGTCCACGAGAGGGTGGTGTGGGGGGGGGGGGGGGGGATGGGGGCGAGCGTAAGAGGACAAGTTGTTCTTCTATTGGTATGTACTAAGGCTTTATAGTGTTTGAAAGAATGTTCTTTCAAGTTCATATAAGAATGTAGCATTTTATTTCCAAAGTGTAGTAAATCTTTGTTTTCTCACAGCAGGGTGATCGCACTACAGGCCTGCAATTTTTATTTGCCCATCAAGTGGGCTTTTGGTGGAAATGACACACCACCAGCAGCATGTTGTCCACAGGAGGGGGGTGGGATGGTGGGGGGGGGGGGGGCGAGCAGGAGAGGACAAGTTGTTCTTGTATTGGTATGTACTCAGGCTTTATAGTGTTTGAAAGAATGTTCTTTCAAGTTCTTATAAGAATGTAGCATTTTATTTCTAAAGTATAGTAAATCTTTGTTTTCTCACAGCAGGGTGATCGCACTACAAGGCTGCAATTTTTATTTGCCCATCAAGTGGTCATTTGTTGGAAATGACACACCACCAGCAGCATGTTGTCCACGAGAAGGGTGTGTGAAGGGGGGGGGGGGGGGTGGGAGGGGGCGAGCAGGAGAGGACAAGTTGTTGTTCTATTGGTATGTACTCAGGCTTTATAGTGTTTGAAAGAATGTTCTTTCAAGTTCTTATAAGAATGTAGCATTTTATTTCTAAAGTGTAGTAAATCTTCTTTTTCTCACAGCAGGGTAATCGCACTACAAGGCTGCAATTTTTTTTTTGCCCATCAAGTGGGCTTCTGGTGGAAATGACACACCACCAGCAGCATGTTGTCCACGAGAGGGGGGTGAGATGGGGGGGCGTGCGTAAGAGGACAAGTTGTTCTTCTATTGGTATGTACTCAGGCTTTATAGTGTTTTAAAGAATGTTCTTTCAAGTTCATATAAGAATGTAGCATTTTATTTCCAAAGTGTACTAAATCTGTGTTTTCTCACAGCAGGGTGATCGCACTACAAGGCTGCAATTTTTATTTGCCCATCAAGTGGGCTTTTGGTGGAAATGACACACCACCAGCAGCATGTTGTCCACGAGAGTGGGTAGGGATGGGGGGATGAGCAGGAGTGGACAAGTTGTTCTTCTATTGGTATGTACTCAGGCTTTATAGTGTTTGAAAGAACGTTCGTTCAAGTTCATATAAGAATGTAGCATTTTATTTCCAAAGTGTAGTAAATCTTTGTTTTCTCACAGCAGGGTGATCGCACTACAAGGCTGCAATTTTTATTTGCCCATCAAGGGGGCTTTTGGTGGAAATGACGCACCACCAGCAGCATGTTGTCCAAGAGAGGGGGGTGGGATGGGGGGGGCGAGCAGGAGAGGACAAGTTGTTCTTCTATTGGTATGTACTAAGGCTTTATAGTGTTTGAAAGAATGTTCGTTCAAGTTCATATAAGAATGTAGCATTTTATTTCCAAAGTGTAGTAAATCTTTGTTTTCTCACAGCAGGGGGATCGCACTACAAGGCTGAAATTTTTATTTGCCCATAGAGTGGGCTTTTGGTGGAAATGACACACCACCAGCAGCATGTTGTCCACGAGAGGGGGGTGGGATGGGGGGGCGAGCAGGAGAGGACAAGTTGTTGTTCTATTGGTATGTAATCAGGCTTGATAGTGTTTGAAAGAATGTTCTTTCAAGTTCATATAAGAATGTAGCATTTTATTTCCAAAGTGTAGTAAATCTTTGTTTTCTCATAGCAGGGTGATCGCACTACAAGGCTGCAATTTTTATTTGCCCATCAAGTGGGCATCTGGTGGAAATGACTCACCACCAGCAGCATGTTGTCCACGAGAGGGGGGTGGGATGGGGGGGCGAGCAGGAGAGGACAACTTGTTCTTCTATTGGTATGTACTCAGGCTTTGTAGTGTTTGAAAGAATGTTCTTTCAAGTTCATATAAGAATGTAGCATTTTATTTCCAAAGTGTAGTAAATCTTTGTTTTCTCACAGCAGGGAGATCATACTACAAGGCTGCAATTTTTAATTGCCCATCAAGTGGGCTTTTGGTGGAAATGACACACCACCAGCAGCATGTTGTCCACGAGAGTGTGGGGTGGGGTGGTGGGTTGGGGGGAGGGGGGGGCGAGCGTAAGAGGACAAGTTGTTCTTCTATTGGTATGTACTAAGGTGTTATAGTGTTTGAAAGAATGTTCGTTCAGGTTCATATAAGAATGTAGCATTTCATTTCCAAAGTGTAGTAAATCTTTGTTTTCTCACTGCAGGGTGATCGCACTACAAGGCTGCAATTTTTATTTGCCCATCAAGTGGGCTTTTGGTGGAAATGACACACCACCAGCAGCATGTTGTCCACGAGAGGGTGGTGTGGGGGAGGGGGGGGGGGGGGCGAGCGTAAGAGGACAAGTTGTTCTTCTATTGGTATGTACTAAGGCTTTATAGTGTTTTAAAGAATGTTTGTTCAAGTTCATATAAGAATGTAGCATTTTATTTCCAAAGTGTAGTAAATATTTGTTTTCTCACAGCAGGGTGATCGCACTACAAGGCTGCAATTTTTATTTGCCCATCAAGTGGGCTTTTGGTGGAAATGACACACCGCCATCAGCATGTTGTCCACGAGAGGGTGTTTTGGGAAGGGGGGGGGGGGGGGTGAGCGTAAGGGGACAAGTTGTTCTTCTATTGGTATGTACTAAGGCTTTATAGTGTTTGAAAGAATGTTCTTTCAAATTCATATAAGAATGTAGCATTTTATTTCCAAAGTGTAGTAAATATTTGTTTTCTCACAGCAGGGTGATCGCACTACAAGGCTGCAATTTTTATTTGCCCATCAAGTGGGCTTTTGGTGGAAATGACCCACCACCAGCAGCATGTTGTCCACGAGAGGATGGTGTTGGGTGGGCGGGGGGGGGGGGGGGGGGGGCGTGCGTAAGAAGACAAGTTGTTCTTCTATTGGTATGTACTAAGGCTTTTATAGTGTTTGAAAGAATGTTCGTTCAAGTTCATATAAGAATGTAGCATTTTATTTCCAAAGTGTAGTAAATCTTTGTTTTCTCACAGCAGGGTGATCGCACTACAAGGCTGAAATTTTTATTTGCCCATAGAGTGGGCTTTTGGTGGAAATGACACACCACCAGCAGCATGTTGTCCACGAGAGGGGGGTGGGATGGGGGGGTGAGCAGGAGAGGACAAGTTGTTGTTCTATTGGTATGTAATCAGGCTTGATAGTGTTTGAAAGAATGTTCTTTCAAGTTCATATAAGAATGTAGCATTTTATTTCCAAAGTGTAGTAAATCTTTGTTTTCTCATAGCAGGGTGATCGCACTACAAGGCTGCAATTTTTATTTGCCCATCAAGTGGGCATCTGGTGGAAATGACTCACCACCAGCAGCATGTTGTCCACGAAAGGGGGGTGGGATGGGGGGGCGAGCAGGAGAGGACAAGTTGTTCTTCTATTGGTATGTACTCAGGCTTTATAGTGTTTGAAAGAATGTTCTTTCAAGTTCATATAAGAATGTAGCATTTTATTTCCAAAGTGTAGTAAATCTTTGTTTTCTCACAGCAGGGAGATCATACTACAAGGCTGCAATTTTTAATTGCCCATCAAGTGGGCTTTTGGTGGAAATGACACACCACCAGCAGCATGTTGTCCACGAGAGGGCGGTGTGGGGGGGGGGGGGGGGGGGCAGCGTAAGAGGACAAGTTGTTCTTCTATTGGTATGTACTAAGGCTTTATAGTGTTTGAAAGAATGTTCTTTCAAATTCATGTAAGAATGTAGCATTTTATTTCCAAAGTGTAGTAAATATTTGTTTTCTCACAGCAGGGTGATCGCACTACAAGGCTGCAATTTTTATCTGCCCATCAAGTGGGCTTTTGGTGGAAATGACACACCAGCAGCAGCATGTTGTCCACGAGAGGGGGGTGGGATGGGGGGGCGAGCAGGAGAGGACAAGTTGTTCTTCTATTGGTATGTACTCAGGCTTTATAGTGTTTGAAAGAATGTTCTTTCAATTCATATAAGAATGTAGCATTTTATTTCCAAAGAGTAGTAAATATTTGTTTTCTAACAGCAGGGTGATCGCACTACAAGGCTGCAATTTTTATTTGCCCATCAAGTGGGCTTTTGGTGGAAATGACACACCACCAGCAGCATGTTGTCCACGAGAGTGGGTAGGGATGGGGGGATGAGCAGGAGTGGACAAGTTGTTCTTCTATTGGTATGTACTCAGGCTTTATAGTGTTTGAAAGAACGTTCTTTAAAGTTCATATAAGAATGTAGCATTTTATTTCCAAAGTGTAGTAAATCTTTGTTTTCTCACAGCAGGGTGATCGCACTACAAGGCTGCAATTTTTATTTGCCCATCAAGGGGGCTTTTGGTGGAAATGACGCACCACCAGCAGCATGTTGTCCAAGAGAGGGGGGTGGGATGGGGGGGGGCGAGCAGGAGAGGACAAGTTGTTCTTCTATTGGTATGTACTAAGGCTTTATAGTGTTTGAAAGAAAGTTCGTTCAAGTTCATATAGGAATGTAGCATTTTATTTCCAAAGTGTAGTAAATCTTTGTTTTCTCACAGCAGGGTGATCGCACTACAAGGCTGAAATTTTTATTTGCCCATAGAGTGGGCTTTTGGTGGAAATGACACACCACCAGCAGCATGTTGTCCACGAGAGGGGGGTGGAATGGGGGGGTGAGCAGGAGAGGACAAGTTGTTGTTCTATTGGTATGTAATCAGGCTTGATAGTGTTTGAAAGAATGTTCTTTCAAGTTCATATAAGAATGTAGCATTTTATTTCCAAAGTGTAGTAAATCTTTGTTTTCTCATAGCAGGGTGATCGCACTACAAGGCTGCAATTTTTATTTGCCCATCTAGTGGGCATCTGGTGGAAATGACTCACCACCAGCAGCATGTTGTCCACGAAAGGGGGGTGGGATGGGGGGGCGAGCAGGAGAGGACAAGTTGTTCTTCTATTGGTATGTACTCAGGCTTTATAGTGTTTGAAAGAATGTTCTTTCAAGTTCATATAAGAATGTAGCATTTTATTTCCAAAGTGTAGTAAATCTTTGTTTTCTCACAGCAGGGAGATCATACTACAAGGCTGCAATTTTTAATTGCCCATCAAGTGGGCTTTTGGTGGAAATGACACACCACCAGCAGCATGTTGTCCACGAGAGTGTGGGGTGGGGTGGTGGGTTGGGGGGAGTGGGGGGCGAGCGTAAGAGGACAAGTTGTTCTTCTATTGGTATGTACTAAGGTGTTATAGTGTTTGAAAGAATGTTCGTTCAAGTTCATATAAGAATGTAGCATTTTATTTCCAAAGTGTAGTAAATCTTTGTTTTCTCACTGCAGGGTGATCGCACTACAAGGCTGCAATTTTTATTTGCCCATCAAGTGGGCTTTTGGTGGAAATGACACACCACCAGCAGCATGTTGTCCACGAGAGGGTGGTGTGGGGGGAGGGGGGGGGGGGGGCGAGCGTAAGAGGACAAGTTGTTCTTCTATTGGTATGAACTAAGGCTTTATAGTGTTTTAAAGAATGTTCGTTCAAGTTCATATAAGAATGTAGCATTTAATTTCCAAAGTGTAGTAAATCGTTGATTTCTCACAGCAGGGTGTTCGCACTACAAGGCTGCAATTTTTATTTGCCCATCAAGTGGGTTTTTGGTGGAAATGACACACCACCAGCAGCATGTTGTCCACGAGAGGGTGGTGTGGGGGAGGGGGGGGGGGGCGAGCGTAAGAGGACAAGTTGTTCTTCTATTGGTATGTACTAAGGCTTTATAGTGTTTGAAAGAATGTTCTTTCAAATTCATATAAGAATGTAGCATTTTATTTCCAAAGTGTAGTAAATATTTGTTTTCTCACAGCAGGGTGATCGCACTACAAGGCTGCAATTTTTACTTGTCCATCAAGTGGGCATTTGGTGGAAGTAACACACCACCATCAGCATGTTGTCCACGAGAGGGGTGTGGGGGGGGGGGGGGGGGCGAGCGTAAGAGGACAAGTTGTTGTTCTATTGGTATGTACTAAGGCTTTATAGTGTTTGAAAGAATGTTCTTTCAAATTCATATAAGAATGTAGCATTTTATTTCCAAAGTGTAGTAAATATTTGTTTTCTCACAGCAGGGTGATCGCACTACAAGGCTGCAATTTTTATTTGCCCATCAAGTGGACTTTTGGTGGAAATGACACACCACCAGCAGCATGTTGTCCACGAGAGGTTGGTGTGGGGGGGGGGGGGGGGCGTGCGTAAGAGGACAAGTTATTCTTCTATTGGTATGTACTAAGGCTTTATAGTGTTTGAAAGAATGTTCGTTCAAGTTCATATAAGAATGTAGCATTTTATTTCCAAAGTGTAGTAAATCTTTGTTTTCTCACAGCAGGGTGATCGCACTACAAGGCTGCAATTTTTATTTGCCCATCAAGTGGGCTTTTGGTGGAAATGACACACCACCAGCAGCATGTTGTCCACGAGAGGGTGGTGAGGGGGTGGGGGGGGGCGTGCGTAAGAGGACAAGTTGTTCTTCTATTGGTATGTACTAAGGCTTTATAGTGTTTTAAAGAATGTTCGTTCAAGTTCATATAAGAATATAGCATTTTATTTCCAAAGTGTAGTAAATCTTTGTTTTCTCACAGCAGGGTGATCGCACTACAAGGCTGCAATTTTTATTTGCCCATCAAGTGGGCTTTTGGTGGAAATGACACACCACCAGCAGCATGTTGTCCACGAGAGGGCGGTGTGGGGGGGGGGGGGGGCCAGCGTAAGAGGACAAGTTGTTCTTCTATTGGTATGTACTAAGGCTTTATAGTGTTTGAAAGAATGTTCTTTCAAATTCATGTAAGAATGTAGCATTTTATTTCCAAAGTGTAGTAAATATTTGTTTTCTCACAGCAGGGTGATCGCACTACAAGGCTGCAATTTTTATCTGCCCATCAAGTGGGCTTTTGGTGGAAATGACACACCAGCAGCAGCATGTTGTCCACGAGAGGGGGGTGGGATGGGGGGGCGAGCAGGAGAGGACAAGTTGTTCTTCTATTGGTATGTACTCAGGCTTTATAGTGTTTGAAAGAATGTTCTTTCAATTCATATAAGAATGTAGCATTTTATTTCCAAAGAGTAGTAAATATTTGTTTTCTAACAGCAGGGTGATCGCACTACAAGGCTGCAATTTTTATTTGCCCATCAAGTGGGCTTTTGGTGGAAATGACACACCACCAGCAGCATGTTGTCCACGAGAGGGTGGTGTGGGGGGGGGGGGGGGGGGGGCGAGCGTAAGAGGACAAGTTGTTCTTCTATTGGTATGTACTCAGGCTTTATAGTGTTTGAAAGAATGTTCGTTCAAGTTCATGTAAGAATGTAGCATTTTATTTCCAAAATGCAGTAAATGTTTGTTTTCTCACACCAGGGTGATCGCACAACAAGGCTGCAATTTTTATTTGCCCATCAAGTGGGCTTTTCGGGGAAATAACACACCACCAGCAGCATGTTGTCCACGAGAGTGGGGGTGGGATGGGGGGGGGGCGAGCGGAAGAGGACAAGTTGTTCTACTATTGGTATGTACTCAGGCTTTATAGTGTTTGAAAGAATGTACTTTCAAGTTCATAAAAGAATGTAGCATTTTATTTCCAAAGTGTAGTAAATCTTTGTTTTCTCACAGCAGGGTGATCGCACCACAAGGCTGCTATTTTTATTTGCCCATCAAGTGGGCTTTTGGTGGAAATGACACACCAGCAGCAGCTTGTGTTCCATGAGAGGGTGGTGAGGGGGTGGGGGCGGCGTGCGTAAGAGGACAAGTTGTTCATCTATTGGTATGTACTAAGGCTTTATAGTGTTTTAAAGAATGTTCGTTCAAGTTCATATAAGAATGTAGCATTTAATTCCGAAAGTGTACTAAATCGTTGATTTCTCACAGCAGGGTGATCGCACTACAAGGCTGCAATTTTTATTTGCCCATCAAGTGGCCTTTTGGTGGCAATGACACACCACCAGCAGCATGTTGTCCACGAGAGGGGGGTGGGATGTGGGGGCGAGCAGGAGAGGACAAGTTGTTCTTCTATCGGTATGTACTCAGGCTTTATAGTGTTTTAAAGAAAGTTCTTTCAAGTTCATATAAGAATGTAGCATTTTATTTCCAAAGTGTACTAAATCGTTGATTTCTCACAGCAGGGTGATCGCACTACAAGGCTGCAATTTTTATTTCCCCATCAAGTGGGCTTTTGGTGGAAATGACTCACCACCAGAAGCATGTTGTCCACGAAAGGGTGGTGTGGGGGGTGGGATGGGGGGGCGAGCGGAAGTGGACAAGTTGTTCAACTATTGGTATGTACTCAGGCTTTATTGTGTTTGAAAGAATGCTCTTTGAAGTTCATAAAACAACATAGCATTTTATTTCCAAAGTGTAGTAAATCTTTGTTTTCTCACAGCAGGGTGTTCGCACCACAAGGCTGCAATTTTTATTTGCCCATCAAGTGGGGTTTTTGGTGGAAATGACACACCACCAGCAGCATGTTGTCCACAAGAGGGGGGGGGGGGGGGGGGGAATGGAAGGGGGCGAGTGGAAGTGGACAAGTTGTTGTTCTATTGGTTTGTACTCAGGCTTTATAGTGTTTTAAAGAATGTTCGTTCAGGTTCATATAAGAATGTAGCATTTTATTTCCAAAGTGTAATAAATCTTTGTTTTCTCACAGCAGGGTGATCACACTACAAGGCTGCAATTTTTATCTGCCCATCACGTGGGCTTCAGGTGGAAATGACACACCACCAGCAGCATGTTGTCCACGAGCGAGAGGGGGGGGGGGGCGGAAGAGGACAAGTTGTTGTTCTATTGGTATGTACTGGGCTTCATAGTGTTTTAAAGAATGTTCATTCAAGTTCATATAATAACGTAGCATTTTATTTCCAAAGTGCAGTAAATCATTGTTTTCTCACAGCAGCGTGATCGCACTACAAGGCTGCAATTTTTATTTGCCCATTAAGTGGGCTTCTGGTGGAATCGACACACCACCAGCTGCATGTTGGCCATGAGAGGGGGGGGGGGGGGGGGAGTGGTGACGGGGGGGTGGGGGACGAGCGGATGTGGACTAGTTGTTGTTCTATTGGTATGTACTAAGGCTTTATAGTGTTTTAAAGAATGTTCATTCAAGTTCATATAAGAATGTAGCATTTTATTTCCAAAGTGTAGTAAATATTTGTTTTCTCACAGCAGGGTGATCGCACTACAAGGCTGCAATTTTTATTTGCCCATCAAGTGGGCTTTTGGTGGAAATGACACACCACCAGCAGCATGTTGTCCACGAGAGGGTGGTGAGGGGGTGGGGGGGGGGGGCGTGCGTAAGAGGACAAGTTGTTCTTCTATTGGTATGTACTCAGGCTTTATAGTGTTTGAAAGAATGTTCTTTCAAGTTCATATAAGAATGTAGCATTTTATTTCCAAAGTGTAGTAAATCTTTGTTTTCACACAGCAGCGAGATCGCACTACAAGGCTGCAATTTTTATTTGCCCATCAAGTGGTATTTTGGTGGAAATGACTCACCACCAGCAGCATGTTGTTTACGAGAGGGTGGTGTGGGGGAGGGGGGGGGCGAGCGTAAGAGGACAAGTTGTTCTTCTATTAGTATGTACTAAATCTTTATAGTGTTTGAAAGAATGTTCATTCAAATTCATATTAGAATGTAGCATTTTATTTCCAAAGTGTAGTAAATATTTGTTTTCTAACAGCAGGGTGATCGCACAACAAGGCTGCAATTTTTATTTGCCCATAAAGTGGGCTTTTGGTGGAAATGACACACCACCAGCAGCATGTTGTCCACGAGAGGGTGGTGTGGAGGGGGGGGGGGGGGGCGAGCGTAAGAGGACAAGTTGTTCTTCTATTGGTATGTACTCAGGCTTTATAGTGTTTGAAAGAATGTTCGTTCAAGTTCATGTAAGAATGTAGCATTTTATTTCCAAAATTCAGTAAATGTTTGTTTTCTCACACCAGGGTGATCGCACAACAAGGCTGCAATTTTTATTTGCCCATCAAGTGGGCTTTTCGGGGAAATAACACACCACCAGCAGCATGTTGTCCACGAGAGTGGGGGTGGGATGGGGGGGGGGGGGGCGAGAGGAAGAGGACAAGTTGTTCTACTATTGGTATGTACTCAGGCTTTATAGTGTTTGAAAGAATGTTCTTTCAAGTTCATAAAAGAATGTAGCATTTTATTTCCAAAGTGTAGTAAATCTTTGTTTTCTCACAGCAGGGTGATCGCACCACAAGGCTGCTATTTTTATTTGCCCATCAAGTGGGCTTTTGGTGGAAATGACACACCACCAGCAGCATGTTGTTCACGAGAGGGTGGTGTGGGGGGGGGGGGGGGGCGAGCGTAAGAGGACAAGTTGTTCTTCTATTGGTATGTACTAAGGCTTTATAGTGTTTTAAAGAATGTTCGTTCAAGTTCATATAAGAATGTAGCATTTTATTTCCAAAGTGTAGTAAATATTTGTTTTCTCACAGCAGGGTGATCGCACTACAAGGCTGCAATTTTTATTTGCCCATCAAGTGGGCTTTTCGGGGAAATAACACACCACCAGCAGCATGTTGTCCACGAGAGTGGGGGTGGGATGGGGGGGGGGGGGGCGAGCGTAAGAGGACAAGTTGTTCATCTATTGGTATGTACTAAGGCTTTATAGTGTTTTAAAGAATGTTCGTTCAAGTTCATATAAGAATGTAGCATTTAATTCCCAAAGTGTACTAAATCGTTGATTTCTCACAGCAGGGTGATCGCACTACAAGGCTGCAATTTTTATTTGCCCATCAAGTGGCCTTTTGGTGGCAATGACACACCACCAGCAGCATGTTGTCCACGAGAGGGGGGTGGGATGAGGGGGCGAGCAGGAGAGGACAAGTTGTTCTTCTATTGGTATGTACTCAGGCTTTATAGTGTTTGAAAGAATGTTCTTTCAAGTTCATATAAGAATGTAGCATTTTATTTCCAAAGTGTGGTAAATCTTTGTTTTCTCACAGCAGGGTGATCCCACTACAAGGCTGCAATTTTTATTTGCCCATCAAGTGGGCTTTTGGTGGAAATGACACCCCACCAGCAGCCTGTTGTCCACGAGAGCGGGGTGGGATGGGGGGGCGAACAGGAGAGGACAAGTTGTTCTTCTATTGGTATGTACTCAGGCTTTATAGTGTTTTAAAGAATGTTCGTTCAAGTTCATATAAGAATGTAGCATTTAATTCCCAAAGTGTACTAAATCGTTGATTTCTCACAGCAGGGTGATCGCACTACAAGGCTGCAATTTTTATTTGCCCATCAAGTGGGCTTTTGGTGGAAATGACACACCACCAGCAGCATGTTGTCCACGAGAGGGTGGTGTGGGGGAGGGGGGGGGGGGGCAAGCGTAAGAGAACAAGATGTTCCTCTATTGGTATGTACTAAGGCTTTATAGTGTTTTAAAGAATGATCGTTCAGTTCATATAAGAACGTAGCATTATATTTCCAAAATGTAGTAAATCATTGTTTTCTCACAGCAGGGTGATAGCACTACAAGGCTGCAATTTTTATTTCCCCATCAAGTGGGCTTTTGGTGGAAATGACTCACCACCAGAAGCATGTTGTCCACGAAAGGGTGGTGTGGGGGGTGGGATGGGGGGGCGAGCGGAAGTGGACAAGTTGTTCAACTATTGGTATGTACTCAGGCTTTATAGTGTTTGAAAGAATGCTCTTTGAAGTTCATAAAACAATATAGCATTTTATTTCCAAAGTGTAGTAAATCTTTGTTTTCTCACAGCAGGGTGATCGCACCACAAGGCTGCAATTTTTATTTGCCCATCAAGTGGGCTTTTGGTGGAAATGACACACCACCAGCAGCATGTTGTCTACGAGACGGGGAGGGGGGGGGGGGCGCAAGCGGAAGAGGACAAGTTGTTCTTCTATTGGTATGTACTCAGGATTTACAGTGTTTTAAAGAAAGTTCGTTCAAGTTCATATAAGAATGTAGCATTTTATTTCCAAAGTGCAGTAAATCTTTGTTTTCTCACAGCAGGGTGATCGCACTACAAGGCTGCAATTTTTATTTGCCCATCAAGTGGGCTTTTGGTGGAAATGACACACCACTAGCTTCATGTTGACCACGAGAGTGGTGGGGGGGAATGGGGGGGGGGGGCCGAGCGGAAGTGGACAAGTTGTTGTTCTATTGGTATGTACTCAGGATTTACAGTGTTTTAAAGAAAGTTCGTTCAAGTTCATATAAGAATGTAGCATTTTATTTCCAAAGTGCAGTAAATCTTTGTTTTCTCACAGCAGGGTGATCGCACTACAAGGCTGCAATTTTTATTTGCCCATCAAGTGGGCTTTTGGTGGAAATGACACACCACTAGCTTCATGTTGACCACGAGAGGGGCGGGGGGGAATGGGGGAGGGGGGCTGAGCGAAAGTGGACTAGTTGTTGTTCTATTGGTATGTACTCAGGCTTTACAGTGTTTTAAAGAAAGTTCGTTCAAGTTCATATAAGAATGTAGCATTTTATTTCCAAAGTGCAGTAAATCTTTGTTTTCTCACAGCAGGGTGATCGCACTACAAGGCTGCAATTTTTATTTGCCCATCAAGTGGGCTTTTGGTGGAAATGACACACCACCAGCAGCATGTTGTCCACGAGAGGGTGGTGTGGGGGGGGGGGGGGGGGGGGAGGGGGCCGTGCGTAAGAGGACAAGTTGTTGTTCTATTGGTATGTACTAAGGCTTTATAGTGTTTTAAAGAATGTTCGTTCAAGTTCATATAAGAATGTAGCATTTTATTTCCAAAGTGTAGTAAATATTTGTTTTCTCACAGCAGGAAGATCGCACTACAAGGCTGCAATTTTTATTTGCCCATCAAGTGGGCTTTTGGTGGAAATGACACACCACCAGCAGCATGTGTTCCACGAGAGGGTGGTGAGGGGGTGGGGGGGGCGTGCGTAAGAGGACAAGTTGTTCTTCTATTGGTATGTACTAAGGCTTTATAGTGTTTTAAAGAATGTTCGTTCAAGTTCATTTAAAAATGTAGCATTTTATTTCCAAAGTGTAGTAAATCTTTCTTTTCTCACAGCAGGGTGATCGCACTACAAGTCTGCGATTTTTATTTGCCCATTAAGTGGGCTTTTGGTGGAAATGACACACCACCAGCAGCATGTTGTCCACGAGAGGGTGGTGTGGGGGGGGGGGGGGGGGGGGGTTAGCGTAAGAGGACAAGTTGTTCTTCTATTGGTATGTACTCAGGCTTTATAGTGTTTTAAAGAATGTTCGTTCAAGTTCATATAAGAATGTAGCATTTAATTTCCAAAGTATAGTAAATCGTTGATTTCTCACAGCAGGGTGATCGCACTACAAAGCTGCAATTTTTATTTGCCCATCAAGTGGGTTTTTGGTGGAAATGACACACCACCAGCAGCATGTTGTCCACGAGAGGGTGGTGTGGGGGAGGGGAGGGGGGGGGGCAGCGTAAGAGGACAAGTTGTACTTCTATTGGTATGTACTAAGGCTTTATAGTGTTTTAAAGAATGTTCGTTCAAGTTCATATAAGAATGTAGCATTTTATTTCCAAAGTGTAGTAAATCTTTGTTTTCTCACAGCAGGGTGATCGCACTACAAGACTGCAATTTTTATTTGCCCATCAAGTGGGCTTTTGGTGGAAATGTCACACCACCAGCAGCATGTTGTCCACGAGAGGGGGGTGGGATGGGGGGGCGAGCGTAAGAGGACAAGTTGTTCTTCTATTGGTATGTACTAAGGCTTTATAGTGTTTTAAAGAATGATCGTTCAAGTTCATATAAGAACGTAGCATTTTATTTCCAAAATGTAGTAAATCATTGTTTTCTCACAGCAGGGTGATCGCACTACAAGGCTGCAATTTTTATTTCTCCATTAAGTGGGCTTTTGGTGGAAATGACTCACCACTAGAATCATGTTGTCCACGAAAGGGTGGTGTGGGCGGTGGGATGGGGGGGCGAGCGGAAGTGGACAATTTGTTCTACTATTGGTATGTACTCTGGCTTTATAGTGTTTGAAAGAATGGTCTTTGAAGGTTATAAAACAATATAGCATTTTATTTCCAAAGTGTAGTAAATCTTTGTTTTCTCACAGCAGGTTGATCGCACCACAAGGCTGCGATTTTTATTTGCTCATCAAGTGGGCTTTTGGTGGAAATGACACACCACCAGCAGCATGTTGTCCACAAGAGGGGGGGGGGGGGGGGGGGGGGGATGGAAGGGGGCGAGTGGAAGTGGACAAGTTGTTGTTCTATTGGTTTGTACTCAGGCTTTATAGTGTTTTAAAGAATGTTCGTTCAAGTTCATATAAGAGTATAGCATTTTATCTCCAAAGTGCAGTAAATCTTTGTTTTCTCACAGCAGGGTGATCGCACTACAAGGCTGCAATTTTTATTTGCCCGTCAAGTTGGCTTCTGGTGAAAATGACACACCACCAGCAGCATGTTGTCTACGAGGGGGGGGGGGGGGCAAGCGGAAGAGGACAAGTTGTTCTTCTATTGGTATTTACTCAAGCTTTATAGTGTTTTAAAGAATGTTCGTTCAGGTTCATATAAGAATGTAGCATTTTATTTCCAAAGTGTAATAAATCTTTGTTTTCTCACAGCAGGGTGATCACACTACAAGGCTGCAATTTTTATCTGCCCAATACGTGGGCTTCAGGTGGAAATGACACACCACCAGCAGCATGTTGTCCACGAGGGGGGGGGGGGGGGGGGGGCGAGCGGAACAGGACAAGTTGTTCTTCTATTGATATGTACCCAGGCTTTATAGTGTTTTAAAGATTGTTCGTTCAAGTTCATATAATAACGGAGCATTTTATTTCCAACGTGTAGTAAATCTTTGTTTTCTCACAGCAGGGTGATCGCACTACAAGGCTGCAATTTTTATTTGCCCATCAAGTGGGCTTTTGGTGGAAATGACACACCACCAGCAGCATGTTGTCCACGAGCGAGGGGGGGGGGGGGCGGCGGAAGAGGACAAGTTGTTGTTCTATTGGTATGTACTGGGCTTCATAGTGTTTTAAAGAATGTTCATTCAAGTTCATATAAGAATGTAGCTTTTTATTTCCAAAGTGCAGTAAATCTTTGTTTTCTCACAGCAGGGTGATCGCACTACAAGGCTGCAATTTTTATTTGCCCATCAAGTGGGCTTTTGGTGGAAATGACGCACCACCAGCACCATGTTGTGCACGAGAGGGGTGGGAGGGGGGGCGGAGGAGGATAAGTTGTTGTTCTATTGGTATGTACTCAGGCTTTATAGTGTTTTAAAGAATGTTCGTTCAAGTTCATATAATAACGTAGCATTTTATTTCCAAAGTGTAGTAAATCTTTGTTTTCTCACAGCAGGGTGATCGCGCTACAAGGCTGCAATTTTTATTTGCCCATCAAGTGGGCTTTTGGTGGAAATGACACACCGCCAGCAGAATGTTGTCCAAGTGAGCGGTTGGGGGGTGGTGGGGAGCGGAAGAGGACAAGTTGTTCTTCTATTGGTATGTACTCAGGCTTTATAGTGTTTGAAAGAATGTTCTTTCAAGTTCATATAAGAATGTAGCATTTTATTTCCAAAGTGTGGTAAATCTTTGTTTTCTCACAGCAGGGTGATCCTACTACAAGGCTGCAATTTTTATTTGCCCATCAAGTGGGCTTTTGGTGGAAATGACACCCCACCAGCAGCCTGTTGTCCACGAGAGCGGGGCGGGATGGGGGGGCGAACAGGAGAGGACAAGTTGTTCTTCTATTGGTATGTACTCAGGATTTATAGTGTTTTTAAGAATGTTCGTTCAAGTTCATATAAGAATGTAGCATTTAATTCCCAAAGTGTACTAAATCGTTGATTTCTCTCAGCAGGGTGATCGCACTACAAGGCTGCAATTTTTATTTGCCCATCAAGTGGGCTTTTGGTGGAAATGACACACCACCAGCAGCATGTTGTCCACGAGAGGGTGGTTTGGGGGAGGGGGGGGGGCGAGCGTAAGAGGACAAGATGTTCTTCTATTGGTACGTACTAAGGCTTTATAGTGTTTTAAAGAATGTTCGTTCAAGTTCATATAAGAACGTAGCATTTTATTTCCAAAATGTAGTAAATCATTGTTTTCTCACAGCAGGGTGATTGCACTACAAGGCTGCAATTTTTATTTCCCCATCAAGTGGGCTTTTGGTGGAAATGACTCACCACCAGAAGCATGTTGTCCACGAAAGGGTGGTGTGGGGGGTGGGATGGGGGGGCGAGCGGAAGTGGACAAGTTGTTCTACTATTGGTATGTACTCAGGCTTTATAGTGTTTGAAAGAATTTCCGGTCAAGTTCATATAAGAACGTAGCATTTTATTTCCAAGGTGTAGTTAATCTTTGTTTTCTCACAGCAGGGTGATCGCACTACAAGGCTGCAATTTTTATTTGCCCATCAAGTGGGCTTTTGGTGGAAACGACACACCACCAGCAGCGATTTGTCCAGGAGAGGGGGGGTGGGATTGGGGGCCAGCAGAAGTGGACAAGTTGTTCTTCTATTGGTATCTACTCAAGCTTTATAGTGTTTTAAAGAATGTTCGTTCAGGTTCATATAAGAATGTAACATTTTATTTCCAAAGTGTAATAAATCTTTGTTTTCTCACAGCAGGGTGATCACACTACAAAGCTGCAATTTTTATCTGCCCATCACGTGGGCTTCAGGTGGAAATGACACACCACCAGCAGCATGTTTTCCACGAGGGGGGGTGGGGGGGGGCGAGCGGAACAGGACAAGTTGTTCTTCTATTGGTATGTACCCAGGCTTTATAGTGTTTTAAAGATTGTTCGCTCAAGTTCATATAATAACGTAGCATTTTATTTCCAACGTGTAGTAAATCTTTGTTTTCTCACAGCAGGGAGATCGCACTACAAGGCTGCAATTTTTATTTGCCCATCAAGTGGGCTTTTGGCGGAAATGACACACCGCCATCAGCATGTTGTCCAAGAGAGCGGTTGAGAGGGGGGGGGGGGGGGGAGCGGACAAGGACAAGTTGTTTTTCTATTGGTATGTACTCAGGCTTTATAGTGTTTTAAAGAATGTTCATTCAGATTCATATAAGAACGACGCATTTTATTTCCAAAGTGTAGTAAATCTTGGTTTTCTCACAGCAGGGTGATCGCACTACAAGGCTGCAATTTTTATTTGCCCATCCAGTGGGCTTTTGGTGGAAATGACACACCACCAGCAGCATGTTGTGCACGAGAGGGGCGGTGGGAGGGGGGCGGAGGAGGATAAGTTGTTGTTCTATTCGTATGTACTCAGGCTTTATAGTGTTTTAAAGAATGTTCGTTCAAGTTCATATAAGAATGTAGCATTTTATTTCCAAAGTGCAGTAAATCTTTGTTTTCTCACAGCAGGGTGATCGCACTACAAGGCTGCAATTTTTATTTGCCCATCAAGTGGGCTTTTGGTGGAAATGACACACCACCAGCTGCATGTTGACCATGAGAGGGAGGGGGGGAGGGGGGGGGGGGGGAATGGGCGGGACCGAGCGCACGTGGACAAGTTGTTGTTCTTTTGGTATGTACTCAGGCTTTATAGTGTTTTAAAGAATGTTCGTTCAAGTTCATATAAGAGCGTAGCATTTTACATAGAGGGTATAGTAAATCTTTGTTTTCTCACAGCAGGGTGATCGCACTGCAAGGCTGCAATTTTTATTTGCCCATCAAGTGGGCTTTTGGTGGAAATGACACACCACCAGCAGCATGTTGTCCACGAGAGAGGTGGGAGGGGGTCGAGCGGAAGAGGACAAGTTGTCCTTCAAATGGTATGTACTCAAGTTTTATAGTGTTTTAAAGATTGTTCGTTCAGGTTCATATACGATCGTAGCATTTTATTTCGAAAGTGTAGTAAGTCTTTGATTTCTCACAGCAGGGTGATCGTATTACAAGGCTGAAATTCCTATTTGCCCATCAAGTAGGCTTTTGGTGGAAATGACACACCACCGGCAGCATGTTGTCCTCGAGAGGGGGGTTGGGGCGAGGAGGGTGAGCGGAGGAGGACAAGTTGTTGTTCTTTTTGTATGTACTCAGGTTTTTATAGTGTTTTAAGGAATGTTCGTTGAAGTTCATATAAGAATGTAGCATTTTAATTCCAAAGTGTAGTGATCTTTGTTTTCTCACAGCAGGGTGATCGCCCTACAAGGCAGTAACTTTTATTTGCCCATCAAGTAGGCTTTTGGTGAAAACGACACACCACCAGCAGCGATTTGTCCAGGAGAGGGGGGGTGGGATTGGGGGCCAGCGGAAGAGGACAAGTTGTTCTTCTATTGGTATATACTCAGGCTTTATAGTGTTTTAAAGAATGTTCGTTCAAGTTCATATAATAACGTAGCATTTTATTTCCAAAGTGTAGTAAATCTTTGTTTTCTCACAGCAGGGTGATCGCACTACAAGCCTGCAATTTTTATTTGCCCATCAAGTGGGCTTTTGGTGGAAATGACACACCGCCAGCACAATGTTGTCCAAGAGAGCGGTTGGGGGGTGGTGGGGAGCGGAAGAGGACAAGTTGTTCTTCAATTGGTATGTACTCAGGCTTTATAGTGTTTTAAAGAATGTTCGTTCAAGTTCATATAAGAATGTAGCATTTTATTTCCTAAGTGTAGTAAATCTTTGTTTTCTCACAGCAGGGTGATCGCACTACAAGGCTTCTATTTTTATTTGCCCATCAAGTGCGCTTTTGGTGGAAATGACACACCACTAGCTTCATGTTGACCACGAGAGGGGCGGGGGGGAAGGGGGGGGGGGGGGCGAGCGGAAGTGGAGAAGTTGTTGTTCTATTGGTATGTACTGAGGCTTTACAGTGTTTTAAAGAAAGTTCGTTCAAGTTCATATAAGAATGTAGCATTTTATTTCCAAAGTGCAGTAAATCTTTGTTTTCTCACAGCAGGGTGATCGCACTACAAGGCTGCAATTTTTATTTGCCCATCAAGTGGGCTTTTGGTGGAAATGACACACCACTAGCTGCATGTTGACCACGAGAGGGAGGGGGGGAGGGGGGGGGAATGGGGGGGACCGAGCGCATGTGGACAAGTTGTTGTTCTTTTGGTATGTACTCAGGCTTTATAGTGTTTTAAAGAATGTTCGTTCAAGTTCATATAAGAGCGTAGCATTTTACATAGAGGGTGTAGTAAATCTTTGTTTTCTCACAGCAGGGTGATCGCACTGCAAGGCTGCAATTTTTATTTGCCCATCAAGTGGGCTTTTGGTGGAAATGACACACCACCAGCAGCATGTTGTCCACGAGAGGGGTGGGGGGGGGGGGGGGGGGAGGAGAGCAGAAGAGGACAAGTTGTTCTATTCGTATGTACTCAGGTTTTATAGTGTTTTGAAGATTGTTCATTCAAGTTCATATACGAACGTAGCATTTTATTTCCAAAATGTAGTAAGTCTTTGTTTTCTCACAGCAGGATGATCGCATTACAAGGCTGAAGTTTTTACTTGCCCATCAAGTGGGCTTTTGGTGGAAATGACACACCACCAGCAGCATGTGTTCCACGAGAGAGGGGGGAGGGGGTCGAGCGGAAGAGGACAAGTTGTCCTTCAAATGGTATGTACTCACGTTTTTATAGTGTTTTAAGGAATGTTCGTTGAAGTTCATATAAAAATGTAGCATTTTAATTCCAAAGTGTAGTAAATCTTTGTTTTCTCACAGCAGGGTGATCGCACTACAAGGCTGCAATTTTTATGTGCCCATCAAGTGGGCTTTTGGTGGAAATGACACACCACCAGCAGCATGTTGTCCACAAGATGGGGCGTGGGGGGGGGGGGGGGGGGACGAGCAGGAGAGGACAAGTTGTTGTTCTATTGGTATGTACTCAGGCCTTATAGTGTTTTAAAGATTGTTCGTACAAGTTCATATAAGAACGTAGCATTTTATTTCCAAAGTGTAGTAAATCTTTGATTTCTCACAGCAGGGTGATCACACTACAAGGCTGCAATTATTTGCCCTTCAAGTGGGCTTTTGGTGGAAGTGACACACCACCAGCAGCATGTTGCCCATGAGAGAGGGGGGAGGGGGGCGAGCGGAAGAGGACAAGTTGTTTTTCTATTGGTATGTACTCACCCTTTATAGTGTTTTAAAGATTGTTCGTACAAGTTCATATGAGACCGTAGCATTTTATTTCCAAAGTGTAGTATATCTTTGATTTCTCACAGCAGGGTGATCGCACTACAAGGCTGCAATTATTTGCCCATCAAGTGGGCTTTTGGTGGAAATGACACACCACCAGCAGCATGTTGACCACGAGAGGGGGGGGAGGGGGGGAAGGGCGAGCGGAAGAGGACAAGTTTTTCTTTTAATGGTATGTACTCAGGCTTTATAGTGTTTGAAAGAACGTTCGTTCAAGTTCATATAAGAACGTAGCATTTTATTTCCAAAATGTAGTAAGTCTTTGTTTTCTCACAGCAGGGTTATCGCACTACAAGGCTGCAATTTTCATTTGCCCATCAAGTGGGCTTTTGTTGGAAATGACACACCTCCAGCAGCATGTTGTCCACGAGAGGGGGGATGGGGGGGGGGGGGCGAGCGGAAGAGGAGAAGTTGTTGTTCTATTGGTATGTACTCAGGCTTAATAGTGTTTTAAAGAATGTTCGTTCAACGTCATATAAGAATGTAGCATTTTATTTCCAAAGTGTAGTAAATCTTTGATTTCTCACAGCTGGGTGTTCGCATTACAAGGTGGTAATTTTCATTTGTCCCTCAAATCAGGTTGTGGAAAGTGGCTAAGGTCCATTACTGTTAGTTATACAAGAACACACACAACTTCATTCCTCAAACCAATACACAGTTTTCTCTTTAAAACAACAAAGATTAATTCTCAGCCGAGGGCCCAAGTAACCTTTCCAGAATAAGCTTAAACGATTGCTTTTAAAACACCAGGATTTAAAGTAATGGTTGAAGGCCTTACTTAAGCAAAATTACAATATCTGTTCGGCTATAGGCTAAGATAATATTTCAGATCAGCTAAGGAAATTCTTGAAAGGCTAAGCATTAACAAATCCCGGCTAAATGACATATTAAGGAAAATTCAAGTTAATTCTTTGGAATTCCCAATAAAAAATTTTTCTATACATAATAAAAGAGAGGCTTTAAGGACAAGCTTTTACACAGTACTACAGAAAAACATCTTAAAAGAACTTGACATTTGACTCTCTATCCAAGATAGCATGCTGCGTCCCTTGATACCCCATATGATCGTACTTTTGACAAGAAGCATAGATGCGGTACCATGAGCGATTCTAGAAGTCGGTCAAGGGAGGGGCTAATGGTTGTGATGGTGGTGATGGAGACTGGAATATCGCTTCACAAAAGGGGAGTTTGGGTTCTCAACTGGCAAACTGGTAAAATTTAGTGTTGCTTAAAGTAGTTTTTGGTAACTGTTTTAGAATTCAGGGTAAAAAAATGTGTTTTAGTAAATAATAAGACGCCTATTTTAAGTTAAATGATATTTATTGGTTTTGATAGTAAGCTATTTTTCACACTTATTCTTTTGTTAAAATGTGTTTGAAATGCATTGCAACCTATATAGCTACATAATTATTAAAGAAAATGATTGAATCTGTTGGAGTAATATATTCGCTGATTTCTGAAGTCATTTTATCCAGCCTGATATCATACACCATGGGGAGGGGGACTATAGCCTCACAGCCTCCATAGCCCACCCCCTTCCCCGCTGCCGCTGCCACCGCCCCTGTGCGGTACTGAGCCAAATGCTTTTCGGAAACCAAGAAATACTGCATCTACCAGGTCGCCTTGATCCAAAGATTTCAGTATGTCATGTGAGAAAAGTGCGAGTTGTTTCACATGATCGATGTTTTCGAAACCCATGCTGGTTGGCATTGAGGTCATCATTCTGTTCGAGATACCTCATTATGTTTGAGCTCAGAATATGTTTTAAGATTCTACAACAAATCGATGTCAAGGATATACGGTAGTTTTGTGTATCGCTTCAACTACCCTTCTTGTAGATGGGTGTGACCCATGCCTTTTTCCAAGAACTGGGCACGGTTTTTTGTTCAGGTGATCTATAACATATTATAGTTAGCGTGGAGTCTGACAGGGTTTTCATTGGTGCTCGGAGATTTGTTCAATTTCAACTGTTTCTCAACATCACTGAGACTAATGCTTATTTCATTCATCGTTTCAGTGGTATGAGGATTAAATTAGAGCAATTATTCTGGGTTTTCCTCTGTAAAGGAACATTTGATATCGGAGTTAAGCATTTCAGCTTTTGCTTTGTTACCCTCAATATCAGTTTCTGTGTCATTGGCTAGGGACTGGACACTAACTTTGGTGCCACTAACAGCCTTTAGATATGACCAGAACAACTTTGGATTTTGTGAAATGTCATTTCAATATTCTGCTATGGTATTCATTGAGTGAGATTCTCATAGAGAGAAATGGGAAATGTGTCATTCGACAATCTCAAAGAACCACTGAAAACATAACGAAAAAGAGACGGATCGAAAGTAAGAATACGAAAAACATGAAAAAAAGAAAGAAAAACGGGTCATTGCATCGGACTCTCTTGCGGAGGATCTGTGTGCAATTCTCAGTACTCTGCTTCCGCGAAATTTTTACTCGGTGAGACGACTGGAACGAGTTGCACCCACCCCTTGATACCAACTGAGGAACTACTTGAGTGAGTAGTAGCGGCACCCATGTCTAAAAAAGTAGTCCACAACAGCCGTGAGAGCCGTGTAATGACCCCATGTTCCTCCATACCGCATCGTGGAGGAGGGGGGGGTCAACTAACCTCTCTCGTTGGCGTATTACGGAATCCGAATGACGTGACGTGGCCAGTGTCTGATACAAAAAAACCTCAAGAAGGGGGCGCTAAAGATATCTTCAGCTACCTTTACTTTTACCGTAATGAAAAATAATCAAGTCACATGCAAAGTTTAATTATCGAATAAACAGTCTATTCGCACTAAAAATCCAACGCTAGTAGACTTAGCACTAAAACACACGATCACACCCCGTGTATTTCGAATATCACTAAGCACAACACTGATTGAAGTCCATGGTAATAGCCAGTAATCGCAGTTGTTCACTTTTATCACTTCCAAGTTATCGCAACGACTGTAGCTTTTAGAAGTGGCAAAAAATAACGTAACTGATAGAAAGAACCGGTTACTGAAAACTAACGGTTACTGCGATAACCGTTCCTCTGATACTGGCAGTTATTTCAATAACTGTTTAATGTCAAAAGTGCCTCGCGCCATCTGTTGACCGAAGATCGTACTACGCTTTCCCGTCAACTCATCGGAGAACTGGGTAGGAACTAAGGAGAGGATAGACTATTTGGAAGGCGTTCTATAGGCCATGGGAATAACTGTGAGACTGCGCGCCATCTGTTGATAAGAACTGTGTACTATATCGTGCGCCTTCGTTACTTTTAGCACAAACAATTAAATAAGATTAATGTCCGAGCGGTGGCTGATAGGAGCTGTAGTACAGGCATTAACAAGTACGGTCGCTCCCTTAAGCCACCGCCTCATATGTCAATTTAGCTTGGACGGGTTGTATAAAGAGAGGTACCATAAGGAATTCGAGCGACTATGGAAATAACTGTCAGAGATAGGTATTTTCCTCTGGCAGTTATCGTTATTGGCTCACAGTTCTCGCTCCCTGGCAGTTATCGGACTACCATTACAAGTAACCTGGTAGTTGGTAACGGAATAACTGTGTGTCTGTGTTCCTGATACAGTGACTCCAGTCTTAGACCCCGGTGATATTACAGAGACGATAGTTACTGGAGCGAACAAATATTTACGTACTTCTTCGGAAATAGCCGCTGGCCGTCGCGAATGACAAATAACATGTCAGAACGTATAACACAATACAGTGGAATATAATAATTATTGTCATCATTTGTCAGGAGATTGTCAAAATATGTGAATATATCACAGTAACTGCTAATATTTACAGAATTGATGCACTGTCAGAATAAAACACAGATACGCACTTTCAATAAATTTATCATACACAGAATACCCAATCTTGACTGTTGCAACCAAGTGCTGTCAAAACTGAAATATAGCAGAATTTTACCTAAGTTGGTCTATCAGTCTCTGTTACGATATTCATCTACAGAGTAGAAGGACCGGTCAATGGAAGCGTCTGATTCCACCCGTCTGCTTCGACGTAAAGGTGTTGTGGTGTGTGAATTTCATTACGGCACGGTGTTTATGAGTTGGTTCTTGTGTGTGTCGATCTAGGTTGCAGTGCCGGAATTTGCTGGTGGTAATTATTATTTTTTTTCTAGCTGTTATGTTTTGTGTATTTATGAAATATTGAATGTGATTTAATTTATGTAGGGATGATTGATTTGTGGACTTTTGGGATTGTGGTTTTATTTTTCGCAGTTGTAGGTGTTGGTTTTTTGGCATCAGTAGCTGTGGTGGACCTATATAGGTCACAGGAAATAACTGATTCCCATTTTCATAGTTGTATGTGCTGATGTTTTAGTATCGTCATCTGAGGTTGACCTATGTAGGTCAAGGGAAGTGTCCGATTCCAATTTTCGTACTTTTAGTTGTGGGTATTGGTGTTTTGGTATGGTCACCTATAGTTGACCTATATTGTTCAAGGGAAGTGTCTGATTCCTGCAGATTTTTGTTGGTGTAGCAGAATGCTGTATTTTTTCTTTTTCCTCTTCATTTTGTGTTTTGGGATCATAGTGTTTTTTTTACTAGCTTGTCCTCCCTCTAAAACCCCCAACTTCCCGCAGTTGTCCTGTTGATTCGATTGTATTTTTGGTGGGAAATGTTATTGTATTATTTATATGTATCTTCGTGTTTGTTGCCATGTGTACGTAGTAACGTCATAGACACACTTAAAATAGCTATTTCCGGCATATTGATGACGGGTGGAACCAGACACTTCTGTATCAAATAGTCTTTCAAACACACTGTAAACCGTGCTTTATCTGAAACCAAGTTTTTAATGGTTGCTGACTTGCTGGTAGTTTATTGAAAATGCATGTTCCTGAATATTGGACCCCTTTTGGACCAAGGTAAGCGATTTTAGGTCTTTATGTAGATTGCTGTTCCCATTTCTAGTACTGATATTATGTATTGAGCTATTGGTTGGAAATACTTGTAACAAATTTCATTAAGGAATAAATATACTAGGAAGCAGTGGTTAGAATACAAAGTTCCTTGAACAGGTTCCTACATGATGTTCTTGAATTGATATCACAAACGATTTTTATTACATGCTTTTACATGCGAAAAACTTTTGCTACGTTTGATAAGCTACCACAGAATATGCTCCCTTATGAAATAATAGAATGAAAAAATGTGGTATTATCGAGTTGTAGTCCCAGAAATGTAACACTGTCAACCTTTTCGATCTGCATGTCTTCATATGTTATAAACATGCTGTAGCTGGAGAAATTGAGCAGTTTCCAAATCTGACATAAAACTTGGATTAGCGTACTCACACTTTCCCCAATAGGACTAGCTTTTACAGCACAAGAGTAAACGAATCTGTCACATTACGCATATTTTTTGTTGTATTACAAGGCTGTACAATTTATTCTGTTATGTGAGCAGCACAAGAAATTAAGCTTCTAATTTAACCTACAGTACTAACTTTACATATTACTTCATACTTAAAAAGGCATGTTGTTAACATTTTACTTAAACAGTGCTTGGGCGAAGTTCCGCGTACTTTCTGTCGCAGGTGCGAAGATAATATTTCTAATAGCGACCGATAACCTACAAACATATAATCTGAAACACTAATAATCGTTCTAACATCAACTAAAATGTGCCCGGAGTTAATAAGCTGAGGTTATGACACGATTCATACGACATTCCTGCTATTTCACACTACTCACAGTTATACTGATAACTAAACTGATGGATTCCAACTATGTCGTTATTTAACTGTCGGAGTTATCGGTGTCCGCTAGCGAAAAATAACTTGGCAGTTATTAATAACCGTTAACGACAACGGTTATCAAAGAATAACTGGAACTGTGATAACGGCTACTCCAGAATAACCGTTTGGCCCACCTCTAGTAGCTTTCAAACTGACTACCTGGCAGCGACACTTTATGTGGCTGTGATTGTTTAGAGAACATTCGCTGCCAAAATGTCCGCTTCCAGACTTTTATGTAGTGTGAACAGAAATACCTACTGTGAAACCGACAAGCCAATATGTACATTACGACGCTTTATATAAAGGCGAGTTTCCAATAATGACGTCATCCGGCAATTTACGTGTGTGGAACTCTTATTGTCGATTCCGTTCCTTTCTAGTGCATTCGATGTTTTTAATGCATTCCTATGTTACAATTCGTTTTTAGGAATCTTCTCGAAAGCCACTATTCCCGGGGATAGACACATCAATAGTTTCCCATACCTTACTCGTATTACGAGTTAGGTATGGGAAACTATTGTTACATTATTAGTAAAAATATTGTTAACGAGTCTCTATGAATCACTATTATTAATACTTCGAAATCAACTGGTAACTCTCACTCTTGAGAAATCTTCACACTTGCACTCGCTACAACTAGGACTTCTTACTTATTCATTCTTGTCTTAATATTTCTCCTGCTGAATGTAAACTACCTTCCTATTCGGCGAATAGTCCGTATTTACAACGCTACGTATCGAAAAGTTCTCTGTAGCAGAAAACAGTAGCATTTTCGCGACATATCTCGAACAACGTATGGAGGTCGCTTTAATGGCCGCGACTTTTCTCGTAGGTATGTGTTAGCTCTGCCAGACAGAAATGTATAAAATACGTTGTCGCGAAAGCGCGTACTACGTGGGAAAGTACAGCTACTCACTTCAGTCGAGTCGACTGGCGAAAGAAACGAACTAGTAGCGTGCTTGTGAGAGGCGGGGGCGGCGCGGGTGGCAATGTGTGCCACCCTGCAAGGGGGGGGGGGGGAAGAACAATCATATTTTACTCTTTCATGTGTTATATGTATGGTAGTTTATGTTTTCTCTTTGATGTTTGCTATGTAACATTGCTGAATAAATAGTCTCTAAAAATGTGTGTTCCTGGCAATATGGTGTATTGTGTATTTGATTAAAAGGTCAACTTTATAATCTCACAGAGGACTAATTAGAGTCAGTATCTAACAGGTTACGGGCCCAGGAGGGATTAGTGAACTTTGCATACCAAAGAAATAAACTGATAAATCAAGGTTACATAATTTTCGCGTGTGTTCAACGCGTTGTTGTCGTATTTTCTTTTTGAAGAGAAACTTTCGAGATTTATTTATTTAATTATCTGAACGTATTGAAATTGGCTTTGGGTGGACAATCACTGTTTAATTTTGAAAAGTTGACCGGTATGACAAACTACAACGACTGGAAATTCACGATGGAAATGTGCCTGAAACATGAGGGACTAAGGGACACAATTGCTGGCACTGACGAAGATGAGAAGAATGTACAGAAAGCATTATCAAAATTGTTTTCTGTAAATTCAACTGTGTATCCAAATCTTCGTGGAGCAACGACTGCTAAAGAAGCGTGGCAAAATTTACAATCTGCATTTGAAGATAAGTTTGTCTAGTTATATTGGGCTGTTACAATTCAATTCAATTTATTAGCGTCCTTGTAGTACATCATCGAAATGATATAGGACTTGTCAATAAACATTACAATTTAAAGTACATATACATGAAAATTTGTAATTGAATTTACATGTCACTTAGACATTACAATTTTAATAGAACTTTTAGAACATTAACATAAAAATACACAAGTAGGATAACAAAGTACAAAAAAAAAAAAAAAAAAAAAAACGTTAGTGATTCTCACATCAAAGATTATTTACATTCTTACATTAACAGTTTCACACTTTCATAGAAACAGCAAGTATTTAAATGTGAGCAATTACACATATTTAGTATGTCAGGGAAATATTAACTGCGCTTTTATTGTTAACGATTCACAAACTCTTTAATACTGTAAAAACTATTGCTTAATAACATGTTTTTTAATTCTCTTTTAAACATGTACAGTTTTGGTATTATTTTTAGTTCTTTGGGGAGAGCACTGTAGAGGATTTTGGGTTGGTATAGTACACTTTTGTGATACATAGCTGTTTTATGAATTTCTCTGTGGAAATCATTCCTATTCCTTGTTTCGTAGTTGTGAAATTCTCTGTTTAATGTAGAAAATTCCTCGTGTTCTTTTAAGAAACATATGCTTTCATATATGTATAAAGATGGTAGTGTGATGATTTTTAATTCTTTGAAAGCTTGCCTACAAGAGTCTCTATATCCTATACCTTTTATTATTCTGACTGCCTTCTTTTGTAGTCTAAATGAGTGTTTTGTTAGACTGATGTTCCCCCAAAACTGTATGCCGTATCTTAATAAACTGTGCATGAATGAGAAATAAACACATAACACTGTTTTAATATTACATGAGCTTTTAAGCATTCTAAGTATATAACATGTTTGACTTAATTTTTTGTTCAATGATATTACATGCTTTTCCCATCTTAAGTGTTCATCAAACCATACTCCCAAGAATTTAGTGTATGATGCTTGTTCAATCTTACACTTACCCAGTTCTACTGTAAGGTTAGTTTTTATTTTATTTGTAATATGTCTGAAGTTGATCCACGTTGTTTTTTTGGCATTCACAATGAGTCTGTTTTCATTAAACCATCTGTCTGCTTCGTCTGTTGCTAATGTGACTTTTTCCTGTAAGTCAGCTTCACTATTTGCTTTAACAAACAAACTTGTATCATCAGCAAACAGTACTGCCTCTGCTTCAGATAGATGACTTGGTAGGTCATTGATAAATATTAAAAACAGTAATGGCCCTAATACAGATCCGTGGGGTACTCCATACAAAACTCTCTCGAATCTTGATGAATATGTCCTATCTGCCTGGCTTATCTCCACCTTCTGATACCTGTCTGACAGATATGATTCAAACCATTTGTGGGCAACTCCACGTATCCCATAGGCATATAACTTCCTAAGCAGTAACTTATGGTCGATGACATCAAAGGCCTTTGATAAGTCTAAAAACAATCCACACTTTAATTCCTTTCTGTTTATGGAATTTAGAACAAGTTGCAAAAAATTGAAGATAGCTGTTTCAGTTGATTTATTTTTACGGAAACCATTTTGCGCATTAACCAATATTCTATTCTTAATAAGAAATTTGTATAGTCTCTGATACATTATCCTTTCTATTATTTTTGAGAAACCTGACAACATTGATAAAGGCCTAAAGTTACTAACATCATATTTATCACCATTCTTGTAAAGTGGCTTTATAGTAGACATTTTAAGTTTTGATGGGAACACCCCTGTCTTAAAAGATTCGTTTATAATTTCAGTGAGATGCGAGGCTATGTTTCTTGCACTTTGCTTAATGACTTTGTCAGGAATCCCATCACACCCACATGACATTTTATTTTTTAACTTATTTATAGCATTTAGTACCTCTGAATCAGATACTGGATAAAGGAACATTGTCATGTCATTCATGGGGATTTTTACCTTGCTATTGGAATTGCATTTAGTTTTAATTAAATTTATGGCTATATTCGTGAAATGTTCATTAAATATGTTGGCAATCTGAAGTGGGTCCTTAACAGTTTTACCCCCACTTTTAATGACAAAGCTGTTATCTTTTCTTTTGTGTCTACCTATATTTTTATTTATTACCTCCCAAGTTGACTTCATTTTGTTGTTACCTTTCTCAATATAGGTATCATTATCAAGCTTCTTAGCTGCAATTATTACTTTCTTGTACAGGCTTCTATAACATTTCACATGTGCTTTCAGTACTACATTCTTCCTGGCTGATTTATTTAATTTTCTGAGAGTGTCTGATGACTTTCTAATCCCCTGTGTAACCCATGTTTTGGTTTTATGTTTAGTTTTGACTCTTTTTATAGGAAAGGCAACATCGAGGCAGTGTTTGTAGCTTTCAAGAAATGAGTCAAACTTTCTGTTGACATCACCACTTCATTCACTACCACAGTTGTTATTTTCCAGAATGTAATTAAAAATTCTTATGCTGTCATCATTTATAAATCTCCTTTCTCTGTAATTGTTATTGATAACAGGGTCCTTGTAAGATGTGACATTTAAACTCAATTTGATACCCTTGTGATCCGAGAAACCAGTGTCAATTACTTCAGTGTTATATTCACACTTGTCCTTGTTTATAAATACTTGATCTATTATAGTTTCAGACATATTTCCGCATCTGGTAACTTCATTTACAGTTGCGATCATATTATGACACAAAAACAGATTGCACAGTTGCTGTTGTTTACTACAATCATTCTTAAAGTTAACATTAAAATCACCAAGAACAATTACATTATGTTTAAGTTCATTCAGCAGTCCCTCAAGGTTTTCCATAAAAATGGCAAAGTTGCCCAGTGGTGATCGTCACACACACACAATAGTAATTTTTAATTTGGTTAGCTCACATATACTGTATTCAAAATCTTTTTCTATGCATTTTAGTTTACATTTAATTTCTTTTGATTCTACCCCTGTCCTAACATAAATACATGTCCCACCCCCTTTATGGTTGATTCTACAAAATTTGCTAATCATTTCAAAATTTGGAATAATTATGCTAGACGCTTGCATTTCTTTTACCCAGTGCTCACTTATGCATAGTATGTTAATGTCTTTTAGATAGTCAGTTAATAGAACTTCTGCCGGCCGAAGTGGCCGTGCGGTTAAAGGCGCTGCAGTCTGAAACCGCAAGACCGCTACGGTCGCAGGTTCGAATCCTGCCTCGGGCATGGATGTTTGTGATGTCCTTAGGTTAGTTAGGTTTAACTAGTTCTAAGTTCTAGGGGACTAATGACCTCAGCAGTTGAGTCCCATAGTGCTCAGAGCCATTTTTTTAATAGAACTTCTATTTCAGCTAATTTACTTTCTAGTCCTTGCACATTTTGGTATACAACTGTTAAAGTTTCATATAGTGGATTTGCTGCACTATTTACCTTTGTACTTTCTTGTTGCTGACACTGTAAAGATTCTGCCTTTTCTTCTTCTTCAAATTGCGAAGGTCCCATAAAAAATAGTCACTACGCACAGCAGCTCTTCTTATCCTGAGGCTCCTCCTTTGAGATGTCTGCAGAGCAGCTGATGAGTTTCTGGATCTAATTGAATGGTTCTTGGCTGTTGGTGTGGTTGCAGTCCTAGTTACAAGTGAGCATGAAGCATCGAGTGTGTCGAATGTGCTGACAGCTTCATCCTTGGAGGTTTCAGGTGCACATGAGTTTACACTAGGTTTGTAGGCTTTCTCATCTGAAGAAATTGTTTCCTCTTCAACTCTGCTGGATGTTGCTGACATTTCTGCTGGTACCCCATATTCTACCACTCCTTCAGATACTGGTACCGGTATGTTAGGTATCTCTCTCATCTTAGACGTTTCCTTGCAAATTTCCATTTGCTCAGTTACTGCTATGGTGAGGATACCAGGCAGTTTGTGTTGATCATTGAAATTATTTATTGTTTTCATAATTTGAGCACAGACATACAGTTGTCCTGCTCTATTTAGGAGATCTCCACTGTTTATGAAATGATGTTTTCTGAAATCTAGCTGGACGAATGTTGAATTTGGGTAGCACTTTGTTATTTTGTGAAGCAGTCTGTTAGTTTTTTTTATTTCTTCGTTAACACGAGATTTCTTAAAAAAATCGTATGGAATGCTGGTTACCATCACATGTACATTTTTGAGCTTTTCGAGCGTCTCTCTTAGCGCTCGTCTTGCTGATAATACATCATTGCAGAGGACGTCTACTCCGCCCCCCTAGGATTAGAACACAATCATTTTTCTTTATCTTGATACTCAGATTTTCGCAGTTGTTGACGATCTCTTTCAGTGGAGCATCAGGTTTTATTACGCTAGTAACACTGCATCCTGAGTTATATAGGGTTTCTGCCAGTCTTTTTCCAAGACTGTCGGCAAGTATATGTACAGTAAAAGCATTATTTGTTGTGCTCAAGTCTTCCGAAGTTTTGCAGTCTATTATACGATCTTCTTTCTTTTCACAGTCTCTATGTATTATATTATTAACAGATTTTAACGTTTTGAGCACATTATAGGCTGAGTCGTTAAGTTTTCGCTCGAGGTTTCTGTTAACAGTTGCTTGTATGTTAGGTGTAACGAACTTTTCGGAGGCTTGTTTACTTTCAGTTCTCACGGCACTTACTGCTTCCACTCTCTCCCCGCAAGATCTTATCTCATCACATATTTCCCGAGCATTGTATCTGTTTTGTACAGCGATCTTTTTAGTTGCTTTTAGTTCGTATTTTTTTAAATTTTCGCTCGTTTTTGGAAGAATAGATGTGCTGTAGATTTCGGAGTTTGTGATAAGTGATGATACTCCATTCAATTCACATTCACGAAGCTTTGCTTTTAGGACTTTTATTGTTCTTTAAGCACTTTGCAATTCATACAACACACTTTGTAACACATTAATTTCACGTCCGGTAGCGTAAGCGACTAACATGGCGTTAAATCCGTTACAACTTCCCTGATCACATTCACATGAAAACACAGTTTTTGCATTAATGAATCTCACACACGCAGAATGTATCCATACTTGTGATTCTAAGCAAAGTCTGAAACCATTTTGCACATTTGAATTACAGATTACACACACGATTACTTTAGAATTACTGTTTTCTTGAGAGAAACTATCACACAATGCTGTTACTGACGCCATGATGTCAACAATGCTTGATGAATGTACGATTGGCTTCTGAGAAAAATATGGAGGCGTATTTGTCGAAAATTATGTCACTTGCTCAACAAATTCGAAGCATTAGTAAGAAAATGGGCGATGATTTCGTAGTTGCAATTATGCTTAGTGGACTTCCAGCAGATTTCCAACCCTTGATTATGGCAATTGAGAATTCGGGTGTCAAGATTACTAGTGATTTAGTAAGTCAGCGATTGATTCAAGAATCGACGAAACGTCAGTTTGCATCCACAAATGAGACCACGGATTCGGCGCTGGTAGCTAGTAAGCAGGACAGTAAACACCAGAAGAGAAATATCCATCATGACGTGCGAAATATCAAGCCTTTTAAGTGTTATAAATGCCAGAATCCTGGTCATAAGGGGAATGAGTGTAGAGCAAAGAAGAAACCAAATAAATTTTCAAATTCTGCGAATGCAGTGAGTACTGAAAACGAAACTGTGTGAATGGCTTTAACTGCATCTTCGCCTCATAGTGACGGCTGGTTTGTGGATTCCGGGTGTTCACGACACATGACGAATCAGAAAGCCTCGTTCATCACTTTCCAATCGCCCACAGCTGCTAAAGTGACAGTAGCAGGTAACAGCAATCTTCAGGCTATTGGAGAAGGCGATGTTCATCTTCGAGTTACTTGTGACGACAAGAATAAACAGATAACTGCTACTGATGTTGCGTATGTTCCAAGCCTTGCTTACAACCTGCTGTCGGTTAGTCAGATGACAAGACGTGGATTGTGTGTATTGTTTGACAATGTGCAGTGCGGTATATACAATAAAAGTGATGTAATTGTTTCTGGAACACCAGTAGCAGCTGCAACTCAAATGAATGGTATGTTTCGATTAGGTGAAATGCATCATTACGAAAATGTTGTAGAAATTGACAGTTATGAATTGTGGCATCGAAGATTGGGACATTTGAATCGTGTAAGCATGCATTTATTAAAAGAAAATGTGGCTGATGGACTGCACTGGTCGAACGTCAATTTAGATCCGTGTATTCCCTGCATAAAAGGAAAACAGTTTCGACAACCTTTTCCTAAAACTTCAGGTAGAAGAGCAAAAGATCTACTTGCCATTGTGCATTCTGCTGTTTGTGGACCAATGAGCATGGCTTCGTGGGGAGGATCACGATATCTTCTCACTTTTACGGATGATCTGTCAAGAAAATCTTTTGGTTATATGTTAAAATGAACAACAGAAGTCTGTGACACATTCATCGAATTCAAAGCACGAGTAGGAACTGGTCGAAAAATCAAAATACTTCGAACAGACAACGGAAAAGAGTTCGTCAATCTGCGCATGAAGTTATTTTTACAGACGAATGGAATTAAACATGAAACCATGCACCTTACGGTAGTTTGTACAGATGTAGATGTCCAATAAACCGAGCGTCAATTAAATTATTAATCTTCGTTGTCACAAATGTTTGACTGCTTTTTCTCTCCTCTCGCAGCAATTTCAGCTGTGCTTTTAAGCATACTGCAAAGTTGCGTATTTCGTTGTGGTACAAGAAACCAGTAAGACTCCATAAAAGCGGCTCCCAGTTCTCGTTAGTACGCGAGTGCCCAGCTACGAGTTAACAGGTGCAGAACCGCACTTTGCCTGCTGATGTGTGCGCCGCAGCCTGTCGTAGGTTTCGGCAGAGGACTGCAGGTCGGTTGGGTGACATCGTGGTGTTCACAAAACCTAATGTCGAAGTTTCGCTAAGTCCCTACCAACCACAAACTTTGTCGCATGTTCAGTGCTGACGGGTTCACGTGCCCGGATAACAGGTTCTGTAGCAGGCAGTGTCGCCCGGGCATTCGTGCGCGCGTTGTTACGAACTGTAAACTTGCTCCAACCCATATTTAGCAAGTCAGTTTTGAAAGTGCTGTGTGGTTGATATGTGAGAATGGTTTTAGAAAACATCGTAGCAGATCGTTTTATCGGAGACTATGTGGAAAATTTGGACCAATCTCAGTTGCAAATTGGACTATTTGGAGGTGAGCATAGTGATATTGGGTGCGTCGTAGTTCTGTTGCGTACAGCTATACAATTTCCATAAGGTACAGTATGTATTTTCTTTTTATGTGTTGTAATCCCCTACATGTAATTCAATACTTTGTTAGGTGATGTCGTCTTGCAAGATTTAATTTTAAAACCAAGTGCACTCAGTGAGTTAAATTTGCCGGTGAAAACTGTGTATGGGCATTTAGGTAAGTTACCTCCTTCAAGTTTTTAAGTGATATCAGTTCTGGCTGTGATTCATATTTTATAGAAGCAGCCTTCATTGGTTCGTACTACCAGCTTTTGTAAAGTTAACTTAAGTCTTTCCACATTCCTCCAGGTGGAATTTGTGGAAACAAGATATTTGTGAATGCTTAACTGAATGAATGACCAGTAAAGTTAGTAGTTGTGGAGGACTCCCCTCCCCCATCAACTCTACTATATATTGCATGCCGCCAAGTCCAGGAACAGAACTCTAGAAATCCAATATTTGAGAAAGTCGTCTTACACATTATGAAACTTATATTGAAATTATATAAGTTTTCCTTAAGTTTAAAGTAAACCTTGTTGGCAGAAAATTCCATTATTTTTCGTGTATATTGGGCACTCCACACGTATTTTTCGGTGACAAACTAAAAAATGGCGTTTTTCGACCTGTGTCACTTTCTTGTGCGTGTGCTATATATACGGTACAGAGGCGAAAGTGCCGAAAACCAGACCCGCAATTTCGTTTTTATTTAAAAAATAAAGTAGTAAAAATCAACTGTTAAAGGCACAGGATACTTACTTTATATCACCATTTATATTTTACTCTTAAAAAAATAATTAAAATTTTAAAAAACGTGAGTTCTGAAAATAAATGCTAAAATTGGAGCCTCCAAAAAATAATCATAGTAGTACCAAATAAAATGTGAAATTGCAATCAAATAAGAGTGTACACAATCTAGTTTCACATTAAGCGTAGTATAGCACCAATCAGAAGATTATAGAATTTCTGTCTCCTTTGCTGAAAACAAGAGCCCTGTAGTAGACATTCCTACAGGCTTTCTTTCTAAATGTGGGTCGACAGAAACGTCCGATCCCGCTTTCGGCTTTGACCCGTGACGTAAGGGTGTTGTGGTGTGACGTCATGACGGCGCGGAGTTTGGTTTGTGCGTGTAGCATGTTTCTAGATGTCGTCGAGTCGTGTTGTGGTTTGTTGTGCCCTCTCGTGGTATGTTCAGTTTAACGATTTTGCGGTTTTCTGTGAAGGTTAATTTAGTGTTGTTCGCTGTACGTTGTGTGGTAATTTTAGTAAAATTGATCGGTTATTGTTCTTGTTCAGGAATGGATATGACGGATAAAATTAACAGTGCGCGTCTGAGGGAAATGATGGGGAACACTCCTTTGCAACTGATCAAGTTTTTCAAGCCTTTCGGTTTAATTGTCGAGGTTCTGAAATGCTCTGTTTGTGGCGAAGAAATGAATTAGGCTAAAGTTCCGGCGTCTCGGACCAGGGACGGTTATATGTGGCGCTGTCGAAAGGACGACATTTGGCGCCCCACACGGCGCGGTTCCTGGTTCGAGAAGCCTAGGTTGGACATGCGCGAGATTGTAGTGGTGACTTATTATTTTTGTTATAGATCCCCACAAAGTTTTTGCGCGCATGAGACTGGTGTGAGTGAGAGGAGTGTGCTTCATTGGTTTTCTTTTTGCCATGAAGTGTTTTCAGAGTTCATTAAGTACAGGGGTAAGTACAGGTGTGTGTGTGTGTGTGTGTGTGTGTGTGTGTGTGTGTGTGTGTGTGTGTGTGCGCGCGCGCTTCTGTGTGATTGTCGAGGCCAACCTACTTTGTACCGCCGGAACTTTTTTTAGGTAAGTTTTTATTTTTTTTGTTTTGGGTGTGTTGGGGTCGAGGGAAGTGTTTTATTGCAATGTGTGGATGTGAATGTTGGTATTGGTATCGGGAGATGTTCTTGAGCTACATAGGTCAAGGGAAGTGTTTGATCGTAATTTATGGATTCGGGAGCTGCTGTTGAGCTATATAGGTTAAGGGAAGTGTCCGATTCCAGATGATATTGTGTTTAGTGGTATTTGGGGGTTTTGTGATGTCGGTTTTTTTCGTCGTTTCGCGTTTTTCTATGGGGGCAGGTGTCTAAATTTGTTTATATTTAGTTTGTCCCCACCCAAAAACCCCCATTTCCGCTCTTGTCCCGTTAGTGTCATCAGGCTTTTTGTGGAACGTGTGTGTGTGTGTGTGTGTGTGTGTGTGTGTGTGTGTGTGTGTGTGTGTGTGTGTGTGTTTCGATGTATTTGCGTCTTCATAATGTGTACCTAACGACTTTATATACGCCATTTTGGAAATGTGGTTTATGGTAGTTTCTGCCATATTTGTGACGTCATGGGTCAAAGCAGACGGCCAGGATCGGACGCTTCCGTATTTCCGAAACTTCCATAGCAAGGCAATACTAAATCAGCTCATCAAATTTTTACCCAAAATTGCAAGTCTACATGTTTTTGCTGCTTCCTCGGTTGTACTGTTTTTCATATTGGACAACTGTGTACCGAACATTTTCCAACCCATCTTTTTGTATACTATAGCTTATCATTTTAGAAGGGACACTTTCTTTGATCTTCCTTCCCCACTATTATCTTACAATTCCGAGAGAATAACTGTGTGTGTACTAATATAGGGAGACTTTAAACGGAAAAAGTAACAGATCTGCTTCAGGCAACTGAAAGGAGTCCAGTTTACACTACAACATATGTTTTGTTAACCAAATAAATTAACCAAGCATCTAAAGGGATTGATCATAAACATTAACTTGAATCTTACTATGTAACAACACAAAAATAAGTTGAAGGGTGTATCTGCCAATATCTTCGCAAAATAATGAAAAATGTAATGCAATGGAAAATCTTTTCACATAGTAATTACATACATTAATTGCCAGCAGGAATTAATTTACCTAAATGAGGCAAGAACAACATTTAAGCTGGACCAGCATTCGAAGTCCCCGGCATTCGAACTCGTGGTCTCCAGCATACTAGGCAGATGCGCTGACCACTACGTCGGCCTCGACAACTAATGAGCTAGGACAGTGCATCAGTGTGAGGTATAAGTTGAGAATTTTTGCCTAACAATAAGTGATCCAGGTTAGTCCATGTGGGTGTGATGACCACTGTGTCCAGGTGACATAGTGGTCAGCATATCTGCCTAGTAAGCTGGAGGCCTGGGTTCGAATCTGTCTGGCACAAGTTTTCAACTTGCTCCATTGATATAAATCAATGTCCATTGACAACTAACGTCTTTAATTCCTTTGTGTCTTGATTCATAGTGGTTGCAGGATCAAAATGTCTTTTGGACATCTGCAAAATCTTTGTTGCCAAAGCATGTAATGGTGAAAGTGGGCAACGTGTGCACTCCTTTAAATGGTGGTAGAAGCACAAGTTACTATCAACATTGATTCCTCCAGAGTGCAGGAGAATACATATCTAGGATACCAAGGGTTCACTTAAGCAGATGGGTGGGGGAGAGGAGGCATTTTTGATGACTTTACACACTTTAGAATCAGAGAGCGTTAACATACGGTGTGAACATAAACATTAGCCTACACGACAGGTTGGCTTTTACCAGAATCTTAGAAATTCATGTTCATTGACCTCATCAACTAGCAACAAAATTATCACCATTGAACCTAACCTAGACCTCTAATTACACTGCATATTGGTCTGTCATCAGAAGCAAGATTTCAGGGGCAGTCCAGTATCACGCTCTGACCAAATATCGTTGTCAAAATGTTAAATCAGTTGTCTGCGTCTTCCTAAATTCCTCTATATGATAGTAGTGTTCCTAATATGTCACTTTTTCATGCATCTACATTTATTTATTAATTTATTTGAATAGCCGTCCATTCCAGTCATGTAACGGCATAAAACAGACTGTAGGATGTTGTTTGTTTGTGGTGGTTGTCCAGACTGGCACTATTCAGCTCTATCCTTTGCAAGTCGTCTTCTCTGGATTACTACTGCTTCTGTATCCATTTGAGTCTGCTTAGTGTTGCTAAGAATTGGTCTCCTTGTACAACTGTTTAACCTCTACCCTTCCTTTCAGTACCAAACTTAATATTCCTTGACACCTCAGGGCATGTCCTTGACAATCTGACATGTCTTCTAGTTAAGTTGTGCCACAAAGCTTTTGTCTCCAGTTCAACACAATACTTCATTAGTTACTCAGCCTACTTATCAAGCCTTCATAATTCTTTTCTAAACCACATTGAAAAAGCCTATTCTCCTATTGTCTGCCCTGCCAGTCATTTGTGTTTCACTTCCGTATGAGGCTATACTCCAGACAAATATTGAATGTTGACAATGAGTGTATATCTCTTAATGTCATTATTGTATATCTGGATTCAGAAATGATGTGGAACAGTTATACAGAACACACATATGACAAGTTGTCATGCATTAATTATTGCCGAGTTCCTGTTACGCTTTTTTCCCCCACTGTCATCAGAGTGGGATATGTCTGGAATATCCACAACTAAAATATCTTGCATCTCTTACTTTAAATAATTATGTACACTGATAGCGCCATCTCTCTTAATATACATACATACATACATACATACCCAGCAGTCACAGACCCTGCAGACCATGTGTTGCTCCCACAAACTGCCTCCATTCCTTTGTTCTGTGCTCAGTTCCTCCAGGTGTCTTAAGTCCCTAGGACTACTGGGTTATTCACCAGGCTGTCCATCCAGCACAGCCTTGGTTGTCTCACAGTGTGTCTGGTGTTTGTTTCCCTTCAACTACCCTCCATTGCCTGCCCGCTGGATTCTTCTGCTCTTAACCTTCTGTAGGATCGTTGGTTGTTGCTTGAAGATTTGTCATTCATCATTATTCTCCAATCTCCTTTATCTAACATCCATGTCTTCCTCATTACTCTTATTTCAAATATTAGTAGTTTTTCCTTTGCCCATTTAGTCGTGCTACAGGTTACTGAACTGTACACAACTGCTGGGCATATCACTTTTACATATTCTCATCTTAGCATATGTTTATACTGATTTTGAGCTGAATGCCTCTCTGAGGGAATACATGCATTACATTCCCACTGCTAATCTTTTCTTGATGTTCATTTCTGTGCTGTTGTTGCTGGCAGACAGAGATCCCAAACCAGGACTCATCTGACCAGGCCACAGTTCTCCTGTTGCCTAGGTTTTAACTGATAGGCTCGCAAGCCCAGCAGAGACTTTGCGGGCACTGTGTTGCTGTTAGCAAAGGCACTCACATCAGTTGTGTGCTACCATAGCTAATAAATACCAAATTCTGCTGCAATATTGTAATGGATATATTCATCATACATCCAGGATTGATTTCTGGGGTTATTTCATCCAGTTTGCTTGTCTGTTTGCACTGAGAACTCTATACAAATACTGCTGGTCTGTCATTAAGTGAAGGGCATCAGCCACTGCATTTTCTTTAGTGAGATGTAATGCCTGAAATTTGATATTCTTTGAAAACTCTCGACACTATGTGTCTCAGAATGTTCAATTCCCATACTATTTCCTAAATGGCGTGTCCATGCATCAAGCTCCAACTACTATTCCACATTCAAACTCTGTTAATTCCCATTGTATAAAGCTTTTCACATGAGTACAACTGATGACTCTGCTAATGTACTACCTTGTGTACATGATACTACCACAATCTGTATATTTGTGTATAGCTACCCCATGACTTTATCACCTCAGCATATACAGTTGCATTTTTTATGTAAAAAATTTTAAGTTGCAGCCTTATAGAATCCATTTATAACCATAATACTCACTGAACATTAAAGATTGACATGCCTGCTACTTTACTTACAGAAACACAAGTGGCGGGCACAAACACATGGGGAATAAAGCTTTTTAACATGTTACCTGTGCAAGCACATGCTGCATCTCCTTTAAAAATGATATCCAAAAATAGTCAGAAGAAAAGGTTTCTACCCTCTTAAAAATTTTGAAGTAGCTTAAAATAATACATTCAAGAGCAGGATAATACTGGGTGACAAGTGGTGTGCTCCAAAGTTGAGTTTTGGAGGGACCAGTAGTGGAAAATGGAAATGATCATATGGCATTGTTGGCCAGGAGGCCCCATTCGGTGAGTTCGGCTGCCATATTGCGAGTCCTTTTTAGTCGACACCACTTCGTCAAATTGTAAGTCAATGATGATGAAAATGTTGATGGACACACAATACCAAGTTCCGTGCCGGGAATCGAATCTGGGCCCCCTGTGTGGTAGGCGGTAATGCTACCGCTACAATACGAAGGCAGACAGGACCAGTAGTACCAGGATTGGATGTGATGGTCCAGAAAAACTGTTTTTGAACCAGGCTGTTGGGATAATTAAGTCTCGTGAAGGCTGAGATGAGAATGTTGTATTGCCATAAAGAGTCTGCATCCACACAAATACAATTGTCTCAATTTCCAAGCCTGTATGGGAGCAAACATTTGACACTGAAAGGATGCCAACCGTCAAAATGTAAGTAATGTTGTTTGTTACTACGTTTAATGTGGACAGAAGTGTGTAAATTGTCTTAAGTGAGGATTCGATCAACATCAAGAAAAGTGAAATAGGACTCAGGGTAGGACTATGTGAAATTTAATTGGGAGAAGGTAATTAGAGAGTCCAAAAATTTTAACAGGTCAGCTTCACTCTGAGTCCATATGCCAATGACATCATCAATGTATCAAAAGCAAACCAGGGGCTGAAGGCTTATGGATTCCAGGAAAGCCACCCCCACCCCCACAGAACCCATGATTTCCCATAATCAGACCCTGAAATGAGATCCACATAGAATACCTTATTGTTGCCCTCCCTATCTCTGCAACATTCCCGTCAGACGCTATGCTCCTTCCGCACTCTTCTCCCTACCCTACGGCTCCTATCCATGTGACTGTCACCACTGCAAGACTTGCCCTATACACCCTCCTACAACCAGCTATTCCAGCCCTGTAACTGGCAAAACATGTAGCATCAAAGGGAGAGCCACCAATGAAGTGACACATGTCATATACTAGCTGTTATGTAAACACTGTTTGGCCTTTTATGTCAGCATAAATACCACCCAACTGTTAATCAGCGTGAAAGGACATAAGCAGACAGAGTATACCAGCAACATGCAATGTCCTGTAGCAGAGAATGCTCTACAAGACAGTCATTACCTCGGTGACTGTTTCACCACAGGTGTCATCTGATTTTTATCCCAGACTCCAGTTTCTCAGAACTCCACAGGTGAGAAATGGTGCAACAACATGTCCCTTGTTCTCGCCAACTACCTGGTCTTAATTTATGTTAACTGCTTCCATCTCAGCATTTCTTCACAGTACCTACTCCTCCTTTCACTCCATTTTAGTTTTGTACAACTCTCATTTTCAGCCATGTCTATTTTTCCCATCCCCATCCTACCCCTGTTACATACAATGACAGTTTTTACTCTTATTAACTCATACACAGTGTTTCAGTAGTAATCTCTGTCTTGCATATTACCCTGTCTTCCACCTTTAAGCTCTCAGGCTTTCAAATCTCATCCACTGCAGTCCCCAACAGTCAATCTTCCCTTCACATCCCATCCTGTAAGTCTCCCCTGACCTGGGGTTCTGGGAGACTTTTCTGAACAAGTACCCCTTTTCCTAAACCTCTCCAGTCTTTTTTCCTTCACCACTCTTCATTCCCCTTCAACCCTTCTGCCAGGAGGAGGAGCCACTGGCTCCGAAAGTTAAGCCTCTGCAAGTGCACGTGAATTTTTTTTGCCTATCCATTTACATTACATTGTCAATAATTGATTGTTTGGTCGTTATATTTGATTGTGTGTTGCACTAGTGTGTATAATGTGTTGCTTTTGTTATCTTTCCAGAATTTGCCCACAATGAGAGGTTTTAAATTCCCTAACACAGTGTTTACTTGCTGCAGTTGAGCCTGGTGAATGATAGTGTGCGCTCATGTTGAAATATTGGCGGCTATTGAGATCACTCTTCTGTAGTCCCATAAATTATTTGAACAACTTATTACTTTCTTCTTGAAGTCAGAGGCTATTCTGGGTATCTCATGTATTGTATATCAGGTGAATGGTTTTGTTATGTTTTTAAACCCAATACTTTGCATGTCTCATGTATTGTGGTTGCCAGGTGTACTCATTTTGTTATGGCCTGTTCCCCAAGCATCTCAATTTCTTCATGACGCCACCTACTCTATTTACCTTGTTTCAACTTAGGCTTTTCAGTCCTATTTCAAATTATTCTTACAGTATACCAGATCTTGTCCCCTCATCTTCCCTGTCCTGGACATTGTTTTGTTGTTCCTTTCCTTTGTACAACCTTTTTGTATGTTCCTAACACCTATCACACTTGCCCTGTTTGCTTGTCTCTGATAGTTCTCTTAATATTCATACAGGTGCTTCTGTTTTCTGCAAAGGTCTGTTTACTTTTCTTAATAACAGCATTTATATTTCCCTTAGCCACATGGTCTTCTTCTGCTCTCTGGTCATTCCTGCTCATCATACTGCAGTTGTTGAGTCTCATTTTTCAGATATCTGTATTCCCTTTTGCCTTCTTGAGTTCCTGAGTTTATGTATTTTGTTCTTTGTATTTTAATTTCAGTATCTCAAAACGAGAATTCACTCTAGAAAACTTTAAATTTATGTGAGTGAGGGGAACTTTATCCTCACAACAGAAAATAGACAGCCAAAGTAAAAAACAATATTCACCACAATAGTAAAAGCTGTGTAGTTGAGGAGAAACTGAAAACATGCATGGGTCATTTTGGGTGTAATTTTAGATATTGTCCCTGCCTTGCCTCCTCAGATTCTATTCATATTTGGTTTTGAGATGCCCACACCTGTTATAAGTAATCCCACAATTTCTTAGCTACTGATAGGCAATATACTTTTTCCACATGGTCACAATGAGCCATGTTAGGTCTAAATTTTGTGACAAGGATGCAAAAGTTTTTATAATTTTCAGGTGTCTGCGGGTGCATGTGTTTGTGTTTTTTTTAATTGTGCTGCAATCCTGGTACACTTTTTCAGCAAAGTGAACAATAAGAGGTTTTAAGGGTTTTGATGTAGTATTTGCCACACCAGAGACCCTCTAAGTTATTAAGAAATTTCATTGTAATCAAAATTCAGGTAGACTATTTCCTGTAGTAAAACTTCCAGCATCACCAGAGACCTACAGTATAATATACTGAGATTTCAAAGTTGTGATGAGTGTATCTATTGTTCTGTTTATGCCAGCCAGCAGCTACGGCAATCTAGTAGCATGACAATGTCTCGTTGTGTGTGTCAATGTCACATTATCTTTTGTTTCTCCTAACCCGTTGGACAGTTGGAATTGTACATGACCACAATGGGCCAGGAATATTTATATATTTAGTATCCGTGTCATCATACAAACGATATTGGACTTGTCACACATAGAAATTAACAATATAGAATTTTTACCGTAAATTCAGAAAATTAAGAAACATGAAAGGATAGGTTTTGTTAACTCGATTCCTTCTGCATTTTTAAAACGCACAATTACGTAATGCTCGTAATTATAAGTTGTGAAGTTGTAGCGCATTCTGGTGGGAGCTTGCGATCTTGTTCCAGTCTAGAGATCACGTGTTTTGGTTGTTGTGTGTGTGTTAATACAGCTTTCATTTGGAAAACGGAAAAATACAGTTGCAGTTTGAGCACTGGAACACAGCACATTAATGAAAGTATATGTCGCCAAACTGTCAAAGATACAGGCACGATAATCAAAGTTTTCGTAAAAATTTACAGTTCTTCCAAACTTATTTGTGTGTTTCAGAGGAGAGAACATAATTAAAGAAGCTTGTAAATACAGGTTTCTCTTTAACCATCAAGGCCTTACCGAAGATTACATTTCAAAGGTCATTTTCCCTGACTTGGAATGTTGAATGTCTTAAACCTCGCACGCCCAGAAATTATGGACCATTGGACATAGTGATGCCACACAACGTTCTTCTCCCCACATACAATACATAAAGTCTCATCGATTTGATCTGTATCCATGTTTTGCAATTTAAAGAGGGGTGCAGAAGGGGTGAGGGAAGGAAAAGGGGTTTAGAGGATTACCTGCAGCCAGTGGCAGGCAGGGATGAAAGGGGAATAGTGTACACGGTTGCATGAAGATTCGGTTTTTTTTTCCTTTATTGTTTTCAATTCCCCATCAGGGTGGGCTGGCAGCAGCATATGCACTGATCTTCAGCCGAAAGACATAAAACAAACAATAGAAGACAGTGAAAAATATACAAAGGAGAGAATACGGTGAACATAGATATAGAAAAGGGGGAATATCATGGGAGGCAATAGACAAAAAAAGGGGCGACTGTAAAATGGAGATAAAAAACTTTAAAAAAGTGGGGCACAGGGAAAGCCACACACTGCAACAATTAAAAGAACACAAGGCACAGTGTGACTGGAGCATAAAAATTATTGACGGATGGGGTAGCACATAAACACTGACAGCGAACCTCAATGCAATACACAATTAAAATCACACCTCTTGAAGCATAGGAGAAACAGCACTAAACACAACACTGACGTGGCACACTGATGATGACCAAAACATAGGATCTGCCAGGCGCAAGGAGATGAGGGTGACTGGAAGAAGGAGGGGAAGAGATGGGGGAGATGAGCGGGGGGGTTCGCTGAAGAGGGCCAGGTAGGGAGTGATGTGGGAAGGAAAGAGGCAAGTATGGGGTGCAGGGTCTCAGGGGTGGGAGGGAAGGAGGAAAATCGGCTCTGAGAGAAAGAGGGAAGAGGAAAAAAAGCGGGCCCTGGGGAGGGGAGGCGGGGGGAACAAGGCCAGGTTATAGTTGGAAGGAAGGGTAGATGTCATGGCAATGTCCATCATCTGGGATGGGGAAGCACTGGAAATTGCCCTGATGAAGGAGATGGAGGGTGTGGAGGTGTAGAGAGGGAGGGATACAGCAATAGAGGCGCGGCAACGGGCGGGGGTTGGAGAGTAAGGAGAAAACCAGAGGGTGGGGTGGATCAAGCCTGTGGGGACAATGTAAAGGATGCGGAGATGTTGGAGGAAAAGGAGGAGGTGGGGGAAGGGGATCGGTTCCTACAGGAGCCGTGTAGGGGAAGGAAGGCGGATATGGAAGGCAAAGCAGAGCACATGGCGTTCAAGGATTTGGAGGGCCTTGTAAAAGCGGGTGGGGGCAGAGATCAAGGCAATGCTGGCATAACAGAGGATAGGACGGATGAGGGATTTGTAAGTGTGGAGGCGGGAATGTTCTTTCTGCTGGATGGTCTGGAGATGAGGGGTCTAGATGAGGTGTCGGTCGAGGGTGAGGCCAAGGTATCTCAGGGTGGGGGTGAGCTGGATGGGACATCCACAATGGGTGAAGTAGAAATCATGGAGACGAAAGGAGCGAGTGGTGCGCCCTGTGATGATTGCCTGGGTTTTGGAGCTATTGAGACGGAGGAACCACTGGTTACACCAAGTGGTGAACTGGTTAAGGTGGGTTTGGAGGGTACGTTGGGACTGTTGAAGGGTAGGATAGAGATCCAGGAAGGCGGTGTCATCAGCATACTGGAGATGGTGAACTGGTGGGGGAGGCTTGGGCATATCAGCCGTATACAAGAGATAAAGGAGGGGGGAGAGGACAGAGCCCTGGGGGACGCTAGCAGTGGGATAAAGGATAAAGTATTTGGTGTTGTGAAGGGTGACACAGGAAGGACGGTGCGAGAGGAAGGAAGCGACCAGACGGACAAAATTGATAGGCATGGCATAGGTTTGGAGTCTAAAGAGGAGACCGGGATGCCATACACGGTCATAGGCATTTTGGAGGTCAAGGGAAACAAAAATGGCAGAGCGACGGGAGTTGAGCTGGAGGGACAGAAGGTGAACGAGGTTAAGGAGTTAGTCTTCAGCAGAGGAGGGGAGTCAGAAGCCACACTGGGTAAGAGGGAATGGGTGGTGCTGAGTAAGGTGCTGATGGATACGGTGGGAGAGGATGGATTCTAAGACCTTACTGAAGACACAGGTGAGGCAGATGGGATGATAGGAAGAGGCGGCAGAAGGCAGTTTGTTGCGTTTGAGGAATAAGAGGATGCGGGAAGTTTTCCACAGGTCGTGGTAGAAGCCAGTAGAGAGGATGACGTTATAGAGATGGGCGAGGACAGGCAGGAAGGTATAAGGGCTTTCTCAAAGGTGACGCAGTCGTGACCAGGGGCCGTGTTGCGTTTGGACCGGAGGATAAGTTTAATGTCTTGTGCTGTGATGGGAGTGTTTATGTCGGAGGAGGGCAACTGCCCCAAGTACTGGAGAATACGAGCAAGTGGAGCGACCAAGGTATCGGCATGTTCCATGACAGTGGGGAAAAGAGAATAATCAAAGTGTTGATGGAAGATTCGTTTTTTTTTTTTTTTTTTTTTATTTTTTTTTACTTTATTGTTATTTTAAAACCTGTACAACTCAGGTAGGCTGGCAGCGGCACACTACGCCGCTCTTCAGCCATAGCGTTTTACAAGAGTATAAAACATGGTGAGTGACAAAGAACAAAGTGACGGGCAAAAGAGAGAGGTCACAGAGACATAAAAAACACGGAGTCGTTCACATGTGACGATAACAACACGGAAAACACGTCGGCACGGCGCACAAAACACAGATGAGTCCGACGGCACAAGTGAACGTAGGAGTGGGACGGCGGACACCAAAAACACTATACGACGTCACACACAGGAGACACAAAAGGCGACGATCTCCGGCGCGCGAATGTTCACTATACGTGTGCGAGTCCGGGGACCTGCCAAGAGAGGAGGAGGAGGAAGGGGAGTGGGAGAGCGAGAGGGGAGAGCAGAGATGCCACGGGCAGGGGAGATAGGGGGGAGGGAGGAAGGGGGAGAGGAAGCCCGGGGGAAGAGGGGGAAGGGAGGGGACAGGGAGATGGAAAAAGAAGGGAAGAGGAGAGAAGGGAGGGAGGGTGCCGAAAGGAAAGGACACGGGAAGTGGGGGGCGGGGCAGGGTCAAAGTTGATAGGAGGGGTAGATGGAGGGGACGAGGACATCATCAGGGAGAGGGAGCTGGCGGAAGCCACCTTGGGAGAGGGTATGGAGGGTGGAGAGATGGAGACCGGGTGGGACGTGAGAATACAGGCGCGGCAGCGGGCGGGGGTGGGAGAGGATCGGGGAAATGAGCGGGTGAGGAGGATCAAGTTTACGTGAGGTGTACAGGATACGTATCCTTTCAAGGAAAAGGAGGGAAGATTCGTTTTGTCATCCCTTTCTATATGCCAATCTTGTTCACAGAGTATGTGTGAACTCATTCTTCCCAATTGATGCCTTTGTCAGACTTCAGCTCACTATATGTTTTGTCATACGATAAACATTTTGTTTCTCTCTCTGTTCCAGCTACTACTACTTTCAGGAAGCCATCTTTTTTTAAAAACCTTTCAGCTTTTGTTGCCCATGCTCACAATCGCAACGTAATAAGTGTACACGCGCACAGATGGCTCTGCTGCTTCGCATATCTGCAGTGGCGGAGTTCGCTCTATGCATTGCTAGCCAACGCCCAACACGCCCATAGGTGTATTTACTCGTGCCGTATTGTATGGCAACTTGTGTTCGCAGTAATGTTCCCATCAGTGTTGTTGCAGTCAATGGTAGTATTGCGGGATCACTGGACAGTATTGAATGACTTGTTGCAAATAATGCTACGTATTGCAGGGGTGCTGCCGGTTTTGTCCACATTGTGCATGGTCGGGTCATATCTTCTGCTGTCCTTGTCTGTAATTGGTTACCAATATTGAGTACCGTGCAATAATACAGACCATCTGAGACTGATGTTGACTGTTTGGGCGCAGTATATTGAAGGAGACACTTGTCACTCGCTGTATTGCACAATGCACCGTGTATTCCACAATTAAAAGCAGTTCCTGCCAAGACCAAGAGTTCATTCTCTCCAAACAACTTTCCGCAAAGAACTGAAAAATAGTAAAATGACGAAAGAAAAAGGAGTGTGCTAGAGGATATGCATTAAAGCACAAAGCGGTACTTTGAGAAATCAAATTCCTTACTCTTTAGGAAACGCTGCATATCTCGTTGTCCACAATAGTAGAGGAAACATTTTTAGAAACTTACGTTAATAATATATCCATATATGTATGTGTTATACATGCTTTAAGCTACACAGATCATACATTTTTTAACTAGCGCTAATTAAACGTCAAACTACCTTGCAGTACTAATCGAGTAAATATTTTGTGTTACTGTTGTCGCATGCAAACACACGTGTAAAATAACTTCTCGCATTGCCTTTCTGATTTCAGAAATGGAAACTCAGCTCCAGTTCATTCGGTAAATACAAACATCGTTTGTGGCATTTTAGTAATAAGTTTGCATACGTCATAGTGAATCTAACGGTGCGAAACCACAGTGCTGAAGGGGGCCTTGCTCCAAGATTGCATTTCGGGGTCATTCTCCCTGACTTGTAATTTTGAATGTCTCAAATCTCGCTAGCCCTGAAAATTAGAGACATAACGATGCCATAACGTGCTTCTCCACACATACCAAATATTAGGCTTCTAATGTGTGTGATTTATTCAAAATTCATCAAAATCGAAATTGATGAAATAAAAAAAAAAATATTCGAAGAATCTGATATAGAATGCCTTATTTTCCATATGTTTAAATATATCATTTTTACAACCTTTCTAAGTTTACAGATCGTACCAGAGAAACGTACTGACATCTGTGTTATCATAGTTGTCCCCCATAAAAAATATGCTTCGAGATGGAAACTGTTTACGTCACTACTACTGAGACTGTGGATTATATACAGTTCGTCCAATTTACGAAACATTTCCAACACTTGTAAAAAGTACGTAAACACTGGTATTTTGTAGATCTTGCTTCAATAAGACTCATTAAGCTAACTAGCTTACATCACAAAATCTGTCTGCTGTTTCAGGTTCTCTATTCCAGTCCAGAACATTAGCAAATATTCCTCCACCTCCAGGGCTGTGAAATATAATTGCAACAGTGTTTATGATATTGGTAAATCCAGTTCGTTCAAATGAATGTATGTAGAAACACCTAGCTATCGTAAGCTGCTGCAGTTGGATATGAACTTCTCGGGAGAAGTATATAAAGCTCCGCTACTCGAAGACAAAATTCAGTTCCAGGTTAATGAAAAAGAAGAAAAAAACAGTATCCATGATGTTGGTGCGAACATTAGCGATAAACATGAGATTTACACAAATCTGCATATCCCTCTACACCCAGAAACGAATAGGACCAGTCAGTGAACATAATGAAGAGCAGCAACGCTTTCTTCATGATAAATTGCTTGTCGTTAGGAAGAATATAAGCTTAACTACATTTTTAAATGTGGGGTATATTTTCAAGGGCTTTTTATTTTCATATTTCATGGTGACAACACACCTTAATTATGTCCACGGATTTGCGCTCTGATTACCTTAATCACTCCTGATGCAGCACGCCACGCTACGCGTATTGCAAAATCTCTACACAATCATAGTAGTCACACATATAATAGTCCTATACAGTATTAGTAGGGGCAGAATTTAGGTTGTCCCCTTGTACATCGCTATCTTGTTCACACAGTACATGTGAGCGCATTCTTACCAATTGATACTTTTAGCTGGCTTGACCTCACTACACGTTTTTCCATACGATAGACATTCTGTTTCTCTCTGTTCCAGCTAGTGCTGCTTTCAGGAAGCCATCTTTTCTTTTGAAATCTATAAGTTTTCGTTGCACTCGCTTACAATCGCAACGTAATACGTCTTTGCGCGCACAGATGGCTCTGCTGCTTCGCATATCTGCAGTGGCGTAGCTCGCTCTAAGCATTTGGCGTTGTTTGTCATCGCACAACAGGTCTCAAGGTGCGTTTACAAGGGCCATATTTTACGGAAATGTGCAGCCGCAATAGCGCTATCATCAATGTTGCTGCAATAAACGCTATTACTGCGGGATGACTGGGCAATGTTTAAGATCGAACAGGCTACTGCAAGTAGTTGCTGAAGTCTTGCTGAAGTGTTGCTGGTTTTGTCCACAGGAGGAGGAGACTGTTTAAGGGGACCACACCCTGCCTATTTAACCCATGTGAATTTAGGCAAGTATTTGACCAATTTCTGAAAAAAATTATTTGATGCAGTACCTTAATATTTTTACTGTATGTTACAAGATGCTAATAGTCAACTGTACTAAAAATCTACTGTCTACATTTTATAGTTTTTAAGAAATACTATTTTAAATTTATTAACAAAAAATATTAATTTTTGTGTGCAGAAAATATTTTTTTTGTGGCTTCCTAATGGGGAATGTTAATGAATGTAGTACCAGAGGTGGCTTTTTATGTTATGCAAGGACTGAAAATTTCATTCATTTATCTATGATAGTTTCTCATATAATGGAGCATATGTACCGAAAATTTTAGTTTGTGGGAAATTGACTTTAAAGGAAAAACTTTTGAAATTTGTTACTTACTGTTAATTAAAACTGTCTTCCACTATATGATGGCCCTTCTTTGGCCTCTAGCAGGTCTTCCAGCTTTTTTTTATCTTCCTGGATGTCTGTCTTGCTTTCTTGGCCATATTAGATGCAAACCTGTCTGCATTGGCTATCCTCATTTTATCGCAATGTTGCAGCCCAGTGATCATACTTTCACCAGCATTAATTCCCAGCTTTTTCAGTACCCAACACTTTCCAATATCACCATAGTTGAATGTAATAACAGCATCATGAACTCCTAGTTTCACTCTATGCATGCCTACAAATACAGTTTTAGGAAGGCTGTTCCAAATTATGCTGTTGAAACATTCATTTGGGTTGTGTGTCTGCCCATGCAGACATTTCATTACGTCAGGATGAGCCAAGTCTCTGAAAATAGGTTTAATTGCTGTAATAACAGCAGCAGGAAGAGAATGGTGGTGCAGTCAGTTTTTAAATTTATTTGGTGGTTGATGTAAGTTCATCACTGTACAAAATGTTCTCCCTGCAGCCATGCTCTTGCCAATAGATTGTACGTGGCACATAAACACACTTGGTAGGAAAATGCCCTTTAAATGCTCCAAAACTTTTTTTCAGCAAAATCCTTTTCAGAGTACTCAAATAAAATCTTAATCTATCGAAATACGATGAAAATCGAAAATCGATATTTTTTTTTTCGAAATGAAGCACTGTGTGGTCCCCTTAACTTGTTTGTGCCATGTCTTCCTCAGTCCTTGTCTTCAAATGGTTCCCAATTTTGAGTACTGCGGAATAATACAGACCTTCTGAGAATGGTTCTGATGGTTTGTGAGCAGGATATTGGAGACTGCAGAGCGTTAAAAATATTGACGCTTGATTCAAGGCACTATTTGTCTTACTGCTGAGCCATTTTCCCCACAGATACTTTGACCATCTTGTTGTTGCTGAATTTTTATCCCCGTAATGCCTCCTTGAGGGGACCAAATAAATGAAAATCCGAGGAAGCTAAATCTGGACAGTAAGGAGAAAGACATAGTGTAGGTTGACCAGACGTTGTCCAGTCAAAATACGGGGTGTCCCACTCAAACCTCCCTGATTCCAAGGACCCAGGAGAGAAAAGCACAGTAGATACAATGAAAAATGCACCACATTGTAGAGCATATCAAAGAATTTATATTCCCACGTCACAAGTGCCAAGTGCAGCATGGTCGTATGAAGTGAAAATGGCGACTCCACAGCAGCACGTGCAAGCAGTAGCGTGGATTGCAGAAACAAAATCGCCGATTATTAGATTATCGTTTAGTGTATGAACGTGATACACCTGATTTGAAAACAAGGAATAGTGTAGGAAATTTCTAACAGGAAGTGTTCTGAAACATTCTGGCGGTGTACGTTATGGAGTTTCAGAAGAGACAGTGGTGTACATCAGACGAACGTTTCTCAGAAGCCCACGTAAGTCAATTCGTCAAGCATGTAGGCAACTTGATGTACCTCGATCAACGTTGCATCGTGTAGTTCACCAGGGTCTTCGTCTGTGTGCTTACAGAGTGCAAATTCTGCAACATCTGACGACGAACGACAAACCACGCCGACAACAAATTGCTGCTGCGTATTGGTATGGATGTCAGCTTCCTGGAAAGATTTTTATTCTCAGGTGAGACAACCTTAAATTTATCGGGAAGGGTTAATAGGCATAATGTTCAGATTTGGGGTTCGCAAAATCCGCATGTTGTCATTGAACATGTTCGTGATAGCCCTAAACTAAACGTCTGGTGCTGGCTAGTGCATGGCAGGATTGTTGGACCGTTCTTCTTTGCAGAACAAACAGTGAATGGGTCAGTGTATCTGGACATGTTGGAGCAGTTTGTGTACCCTCAGGTACAAGACTTGCAACCCAACATCGTATTTCAAGATGGAGCTCCGCCGCATTGGCCAACGGCTGTTCGCATGTTTCTGGATAGGAAATTTCCCAGTCGTTGGATCAGATCCATTGCCTAGCCAACGTCACGCCGCTTGATTTCTTCGTGAGGTGATTTGTGAAGGCCTGCGTGCATGCGACGAAAGTGGACGATATTCCTACGTTGCGACATTCACTAATGCAATTGCAAAGTTAACAGAGGAATTTTTACAAAGAACTTGGCGAGAAATTGAATGTAGACTCGATATTCTTCGTGCTGCAAATGGTTCACATGTACAGGTGTATTGATGTTAAATTCTTTGAGATGCTCTACAATGTAGTTCACTTTTTATTGTCATATCTATTGTGGCTTTTTCTTCCTGGGTCTTTGAAATCAGAGTGGTTTCAGTGGAAATCCCGGCGCATGCGGTACATATGTCACGTCCCGTCTTTCAATAACCACCCGTTTATTTTGAACTGGTTTGTTTCTAACAAGGGAACCTTCCCATCGCACCCCCCTCAGATTTAGTTATAAGTTGGCACAGTGGATAGGCCTTGAAAAACTGAACACCGATCAATCGAGAAAACAGGAAGAAGTAGTGCAGAACTATGAAAAAAATAAGCAAAATATACAAACTGAGTAGTCCATGTGCAAGATAGGCAACATCAAAGAGATTTTGAGCTTAGGAGCGCCGTGGTCCCGTGGTTAGTGTGAGCAGCTGACAATTATTATCTGTCCGCCCGTCTTTCCAATGTTATCAGCTTTTTGAGAGTGATTATCACATCCACAAGAAAACCTAAATCGGGCAAGGTAGAAGAATCTTCTTACCCATTCGCCAAGTGTACAAGATAGGTGTGTCGACAACATATTCGTCATGTGACGCACATGCCGTCACCAGTGTCGTATAGAATATATCAGACGTGTTTCCCTGTGGAGGAATCAGTTGACCTATGACCTTGCTATCAAATGTTTTCGGTTCACATTGGAGAGGCACGTCCTTTTCGTTTATTAATGGCACGGTTTTGCGGTGCGGCCGCAAAACACAGACACTAAACTTACTACAGTGAACAGAGACGTCAATGAACGAACGGACAGATCATGACTTTGCAAATATAAAGAAATTAAACCTTCCAGTCAAGGGAAGACTAGAACCAATGACCTCTCGTTCCGCAGCTGTCCACACTAACGACGGGACCACGGCGCTCCTGAGGATATATTGTCCTTGAAGTTGCCTATCTTGTGCATACACTACTCAGTTTGTATACTTTGCTTATTTTTTTCGTAGTTCCAGATAGCTTCTTCCTGTTTTCTCGATTGATCTGTGTTCAATTTTTCAAGGCCTATCTACTGTGCCAACTTGTAACTAAATCTGAGGGGGGTGCGGTGGGGAGGTTCCCTTGTAAGTAGCGTGTAACATAAGCAAATGTAGAAGAAATGTGGTCGTACCCAAAGAATGAACATAATACGCTCTTTGATTAACTAAATTGGTTAAGTACAATTTTATACGTTCTTCATCTATTAGTACGATTTCTTTATGCAGAAAGCGATCTCACTGATGAACTTGATACTATGATGTTCTGCCCCACTAATGCGCCGAAATATCCAGCAGTTCTCCAGTATATTTATGGAACAATCAGCACGCCGGTAAAAGCTCTAAACCCACAGCATCCAGATCATTAAGATTAAACACCACTACATGGCCTCTGTCTTTATTTTGCTTTAGTTGTTTATTATGAGGGGTGGGAATTGGAGTGGGAAGGAGCAAGGTTATATTGGATTACCCGCAGTTAACTGCAGGCAGGGAGGAGGAAAATCACGTACATCTTGCACACCTACTGTATGTTCTTGTCTTCTTTATTTAATAAGCTTGTTCATACAATATGTGAGCGCAGTCTTACTAGCTAGTACGATTATCAGATTCTAGCTCACTACACTTGATGTCATACGATAGACAGGTTTGTCTCTTTTTCTATTCCAACTAGTAGTACTTTCACAAAGGCAGTTATTTTTTTTATCTAAAAGCTTTTCTCAGGTCCCTGAATGACACTCGTGCACTCCACGCCCATAGTCGCAATGTAATACGCTTTGGCACGCACAGATGGCTCTGCTGCTTTCGCATATCTGCAGTGGCGTAGCTCGCTCTGTGCTTCCTGCGTTGCTAGCCAACGCCCACCCCGTCCTGAGGTGTTTTTAAACGGACGAAATTGTTCAGCAACGTATGGCCGCAAGAGTTGCTGCAATATTTCGGGATGACTGGCAATATTGCTAATTGAACAAGTTGTTGCAAGTAGTCCGACGTATGTTATCATGATTGTCCCCATAAAAATATGTTTTGACAGTTTGCTCTACTTTTTTACCTCACTGTAATTAGCAGTAACAATTTTCATTTGCCTTTCCTTTAAAAGCAAATCACTAATGGTAATCAGCAGTTTTTATTCCAAACACGGACCATTATACTAAAGTGGTCTGAATATCAATAATCTGGAATTACTGCAACACAGTGATTTTTGGAAGCATTTCCGTCATGCGAAACATCTTTAACAAAACTTTCTACGTCACTACTACTACTACTGCTACTGCTACTACTGAGACTGTGGATTGTGTTAACACCTCGTCCAATTTTCGAAACATACCAAACACGTCAAAAATACGTGATATTCTGTAGATCTTTCTCTAATAATAGACTTATTAAGCGAAGTAACTTATATCATAATACCTGCCAGCTGTTTCTGATTATCCATTCCAGTCCAGAACATTAGTAAATATCCCCCTCCTCCGGAAATGTGAAATATAATGTCAATAGTCTGTGTACTATTGGTAAATTCAGTCTGCTGAAAAGAATGGATATAAAAATATATAGCTGTTTGTAAACTGTTGCAGTTGTATATGAACTTCTCCAGAGAAGTATATAAAGCTCTGCTACTTAAAGATAAAATTCAGCTCCACATTAATGAAGGAAAACCAGTGTCCTCGATGCTGCGAACATCGGTGATAAACACGAGATTTACACCAATTTATCTGCGCAGCTCTCTACATCCAGAAACTAACAGAATTAGTCAGTGAAGGTAATAAGAACTAGAACATTCTCGTCATAAAAAATTAGTTGTAATTCGGTAAGAATATAAACTTAACTACCTTTACAGTTAAAGGGTATATTTTCGAGGACTTTATTGTAAAGTGAACTGTAGGTCCAAAAAACAGCATAAGCAGCTTCGGTACTTGGGCACATTATGAAGATTGTGTTTACCTACACAAGATTAAAAACTTAAATAATTATCAATTTTCAATTGTGTGTGGAATGAATTAAACAGTTTTTTGCCCTACAAGACGAATGTAAGCTTTCGCTGTATGCCTCCAGGAAGCGCTATATCGGCACCAAGATACGCTGCCCACATACACAACTTACGATGTGCCAAGAGAGCATAATTTCGTTCACTAAATGTTGACCTGGTCAATTTCATGACATAGAGAGTCCCGCCAGGCAACAGTCATTGCAACATTACAGCATACTCAATGGTGCCAACCCACTGTAATTTCATTCACAAAATTGCGCTCTGGTCAGTGTAATCGCCCCTAGGGCTGAGACTACGATCGTTGCATTATCGCAATACACTGAGCGAGTTGACGCAATTTCTATTCTTTGAAATTATTTATAGAGTGGTAAGAGGAGCGTGAAGGAACAGAGGTATTCAGGAATCCCTGTTAAGTTGTAAGCAGGGATAATACAGGATAAATTTACGTGTTTGCATGAACATACATTAAGCGATCTTGTTCACATAGTACGTGTGAACGCATTATTACTAACTGATATTTTTCCAGAATGTAGCTCGCTACACGCTCTGCCATACAACAGACATTTTGTTTATGTCTCTGTTCCAGATACTGCTGCTTCCTACATTCAGAAACGCATTTTTTAAATATATAATCTTTCGTTTATGGTGTATACGCCCTGGGACACCCGGCAATATCCTGGGAATTTTCTCATCCAGGAGAAAACTAGGAAAACAATCGGATTTTTATAACTTTGACTGGTAACAACTGATACTCTTTAAAAGAATATTACTGTTTTCAGCTACTAGAGAATAATACTGCACCAATGAAACAGAAACAAGAGGAAAAACGTAAATAAATATAACTTGCGTTGCAAAGGAAATGCGCCATTTACAACAACAAAATATACTGCACATACAAACGCCAGCCAACAACAAAATGTGTCAAAGGCTTTATAACGAAGACCATGTAATACTTCATAACAACAAACTACATCCGACGTGCATGATGTTACAACTGTATTGTAAACAAGTGCATTAAAAGTTCTAACATCTTCAAATGATTTAGGAGCACAAAAGTGAATAATTTCAGTATAACTGAGAAATCAAAATCCTTTGGATACATAACATACATGCATGTAACCATTTTATCACCACCCCATACCCTCCTCTTACATTTTTTCTTCAGCATTTACCCAAACATAGTGCAAAGACATGTCATTATATTGTTAAACATGTGACCAAAATCAGTTTCATTTAATGCAAATATGAAGATGCATTTTTTAAGAAAATGTTGCTTAAATTGATCCAACTTAATGGCCTTTCTCAAATTTGGGTACTTAATCAATCTGAACTTCTTTATTACTGTTCTTTCATCCCCTACTTCTGTAGCTGCACTACCATATCCTTTATATATGTATTTATAAATGTATTTAACACTTTAAACTGTCATGCAAACTTCAACATTCAAATGGCAATCAAGTTTAGGAAGTATGGACTGTACAGTACAAAATAACGCCTGTCAAGTGATTGTCCTCAAACATTAATGCTAATACCACTAAGACACCCTCTGTACAATGGATATTGGACATATCTTGTCACCAATGTCTAAATTAATTCAATTATTTTAGCCTTGAATACTTACACAATAATTTCTGAATGGAAATTAGCAGGTTTATGCTGATAAATTTCCAGTCAATTAGGATTGCAAGTCATTGTAAAAAATGTTTTCCCAAAATGTTGAACAATGGACATGACATCCAAGTAGTTCTGATACAGATTTCTTGGAGAACCATTAAATGAAGGAGCCAAAATATCTCTTCTTGCAATATTTGCAGTATCAATCTGGTTTAGTAGTAAACAATAATGTACGTTGATATAAATTTCTGACCTTAGGACAGACTTATTTTTCTTACAAAATAGCCTCCTGCCTTAAATATGTACATACATTACAAAAATGCTCTGCAGAAATAATTTTTGTGAATGATGTAAAAGGCTGCAATCATCTTTAATTGAAAGGCAATAGCATGTATATTGCAACACAGTCATTTTATTTCTAGGTAGCGGAGGTATTTGATGTGTTATGGAACAAATTAGCATGCCATTCAGTGTCTCCATTAGAAAATGATTGATCTAGTGAGGAATCTAAAGCCGAGTGTTTTGGACTGCACCAGTGTTTTTTTTAAACACACTGCATTTCCTTCAAATAGTTCCAGCAGTCACATCTGTTTGAATTGTCTCGTTGTAAAGCTAGATGTCTAATTTTTTAGTAAATACAGTAACCATACAGATTTCTCTATTTTCATTCTCCACTCTTTGACAAAAAGTGATTGGTGTGTTATAATTCAACAGGAATTTTAGTATTACATTGTTATCAGTATAGCATGACTGATGATTCTTCATTCAGTCTATAGCAAAGAGCAGCATCGATGTCATAAAAATATAATCGTGTATAAGATGGTGAATGATCATACATAGAAGTCATTGAAACTGACCTATGATAAAAAATATCATGAATATTAAAGAGATATAATCCCTATAAAGCTCTGTGTGAAGTTTTGTCTTCAGAAATGATCATAGCAAATCCTGCATCATGCTGCAAATACTGAATTATGGAAATAATTCTTTGATTTCTCTTAAGTTCTTGGATCATTTGACATGTATCCTTGATAAAGTGCATAGAAAAATGCCTTCTAGTCATAGCCTAAAACAAATATAGTTCGTGTGTAGCAGTGAAGTCGGAAGTCATAGTTATTTAATTTTAAGTAATTAAAAATTGCAAATTTCATTCAGACTATCTGGTAACATCAGCAAATGACCACAAAATTACTCTTACAGAAAAGTAAGTGAAATAATGATGCCAATATACAATGTTATTTAGTCTTCATTACTGTGATATTCTGATTTCCATCATTAACCTAGCAATGATCGCATTGTAGCTGCCTGGTATACCTGTGTTACTATAACTGAGCCACACGAACATGAAGGTCCCTAGAGTGCAATTTCACAAGACATTGTTACTTTTGTGTGTCATTTTTACTATAGTATCTGATGGGTACACAGGGGGCAGCACTTCAACTATCGCTGTTCACATATTGGAGATTTTAATGTGTGATAGAGAAGGTGTCATCATGATTATGAAACCATCTATTTCACAAAGACTACTTCACATATGGTTCTTTTAGTTCTTTTTTTTGGCACATTTATGGAAAAGTACCTTTAGAGTTATTTAGGATTCATTGACCACTTTGTATAATTAATATTAAAAATTGATGCTTCAGTTCCTGTGTGCACGTATAACATTATGATACTGTGATACAATCTCGCTCATGAGAACTTATATGGTACTTTCCCTTGACGTACAATCAATAAATTCGGCAAGAAGAAAGGTTTCATAGTACTAGTAAAGAAAAAAATAAGAAAATTGTTAATTTGTAGTTATATCATACGATAAAAAATTCTTTTGCTTTTGGTTGTTTGATTTCAGACTTGAAATTAAAACATTCATGAAAGTCTTGGAATCCATGGAAGCAATATCTTGCCACTATCAATCTTGAAAACAAGCAAAAATCGTTGAGATCCTCTATTCCGAGAATGGATTGACTGTCTGTGTACATAATTAAGTTTGTACGGAACCCTCAGTGTGTAGGTCCTAAGCGCACAATTTATTATTTCATAAGCAGACTATACTTAAGACTTACATGTCTTCTACCACGATCAGACATAGAAAGATAAGTGAGAGCATAAATGGCAAGTGGAGCTAAAACATAATCTTGACAAACAAAATAATTTAGTGAATCATTATTTCTCACACATTTGGTTATCATTAAAAAATAATGGTACAATGTGTTGCGATGCCTGTTGGTTGAAGCAAGAGCAGGTAAGAGATCATGGCTTGAAGGGAAGGCCTCACCTGAAGTCATTTCTGCAGCTGCACTCACTCAGAACAGAACTTTAGCTGAACTATCAAAAGGAAAACTTGAGAGATAGTGTTTAGGTTAAAACCTAATGTTAAAATTGCAGTCTGTATGGAAGTAGATTTTTGGTTTTTACATCTACCAGAACAGTTGAAAAATTCATAGTGAATCATAAAGTAGTGTTGGGAATTTTAATAGGCTACACCAAAGTTTGTCAGTGAGAATTGAGTAAGTATAAAGTTATGGTTGCCTGACACATTGATATTGTGGAAGAAGTGGTCAGGTGTATTGATTCTAGAGGACTGTTATACAGGAGGCGAACATTTTAGTGATTCTGAGTGAAAATGCATAGAGAATGAGCATAAATGACCAAATGATCCTTATTGAATTAAAAATATGGCTTTCAGCGAGTCTCGCAAGGCGAACGAAAGCAGCTTGCAGCTGGTAGCCAAGCATGTTACCTGAGAACTGGTTTTTTCCTGCAGTGGGTGACATCATTTTGAGGTTGAATTGCTGCCAAATGTCAGTCAGACGTGTGCTGTTGGTGTAAGTGTTTCGGTGTGTTGAATTTGTACAAATGATTTTTCTTTAGGTTTTTTCTGTCGCAAGTAGAGAGTTAGTCTCCCATTAGTATTTTCACGTCTCTTGGTGAATTTTGCTCATAGTTTTTTCGAGTGTGTTACAAAATTTTTCGACATTTTAGGTGTTTTTCTTATTTTCGATGTTGGTCGGGGCATGTGCATTGATGAATGTATATTTTTTATTGGGGCTCTGAATGAGCATAGTCATAAGTCGATTGTTGACGGGTGTGATTTCTTTGACAGAGTTGATAATCGATCTGTGTTCGAGAAACGCCATGCCGAAGATTGGTGCGCATTTTGCTACATTTTGTTGTGTTTTGCTCTTGAAGATGCGATGGTTCCCGTAATGCAAGGTTTCATTGTCAGTTAGTCGTGGTTCTGGAAGAGCTAGCATGAGAATTTTTTGTCGGTCGGTTTCTTATGTTTGATTATGTAGTTTACGTGTTTGGATCAATGTACCGATATTTAGTTTGCAAATGCATGTTTTCTGCTTGTAGGGAAATTTACCAGAGATCTGAGGTATTCTCTGCCGTGCTAGGCTGGACGCCCCAGAATCCGAAAATCCAGCTGCCGCTTTCCGACCGGCGGGTTGCGTACCACCTGGGGTAAAGTTGACGTTGCTTGCACAGTTCATGTTTGTTTCTGTTTCATTGGTATGGCCTGGGTGATACCAGGACCAGACAGGACCAGAGGGTGCTGAATCCTTAGGAAGACAATATTTTCAGCCGCCCTCATTGAGCTAACAGACGGTGACCAGAGTACTGGTGATTTTCACCGAGACATGTCTGGATTGTGTGTTCAACGGATTGAGTAGCCGTTCAGAATTGTGTTATTATTTTGTCACCCCAAGTATTTGATACCCTCGTCATCATCATCATCATCATCATCATCATCATTATCATCATCAGCAAGTCCGATATGGTGTGTCTTCCCACTACTGAAGTAATTGTGTATTGTTCGATTCAGTATTTCCGTCACATAAATGTGGATTATAAATACGTTACATTGCTGCTAGTAGGCATATTTCTCACTTTTTCTTAGACAGTTGCTAAATGTTACTCCATCAAAGGAATTACGTGCCCAGTATTGTTGCAATACAGACGTTCAAATTATCCGATTTCTGTAATTTCATTTCGGTACAAGATCGTTCTAATCGGATTCAGCCAGTCAATCTTAATGTGGATATCCAACTACGACTCTCATCACACGATAAACTGGGTAAACCACATTCTTAATCGGACTGTTGAATCTGTATCACTTATCTATGACAGGGCCTGAATTCTTAAACGCTATGGAAAATTCTAATACAATGTGCTAATTACACATACGTTATTTGAATATAAATATATGAAGTAACGAGATGACTATTTACTTACAGGAGCAGAGCCACATAGATCATAACAGAGCTGTGCAAGATTGGTTTCAGGGCCAAGAGAGGATAAATCTGTTGCCGTTTGTTACACGATCACCGAACATCGACCAGGTAGAAAATATGTGGGCAGAGGTAACAAGGTCATTGCCATGTGGACCAACAAATGCAAGCGACCTTTGGACTAACATAGAAAACGTATGGTGGGAAGTAAACCATGACGCTACACTATAGATGACTTAATGAAGTCAATGCCCCTACGCCTTCGAGAAATCTTATGTAATGATGGTGAGTGGCTTGGTTACTAAAAGTGTACTCATCTACAAAATCCATGTGGGCAATTATCAGATAATCGGTCAAGCTTTGCTTTGTCGCAGCTCTTTAGAATACAAGCCCACTTCCTTTCAATCTCCTCCTTACAATTCTTGCAATGCAAGGTAATTGAAAACTCTCATCCACTCAACGCCAACTGAGGAATTGACTGGAGCGCGCGTGTGTGCGCGCGTGTTCACGCCCAATCTGAATCAAAAAATTGGTTCAAATGGCTCTGAGCACTATGAGACTTAATTTCTGAGGTCATCAGCCCCCTAGAACTTAGAACTACTTAAACCTACGGACATCACAAACATCCATGCCCGAGGCAGGATTCGAACCTGCGACCGTAGCAGCCGCGCGGTTCCGGACTGAAGCGCCTAGAACCGCTCGGACACCAGGCCGGCATCTGAATCAATACTATTAACATTAGAGACACAACCAACAATAAATATTGCATCAAATATGACTCTAAAGTATTTTAATGCGATGGTACGTTAAAAACTGAATTTTTACCCAACCCACGTCCTGCATATTACGTTAAGTAAGATGTATTAACTCCATAATATCGTTAGGAGAGACAGTGCACTCTTGTTGTCGCGGCTCGTAACTGCAGCGACTAGCAGTGCCCAATGCCGCCGCGATTTGTTTCCGTTGGCTGAGAGCGGACACTGCAGCAGCCACTTCGCCATAAACAGAAAGAAATCACCTTGGCTCTGACTGCAATGAGCAGACATCACAACCTCCATGTTCTTATAGTAACAAACGTGAGACTCAACTCACAAGTGCCATGGAGGAATTGCAACGGGTATTATCAGAGTATTTATCAGTGATTTGAATCCCAAAAATATGGGAACATTCTCACAAAGTAATGTGAGATGATACCAAACTTTATCTAAGACGCAAAAATTAACTGCAGAGATTCCATGCACGCAGTAGTAGCACATAAAGAAATATTATGTCTTGGAAGCGTATATTTCATTTTCTGTTCTCATATCAACGCCCTAGTTATAATATGAAGTGAGAAAATGAACACGAAAAACTGAAGTTCCTGAGGAGCATGTAAGTCATTTCCTCATCTCATATTATAGGTTTTGTTTTATTATGAAGTAAAAAATGAACAGTTTGGGGGTCTGAAGCATAATATGACACCAGATTCTTATCGTAGGCGCTATCGGAGAAGCAAAAAGCCGATACATGTCCATTCTTTTGTCCAACAGTATGTTTCCTTTCATGCATTACTACCGCTCGGAGATTCTTATTTAAAGATTTGTGGGCATCAAGTTCTTCAGCAGAATAAGCCTTATGTTATTGTGCAATTACAGTATGGGAGAAATGCAACAAAGACGAGTTCCCCTAGAGCAGTGAGGATATTTGCACATGTCTGTGTTCAGCAGTGACTGCCAACTGCCACAACACTTCAGATAATTTTGCTCGAGCGTTGTCTTACGATTCCGTTATTGAATTTGTATCTGCTTGCTTGTAGCTCGGCTACAAAAGAATTAAAAAATTGGCTTTCAGCGAGTCTCGAAAGACGAACAAAGGCAGTGTACACCTAACAGGCAAGCACGTTACCTAGGAGCTAGCGACCACATGAGATATCTCTGACTTACGTGTTAGCCCAGTTTGCTACGGCAGGTAAATCGCAACATAAGAGACGAGAGTAGTTGTATTTCCCGTGTGGAACGACTTCCCTTGACTCAAAATCATTAACTGATATCTTTGTGTCACATTTCAAGAGAAGATCACATTATTAATTGAAATGACACGATAATGTCAAGTGATATTAGCAGGATAGTTCTGTGCCAACAAGGAATTAACTCGTCGGTCACAGAGTTGCCAAACTTATTCTGCACTGTTGCCAAGTTTCAGTTATACAGCCAGGAAAGATACCAGCTGATGTGTTCTATGAGTGACTTCGGAAGTGACTATAGCTTCGTCTCAGAGTTGCAGGTGGCAAGCGCCGCAATATCCTCATTATATGTCAATGAGTCTTATTCGCATTTCTGTAACTAGGTTTAGGCGCTAGAGTGTACTTACTTGTAACACATCGATGCAATGAGTGCAAACTAAATGTCATAAATTAATAACTGCAACAATTATTTTTGATTTACTGTCTTAACCGGACCGAAACTTTGAAAGCGTATTCACCAGACGCGATCACAATTTTGGGAGATTCTCCAGTGGTTGAGTTGGCAACGTATCTTTGCTGTACAATATTGTTATTGAGATCACTGTCATTGGCACATCCGCCAGAAGACAGGCATGGCCTGGCTTTTTGTTGTCATCTTTTCTGACGGATATTCTGGCTTTGCTCGAAACGTGAAGACTTAAGGTGAACTCGAACATTCCATATGGCAAAAATTTGATGATTCTATTCTTACAGCTCTAACATTCAAAAAACAGTTACAATAAGCGGCAGAAAAGCACCTGTGAACCAACAATTAATAATGCAGTGATAATTAGTGGAATCTGACAAATTCCATCTGTCACCTGATTAACTACTTTTTTCATCTGCACAGCACTGCAGTATGAGCTTGAAGGTTTCATAGAACTCCTATACTTAATTTCGTTGTGATCGTTTTTAATGACAGTAGGGGAGGAGCAAAACCATCTGACTTGAAACATACTTTTCCAGTGGGATTTGAATCTTCGGCTACAGTTGCAGTAGCACGTCCAGTGAGGTATCAAGAATGTGAGCAATCACTCATTGCTGCAGAATAGGCTAGGGCAGAAAGAAGCAGGTTTCTGACAAAGTAAACGATGAGAGACACTGTCGCTGTCACTTATTAAAGAGGAATTGTTCAGAAAATTACAACTATATCTAATGAAATGAAATGAAATGAAATGAGTAGGTTGATGCAGCTCCAGTCCGGCACTATCACCGAGTTGCCAAACATTTTCCGAATAGCACTTAAGATAAAAGTGTGTGTGTGTGTGTGTGTGTGTGTGTGTGTGTGTGTGTGTGTGTGTGTGTGTGTGTGTGTGTGTGTGTCATTGGCGTTAAAATAGAACAACGGCATCATATGAAAATTTGTGCCTGACCAGGTTCAGACCTTGAGTCATAGTGTCTTTTCTTTCAGACATATCCAAAAGATCAGACACCACACATATATCCATATTCAAAGTGTTTCAGGAGGAATCGTAGATATTTTAGCAGGTGGTAGTACAGACGAAATGCATAAAAAAATTCCAAATAAATGTGTCCACTTTCTATTGAGTACAGAGATACAGCTGTTAGTACTTAACCCTAACAAACTCAAAGGAAAGGCAAATGTGGACGTTCAAAGTTGATCTTCAAAAATTCCCCCACCAATTGCAATTCACATTTGACTTCCTTTGATAACACCATGTGTAGCTCTTATGAGGACGTCTTTGCGTTCTTTTATGAGGGCCGCACTATTCATAATCCGAACGATCAAATCGGCTCTTGGGTTTACTTTTTCTTTGTACACTTCACCCTTAACCATCCCTGCTGACAAAAATCCAAAGAGATAAGGTCCGGGGACCTTGGTGGCCTAGAAAAATGCCCATATCTACTCATCCATCTTCCGGGAAATGTTAGGCTTGGATACTTTGTCACCTGACGAGTAGAATGTGCAGGAGCCCCGTCTTGCTGGAGGAACAAACGCATTCTTGTAGCCAAAGGAACCTCTTCCATTAACGGTGGAAGCTCATTTTCAAGGAAGTGTAGATAACTGGGTCCTGTAAGGACCAACATACGAAACGAAAATGCATTCAACCCCTGCTATATGTACTCAATAAAAATTGGACACATGTTATATGGCATTTTTTCTGCAATTTTTTTATACTACCCCCTCCTACAAAATTTACTACTCCTCCTGAAACATCCTGAATAATTATTCAGGTCTCTACAGGTCATCGAAATTTTTCAGTTCTAGACATCGTCCGAACCCTCGCGGGAATACAGAGTGGCCACTAGCGACTCGAATAATGTATGAGAGGGGAGGGGGGGCGGAAGGTACCACGCATGTGGTATGCGGCAAAGACGGGAATTCGCGTCTGACGAGGAGCGTGTGTAGATAGGTGCTGCAGAGAGGTTGGCTGCTGTGTCCCGATAGTGCCCACCATCGGAGGTTCGAGTCCTCCCTCTGGCATGGGTGTTTGTTTTGTCCATAGTTTAAATTAGATTAAGCAGTGAGTAAGCTTAGGGACCGATGACCTAAGCAGCTTGGTCCCATAAGATCTTACCACAAATTTACAAAATTTTAAATCCAAAATACTGCATCTCGGTTCTTACAGTAGCACAACAGGTGTGCACTGGTTAGATCTAACTGAAGAGACACTCCAACTCGGATTGTATCTAAGGGCGAATCCCAAGCTCATGGCTACAAACAATTGGGAGTGGATACTTAATGTCATCGGAGCCTTGTTGAAGGACCATGACATGCGTTCGTTAGACTGACTGCAGAAAGTTTAGTTTATAAATACATACATATTTATCAAAATATATGATGTCGCAGCAGTCTTACCGATACTGCAGGTCACTACACATAAAATACTAGGTGCAGCGTTTTGGTATACGTGGAAACAAAATATCTTCAAAGTATCCTTCCACACAGCGACTTTGCAGAGGCAAAACGGAGGACTTGGAATTAAAGACGTTAAATCTAGATGTGACACACTGTTTCTAACTCGTGCTTTCATAGTAATACATGCCACTAGGACAGGCATCACGAAACTTCTGTTCTTCTCGTTAGATACTGGGGATAGGAACGCTCCTGTTAATGTAGCACATTTAGATGCCAGCCTGCATAACGTCCGAAAGTACTATGTCGATTGCAGCTGTATAAGACTTCTACCAGCACAAACCAACACTAGAACCACCTATGATTATATTACCAGACATGGTCTTCACATCCCAATTCAGGTAAATTAACCTACTAAAAACTGGATGAACGTCTGGAAAAATATCCACAATAAAATTCTACCAACTAGAGTCAGTGCAGTATGGTACGACGTTTTAAACGAAACCACATCCACAGCGGAACGATTATGGAAAATCAAATTGAGACCATCTCCATACTGCGACAAACGTCGGCTTATAGTAACTGAAGCGCACATGTTCTTTTGTGAAAATAGAATCAGAATTTGGAACAGCAATAGGAAGAAATCAGCACTATCAACAGAACCGCAGAAAGTCATATACCGATAACTGAAGCTTTACAACCCGACTGGAAATGTTACCCGTCAGCAAAGAATAACAGTTTTTCGTGGCTTCTGGGACAATTTGTATTTTACGTGTTAACAAAAAAAGCTTCGAACTTAGAAGAGTACATATTTTATATTGCAGAAGAATGTTTTAAGCTGAAGAAGAATAACAAATATATGGAATGGTTTCAAAATTTTTTGTCTATTGCTTTATGTGGGCTACAAAGATGTGGACAGTTTTGTTGATTAGAAGCTGAATAGTATTCTTTCACTTTTTTTATTCCTGGAATCTTCTTTTACGTTGGTTCTAAAGTCAGAAGTGTTCTAATTTGGCAAAACCCCTCCGGCTCCGAAATTTCTTTCATTCGTTGAAAAATACACTCCTGGAAATTGAAATAAGAACACCGTGAATTCATTGTCCCAGGAAGGGGAAACTTTATTGACACATTCCTGGGGTCAGATACATCACATGATCACACTGACAGAACCACAGGCACATAGACACAGGCAACAGAGCATGCAAAATGTCGGCACTAGTACAGTGTATATCCACCTTTCGCAGCAATGCAGGCTGCTATTCTCCCATGGTGACGATCGTAGAGATGCTGGATGTAGTCCTGTGGAACGGATTGCCATGCCATTTCCACCTGGCGCCTCAGTTGGACCAGCGTTCGTGCTGGACGTGCAGACCGCGTGAGACGACGCTTCATCCAGTCCCGAACATGCTCAATGGGGGACAGATCTGGAGATCTTGCTGGCCAGGGTAGTTGACGTACACCTTCTAGAGCACGTTGGGTGGCACGGGATACATGCGGACGTGCATTGTCCTGTTGGAACAGCAAGTTCCCTTGCCGGTCTAGGAATGGTAGAACGACGGGTTCGATGACGGTTTGGATGTACCGTGCACTATTCAGTGTCCCCTCGACGATCACCAGTGGTGTACGGCCAGTGTAGGAGATCGCTCCCCACACCATGATGCCGGGTGTTGGCCCCGTGTGCCTCGGTCGTATGCAGTCCTGATTGTGGCGCTCACCTGCACGGCGCCAAACACGCATACGACCATCATTGGCACCAAGGCAGAAGCGACTCTCATCGCTGAAGACGACACGTCTCCATTCGTCCCTCCATTCACGCCTGTCGCGACACCACTGGAGGCGGGCTGCACGAAGTTGGGGCGTGAGCGGAAGACGGCCTAACGGTGTGCGGGACCGTAGCCCAGCTTCATGGAGATGGTTGCGAATGGTCCTCGCCGATACCCCAGGAGCAACAGTGTCCCTAATTTGCTGGGAAGTGGCGGTGCGGTCCCCTACGGCACTGCGTAGGATCCTACGGTCTTGGCGTGCATCCGTGCGTCGCTGCCATCCGGTCCCAGGTCGACGGGCACGTGCACCTTCCGCCGACCACTGGCGACAACATCGATGTACTGTGGAGACCTCACGCCCCACGTGTTGAGCAATTCGGCGGTACGTCCACCCGGCCTCCCGCATGCCCACTATACGCCCCCGCTCAAAGTCCGTCAACTGCACATACGGTTCACGTCCACGCTGTCGCGGCATGCTACCAGTGTTAAAGACTGCGATGGAGCTCCGTATGTCATGGCAAACTGGCTGACACTGACGGCGGCGGTGCACAAATGCTGCGCAGCTAGCGCCATTCGACGGCCAACACCGCGGTTCCTGGTGTGTCCGCTGTGCCATGCGTGTGATCATTGCTTGTACAGCCCTCTCGCAGTGTCCGGAGCAAGTATGGTGGGTCTGACACACCGGTGTCAATGTGTTCTTTTTTCCATTTCCAGGAGTGTATATGGCTTCTTTACAGACCTCATATGCATCCAGTGCATAATAACACAAATTGAGAATATGTTTCTGAATGAATGTTTGTTATGTATTTATCCGTCACCCTTTTGACTGTTATAAGTTATGTTCTACAAACAACGCACGCCATTGGAGACGGCAATCTGTAATTTATTTTACCTTAATTACTACTTTAATTTTTTTCTACAATTTAAGGCGCACATGGCAACAAACATGGAATGTACGGGAATAACGCAGTTACTCAGTAGATAGGTATTGGGGAGGCATTGTGGCCAGGCCTCGGATCTTCGACCCCTGCCCTCTTTGCCTCCGCCTACCTGGTGCTGAAAGTCTTCCCAAACTTCTTTTAAAAAATAGTGCAGTCGTCAGCGCATCTATCTAATAAGGAGGAGGTCCAGGTTCGAAGCCCGGTCGGTCACAAATTTTCATCTGCCTTCGTTGCTGTATTTCAACGCGCTGTGACAGTGTGGACACTCGTCCTTCGATATTTAAGATGCAATTGTGTTTTGAGACAACAGAGATGATTTGCGAACATTTGCCTTGCCATCAATGTAACGGGACATCACCGGCATCCAACCCTTGGACATTGCTTTGTGACGACGCTAACCCATGTCACATACTTGCGAATCAGATTGTAGCGCATATTTAGTCAAATAACGAAAGGTCAGTATACAAGTATTTACGAACAGTAGAAGCAGGATTGCAGCGAACTGATCACTTAACCATCGTAGAGTACCTGTGTAATGAGTCATTCCAGCTGCATAGCTGAGGGTAATATTTGTTAAGCAATTCACTGCAGAATTAATGTAATACCCGCACGATGATCTCTGTAGTCACACTGTATTAATAAAAGCTCGCGGATGGAGTACTATGCTCGTTAAATCGGATTACTCAAGCTGATACCAAATAACGAGAACCGACGACGCCACCACACTATCTTCACTTAAGTAGGTAGTCAGCGCTAAATTATGTGCGCCACCAATAACGTCACTGTAAGCAGTTTGACAACAACAACAACAACAACAACAACACAACTACTGATGCCTTGTACCATTACCAACGCAAAGTTGTAACTCGCAGTGATTACAAGTTGCTGATGTTTGTCAAGAATAACGGCAAGCGCCTCATAAATGTGAAGTTCCAATTGCATTACGCCTTGGACAGAGAGAATCCTAAATAAAAGTAATAGGTCACCCAGCGAAGAGAATAGTTGACGTACTGTCTCAGCTTCTTGCAGTTCGATATCATTTTCTAATGGAGACACTGAATGGCATGCTAATTTGTTCCATAACACATCAAATACATCCGCTACCTAGAAATAAAATGACTGTGTTGCAATATACATGCTATTGCCTTTCAATTAAAGATGATTTCAGCCTTTTACATCATTCACAAAAATTATTTCTGCAGAGCCTTTTTGTAATGTATGTACATATTTAAGGTAGTAGGCTATTTTGTAAGAAAAATCAGTCTGTCCTAAGGTCAGAAATTTATACCAACTTACATTATTGTTTACTACTGAACTTCATTGATACTGCAAATATTGCAAGATGAGATATTTTGCCTCCTTCATTTAATGGTTCTCCAAGAAATCTGTATCAGAACTACTTGGATGTCATGTCCATTGTTCATCATTTTGGGAAAACATCATTTTTTACAATGACTTGCAATCCTAGTTGACTGGAAATTTATCAGCATAAACATGCTAATTTCCTTTCAGAAATTATTGTGTAAGTATTCAAGGCTAAAATAAAGGAATTAACTGAGACATTGGCGACAAAACACATTTTTGGTAAATCTTAGGCAATCATTTACACTACTTAATTTAAAAGAGTGTTGCTTCTTGCCCATATTTTAATGATTTTAAGTGAAATCTATAATACAGTAAACAGTTGTGATATTGATGACGTCCTATGTGCAGAAATTCCTGATAGTCAAACACACTGTAAACAATGTGTGTATGTTACAAAAGATTTGCTGCTTCAACCATATGGTGCACTTAATCAAAATCCTGTGTGTATGAGAGATGGCAAATGCACAAAAAATTTCCTAAATATTTTTATCAAATCACATGAAAAATTATTGTGCAAGTATTCAAGGCTAAAATAATTGAATTAATTGAGCCATTGGTGACAAGATATGTCCAATATCCATTGTACAGAGGGTGTCTTAGTGGTATTAGCATTAATGTTTGAGGACAATCACTTTGACAATCGTTATTTTGTACCGTACAATCCATACTTCCTAAATTTGATTGCCATTTGAATGTTGAAGTTTGCATGACAGATTAAGTGTTAAATACATTTATAAATACATATATAAAGGATATGGTAGTGCAGCTATAGAAGTAGGGGATGAAAGAACAGATGGTAATAAAGAAGTTCAGATTGATTAAGTACCCAAATTTGAGAAAGGCCATTAAGTTGGATCAATGTAAGCAACATTTTTCTTTAAAAAATGCATCTTCATATTTGCATTAAATGAAACTGATTTTTGTCACATGTTTAACAATATACTGACATGTCTTTGCACTATGTTTGGGTAAATGCTGAAGAAAAAATGTAAGAGGAGGGTACGGGGTGGTGATAAAATGATTACATGCATGTATGTTATGTATCCAAAGGATTTTGATTTCTCAGTTATACTGAAATTATTCACTTTAGTGCTCCTAAATCATTTGAAGATGTTAGAACTTTTCATGGAATTGTTTACAGTACAGTTGTGACGTCACGCACGTCGGATGCAGTTTTTTGTTATGAAGTATTACATGGTCTTCGTTATAAAGCCTTTGACACATTTTGTTGTTGGCTGGCGTTTGTATGTGCAGTATATTTTGTTGTTGTAAATGGCGCATTTCCTTTCCAACCTATGTTTAATTTATTTACATTTTACCTCTTGTTTCTGTGTCTTCAGTAAGGTCTTAGAATCCATCCTCTCCCACCGTATCCATCAGCGCCTTACTCAGCACCACCTATTCCCTCTTACCCAGTGTGGCTTCTGACCCCTCTCCTCTGCTGAAGACTAACTCCTTAACCTCGTTCACCTTCTGTCCCTCCAGCTCAACTCCCGTCGCTCTGCCATTTTTGTTTCCCTTTACCTCCAAAATGCCTATGACCGTGTATGGCATCCCGGTCTCCTCTTTAGACTCCAAACCTATGCCCTGCCTATCAATTTTGTCCGTCTGGTCGCTTCCTTCCTCTCGCACCGTCCTTCCTATATCACCCTCCACAACACAAAATACTTTATCTTTTATCCCACTGCTGGCGTCCCCCAGGGCTCTGTCCTCTCCCCCCTCCTTTATCTCTTGTATACGGCTGATATGCCCAAGCCTCCCCCACCAGTGCACCATCTCCAGTATGCTGATGACACCGCCTTCCTGGATCTCTATCCTACCCTTCAACAGTCCCAATGTACCCTCCAAATCCACCTTAACCAGTTCACCACTTGGTGTAACCAGTGGTTCCTCCGTCTCAATAGCTCCAAAACCCAGGCAATCATCACAGTGCGCACCACTCGCTCCTTTCGCCTCCATGATTTCTACCTTAGCCATTGTGGTCGTCCCATCCAGCTCACCCCCACCCTGAGATACCTTGGCCTCACCCTCGACCGACACCTCACCTAGACCCCTCATCTCCAGACCATCCAGCAGAAAGCACATTCCCGCCTCCACCTTCTGAAACTCCTGTCTGGCCGGACATGGGGATTGCATTCTTCTACCATCCTCCACACTTACAAATCCCTCATCCATCCTATCCTCTGTTATGCCAGCATTGCCTGGATCTCCGCCCCCACCCGCTTTTACAAGGCCCTCCAAATCCTTGAACGCCATGCGCTCTGCCTTGCCTTCCGTATCCGCCTTCCTTCCCCTACACGGCTCCTGTAGGTACCGATCCCCTTCCCCCACCTCCTCCTTTTCCTCCAACATCTCCGCATCCTGTACATTGTCCCCACAGGCTTGATCCACCCCACCCTCTGGTTTCCTCCTTACTCTCCAACCCCCGCCCGTTGCCGCGCCTCTATTGCTGTATCCCTCCGTCTCTACACCTCCACACCCTCCATCTCCTTCATCAGGGCAATTTCCAGTGCCTCCCCATCCCAGATGATGGACTTTGCCATGACATCTACCCTTCCTTCCAACTATAACCTGGCCTTGTTCCCCCCGCCTCCCCTCCCCAGGGCCCGCTTTTTTTCCTCTTCCCTCCTTCTCTCAGAGCCGATTTTCCTCCTTCCCCCCCACCCCTGAGACCCTGCACCCCATACTTGCCTCTTTCCTTCCCACATCCCTCCCTACCTGGCCCTCTTCAGCGAACCCCCCCCACTCATCTCCCCCATCTCTTCCCCTCCTTCTTCCAGTCTCCCTCATCTCCTTGCGCCTGGCAGATCCTATGTTTTGGTCATCATCAGTGTGCCACATCAGTGTTGTGTTTAGTGCTGTTTCTCCTATGCTTCAAGAGGTGTGATTTTAATTGTGTATTGCATTGAGGTTCGCTGTCAGTGTTTATGTGCTAAGCCATCCGTCAATAATTTTTATGCTCCAGTCACACTGTGCCTTGTGTTCTTTTAATTGTTGCAGTGTGTGGCTTTCCCTGTGCCCCACTTTTTTACAGTTTTTTATCTCCATTTTACAGTCGCCCCTTTTTTTGTCTATTGCCTCCCATGATATTCCCCCTTTTCTATATCTATGTTCACCGTATTCTCTCCTTTGTATATTTTACACTGTCTTCTATTGTTTGTTTTATGTCTTTCGGCTGAAGATCAGTGCATATGCTGCTGCCAGCCCACCCTGATGGGGAATTGAAAACAATAAAGGAAAAAAAAAACCGAATCTTCATGCAACCGTGTACACTATTCCCCTTTCATCCCTGCCTGCCACTGGCTGCAGGTAATCCTCTAAACCCCTTTTCCTTCCCTCACCCCTTCTGCACCCCTCTTTAAATTGCAAAACATGGATACAGATCAAATCGATGAGACTTCATGTATTGTATGTGGGGAGAAGAACGTTGTGTGGCATCACTATGTCCAATGGTCCATAATTTCTGGGCGTGCGAGGTTTAAGACATTCAACATTCCAAGTCAGGGAAAATGACCTTTGAAATGTAATCTTCGGTAAGGCCTTGATGGTTAAAGAGGAACCTGTATTTACAAGCTTCTTTAATTATGTTCTCTCCTCTGAAACACACAAATAAGTTTGGAAGAACTGTAAATTTTTACGAAAACTTTGATTATCGTGCCTGTATCTTTGACAGTTTGGCGACATATACTTTCATTAATGTGCTGTGTTCCAGTGCTCAAACTGCAACTATATTTTTCCGTTTTCCAAATGAAGGCTGTATTAACACACACACACACAACAACCAAAACACGTGATCTCTAGACTGGAACAAGATCGCAAGCTCCCACCAGAATGTGCTACAACTTCACAACTTATAATTACGAGCATTATGTAATTGTGCGTTTTAAAAATGCAGAAGGAATCGAGTTAACAAAACCTATCCTTTCATGTTTCTTAATTTCTATGTATGACAAGTCCAATATCGTTTGTATGATGACACGGATACTAAATAAATAAATAATCCTGGCCCATTGTGGTCATGCACAATTCCAACTGTCCAACAGGTTAGGAGAAACAAAAGATAATGTGACATTGACACACACAACGAGACCTCGTCATGCTACTAGATTGCCGTAGCTGCTGGCTGGCATAAACAGAACAATAGATACACTCATCACAACTTTGAAATCTCAGTATATTATACTGTAGGTCTCTGGTGATGCTGGAAGTTTTACTACGGGAAATAGTCTACCTGAATATTGATTACAATGCAATTTCTTAATAACTTAGAGGGTCTCTGGTGTGGCAAATACTACATCAAAACCCTTAAAACCTCTTATTGTTCACTTTGCTGAAAAAGTGTACCAGGAATGCAGCATAATTAAAAAAAAACACAAACACATGCACCCGCAGACACCTGAAAATTATAAAAACTTTTGCATCCTTGTCACAAAATTTAGACCTAACATGGCTCATTGTGACCATGTGGAAAAAGTATATTGCCTATCAGTAGCTAAGAAATTGTGGGATTATTTATAACAGGTGTGGGCATCTCAAAACCAAATATGAATAGAATCTGAGGAGGCAAGGCAGGGACAATATCTAAAATTACACCCAAAATGACCCATGCATGTTTTCAGTTTCTCCTCAACTACACAGCTTTTACTATTGTGGTGAATATTGTTTTTTACTTTGGCTGTCTATTTTCTGTTGTGAGGATAAAGTTCCCCTCACTCACATAAATTTAAAGTTTTCTAGAGTGAATTCTCGTTTTGAGATACTGAAATTAAAATACAAAGAACAAAATACATAAACTCAGGAACTCAAGAAGGCAAAAGGGAATACAGATATCTGAAAAATGAGACTCAACAACTGCAGTATGATGAGCAGGAATGACCAGAGAGCAGAAGAAGACCATGTGGCTAAGGGAAATATAAATGCTGTTATTAAGAAAAGTAAACAGACCTTTGCAGAAAACAGAAGCACCTGTATGAATATTAAGAGAACTATCAGAGACAAGCAAACAGGGCAAGTGTGATAGTTGTTAGGAACATACAAAAAAGTTGTACAAAGGAAACAAACAACAAAACAATGACCAGGACGGGGAAGATGAGGGGACAAGATCTGGTATACTGTAGGAATAATTTGAAATAGGACTGAAAAGCCTAAGTTGAAACAAGGTACATAGAGTAGGTGGTGTCCTGAAGAAATTGAGATGCTTGGGGAACAGGCCATAACAAAATGAGTACATGAGACATGCAAAGTATTGGGTTTAAAAACATAACAAAACCATTCACCTGATATACAATACATGAGATACCCAGAATAGCCTCTGACTTCAAGGAGAAAGTAATAAGTTGTTCAAATAATTTATGGGACTACAGAAGAGTGATCTCAATAGCCGCCAATATTTCAACATGAGCGCACACTATCATTCACCAGGCTCAACTGCAGCAAGTAAACACTGTGTTAGGGAATTTAAAACCTCTCTTTGTGGGCAAATTCTGGAAAGATAACAAAAGCAACACATTATACACACTAGTGCAACACACAATCAAATATAACGACCAAACAATCAGTTATTGACAATGTAATGTAAATGGATAGGCAAAAAAAATTCATGTGCACTTGCAGAAGCTTAACTTTCGGAGCCAGTGGCTCCTCCTGGCAGAAGGGTTGAAGGGGAAGGAAGAGTGGTGAAGGAAAAAAGACTGGAGAGGTTTAGGAAAAGGGGTACTTGTTCAGAAAAGTCTCCCAGAACCCCAGGTCAGGGGAGACTTACAGGATGGGATGTGAAGGGAAGATTGACTGTTGGGGACTGCAGTGGATGAGATTTGAAAGCCTGAGAGCTTAAAGGTGGAAGACAGGGTAATATGCAAGACAGAGATTACTACTGAAACACTGTGTATGAGTTAATAAGAGTAAAAACTGTCATTGTATGTAACAGGGGTAGGATGGGGATGGGAAAAATAGACATGGCAGAAAATGAGAGTTGTACAAAACTAAAATCGAGTGAAAGAAGGGGTAGGTACTGTGAAGAAATGTTGAGATGGAAGCAGTTAACATAAATTAAGACCAGGTAGTTGGCGAGAACAAGGGACATGTTGTTGCACCATTTCTCACCTGTGGAGTTCTGAGAAACTGGAGTCTGGGATAAAAATCAGATGACACCTGTGGTGAAACAGTCACCGAGGTAATGACTGTCTTGTAGAGCATTCTCTGCTACAGGACATTGCATGTTGCTGGTATACTCTGTCTGCCTATGTCCTTTCACGCTGATTAACAGTTGGGTGGTATTTATGCTGACATAAAAGGCCAAACAGTGTTTACATAACAGATGGTATATGACATTTGTCATTTCATAGGTGGCTCTCCCTTTGATGCTACATGTTTTGCCAGTTACAGGGCTGGAATAGCTGGTTGTAGGAGGGTGTATAGGGCAAGTCTTGCAGTGGTGACAGTCACATGGATAGGAGCCGTAGGGTAGGGAGAAGAGTGCGGAAGGAGCATAGCGTCTGACGGGAATGTTGCGGAGATAGGGAGGGCAACAAAAAGCTATTCTATGTGTGGTGGGCAAATTCCCAGAGAGAATGGATCTCATTTCAGGGTCTGATTATGGGAAATCATGGGTTCTGGGTGGGTGGGGGGGTGTGGCTTTCCTGGAATCCATAAGCCTTCAGCCCCTGGTTTGCTTTTGATACATTGATGATGTCATTGGCATATGGACTCAGAGTGAAGCTGACCTGTTAAAATTTTTGGACTCTCTAAATACCTTCTCCCAATTAAATTTCACATAGTCCTACCCTGAGTCCTATTTCACTTTTCTTGATGTTGATCTAATCCTCACTTAAGACAATTTACACACTTCTGTCCACATTAAACCTACTAGCAAACTACATTACTTACATTTTGACGGTTGGCATCCTTTCAGTGTCAAATGTTTGCTCCCATACAGGCTTGGAAATTGAGACAATTGTATTTGTGTGGATGCAGACTCTTTACGGCAATACAACATTCTCATCTCAGCCTTAACTGGACTTAATTATCCCAACAGCCTGGTTCAAAAACAGTTTTTCTGGACCATCACATCCAATCCTGGTACTACTGGTCCTGTCTGCCTTCGTATTGTAGCGGTAGCATTACCGCCTACAACACAGGGGGCCCAGATTCGATTCCCGGCACGGAACTTGGTATTGTGTGTCCATCAACATTTTCATCATCATTGACTTACAATTTGACGAAGTGGTGTCGACTAAAAAGGACTCGCAATATGGCAGCCGAACTCACCGAATGGGGCCTCCTGGCCAACAATGCCATATGATCATTTCCATTTTCCACTACTGGTCCCTCCAAAACTCAACTTTGGAGCACACCACTTGTCACCCAGTATTATCCTGCTCTTGAATGTATTATTTTAAGCTACTTCAAAATTTTTAAGAGGGTAAAAACCTTTTCTTCTGACTATTTTTGGATATTATTTTTAAAGGAGATGCAGCATGTGTCTGCACAGGTAACATGTTAAAAAACTTTATTCCCCATGTGTTTGTGCCGTCACTTGTGTTTTTGTAAGTAAAGTAGCAGGCATGTCGATCTTTAATGTTCAGTGAGTATTATGATTGTAAATGGACTCCTTAAGGCTGTAACTTAAAATTTTTTACATAAAAAATGCAACTGTATAGGCTGAGGTGATGAAAGTTATGGGGTAGCTACACACAAATATACAGATGGTGGTAGTATCATGTACACAAGGTAGTACATTAGCAGAGTCATCAGTTGTACTCATGTGAAAAGCTTTATACAATGGGAATTAACAGAGTTTGAATGTGGAATAGTAGTTGGAGCTTGATGCATGGACACGCCATTTAGGAAATAGTATGGGAATTGAACATTCTGAGACACATAGTGTCGAGAGTTTTCAAAGAATATCAAATTTCAGGCATTACATCTCACTAAAGAAAATGCAGTGGCTGATGCCCTTCACTTAATGACAGACCAGCAGTGTTTGTATAGAGTTCTCAGTGCAAACAGACAAGCAAACTGGATGAAATAACCCCAGAAATCAATCCTGGATGTATGATGAATATATCCATTACAATATTGCAGCAGAATTTGGTATTTATTAGCTATGGTAGCACACAACTGATGTGAGTGCCTTTGCTAACAGCAACACAGTGCCCGCAAAGTCTCTGCTGGGCTTGCGAGCCTATCAGTTAAAACCCAGGCAACAGGAGAACTGTGGCCTGGTCAGATGAGTCCTGGTTTGGGATCTCTGTCTGCCAGCAACAACAGCACAGAAATGAACATCAAGAAAAGATTAGCAGTGGGAATGTAATGCATGTATTCCCTCAGAGAGGCATTCAGCTCAAAATCAGTATAAACATATGCTAAGATGAGAATATGTAAAAGTGATATGCCCAGCAGTTGTGTACAGTTCAGTAACCTGTAGCACGACTAAATGGGCAAAGGAAAAACTACTAATATTTGAAATAAGAGTAATGAGAAAGACATGGATGTTAGATAAAGGAGATTGGAGAATAATGATGAATGACAAATCTTCAAGCAACGACCAACGATCCTACAGAAGGTTAAGAGCAGAAGAATCCAGCGGGCAGGCAATGGAGGGTAGTTGAAGGGAAACAAACACCAGACACACTGTGAGACAACCAAGGCTGTGCTGGATGGACAGCCTGGTGAATAACCCAGTAGTCCTAGGGACTTAAGACACCTGGAGGAACTGAGCACAGAACAAAGGAATGGAGGCAGTTTGTGGGAGCAACACATGGTCTGCAGGGTCTGTGACCGCTGGATATGTATGTATGTATATTAAGAGAGGTGGGGCTATCAGTGTACATAATTATTTAAAGTAAGAGATGCAAGATATTTTGGTTATAGATACTCCAGACATATCCCACTCTGATGACAGTGGGGGAAAAAAGTGTAACAGGAACTCGGCAAGCTTTCCAAAAAGATACACAGTTTACTCAACAGTTAATTAATACATGAAAACGTGTCATATGTTTGTTCTGTATGACTGTTACACATTATTTCTGAATCCAGATATACAACAATGACATTAAGAGATATACACTCATTGTCAACATTCAATATTTGTCTGGAGTATAGCCTCATACGGAAGTGAAACACAAATGACTGGCAGGGCAGACAATAGGAGAATAGGCTATTTAAATGTCATTTAGAAAAGAATTATGAAGGCTTGATAAATAGGCTGAGTAACTAATGAAGGAGTACTGTGTTGAATTGGGGACAAAAGCTTTGTGGCACAACTTGACTAGAAGACACGTCAGATTGTCAAGGACATGCCCTGAGGTGTCAAGGAATATTAAGTTTGGTACTGAAAGGAAGTGTAGAGGTTAAACAGTTGTACAAGGAGACCAATTCTTAGCAACACTAAGCAGACTCAAATGGATACAGCAGCAGTAGTAATGCAGAGATTAAGACTTGCAAAGGATAAGCTGAATAGTGCCAGTCTGGACAACAACCACCACAAACAAACAACATCCTACAGTCTGTTTTATGCCATTACATGACTGGAATGGATGGCAATTCAAATAAATAAATAAATAAATGTAGAGTATGAAAAAGTGTCATATTATGAACTCTACTATCATATAGAGGAATTTAGTAAGACACAGACAACTGATTTAACATTTTGACGAAGACATTTGCTCAGAGTGTGATACTGGACTGCCCCTGAAATCTTGCTTGGGGTGACAGACAGATACACAATGTAACGCAAAGTCTAGATTAGGTTGAATGGTGATAATTTTGTTGCTAGTTGATGAGGTCAATGAACATGAATTTCTAAGATTCTGGTAAAGGCCAACCTGTCGTGTAGGCTAATGTTTATGTTCACACAGTATATTAATGCTCTCTGATTCTAAAGAGTGTAAAGTCATCAAAAATGCCTCCTCTCCCCCACCCATCTGCTTAAGTGGAACCCTTGGTCTCCAAGATATGTATTCTCCTGCACTCTGGAGGAGGAGGAGATTAGTGTTTAACGTCCCGTCGACAACGAGGTCATTAGAGATGCAGCGCAAGCTCGGGTGAGGGAAGGATGGGGAAGGAAATCGGCCGTGCCCTTTCAAAGGAACCATCCCGGCATTTGCCTGAAGCGATTTAGGGAAATCACGGAAAACCTAAATCAGGATGGCCGGAGACGTGATTGAACCGTCGTCCTCCCGAATTCGAGTCCAGTGTGCACTCTGGAGGAATCAATGTTGATAGTAACTTGTGCTTCTACCACCATTTAAAGGAGTGCACACGTTGCCCACTTTCACCATTACATGTTTTGTCAACAAAGATTTTGCAGATGTCCAAAAGACATTTTGATCCTGCAGCCACTATGAATCAAGACACAAAGGAATTAAAGACGTTAGTTGTCAATGGACATTGATTTATATCAATGGAGCAAGTTGAAAACTTGTGCCAGACAGATTCGAACCCAGGCCTCCAGCTTACTAGGCAGATATGCTGACCACTATGTCACCTGGACACAGTGGCCATCACACCCACATGGACTAACCTGGATCACTTATTGTTAGGCACAAATTCTCAACTTATACAACACACAGATGCACTGTCCTAGCTCATTAGTTCTCGAGGCCGACGTAGTGGTCAGCGCATCTGCCTAGTATGCTGGAGACCACGAGTTCGAATGCAGGGGACTTTGAATGCTGGTCCAGCTCAAATGATGTTCTTGCCTCATTTATATAAATTAATTCCTGCTGGCAATTAATGTATGTAATTACTATGTGAAAAGATTTTGCATTGCATTACATGTTTCATTATTTTGCAAAGATATTGGCAGATAAACCCTTCAACTTATTTTTTTCTTCTTACATAGTAAGATTCAGGTTTAATGTTTATGATCAAGCCCTTTAGATGTTTGGTTAATTTATTTGGTTAACAAAACATAGGTTGTAGTTGTGTAAACTGGACTCCTTTCAGTTGCCTGAAGCAGATCTGTTACTTTTTCCGTTTAAAGTCTCCCTATATTAGCACACACAGTTATTCTAAGATAATAGTGGGGAAGGAAGATCAAATAAAGTGTCCCTTCTAAAATGATAAGCTATAGTACACAAAAAGATGGGTTGGAAAATGTTCGGTACACAGTTGTCCAATATGAAAAACAGTACAACAGAGGAAGCAGCAAAAACATGTAGACTTACAATTTTGGGTAAAAATTGGATGAGCTAATTTAGTATTGCCTTGCTGTGGAAGTTTCCGAAATACGGAAGCGTCCGATCACGGCCGTCTGCTTTCACCCATGACGTCACAAATATGGCGGAAACTACCATAAACCACGATTCCAAAATGGCGCATATAAAGTCGTTAGGTACACATTATGAAGACGCAAATACATCGAAACACACACACACGTTCCACAAGAAGCCTGAGGACACTAACGGGACAAGAGCGGAAATGGGGGTTTTTGGGTGGGGACAAACTAAATATAAACAAATTTAGACACCAGTCCCCATACAAAAACGCGAAACGATGAAAAAAAAACCGACATCACAAACCACCCCCTCCCCCCCCCAAATTCCACGAAACAAAATAATATCTGGATTCGGACACTTCCCTTGACCTATATAGCTTAACAGCAGATCCCGATCCCATAAATTAGGATCAAACACTTCCCATGACCTATGTAGCTCAAGAACATATCCCGATACCAATACCAACATCCACACATTGCAATAAAACACTTCCCTCGACCCAACACACAACACAAACACTAAAAACAAAAAAATAAAAGGTTACCTCAAAAAAGTTCCGTCGCTACAAACTAGGTTGGCCACCACCATCACACACACACCTGTACTTACCCCTATACTTTATGAACTCTCAACACACTAATACAATCTCGCGTATGCCCAACCTAGACTTCTCGAATCAGGAACCGCGCCGTGTGGGGCGCCAAATGTCTTTTCGACAGCGCCACATATAACAGTCCCTGGTCCGAGACGCCGGAACTTTAGCCAAATTCATTTCTTCGCCACCAACAGAGCATTTCACAACCTCGGCAATTAAACCCAAAAGCTTGAAAAACTTGACCAGTTGCAAAGGAGTGTTCCCAATCATTTCCCTCAGACGCGCACTGTTAATTTTATCCGTCATATCCATCCCTGAACAAGAACAACAACCGATTAATTTTACTAAAATTACCACACAACGTACAGCGAACAACACTAAATTAACCTTCACAGAAAACCGCAAAATCGTTAAACTGAACATACCACGAGAGGGCACAACAAACCACAACACGACTCGACGACATCTAGAAACATGCTACACGCACAAACCAAACTCCGCGCCGTCATGACGTCACACACCACAAAACCCTTACGTCACGGGTCAAAGCCGAAAGCGGGATCGGTCGCTTCTGTCGACCCATATTCAGAAAGAAAGCCTGTAGGAATGTCTACTACAGGGCTCTTGTTTTCAAGAAAGGAGACAGAAATTCTATAATCTTCTGATTGGTGCTATACTACACTTAACCTGAAGCTAGATTGTGTTCTCTTATTTGATACCAATTTCACATTTTATTTGGTACTACTATGATTATTTTTTGGAGGCTCCAATTTTAGCAGCTATCATCAGAACTCACACGGTTTTTAAAATTTTAATTATTTTTTTAAGAGTAAAATATAAATGGTGATATAAAGTAAGTATCCTGTGCCTTTAAAAGTTGATTTTTACTACTTTATTTTTTAAATAAAAAAGAAATTGCGGGTCTGGTTTTCGGCATTTTCCCCTCTGCACCGTATATATAGCACACCCACAAGAAAGTGACAGGTCGAAAAACGCCATTTTTTAGTTTGTCACCGACAAATACGTGTGGAGTGCCCAACATACACGAAAAATAATGGAAGTTACTGCCAAGAAAGTTTACTTTAAACTTAAAGAAAACTTATATAATTTCAATATAAGTTTTATAATGTGCAAGACAACTTTCTCAAATATTGGATTTCTTGAGTTCTGTTCCTGGACTTGGCGGCATGCAATATATAGTAAAGTTGATGGGGGAGGGGAGTCCTCCACAACTACTAACTTTACTGGTCATTCATTCAGTTAAGCATTCACGAATATCTTGTTTCCACAAATTCCACCTGAAGGAATGTGGAAAGACTTAAGTGAACTTTACAAAAGCTGGTAGAAGGAACGAATGAAGGCTGCTTCTATAAAATATGAACCACAGCCAGAACTGATATTACTTAAAAACTTGAAAGAGGTAACTTACCTAAATGCCCATACACAGTTTTCACCGGCAAATTTAACTCACTGAGTGCACTTGGTTTTAAAATTAAATCTTGCAAGACGACATCACCTAACAAAGTATTGAATAACATGTAGGGAATTAAAACACATAAAAAGAAAATACATACCGTACCTTATGGGAATTGTATAGCGGTACGCAACAGAACTACGACGCACCCAATATCACTATGCTCACCTCCAAATAGTCCAATTTGCAACTGAGATTGGTCCAAATTTTCCACATAGTCTCCGAGAAAACGATTCAAAAGATCTGCTACGATGTTTTCTAAAACCATTCTCACATATCAACCACACAGCACTTTCAAAACTGACTTGCTAAATATGGGTTGGAGCAAGTTTACAGTTCGTAACAACGCGCGCACGAATGCCCGGGCGACACTGCCTGCTACAGAACCTGTTATCCGGGCACGTGAACCCGTCAGCACTGAACATGCGACAAAGTTTGTGGTTGGTTGGGACTTAGCGAAACTTCGACATTAGGATTTGTAAACACCGCCATGTCACCCAACCGACCTGCAGTCCTCTGCCGAAACCTACGACAGGGTGCGGCGCACACGTCAGCAGGCAAAATGCGGTTCTGCACCTGTTAACTCGTAGCTGGGCACTCGCGTACTAACGAGAACTGGGAGCCGCTTTTATGGAGTCTTACTGGTTTCTTGTACCACAACGAAATACGCAACTTTGCAGTATGCTTAAAAGCACAGCTGAAATTGCTGCGAGAGGAGAGAAAAAGCAGTCAAACATTTGTGACAACGAAGATTAATAATTTAATTGACGCTCGGTTTATTGTACATCTACATCTGTACTCTACAAACTACAGTAAGGTGCATGGTTTCATGTTTAATTCCATTCGTCTCTAAAAATAACTTCATGCGCAGATTGACGAACTCTTTTCCGTTGTCTGTTCGAAGTATTTTGATTTTTCGACCAGTTTCTACTCGTGCTTTGAATTCGATGAATGTGCCACAGACATCTGTTGTTGATTTTATCATATAACCAAAAGATTTTCTTGACAGATCATCCGTAAAAGTGAGAAGATATCGTGATCCTCCCCACGAAGCCATGCTCATTGGTCCACAAACAGCAGAATGCACAATGGCAAGTAGATCTTTTGCTCTTCTACCTGAAGTTTTAAGAAAAGGTTGTCGAAACTGTTTACCTTTTATGCAGGGAATACACGGATATAAATTGACGTTCGACCAGTTCAGTCCATCAGCCATTTTTTCTTTTAATAAATGCTTGCTTACACGATTTAAATGTCCCAATCCTCGACGCCACAATTCATAACCGTCAATTTCTACAACATTTTCGTAATGATGCACTTCACCTGATCGATACATACCATTCATTTGAGTTGCAGCTGCTACTGGTGTTCCAGAAACAATTACATCACTTTTATTGTATATACCGCACTGCACATTGTCAAACAATACACACAATCCACGTCTTGTCATCTGACTAACCGATAGTAGGTTGTAAGCAAGGCTTGGAACATACGCAACATCGCCCTCTCCAATAGCCTGAAGATTGCTGTTACCTGCTACTGTCACTTTAGCAGCTGTGGGCGATTGGAAAGTGTTGAACGAGGCTCTCTGATCCGTCATGTGTCGTGAACACCCGGAATCCACAAACCAGCCGTCACTATGACGCCAAGATGCAGTTAAAGCCATTAACACAGTTTCGTTTTCAGTACTCACTGCATTCGCAGAATTTGAAAATTTATTTGGTTTCTTCTTTGCTCTACAATCATTCCCCTTATGACCAGGATTCTGGCATTTATAACACTTAAAAGGCTTGATATTTCGCACATCACGTTGGATATTTCTCTTCTGGTGTTTACTGTCCTGCTTACTAGCTACCAGCGCCGAATCCGTGGTCTCATTTGTGGATGCAAACTGACGTTTCGTCGATTCTTGAATCAATCGCTGACTTACTAAATCACTAGCAATCTTGACACCCGAATTCTCAATTGCCATAATCAAGGGTTGGAAATCTGCTGGAAGTCCACTAAGCATAATTGCAACTACGAAATCATCGCCCATTTTCTTACTAATGCTTCGAATTTGTTGAGCAAGTGACATAATTTTCGACAAATACGCCTCCATATTTTTCTCAGAAGCCTATCGTACATTCATCAAGCATTGTAACAGCCCAATATAACTAGATAAACTTATCTTCAAATGCAGATTGTAAATTTTGCCACGCTTCTTTAGCAGTCGTTGCTCCACGAAGATTTGGATACACAGTTGAATTTACAGAAAACATAATTTTGATAATGCTTTCTGTACATTCTTCTCATCTTCGTCAGTGCCAGCAATTGTGTCCCTGAGTCCCTCATGTTTCAGGCACATTTCCATCGTGAATTTCCAGTCGTTGTAGTTTGTCATACCGGTCAACTTTTCAAAATTAAACAGTGATTGTCCACCCAAAGCCATCTTCAGTACGTTCAGATAATTAAATAAATACATCTTGAAAGTTTCTCTGCAAAAAGAAAATACGACAGCAACGCGTTGAACACACGCGAAAATTATGTAACCTTGATTTATCAGTTTATTTCTTTGGTATGCAAAGTTCACTAATCCCTCCTGGGCCCATAACCTATTAGATACTGACTCTAATTAGTCCTCTGTGAGATTATAAAGTTGACCTTTTAATCAAATACACAATACACCTTATTGCCAGGAACACACATTTTAGAGACTATTTATTCAGCAATGTTACCAAAGACCTTGATAAAATAACTAGACTCACTGATGGCGCTGCAGTCGCGGGACAATTTGAACCTTCGGCTGGACGCCATTATAGTGGTTGTAGTCTGATGTGTTGTGTAGTATTGTTGTTTGTGAAGATCCTGATTCAACGTTGTATATTTGTTGGGGCGTACATACAGTATTTGTTACTCGTAATTCTACTGTCTGTACATTCCAATCAAAAGAAGTACAATGGTGAAGATTTACGCAGCGATTAATTGTACAAATAAATTCGAGAAAGGAACGAATAATACATTTCACAGGTATGTGAATATTTTAAGTTGTTTCGTATGTCAGTGCACTTGCTTAATAAATGCTTTGTAACACGGTATTAGCATAATGTCTGTGCATCTGTTTGCAGGTTTCCTTTCTCAAAACCACAGCTGTTACAAAAATGGTTACACGCTGTCAGGAGGCAAGATTTCCGACCGACAGAATACCATTTTATATGTTCTGATCATTTTGAAGAAAGTTGGCTGATCGGTAGTGTTTTCATGATCTAGGTTAGGTTGAAATTTGATAATTTGGTCGTGTGTTGCCAAAGCACTATGCCATATGTAACGCACTTCTCGTCATAAAATCTAAAGCAAGGTAGCATCAGAAAATATCTATTAATATAGTGGGCAAATCTTTGAGTATTTTGATGCATTTAGCGTACATCTGTCGTAAATGAACTACGAAAAATGCTAGGGGTCCAGTACATAAGTTTTAGCTACGGCTGATTCCTTGTAGTACGTAAGATAAATTCATTAACAGTGACTAGTTGCTGTTTGTTCATAAATTAAAAAGTATATTGTAGTAAAGGATTTAAATGAGGCATTATGTTTGCGACCTAACTCAAGAAAAGGCATTTTATAACCAAAAGCGATGTATAAACATTCGAACTCCGCGCGTCAGTTTACCACTCTAATGGCCGCCGCCCAGCTATTCAATTTGTCCGCTCTTCACAGTCGACCACTCGTGCGGTTGTGGGGGCCTGAATGTTACATAGCAAAGATCAAAGAGAAAACATAAACTACCATACATATAACACATCAAAGAGTAAAATATGATTGTTCCGCCCCCCCCCCCCCCCCTGCCGCCCATGCACCCTAGCAGGGTCGCACACATTGCCACCCGCGCCGCCCCCGCCACTCGCAAGCACGCTACTAGTTCGTTTCTTTCGCCAGTCGACTCGACTGAAGCGAGTAGCTGTACTTTCCTACGTAGTACGCGCTTTCGCGACAACGTATTTTATACATTTCTGTCTGGCACATAAAGAGCTAACACATACCTACGAGAAAAGTCGCGGCCATTAAAGTGACCTCCATACATTGTTCGAGGTATGTCGCGAAAATGCTACTGTTTTCTGCTACAGAGAACTTTTCGATACGTAGCGTTGTAAATACGGACTATTCGCCGAATAGGAAGGTAGTTTACATTCAGGACGAGAAATATTAAGACAAGAATGAATAAATAAAAAGTCCTAGTTGTAGCAAGTGCAAGTGTGAAGATTACTCAAGAGTGAGAGTTACCAGTTGATTTCTAAGTATTAATAATAGTAATTCATAGAGACTCGTTAACAATATTTTTACTAATAATGTAACAATAGTTTCCCATACCTAACTCCTAATACGAGTTAGGTATGGGAAACTATTGATGTGTCTATCCCCGGTAATAGCGACTTTCGAGAAGATTCCTAAAAACGAATTGTTACATAGGAATGCATTAAAAACATCGAATGCACTAGAAAGGAACGGAATCGACAATAAGAGGTCCACACACGTAAATTGCCGGATGACGTCATCATTGGAAACTCGCCCTTATATAATGCGTCGTAATGTACATATTGGCTTGTCGGTTTCACAGTAGGTATTTCTGTTCACACTACATAAAAGTCTGGAAGCGGACATTCTGGCGGTGAATGTTCTCCAAACAATCAGAGCCACATATAGTGTCGCTGCCAGGTAGTCAGTTTGAAAGCTACAATCGTTGCGATAACTTGGAAGTGATAAAAGTGAACAACTGCGATTACTGGCTATTACCATGGACTTCAGTCAGTGTTCTGCTTAGTGATATTCTAAATACACGGGGTGTGATCGTGTGTTTTAGTGCTAAGTCTACTAGCGTTGGATTTTTAGTGCGAATGGACTGTTTATTCGAGAATTAAACTTAGCATGCGACTTGATTATTTTTCATTACGGTAAAAGTAAAGGTAGCTGAAGATATCTTTAGCGCCCCCTTCTTGAGGTTTTTCTGTATCAGACACTGGCCACGTCACGTCATTCGGATTCCGTAATACGCCAACGAGAGAGGTTAGTTGACCCCCCCCCCCCCCTCCTCCACGATGCGGTATGGAGGAACATGGGGTCATTACACGGCTCTCACGGCTGTTGTGGACTACTTTTTTTAGACATGGGAGCCGCTACTACTCACTCAAGTAGTTCCTCAGTTAGTATCAAGGGGTGGGTGCAACTCGTTCCAGTCGTCTCACCGAGTAAAAATTTCGTGGAAGCAGAGTACTGAGAATTGAACACAGATCCTCTGCAAGAGAGTCCAATGCAATGACCCGTTTTTCTTTCTTTTTTTCATGTTTTTCGTATTCTTACTTTCGATCCGTCTCTTTTTCGTTATGTTTTCAGTGGTTCTTTGAGATTGTCGAATGACACATTTCCAATTTCTCTCTATGAGAATCTCACTCAATGAATACCATAGCAGAATATTGAAATGACATTTCACAAAATCCAAAGTAGTTCTGGTCATATCTAAAGGCTGTTAGTGGCACCAAAGTTAGTGTCCAGTCCCTAGCCAATGACACAGGAACTGAAAAGCATTTGGCTCAGTACCGCACAGTGCCAGTGGCAGCGGGGGAGGGGGGGGGGGCTATGGAGGCTATAGTCCCCCTCCCCATCGCGTATGATATCAGGCTGGATAAAATGACTTCAGAAATCAGCGAATATATTACTCCAACAGATTCAATCATTTTATTTAATAATTATGTAGCTATATAGGTTGCAATGTATTTCAAACACATTTTAACAAAAGAATAAGTGTGAAAAATAGCTTACTATCGAAACCGATAAATATCATTTAACTTAAAATATGCGTCTTATTATTTATTAAAACACATTTTTTTTACCCTGAACTCTAAAACAGTTACCAAAAACTACTTTAAGCAACACTAAATTTTACCAGTTTGTCAGTAGAGAACCCAAACTCTCCTTTTGTGAAGCGATATTCCAGTCCCCACCACCACCACCACCACCACCACCACCACCACCACCACCACCACCAACATTAGCCCCTCTCTTGACCGACTTCTAGAATCGCTCCTGGTACCGCATCTATGCTTCTTGTCAAAAGTATGATCATATGGGGTATCAAGGGACTCAGCATGCTATCTTGGATGGAGAGTCAAATGTCAAGTTCTCTTAAGATGTTTTTCTGTTGTACTGTGTAAAAGCTTGTCCCCAAAGTCTCTCTTTTATTATGTATAGAAATTTTTTTTTATTGGGGCTTCCAAAGAATTAACTTGAATTTTCCTTAATATGGCATTTAGCCGGGATTTGTTAATGCTTGGCCTTTAAAGAATTTCCTTAGCTGATCTGAAATATTATCTTAGCCTTTAGCCGGGAAGATATTGTAATTTTGCTTCATTTCATTACCAATAAATCAAAGTCTTCTACCTGCTTTACCCATGACTGAGACTATGCGATCATTCCATTTCATATCCTTACAAGGTGTTAAGCTCAGGTATTTGTATAAGTTGGCTAATTCCAGCAGTGAGCCACTGATATTATAGTCATAGAATGTGTTTTTTCATTTCATAAAGTGCACAATTTCACATTTCTGAACATTTAAAGCAAGTCTACACTCTTTGCACCACCTCAAAATCTTATCAAGATCTGACGGAATATTGATGCAGCTTCTTTCAGCTAGCATTTAAAATGCAAGGAAGAGGAAGAACTGACCATTTTTTGAATATGGGTCTGCATGATTTCGTATTGTTTACCCCTTCAACAATTCTTAGTATTCTCTTTTGCATCCTGAAAAGTTTAATATTTGTTGTTGTATTGCCCCAGAAGGTCATGCCATGTTTAATTACAGAATGCACATAAGAGTAGTATACATTTAACAGGCTGGCTTTGCTGCAATAAGTTTAAAAAAAAATGTTGCAAATGGTTCTGAGCACTATGGGACTTAACATCTGAGGTCATCAGTCCCCTAGAACTTAGAACTACTTAAACCTAACTAAGCTAAGGACATCACACACATCCATGCCCGAGGCAGGATTCGAACCTGTGACCGTAGGAGTCGCGCGGTTCCGGATTGAGCGCTTAGAACCGCTAGACCACTGCGGCCGGCAACAAGTTTTTAAGATCCGTATCTTGTAACAGGTTTTGCTTAGTTTTCGTTGCAAATATTCAATGTGTACCTGCCATTTTGTGTTGTTCGGGAGCCAGAGTCCCAGAAATTTAGTGCCGTCAACAATTTCAAGAACTCTGTCCCTAAGTTCTATTTCTATGTTTGGGTGGTGTCTTTCTTTTACATGATAGAAGTTCAGTGCTACTGTCTTTTCTTTGTTTATAATTAGCTTGTTATAACTGAACCACTATTCTACACTGTTCATTGTTTGGATAGCAGAGTCTTTTAGTTTTTCTTCTGTTTTACCACTAATAAAGAAACTTGTATCGTCTGCAAACTGGAGGGTAGTTTGGCAATACTTGTTGTACATAAGATCATTGACATAGAGGAGAAACAGAATGGGTCCTAGTACTGATCCTTGAGGGACGCCATATTTCACATTTTTCATATCCTGAATAGGATAAGAAGTGGCACTAGTAGCACACCAAATAAAAAATAAAACCTCAGTAGGACTTGATGAAATCCCAGTCTGCGTAATTAAAGATTGTATAGACTCCATGAAGGGGCCATTAACAGACATAATTAACGAATCTTTCGAATCTGGATACTTTCTGGAGTACCTAAAACAAGCAAAAGTTACACCTATCCTTAAAAACTGAGATGTGGAAAATGTAGAGAACTACAGGCCGATATCTATACTGTCTATCACTTCTAAAATAATAGAAATACTAGTCAAAAAGAGACTGCTAAATTACCTGAATAAATATAATCTTCTTTCCAATGACCAATTTGGTTTTAGGCCCAGAAAAGGCACACAATATGTTATAGCACAGTTCACTAAAGTAATTTTAGAAGCACTGGACTAAGGTGAAAATGTAAGTGGTATCTTTTTAGACTTGTCCAAGGCCTTTGATACAGTTGACCACAAAATCTTACTTCATAAATTAGGGCAAATAGGAATAAGAGGTGTGACAAAGAAGTGGTTCAAATCATACTTGGAAAACAAAGTTCAACGAGTTCAAATATCACAAGTTTCAAACAATTCCCTTATAAAACACCTGTCTGATCCAGAAAATGTGAATATAGGTGTCCCACAGGGAAGTGTAATAGGCCCAATATTGTATCAGACATGGCGAAAAAATACTTTTTGCTGATGACAGCAACATAGTAATAACAGGTGAAAATCCAACACAACTGTCAGAAAGAGCAAACGAGGCTCTCAATGACGTCCACAACTGGTCATTAAAAAATAAAGTAACCCTAAATGTAAAGAAAACTAACTATATTAACATCCAATTGAACAAAAAACACAATGCCACTAGAATAAAAGTTAATAATAATGAATTAGAATGTGTAACAAGTACCAAATTCTTAGGGATGAATGTAGACAGCCAACTAAAATGGACAAAACATGTCAACATTTTGGCAAAGAAATTATCCACAGCATGCTATGCTCTCAGAATCCTTGCACCGGTATGCAATAATACCTGTCTTAAAATAACATATAACGGATATCTACACTCAGTCCTCAGCTATGGGATCATGTTTTGGGGAACAAGTGCCAGTAACATACAAACTGTGTTCAAAGTACAAAAAAAGAGCCATAAGGATAATAACAAATAGCAACAACAGGGCCCACTATCTAGAATTATTTAGAAAGCTAGGAATTCTAACCGTTTCTTGTGAGTATATCTTTCAGAACATAATGTTCATTAAGAAAAATCTCAACATGTACAACACAAACAGCCTAATACATGACCATGAAACAAGAGCTTGTCACCACCTCCATCTAGATAGAAAGAACAAGGCAAAGACGCAAAAAAGTATGTTTTATAATGGGATAAAACTGTATAACAAATTACCACAAAAAATTAAAGAAATAAATGAGCCCCTCACTTTCAGACAAAAGCTTAAAACCTTTTTAGTAAGTAAAAGTTGTTATACTGTAAAAGAATATTTAACATAGATGTAGATTATTAGCAACATATGACATTATCACCAAAATATTATGTAATTATAAATATGTGTATGACTAGTTATAAAAACTGCGCAAAATATGAGAAACCTGTTTAATTGTAAATGTATGTGTGCTCATGTGTTGTAATCTGACGACATCCAAACAATATTTATTGTTCCACGGATGAATAAACAAATAAATAAATAAATAAAAGTAGTAGCTGATTTTGTTATGGTCAGTATATTGCACTTCAATCACCAGTTTGTGACCACATAGGTATGTCTTGAGCCACTCATTGGATATACCTCTAATTCCTAATTGATCAAGCTTCTGCAGTAGGGCATTACGATCAATGACGTCAAAAGCTTTAGATTAATCAAGACGTATGCCTGTCACAAACTCACTTGCATCCAGTTTAGTACAGATTTCATTAATAAATTCAAATATTGCACTTTCAGTTGAGTAGCCTTACCTGAAGCCATGCTGTGAAGGAGAGAGAATTTTATTTTTATTTAGGAAATCAGACAATCTCTTATTAAAAAAAAATTCTAAAATTTTTGAAAATACAGGCAGTAGGGCTATTGGTCTATAATTTGAAACACATTCTGGATATCCGTTTTTGAACAGTGGTTTCAATTTTGCTGTTTTTAAGCATGAAGGGAACGTTCCTGATGCCAGTGAGCTGTTGCACAAGTTTGTCAAGGGTTCAGCTAAGGTACGATAGCATTTTTTAATAATTGCATCTGGTTGGTTGGTTGGTTTGGGGAAGGAGACCAGACAGCGTGGTCATCGGTCTCATCGGATTAGGGAAGGATGGGGAAGGAAGTCGGCCGTGCCCTTTCAGAGGAACCATCCCGGCATGTGCCTGGAGTGATTTAGGGAAATCACTTGCATCTGGTATTCCATCAATTCCACATGAGTACCCTGTCTTCAAGGTTTTTATAACTGATAAAATTTCTTCAGTATCTGTGGGTGAAAGGAACAAAGATGTAGACACATTTCTCACACTATTGCATGATGGAGGTGATATTTTGTTGTATTCTTCCAGTCCACTCACCAACTGTTCACTTACGTTTGCAAAATATTTGTTGAAGGTCCCTGCAATTTCTGTTGGGCAAGAAATCATTTGACCTTCATAACATAAGTTCACATTTTTATATTGTTTAGTTTCACTTGTTTTATTTTTTATAACTTCCCATATAGCTTTAGATTTGTTTTTTTAATTTTCAATGTATTTGTCATTGGCCATTGTTTTAGCTTTCCTTACAACATTTTTGAGGAACCTCTTGTAATTCTTCAGGTACAAATGAAATTCATGAGGCATGTTCTGTGTCTTTGATATATTGTGTAATCTTCTTTTCTCTGCACAAGAGATTCTAATACCTGTTGTAATCCATTTGTTCTTTTTGAAGTTGGGTTGACATTTTTGTTTTTTTTAAGGGAAATGCAGCTTCAAAGTATGACATGAAGATTTCCGTGAATTTTTCAAACTTTTTGTTAGTATTTTCACACGTATACACTTCATACCAGGTTTCTTCACTTAGTCTCTGTACAAAAAGATTTATTTGTTTGTTAGTGAATTTCCTTGCTTCTTTTACAAGTTCCTCTTTCTCAGTTGCTTCACTTTGGGTGTGCAAAGCAATAAACTGTACATAGTGATCACTGAAGCCAGTATTAAGATTTCCGGCACAGAAATTGTGATTTACATTTTTGTTTATTAATATCTGATCAATTGTTGAGCTAGTTGTTGGTGTAACTCTTGTAGGAGAGTCTATGGTGGCTTTTATGTTATATGTTTCCAATAGGGTCATCAAGCTTTGCTGGTCTTTTGAGATTTCTTGAAAATCAATATTAAAATCTCCACATATGATCACTGTTTTGTTGAAGTTTTTAACAGTATTTAAAGCTGCTTGTAGTTGATGACAGAAATCATTTAAGTACCCATCAGGGTTTCTATATGAACAGATGATTATTAATTTTAATGCAGAGTGTTCAACTGCGGATACTTCAAAAACTTTCTCTTCAGCTAACAGTTCAATGGGTTTTATGTTACAATAATCAGTGCCACTTTTAACAAATATACATGACTGGGTGTAATTCTAGAGAATGATGATGAAAGATTGAAGTGTGTAAGTTTTGTGACTGACATTGCATCTTTAGGCAGCCAGTGTTCAGTTATACACATTACAGAAGCGTTTTTTAGCTCATCAGTATATAAAATTTCAACTTCACTTAATTTGTCTAGCAATGATTGGACATTTTGATGAATCAGCATGAAATTAAAGGATTTGTTAGACTTTGGCATATTTAATTGATCACTTACCTTTACCTTGTCAATAAAAAATCATTCAGGTGTGCTGGAAGTACTGCTTTTCTTTTCCCGACTGCACCTATTCTTCTATTATCATCTGCAGCAGAATTTTCTTCTTTGTCTGGCTCCCCTGGTGGTCGTTCAGCTGCTGATCCTACTGTTGATAATATTGCTGCTGATCCTACTGTTGATAATATTGCTGCTGGTGTTAGAGCTTGGTCTGCAATTTGTAGAGCTGTTACTGCATTCATTGTTGTTGCTGTGCCTGAATATTGGAGGCACCTTGTTCCTTCTTTTGTTGTTGATGTTGGTGAGTGAGATCTTGCTGACGTTGTTTCCTTCCAATATTTGGGGGGCCAATCCAGGATGATTTCGCTTTTGAGTGTTTGATGCCTCTTTCTTCAATTTTTCCGACGAGCAGTTTTTTCCCCGTGTTGTTAACGTGCAGTCCATGTAATGTATGGAGTCTGCGCCCAATATTGTTAACATTTACGAGTTCTACATTTCTAAAGTGTTTGCAAAGTAATGAAATTTGTTTTTTGGCATTGATTATTTCTTTATTTACGCATGACCAAGATGGTAAGTCATGGCGATGTGGGATGTTCAGCACTAAAACATTTGTGTGTGTCAACAGTCCTAAGGACTTTTTTAGTTCTTGTTTTGCTTTGTGTGTTTCGTTTCTATATACGTCATTTGACCCACTAATTAGCACAACAAAGTCTTCAGAGGATAAGTCAGCAACGTCTGTGGATCGTACATGTTTGCAAACTTCTGACACAGAAGCACCAGGCTTTATGCAAGCGATTGTTTGTACACTGGACTGACCGTTCAGAAGGCGAGCAAATCCACGACCATGGCAGTCTGCCATCACAACTACTTTTATTCGTTTAGGTTTCTCTGCATGTTTAGAAGGCCCACTGGCGTTATGGCCAAACAATTTAGTATCAGCGCTGGACAAACACTTGATATTTAGGTCACGCAAGTGTTCAGGTCTTTCAGTTTGATATCCTTTCATAACAGTAGTTGGGTTGTTAGGCATTCTTTTGGATGTATCACTCCGCGTATTTGTAGTTTCATATTCAGCTCGGAAGTTAGTTTTATCACATGCACAATGTTTCTTATCTTGCACAGTTGATTGCACACTGAACCTGCTTGTAAACGCGATATTAGGCTCATACAATAAGCTTCGTTGCGAATGAGGCACTTTGTTTTTCACGTTGCCCGGAATTTCGTGGTTACTGTGAGGCGCGTTTGATGTAGGTTCACACTTTCCGGACGTAAGTTTTTTTAGTTCGCTCATCAGAGTATTAATGGTTAGTTGCAGACTACTTACACGATCATTTAACTTTCTGATTGCATCACTACAATTCGTGCACCCGCTGTTTTTATCGGTGCAATTTTCACTTTTTTTCGCATGAACACTATGTATATCAACACTAGACGCCATCTTGCTCTAACTCCTCAGTCCAGTCACAAATCTCTGCATAAGATCATACTTTTGACAATAAGCGTAGGTATGGTAAAGATTTTGAGTCAAATGCTTTTTGGAAATCAAGAAATATTGCATCTATCTGATTGCCTTGAGCCAAAGATTTCAGTATGTCACATGAGAAAAGTGTAAGTTGGGTTTTACATGCTGGGTGTTTCCAGAATCTATGCTCGTTGGCATTGAGGACGTCATTCTGTTCAGGATACCTCATTATGTTTCAGCTCAAAATATGTTATGCGATTCTACAAGAAATTGATCTCAGGGGTATTGGACAATTTTGTCGATCACTTCCACTACCCTTCTTGTAGCCAGTTGTGACCTGTGCTGTTTTCCAAGAATTGGGCACCGTATTTTGTTCAAGGGATCTATGATAGATTGTAGTTAGAAGAAGGGCTCACTTAGGTGCAAATTCAGTATAGAATCTGACAGGGATTCCACCAGGCTGTGGAGCTTTGTTCAATTTTAACGATTTCAGGTGTTTGTCAACACCATCGACACTAATACTTACTTCATTCATCTTTTCAGTGGTACAAAGATTAAATTGGTGCAATTGGGTTTGCATTGTTTTCTTTACAGCCAAACGCATTTCATTAAACGTCTCTCTGTCTATAGACATGCACGTTGTTTTATACCTATTATGCGATCTCTTTGTTTCTTTAGAAGTTTCTTTACAGTGACGGTATACTGTGGAGGTTCCTCCAATTATGAGCTGTTCTGCTGGGTACATATCTATCCAGTGTATCATCAACAGCTCTTTTATATTTGAGCCATATTTCCTCCACTCTGTCCTGAAAGTTTGAAGTTCTTTGGTGAGATATGATACTGTCGATTTTTTATCTAGTTTACTGAACATGTATATCTTTCAGCTTGGTTTAGTTGTCCTTTGTATTTTGTTAATCATTGTTGCCACAACTGTGGTGTCATGTTTCCACTGATACCAGTTTCGATGTGGACATCCTCAATTACATCAGGTCTATTTGTTGCCGTAAGATCCAATATATTTCCGTCATGAATGGGGTTCCTATCTATCTGTTCTAGGTAGTTTTCAGAGACAGTATTTAGTAAAATTTCATAGAATGTTTTATCACGCCCACCACTAAAAAAACTAATTTTTTTATTGTATGATTAGAGTATCCACCAATGATGACTGTGTCACTGGGGAACTTATGTACAAGTGTACTGTGGCTGATTCTTAAGTTTTTGGTTACATCAGCAGATGAGTCTGGTGGGCAATAGCAGGATCTAATTATCATTTTATATCACACTTCTGATACTGAATCTTGCCAAAAAATCTCACATGCAGCTTCAGTTTCTATCTCGGTGGATTTGAGTTTCTTGTCTACTGTGACAAATACATCACCTCCATTTCCCATTTGCCTATCATTTTGATATACACTTAAGTTTTCCCCAAAAATCTCACTAATATCAATTTCTAATTTCAATGAGTTTTCTGTTACCGAGTATTAGCTGAGCTTCACTGCTTTTCATGAGAGCTTCAAATGCTGGCACTTTGTTGCAAATGCTTGGGGAGTTTACCTGTAGGATTTTAATAGTCTCACCTGTGGGAGGCATGTTTTTCAATCTTACACTGATACTTCTAGGTTTCGTACAACTATTGTTATCTGAATTGGATGGAGAGTTGTGTAATCTAAAATACCCCTTGTGGGCACCTCACATACAGTCAGCTACCTGAGTAGGAGCCTTTGATGTGTAGTGCACATCTGGTCTATTTATGGCCCAGGTCCAGGTAGTTGCAACCTAGCTTATCACAGAACCTTCGATGTCTCTGGTTCAGTCCTTCCGCTTGATTCAGATCCATTCTGTGGACAATGTTGCAAATTGTGAACTTCATTGAAAATCCACATGCAAGGCTGGTCTTGTCAACCTCCTCTGCCAGTCGCGGGAATGACGCAAGAATGACCCCAGAACCCAAACTACAGGCATCATTTGTGCCACAGTCTGCAGTTCGTTGCATCCTGTTCCCTCAATGGCTGATGGAAGAGCCTCTTCAACATGTTGACTGAGGCCCTCAGGCATACACACTGACTGCACCTACTGTTCTTTCCTATCCCTTGCTGCAATTTCCCTCCGAGGTACCATCATTCGCAATATGTTGGACTCCTGGCAATTAATAGACCCCTACCCCTTTGCATTGCCTCCTCTTGACACCAGACAAAACAGGTTTCCCCATGTGATAAACCTTTTGCATTTCCATTATGTTTTCGTCTTCTTTAAAGGCAAAGAGAGAAGATGAAGCGGTAGCCCATCATAGAGCCTATGCCTACCGTCATGTATTTGTTGACTTTCAGTTGTTAAAAAACAGAGGATTTTTTCTGGTGCCAGTAAGAGGAAGGAAGGATTCGCGCTCAGCTAGTGACCGAGTGAGAAGCACGCCATTTTTAGCGAGTAATTGTAGACCACCATTTTGGGGTCGCTATGAATAAGTGAGGAGTATGTATCTCATATGTGCACTGTTTGGAAAAATACAGTATTGTTTTATTAACAGAAAGGTCGTGTGAGTTATTTCAAATAGTACAATAATTACAAGAACTGAAGCCCAGCTGTGTACTTTGGAAAATTACGAAGATCCGATAAGCTTAATGGGAACACGGTCAAGACTTCAAACGTGAACACGGCGACCAAACGTAGCATTATAAAGAATGGTAAGCACAAATCTACAGCGCAGAAAGAAACTACTTCGCCCTGCAAAATAATATGAACTAATACGAACTTGTTTCCAGGCATAGCTCAGCTTATTGTGCTTGTCATTCATGCCGAAAAATTAATTTCATTAATTCAATACATTTTAAAAAGCCACGCATTTTATTATCATCTATTCCATTATTTTATTATATTATAAAGTGGCGACAGGTGACAGGCACGATACGTAGTGGGCAAAACTGTGAGTACTAGTATTGTTAGGAAAATGAATATACATGTATGTTAAAAATTTCTTTATGTTCCATGTATGCTGATGATGTGACTGAGACGGTGATGTGATACTGAAGAAATACTATCAAAAGGAAATAATAAATAAATTAGAAGGAAAAAGGCGACAATACCGAGAGCACACAACAAAGCACAATAGAGGAAGTACCATTTACAAGACAACAATCAGGTAGGACCGCGCAATGCCTATAGAGAATGCGTTCCCAGTAGACCTGTTAGAAAATCCATCCACCTATTTCCTAAAATCCAGAACCTAAAGCTTCAGAGATTAACGCTATTGTAATCAAGTAGAGATAATGACATTTCTATATTAGTACGGAAAATATATTGATTGAAGAACAGTTGAAACTACAGTTACATACAACTGTATATGCATTTTTTCGCGTTAGAAGTGGCGCGGAGGTAAAATTTTAAAAAAGAAAATTTTATTTTGATAACTGCAGTGGTATAAGGATTTCTATAATGGAGGGTCAAAACAATAAGGAAATGTCATTCGGAAATCAGAATGCCAATGTAGTGGATGTTCATTTGCAAAATGCAACAATGAGTGGTTTGGAACCGTTTAGCGGTGATTATTTGGATGCTGGGCGCGACATACCATTGTTGCATTCGACGCCCGTGAATACAGAACATTTAATTACAAGCAATACGTTAATTACAGTAGACGTAACTAATGGCACCTCGAGGCAAGAGAATATTTTAAATGAGAGTAGTACGCGTAGTACGGACGCAGATGCTGACAGGCATAGGCCGGAAGTGAATACGGAAGATATGCAAGCCTTATTTCGAGCCTTAACAGAATCCATACAAAGAAGCATGAATGCAATGAAATCAGACATAAATTCAAAAATGTCGTGTTTAGAGACTAAAATGTCAAGTTTACAAACGATACAAGCAGACATGACTAATATGAAAGCAGACATGACCACAGTAAAGTCCGATATCGAGAAGGTTAATACAAACATGACACACATTTCAGACGAGGTAAAAAATTTGCGCACTGAACTCAATAGTCTGGACACGAAGTTAACACAGCAGATTTCACAAACCTCCACGGAGGTGGATAGGAAAATTAATGAACAAGTACAAATTTCGGTTCGCGATATGGGTGAGAAATTAAAAGGCATAATGGGCGAAAAATTTGAAACACTAACACACACGTACCAACAGGAGCTATCCGGAATTAGAGAAACCCAAGAGAATTTACGGGCAATGCAAGAGAATACGCAGGTCAACTTAGACAATTTACAATCAGAAGTAGCGAAACTACATTCTTTCTGTGACGACCTGCCAGAAAATGTAGAAAAAATCACATTGGAGGTAGGATTACTCAAGTTAGAACACAAGAGGATCAACTCAGACAGCGTGCAGCTTTATGAATCGGTAAAAAGCAATGCAAAGCACGAAAATCCAGCGTTCGCAGAAAAATGCGTACGTGAACAGCGTACCTATGTGGAAGCTGTAAAGGAAGTAATGGGGGACAAGGAAGAAGAGATCTTAAAACGCATAGGACATGATATCAGACAGTTAGAACAACGGTTAAGAGACGAAATAGTTAACAAACAGGGTGCGGTAATATGATCGCCGGGGGCGGTAAGCGGAGCGATAAACAGCCATCCGCCAGTGGGAGGAATCAGTGGCGCGGACAACAATGCCCAACCCACGCCGCGCGACCGCATGTCGACGCGCGACGCGAGCAGCGGGCAAAACTTGGCTGAAACAAATATACCATCACCGCAGGGAAATGCTCTTCCGCCGTGCTGGACAGCGTTGTTAATGGATGAGAGCTTAATAAAACATCGAGTTTCCCGTATTCTCAAATGAGAAAAAGCGAACGCACCCGGTAGTGTTTGTCCGAGCCTTTAGAAATGTACTGCCCAGGACTTGGACAGAAGCTCAAAAGATTAAATATGTAGTAGGACACACCGAGGGTGATGCCCTTTTGTGGGCTACGGAGATGTCTGAACTTTGCGAGACATATGATCAGTTTGAGAATGCATTTTTAGATAAATACTGGTCAACAGCTATCCAGGAGAGGTTAAGACGAGAGGTATTTAACCCATTACCATATCATTCAAAATTCGGGGGGCTAAGAAGCTATTTTGAAAAATACCTAAACAAGACCCGTTACTGGAATAATCCGATATCTCATGTCGATGTACTGAAAATCTTAAAGAACAAGTTACCTGCAAATATTAGGGAAAAATTAATAACTGTTCCCGAATATGATGTCGAGTATCAATAGATCTGATTCATGAGGATGGGCAAGCCACGGCTAGTTATCGTAACGGTAATGGGCACGACCCAAACGGGAAGAACTACGGTAACAGCAATGGCTTTGGAAATTATAACGGTCGTGTGCGCATAAATGAATGGCATCCGTATGCACCGCCGCGCCACAACGGAAATCCGTACAATCGGTCTAACCATCAGCCACAGGGTGACCGAGGGTACGAAACTAAATATCAGCCCCATAGGTACGGTAATGGCCGAGACAATGGAAATTCGAGGGAAAACTTCGACAATAGGCGACAAGGAAATCCAAATTACCAGGGACGGAATATGCAACACAGGGATCCGAGAGATAACAGGCAGCCCGTACAGTCAAATCGAAACAACCGGGACACGAACTGGCGAGCACGCGAACATACGGTGAACATAGAAGAAGTGACGGCAGAAAATGAAACAATACCTTTACCGGCCCCAGGAAATAATAATCGAGCGTGACTAGAGGAAGAAGGTAATGAACTGTCAGTGTGCCACAGTACTAATATGAGCGACTTAAACACTAAAACGAACAGGAACGGAAAGGACAATGCAGACACTGAAACAAACCTACACATACAGCATACAGGAATCTATTTTTAAGGTATGATAAGGACGCAGAAATGAAAGAAGACTTGTTTATCGAAGAGAAAGAAACAACACGCAAGGTACGTGAAATTATTCAAGCAACAATAAAGGTAAAGGTGGGAAACATATACTAGTTGTTTTGGATACTGGCGCGTCGACAAGCCTAATGTCTACTACAGGGCTTCACAACATACGTGCTCGCGGAGCAAGCTGTGAGCAGCAAGGCGCGAGCACGGAGCAGCGCGAGCACGCTACCCCCACTACCGGACCAGAGCGGAGAGTGGGGAGAGTCACGTGGGGCTCACAACAGCTGCCGCCAGTCAGTGTAAATCCGCGGCCACCTGCAGGGATATCACTCACGAATTATTACTGCGACAAACGAAACAAATAAAGGAGAATGTACACATGCCACATAATTTTATTAGCTTAGTGTATGCCTCTACATTCGCATTAATTTGTGAACTGTTACACAATAAAAGGTGTCACTGAAGTGTGGGATTCTCGGTTATCTTGAACTTTTTGCGCTTTACAATTGCGTCTATGTTCGGAGTAATTGCTCTTGTGCATTTTAGGCACAGCGTGGAGTTTAAATTTCGATCAGACAATGCGTTTCTCAGGCGCGTCTTGTTACATTTCATTGCAGAGAACAGTTGTTCACAAACATACGTGGAACCGAACATTGATATTATTGTTGCCGCCAGTTTGTGCAAACGAGGAAATCTATCCTGAGGGAAGTGTCTGTAGAATTTCAAAATGTTTTTCTTGTTCTGAACTTTTGTCTCTGTATTCTCTGTCACACTGCAGGTCAATAATTTCTTGCTGCAGCTCAGGACAAATCTCTTAAATATTAGCTGAATATGGAGAGAACAGATCAAAATCACTGTCTAGTGCTGTCAGATCTTGAAAGCGCTGATCAACTAACCTACGTAAATAACGTTCACAGTCTTTGTGAACATCTTGCATGGATGATAATTTAGGAAAATGAGCTAGATTTCCTGTTTCCAGCTGACTCACCCAAAGTGTCAATTTCATTTTAAAAGCTCGTATTCGATCTATGAAATGAGTTATAAGCAGATCTTTACCTTGTAGTGAAATGTTCAAAGCATTCAGATGGCTAGTTAAATCTGCTAAGAACGCGAGATCACATTTCCATGAAGGCTCTTTCAATTCAGCATCACACATGTTATTTATTTCCATGAACATATTTATCTCATCCAATAGGCAAAAATTCGATTTAATAATTCGCCACGACTAAGCCAGCGGACCTCGCTGTAATAATGCAGGCTACCGTACTGGCTTTCTACATCCTCAAGAAAGCTTTTAAATTGTCTGTGTTGTAGCCCATGCTTCCTTATATAATTGGTTGTACGAACAACAACACTCATCACATTTTTTGGAGTGATACTCTTTGCACATAAGTTTTCCTGGCGGATCACGCAGTGAACGCCCCTTATTTCATTCGGCACAGTCAGTTTTTGCATTTTCTCCTTCAGCAGCGCAACGAAACCTAATTTTTTTCCTGTCATCGGTGGTGCACCGTCTGTAGACACTGAAACTAAAGAATTCCACGACAATCCTATATTTTCAACACTTTCTTCAACACTACTTAAAATATCACCTCCGGTTGTAGTGATCTTCATGGCTACTACATCGAGGAGCTCCTTCCTCACCTGAAGATCTCTATTAACACCTCTAATAAATATGGAAAGCTGCACTGTTCCAGTGATATCAGCACTTTCGTCCAGAGCTAGAGAATACGCCATAAAATCTTTATAGATATTTGCAAGCTGGCTCTGGACGTCGTCTGCCATGCCCTGAATGACGCATAATGGCCATGTCAGATAATGGCACAATCCGAAACTGTTCAACTTGAGATGGACACAAATGTTCTGTTGCGACTACCAAACATCTTTTATTAAATCACCATCAGTGAAGGGGCGCAGGGATTTTGCTAAAAACAAAGCAATTTTGTAGCTCACTCTGAGAGCTGCCTCAGTTGATTTTTCTTCGTCATCCAGATCTTCTTCGGATAGCTTCCTTTTAAGTTTAATAACTTCCTGTGCACGATCTGGCCCATCACATTTTCCACTTCCGTAGTCTTTCGCGTGGTACGACATATAATGTCGCTGCAAATTAAATTTCCTAAAAGAATTCAGCGTTTTGTGACATACTAAACATTTTGCAACACCATCTTTTTCTGTAAACAGATACAATTCCTCCCAATGGGGGTTGAACTGCGAAAGCATGGTTGGGGTTACACAACGGCGACTTGACATGATTCTTAACCAGCGAAATGACTATTAGAGCTGATCGTAGTACTTTTAACGTTACACAGTTGGCGCGAATTCAATAGGCACGCTGCGGTCCTATTCATACGTGCGCGCGCATTTCCCCTCCCTCCCCTCCCCCCCCTCCGTACTCCATGACCTTGCAGCTGCTCGCGAGCACGTGCCTGAGCAGACGCGAGTACTCGCGCTCAAAACCGGCCAGCTGTTAAGCCCTGGTCTACTAGCTTGTTCAAAGAGATAGCGAGGGAAGTAAATGTTCCCACACTACTGTAAGATCGTAACGGCGATGGGAAGTAAATCTAAAGTTATAAAATTACAGGCCAGCATACCCATTAGCATATGTGGTGTAATTTTGCAGTGTATTTTCTTGTTGGTAGATAAACTTATAGTGAACCGTTCATTATTATTTTACTGCACACTTGGTATGAAGGTGCCAAGAAGGTAGGAGGTTTGTCGCTCTTTGACGAATAAACCGACTGGCGCTCGGTTCCTCTCCAGCTAGGGGGTACAATATTTATATTTCCGGTGCCCTCTCCCTCTTCTACTGTCCTGCTTAATCAATAAGGAATGTTCAATTTGCTTTTACTATCTAACATGCAGAGAGTGAGATGCAGCCTAGTGAAAATAAATTTTCCTTGTATTTTGATATTGTACTTTCTTAAGACTTAATTCACAGCGCGCGAGCTTTAAGCGAGAGGCATGTGCGATGACGGATACCGAGCCGCGCTTAAAGCAGAGCGTACTTCAACAATTATATACGAAGCGGCTAACAGCTGATCGTAGGGGCCAAGTAGGCAAAAAGCAAGGTCGAGTTCAGTGTCCCCTGTACGATGCGCAAAGACACACTGCGCACCGCGACGTTTCCCACACCGCGCAACCAGCTGGACAAAACGGAAGCAACACGAAATGGGGTACCTATCTGCTAGTTACTCTGGCGTAGATGAGCAACACAAACTAAACGAGTGGAGACATTTATTCCTAAGTCGGCGACTATTCTGTAAAGGGCACTAATTTTAAGAGTATATCATTAGGTTAAGCATATGCAGCTTTAAGAAAATGAGCGCATTGACGCAAGTAAACTATAAGGAGAGTAGAATACGCTAAATTTGTGAACTTAACACAATCCGTTGAACGTACATAGTTATACTTATTTCTCAGTATTCAACGTAGAAGAGAATAAACACAGGAAATGACCTATACGACTATATACAACAGGATTAAGACAAGTTGAAAAGGGAAGTAACAACATGTACACTTGAGAGAACGCGATTAGCACATAACTTAAGAACTAAGCGACTTACATACAACACGTAAGTGAGCGACGATGTGAAAGGTAGAATGAGATACAAACATAGAAAAATGCACGTGACTGAGACGTAAACTATAAAATAACATATCGTAGAACTACACTGCTTTACAGACAACATTAGAAGTAGCGAGCTTAATGTACAGGGAGAATACATATCCACAAATTTGTTAATACAGAACTCACCTATGTTAGTTGCTATTAATTACACGATACCTTATAGTATAATCACCAAAATAAAGCTGTAAACATGAATTGAACAACACGCGGGAGATAAGCTACGTAAATACAAACACCAACCAATACGCACACAACGTAATTGCATGAACTTAAAACAAAAGAACTGAGGTAAGTACTGTATGTTTACAAAGGCGATATGGAGAAATAAATGAAATTTCACTGCTGGATAATATTTTGAAGTAGAGAGAGTGAAAGGTTTTATTAGATTCGATTGAAGGTATTAATTAGTTAATCTACGTTTGTGGTGTCGTACCGTGCATGGAGTGAATCTAGGAAGAGAATGGAAGTGTATTAGAGTAATACGAGTTCATTTATATTTGTGGGAAGAAATAAATAGTGCGGTGGTTCTAGTGTGAGAACCCTGTAGGTAGTACATGGGTATAAATGGCGATTTATGTGGAATAATTTTAACGAATAATTATATGGGTATACGGCGATGAATATGAAGATTAATATTACAAGGGTACCCAGGAAAGGGCCACGAAGCCGACGTAAGAAAGAATACGCTATATAGTTTTAAGTCTTAGAATGAATGGTTGTATGAGTGTGGAAAGCAAAGTATGATGATACATGTACGGTAAATAATTATGAAAACGAACATCACGAAGAAGCAGTGGGGAGTGTAGAAGAAACAGTGAAGTCGATAGTAACAATGGTACATGATAACATTTAAAACACACCACAGCACAGTCATTTGCTACACAGACATCAGAATGTAAAACAACCTAGTATGAAAAATATTTCCTTAACAACTTACTGTTACAGCTCGAGAAACTATAAGGTTAATATAAATGAAAATATGATACACGATTCGTATGAGGAATAAACACAAAATGCAGTGAAACAATATTTTCTACACTGAGTTCTTGACGCACGCAGAAGCGAAAGCATCATTTTAGCACATGCGCGTTCTTATCTATCGGTAATGAATTATGAGTGGAGCTACACATGACAAAAATACGGTAAAATTATCGGTCACACGTCACAAAGGTAAACATGTACATGTCGTCGAATCAATAAGGCAGACATATAGCTTGAAATATGTGTTAACGAATGTGGAATATTACGACGATTAACAAGCAGTGATGAAGTCAGGATTGTCAAGGGATAAAACATCCCCCACACTCGCTCACAAACGAGCACTTGTAAATATTATTCATAGGATGAAGATTTATCAAATGCCAAGGATAGAATAAGTACCCTAACGACGCACTACAAATAGCAATCCTAGAAGCAGCTTGATCTCTGAAGCAGACCTTAGCGAATCCTGTTTTCCATGTAGTGAGTAGTGCTGGAACGTATTTTCTATGTGTATTTGTGATGGTAAAAACGCGCAGGAGGTTGGGCCTGCAAGTCAAGAGAAAAGAAAAAATTCAGAACAAATGAGAGATTCCTTCTAATTTACTTATCAGTGTGTAAGATGGATGATGCCTAACCCGGAACCCATATAGGAAATGTGAATGTGACTTGTACATTTATGTGTCAACTTTACTATTGCCGATGTCTATGAAAATATGTATGTAGTATTTTCTATTGTAGTTGTGGATGTAAAAACGCGCAGGAGGTCGGTCCTGCAAGACAATAACAAGAAAGAGCAAACATTCAGAACAAGTGCAAGATTCCTTCTAATTTACTTATTGCTGTGTCAGATGATGCTTAACATAGAGTCCATATACGAAATGTGAATGTGAATTGGACATTTATTTGCCAATTATATTATTGTTAATGTCGATGTCTATGTAAAATGTATGTATGTACTCTTTTCTTATTTTCTATGTGTAGTTGTGGACGTAAAAACGCGCAGGAGGTCGGTCCTACAAGACAAGAATAGAAAATGCCAATATTCAGAATAAATTAAAGATACCTCCAGATTTACATATTAGTGTGTAAGAGGGTGCATGTCATGGAGTCCGTATATGAAATGTGAATTGTAAATTTAGGTGTCAACTCTATTATTGTCAATGTTTATGTCTATGTATGCACTATTATCAATTTTATGTGAAATTTTATACTTGAAGAAGAACAACTTATGTATGTATGTGAAGTGCAACGCGACGGACGAGTAAAATACTCGCACGTGTGAAGCGATACAAAAATATTAAGGCGTAATAATATTGAAAATAACGGCTCAGCCGTAATATGAGTAAACGCTACAGTCCAGCAAAGTGAATACAGAGTGTGATGCGTGTGCGACGGAGATATCAGAGGAAATCCGTATAACCACGAGTTGAGGTGTGAGAACCGCTGAACTACAGGGTGATTCAAAAAGAATACCACAACTTTAAAAATGTTTATTTAATGAAAGAAACATAATATAACCTTCTGTTATACATCGTTACAAAGAGTATTTAAAAAGGTTTTTTTTCACTCAAAAACAAGTCCAGAGATGTTCAATATGGCCCCCTCCAGACACTCGAGCAATATCAACCCGATACTCCAACTCGTTCCACACTCTCTGTAGCATATCAGGCGTAACAGTTTGGATAGCTGCTGTTATTTCTCGTTTCAAATCATCAATGGTGGCTGGGAGAGGTGGCCGAAACACCATATCCTTAACATACCCCCATAAGAAAAAATCGCAGGGGGTAAGACCAGGGCTTCTTGGAGGCCAGTGATGAAGTGCTCTGTCACGGGCTGCCTGGCGGCCGATCCATCGCCTCGGGTAGTTGACGTTCAGGTAGTTACGGACAGATAAGTGCCAATGTGGTGGCGCTCCATCCTGCTGAAATATGAATTGTTGTGCTTCTTGTTCGAGCTGAGGGAACAGCCAATTCTCTAACATCTCCAGATACTGTAGTTCAGTTACAGTAGCATCTTCGAAGAAAAAGGGACCAAAAACTTTATTGGCTGAAATGGCACAGAAAACGTTCACCTTAGGCGAGTCACGTTCATACTGAGTTGTTTCCCGCGGATTCTCAGTGCCCCACGCTGAACAACTGTCGTCGATTCACTTCTGCCGTACTCAATAACACAAAAAGCTTTCTGTTGAGCGGTCCGCCATCTTAGCATCAACTGACGCTGACGCCTAGTCAACAGCGCCCCAAGCGAACAAATGTACAACTAAATGAAACTTTATAGCTCCCTTAATTCGCCGACAGATAGTGCTTAGCTCTGCCTTTTGTCGTTGCAGAGTTTTAAATTTCTAAAGTTGTGGTATTCTTTTTGAATCACCCTGTATAATGCACGACGGAAGATCGTATCCTGCAGTGCGGCTCATACCTTCAATGTCACTGGCCGAAAACCTCGCCCAGGCGCGAGATGAGGTATTGGTGTTCTTCAGGTTGAGCGTTGGAGCTGACTCCGTCGTATCCAGTCTCCGGACTGGAGGGCGTATACAACACCGACTTCATGAGCCTGGAGCGACACTACAGCGTGTGCGCGGGCAGTGCTTCCGCTCACGTGGCGCTTGCGTCACTGCGTCGGGCGCGTTAAACAATGAGCTGCTGCTGGCCGTAAGTGCAGCGAACAATGAGATAACGTGTGGCGAAAGGACAGCTTCTCAGAATGGCTAATGAACCAAAAGCCAAGGAGAAAAACACTTTTTAAAATATAGTGAAAGGACAATTTAAGAAATGTATCATTTTCCCCCTGGTAATACTGCTTAACAAACGTGAGGAGAAATAAGAGACTACGACGTTAGCACGCCATGGACGTGCGATATGTAATATGAATATATGTGAATGTAATTACGTGATATAAGTATTTGTGAATGTATTTATATGTATGAATTTGTAATGGCCGAGAAAATGAGCTTTGTAGATATACTTGTAGTAGCATAAGGGTATTAAAACTCCATTGACGTGCACCAAGTGACTGAACTATGAGCCCCAAGGTTAATAAGGCTACTGTATACTGTCTCCCTAAATAAAGAGACTTATTTCCGACAGTATACAACAGGGGGGCATTTGTGATTAATCTTTTGCATTTCCTTTATGTTTACGTCTCTTTAAAGGCAAAGAGAGATGAAGCGGTAGCCCATCACAGAGCCTATGCCTACCGTCATGTATTTGTTGACTTTCAGTTGTTAAAAAACAGAGGATTTTTTCTGGTACCAGTAAGCGGAAGGAAGGATTCGCGCTCAGCTAGTGAACGAGTGAGAAGCACGCCATTTTTAGCGAGTAATTGTAGACCGCCATTTTGGGGTCGCTATGAATAAGTGAGGAGTATGTATTTCATATGTGCACCGTTTAGAAAAATACAGTATTGTTTTATTAACAGAAAGGTCGCGTGAGTTATTTCAAATAGTACAATAATTACAAGAACTGAAGCCCAGCTGTGTACTTTGGAAAATTACGAAGATCCGATAAGCTTAATGGGAACACGGTCAAGACTTCAAAGGTGAACACGGCGACCAAACGTAGCATTATAAAGAATGGTAAGCACAAATCTACAGCGGAGAAAGAAACTACTTCGCCCTGCAAAATAATATGAACTAATACGAACTTGTTTCCAGGCATAGCTCAGCTTATTGTGCTTGTCATTCATGCCGAAAAATTAATCTCATTAATTCAATACATTTTTAAAAAGCCACGCATTTTATTATCATCTATTCCATTATTTTATTATATTATACCCAAAATAGGTGACGTGAGTCCCACTGCCCCAGTTTCAGTGACAGACAGTACCTCATTGTTTGTTAGAAGGATCAGTACAGCACCCCAAGTCCTCCCTGGTCCCTGTCCACCCTGTACAGGATGCCCAGACCTACCACTGAAACGCCACTCTCAGTCAAGTGGATGAGTAACAACAGACCCTGTACTTTCTGCAGAGAAGACAGGACCCACAGGAGAGGACAATACTTGGTGCCGACATCACAAGTACACGATTCTCTTCCGACACAACAGTTTGTAATACCTGTAAATGGCTTGACAGTAGTTAGGGCAATTTCCAGCTGCTCATAAATGTCAACCATCTCATCCTGTGTTCACAGTGGGGCTAAATTTTGGGTGATGTAATGTATTACAAGTCAGTGAACAAAAACACATTAAATTAACCCACTGATTATGTTTTAATCTGTTGTGCTAAAAAGTTGTTAATTCTCTATAAGAATTGAAATTAATAGACAAAACAAGGTTTCTATTAAGGCAACACACATACCTGTGCTAAAAATGACTAGTTTCCAAAAATGTTTTGAGGTTGCTAGAAAACTTGAAAACAGAGTTAATATGTGATAAATGGAAGCAATATATAGGTATACTCCTGTTCAAGGGAAGACTAGATGTAACATAATATCTTATTTAGAATATCTGCTACAGTAATTAAACTGAAAATGCAGATTTACTACAAACTGCTCATAGATGATGCAAAGGACAATGGTAGCTTCCAAAAATTCTCAAAAAGGCATGTTTATTTGTGTTGATGCACAATGAATTTCATGGTTGATCTATTCTTTGGCAGAACTGTGAACCACAAATGCCGATTTGCTACAAAATAAGATAGTAGTACACATCCAGAGCACCTGTGCCAGTAACTTATGAAAATATAGTTTTCTAAGCATCTGAAAAATCTCAAAAATAACCTGTTTTGCACATAATTGTACAATGAAATTAGAGAACAATTTTTTTGAACAAGGATAAGCCTACTGTTCTCAAAAATTTTAAATGAGCACAATTAAGTTTAGGTCTACAATTGACAATAACATTAAGGATTTATCACAGCACTCACGAATGTTCAAAATTTCACAATATATCACAGTACACACAGGTAGGGTGAAGGCTCTAGTTTTGGCCACTACCCCACTTATGGCCACCTTGATGTCAAAGGTTAATTTTTAAGCTTCTCTGGAATACCAGCCAGTTCTACTATAGATTATTATAAACTTTGTGAAAGGCTCTCTTGATTTGTCTACATAATCATTCTTTTGTCTGTTTTTGTTTGGAGACACCATTTTGTGAAATGATCAGTGTTGCAGAAGCTGGGTTTTGCAGAAGTTTTCTTTAAGCAACACATGATCTGTTTTTTTGTATTTTACATGTTTAAATAAAACGTCAGAAGAAACTTAATCTGTTCAGAGGTAAGATAAGACATTCTATTTTCATTTCTTTAAAGTTTTATATCGCTCAGCCTAAAAACATGTTATCAAAAGTATGTGGCCATTAACAGATCCATATTTATCCCTGGTTCCGTGTTATGGCCATTTATGTCGCCATAAGTGGATACATATATGTATCCTGTTTTGGCCACTTCTAAAAACTGATACAAAAACATCAATATTAGTGTTCTGTCCTACATTACTCTAGGCTAATTTTATTTAAATAGGCTTATTAAAATATTTTTGGTATTTTTAAATCAATGTATACCTCATTGTTAGTATTGTCTTGGCATATCATACTAATTTACCTATGCTTGTAAGATACAAAATATGCAATAGGCACTATTCAAATATGCAACATTCTTTAACTAAATCTTTGTGCATTATTTATAGGAAAAATGAGTCAACCAAAGAATAAGAAGTTTCAGTATTCTCCCAGCAATGTTAAAGATGCTCTAAAGGCTATTGATGAGGGAATGAAGGTTGCTACTGCAAACAAGTTGTACAAAGTTCCAAGGACAACATCAAGAAACAAAATTTCTGGTGTATCTCCAAAAGAATCTACAGGGCACTGTGGTCCACTTTCTGTTTTAGGAGAACAAATTGAAAAAAAAAAATTGGTGGACTGGGTGTTGGACTGTTCTAGCATGGGATTTCCAGTTACTAAAGAAAATCTCTGTGCATCTGTGCACAAACTTATTGAGAATGCAGATATGGAAAGTTGTAAGGCTACATTTACTAACAATCGACCTGGAAAAAAGTGGTATTATGGATTTCTTAAGAGGCACAAGGTTCTGTCACAAAAACATGCAGAATATGTCAATAGGTCTAGAGGTTCTGTTACAGAAGAGAAAATAAGAAACTGGTTTCAGAAGTATCCATCACTTTAAATGATATGGATGTGTTAAATGACCCAAATAGAATTTTTAATATGGATGAAACTTCTTTTTTTCTGGCTCCTAAAGGGGAATTAATCATAGGTCCTCATGGCCATCATGTTTATGAAGAGTCGTGTAACTCTGGCAAAGATAATGTTACTACATTGTTTGCAGTGAATGCTGCTGGAAAAGTTGCTCCTCCCTTAGCACTGTTCAAATATGCAAGGATTCCAGCATCATTGGTGAAAGCAGCTCCTCCAAACTGGGGCATTGGAAAAACAGAAAATAGGTGGATGACAGGTGAAAGTTTTTTTGAGTATATAACAAATGTATTTGATCCGTTCTTGAAAGAAGCTGAAATTTCCCGGCCTGTAGTAATATTTTTAGATGGGCACTGCTCTCATTTGACACTTCATTTGAGCAGATATTGTAGGGAAAATCAGATCATTCTAGTTGCTCTCCATCCCAATTCTACACACATCTTGCAACCATTATATGTAGCTGTCTTTGGACCTATGAAAAAAATGTGGAAGAAGATTGTTCAGAAATGGCATTTTGAAAATAATGGCACTGAAATTTCAAAATCTGATGTACCTTCTGTTCTGTCACAAATTATTACAGAACCTAAAATGGTGGCAAATATTCGTGCTGGTTTCAGGGCCACTGGTCTGTTTCCATTTAATGTGAACAATGTAGATTACAGCAAGATAGTTGTTCGTAGTATACCAGCCTCAACCACAGTTCAGACAAATGAGGAACTTCCGAGACATTTCTCATACATAGAAAAGCAAATTGATCCTGTCCTTCTAGATGAGTTCAGAGCAACCAAGAGAAGCAATCATGAGTGGGAAGGAAATCAAGAAGCATTATTACTTTTCAAGTTCTGGAGAAAAATAGCTGATGAGGTTGAAATGCATGGTGCTAGTGGCAACACTGATGACATTCTGACAGATAGCATAGCGCCTCCCTCTGAAGATAATCAAACAGAGAATGTTTCACAAAACGCAGACAGACTTAATCAAAATGTTGATAATATTGACATATTTTCAACACGCAATTCAGATATTCCTTCAACACCGAACAACAGTCTTATTCCTGCAGATATATCAACAACCCCCAACAGTATTTCACTTAATTCAGGTACTCCAATATCCAACCATAGTCCATCTTCAGTGTGTATCCAAGTGACACCACCAAAATCATTAGCAACAGTTTTTGAAAGTGTTATCACTTGGCCAGAACCTAAACAACGAGGCACAAAGAGAAAGAAAGAACACATACACCCACTGTTGTGACTAGTGACAAGTGGGTGGAATATCATGAACTGAAGGAAAAAGAGAAGCAGGAGAAGGAGCAGGAAAAAAGGAAGAGAGAAGCTATGAAGGAATTAAAGTCCAAAGAGCAGCACTTGGCATTATCTCACGTAAAAAGGGGGAAAACAAGAAACAGACAAGAGTTAAGTGATAGGCCAACAAGGTCTTCCGAGGAACGAGAATGGACGGACAATGGAAGCAGTTCCGATGACTATGTAGAAGGAGATGAAGATGAAATACCAGAAAATGTGGAACTATCTTCGAGTGAGAATTTGAAAGTAGTGGACTTTATTTTGGTAAAATTTAGTTTAACAGGAAATAGAAGAACAAGACCTGCAATTTTTAAGTATGTATCTGTAATTTTGAAAGTGCTTTCTGACTCTGAATATGAAATTCAGTGCCTAAAAAGTTCTAATGTTCAGAAAACTTGTTTCGAATACATTGAAAATGATGTTTCGACTATAACGGGTGAAGATATTTTAGGGAAACTGCCAGATCCAGTCTTGATGCAAGAAGGACGTTAATTAAAAACAAAGTTCCCTGGTTCCATTGATACTCGTGAGAAATAAACTTGTGTGGAAATTGATTTAAGTAATTACTGGGACAATTCTTTGCCTAACGAATTTTTTTTTTCTGTTCATTCAGTTTCTGTACCTTGTACCTATTTGATGTATGTTTGTTGTCTGTTCTCTTATATACTTGTATAAAGCACAAATTACATTCTGGCACATGGATTGACAATTATTTTAGCCATAGTTTTATTATAATATGAAGTGGCTATAAGTGGGGAAACAACTGGCCATAGGTAGGGTTAACATGGCCAAAACTGGGGAAATGCGCCATTTATTTTTCAATATTTTTTTCTGCTTTTGTTAAATAACTTAGAATATTTGTTTCTACATGGTTGTAATGTGTAGACTTTGAAGCAATAGATACGATTTTTTTAAGTAATTTGTATACTTTCTTCCTATACTAAAAATGTGGTGTATCTCGAATTGCCCTTAATGTGGCCATAACTGGGGCCTTAACCCTATTGATACATTCAATGAAATATTGTGCAGAAGTGATGTCAACAGTAAAATATGTGAACCTAGAACTTCAAATTGGCACACGAATCTTGTACACATGTCAGATTTTATGTATAAATAAATATGCATATTGCACGAATTTGTCATGTGGATGTTTTTGTGCTCACCTCTATGTGGGCATAACAAAGAAGAGCACTACAGCATGAGTTTATCTCGGTCAAAAACACTAAAATGTCAAAGCACCAGAAAAGCTTGTCTTCTGCCTATTGCAGCTAACAGTACTTCAAGCCTTAGTACAGCATATTTCATTAGACTGTGCAAATGCTACAGAGGGGAAACTCAAGTCAGTGTCCAGTCAGTTAAAAGACTTTCTTCCTGGAATCTTATTAATAAAATGTGATTGTCAATCAATTTTCTTGTGTGCTATTGCTAAATGGAAGGCACTTCCCAATCATTGTGAGGAACTTGCAAGAGATGTACATAATTGCTTGTAACAAAGCTGTGAGGAACAATGTCAGCTAGATCAATTTAAAGAAAATATGCAGCTTGAAGTACATAAAATACTACATCCAGCACAGAGACACTTTCTTTCACTTCTTTCTATTGTCAGACAAATGTTTGAACAGTGGGATGCATTAATTTTATTTATTATAGATCAGTGGGCAACAGAAAAAGTTAAGTTCTTAGGGACTTTAAATTTGCTCCGTGATCAGTTTCTTAAACTGTATTTCCTGTTTGTAAAGTGGGTTTTGCCAAATTTAATACAATTAATGCTTATTTATAATCTTCAAAAGTGTAGTACAAAACTTAAAGAAGCAAATGGGGAAAAAATTTTAAGGACATTTTCCTAACCTACAGGAAACAAGATTATGTTCAAGAATTTCTGGATACAGTTATTGTGGATACTGCAGAGGTTGCAGACACAGTCTAACATGTACGTTAGACTGTGGTTGCAGATGAGACTAATTTTTTGAACATTAACGGCAAGTACTTAGTTGTAGAGCTTTTGGAAGCAATAATGTCAAAGAACGTTTTAGTCATGCCCGATCTTATAAGGGAATGTAGGGAGGGATGCCCTAGCTTCTTAATCTCAGGATGTAAAGGAATTCTGGGGCAGTCAAAATTTAATGACCCTCTGCTAGAACACTTATCTACATTATCTCCAAAAAGAACTTTCTCTCATACAGACACTGGAGTTACACCGACTTTAACAACACCAGCAAATCTTCTATCATGAGTTAAATCATCAGAAATGCAAAAATTGGATGATAAATGGCACTCTTTACTCATGGATGTGCATTAGCTAGCAGAATCTGAACCTGATACATTGTGGCACAAGGTACATTTAGTTTTTCGTTATTGCCAGGGAAGAAAAGAAGAAAAAAAAGTGAGAGATGAGATATCCCAATTTCAGTATTTTCAATATTATTTCCTAAAATTAATTTATTTTTGAATTTTTGTTTTCAGTAAGATATTCAGGATGAAAACAAAGTCAATAAATCAGCTGTCTGTGTCTACAATGAATGGAAGTCTCCTCACATCACATAGCATGAAATGGTCCAGCAAATGCTGCATTACGTTCCAGCTGACCAAGTCTATGAGTTTCCAGCTGTATCAGCCAATTACATTGAAGTCGGTGACAGTGAACAGATTCATCCAGGCAACAGTTATAGCAGTGACAGTGTTTTATCTATTTTATTTCTGAAATAGTTTTAATATATTTTTTGTAATCATGGTCCTGTTAATACTATCAACTGAGATGGTGGTAGGTGGCCAGAGATAAAAAAATGAAATGCATATTTTCATTTGTAATATGATGTTTTGTATTGAGTTGCTTACATTTTGTGTTTGCATGTAATAATATTTTTCTAACATGAAGCATATAACACATCGATATTTTTTTCACACTTACAGCTAAAATTCACCCTTAAATTTTGGTGCACGAGACATTTGCCCAGGGAGAAATTCCCCTACAGCAGGCACTGTTAGCAGAGCCTCCTAGTTGAATGAAATCTCATTGCTCCAGGCCACTGATTACTGAAGGACATCTAGTGTGCCAGGAAGTGTCATTCGAAGTTTTGTCTCTAACAAAAGTCGACCCCTGTGATGAAATCAATCACCCCTAGACATCTGATGCAAAAATTTTGAAACACTGTATATAAATGACTTTCCACACCACATTAATTGTAACCTCAGACTTTTTTTTTGGCTGATGATACAATTATACTATAGTGAAGTACTCTCAGAAAAAAGCTGTAGTCAGATGTCAACAAGATGTCAAAGTGGTGCAAAGATTTCCTTTGAATGTTCAGAAATAAAAAACAGTGCACTGCACAAAATGTGTCCTGTGAGCAAAATATCTGTGAGTCACTATTTTAATCAGTCAACTCATGCATACACCTACGTACAACAGTTTGCAGAGATATGAAAGAGAAGTATATGGGATACATTGTAGGTAAATCAGATGACATATGCAATCATCCTATACTGGCGACTGTTTACAGATCACTCATTAGAATATTGCACGTGTGTGTTGGACCTGTGCAAAGTAGGACTAATAGGGAATATTGAATGTATGCAGAGATGGGCAGTGCATGTGTTCAGAAGTTTTTTTCACCCCTGGGAGAGTGTCACAGAGATGCAGAAAAAGCTCTAGCAGCAAGTGGTTGAAGACAGATGCAAACCATCCTGAGATGGCCTACTTACCTCATTTCTAGAGCCAACTTTAAATGAAGAATCCAGCAGTATACCATGGCCCCATACGTACAGCTACTGTAGGGATCACAAAGACCTTGTCAAACTAATTACAGGCCCCCATCCTCACAATTGCCACTTTTCATCCCCTAAAATCATGCGTTTCTCAGCATTTTCTCAGAAAACGTTGATGAACAAATGGCGCTTTTATAAGCTGCCTAAAGTCTACACCTAATGTAGAACAAACTAACAGATTTGCTCATTTTGCCTGGGCTTGAGGAAGTGTGTAATGTTCATATTTTGATCCAGTACTGTAGGTCCACTACAGCACGCCCTTTCTTCTGATAGGTAGAAAATGGTCACTAGACCATAGCCTATCAAAAACACTTGCCCCATTATCTCTGTGATCAGTATAATCTGAGATACAATACCCTGAGAAATTGCACTTTCACATGTCTTTTTTTTTTTTTTAACATATTGGTACTGTGAATTGTTGTGCATGGACTGATTCTGTATCCTCACCACTGTACTGCGTAATGGCAATAAGTAAAATTTTAGTATTTGTTATCCTGTTGCTTGTTTAGTTTTAATGGCCAGCAACGTTTGTTCTATTAGTAGAAATCTATGAACAATGCCTTTTCAATTAATAATTTTGTATCAATTCCTATTAATTCTGTCCAAGTCATATATTACAGATCCTTCCCAGGAGGAGGTCGTAGTGACAAGCACGTGGCAAAGCGCATCTCGTTGCACTGATGCCACATTCATGATACATCCTACTGGCTGAGGATGAAGCTGATTAATAACAGTGTGTTGTAAATGACACATTTACAATTTTTTTCTTGAAGGCACTATTGGAAAGTGACACTGCAGTTGCTTCAAGAAAAACCTGTCATTCGCTATTGTCAAAACAATGGCAGCTCAGAATTAACCCTAGCAGTTTGTCTACAGTGTGTGTTTGAAGAAGCAATGTTATAAAACTGGAAATTTCATATGAACAGTTTCATGGTATGACTTTTTACAATTTTCATAAAGATCTCACTCCGTGAAAATGCCTTTGATTGACATGTTCAACTTCAATAATCAATAACCTTTGGAAAAGTCTGTCTGGAACCATTTTGCAGAACATCACAATCTCACTTCTGTCAGTGATGATTTTCACGTAGGCGGATGATGAACCATTTTTGCACACCGAAGGCTGCTGTCTATACAATTTTGTATGAACATTTAGCTGTAAAAAAGATCTCAAAAACAGGTTCTCTTCAATTGGTGTAAGGAAATGCTAAAATAATTTGACTCAGGAGATAAAGAATCTCTATACAACATTGGAACACAAGACAAAACTTAGATATATTTGTCCGTGATGGAAACTGTGCAGCAGTCAATTCTTCGGGGGTTCCAAGAAACTGGAAATTTAAGTTGTTTGTTCCTGAAACACTTCTAAGAAAAATGTGGCTTGTTACTTTTGTTACACTGGAGATGATGTCACCTTTCTGACGATATAAAGACAGTCACTGCCAAATGGTGTAAAACAATTTCATTGCCACAAGTCAATGATGAAATCAGAAAATGCAACCAAGACCATCACAAAATTCTTAATCATGATGTCACCACACCCAAAAGTTGATATATTTGATTGTTGTTCCTCTAAATACTGTCTTATCACCTGTTGTCACTTGAATTATCACAATCTGACTTCTTTTTGTCCTTGTAAGTCAAACAAAAACAGCTTGGTAAGTATTTACATCACCTCAAGATGTTGAGTCCTTCCAAAGTCATGTTTTTGAGGTTCCAACATTAGAATAGAAAAAGAAGTTTCCAGAACCTGTTCTAGTGATGACCAAAGTGTATAAATTTTAAAGACGAATATTTTGAGAAACAATGAAATAATTTATACAAAAAAATGTTGATGACATTTTTGTAAAAAACCTAAAAGGCTGCCCTCAAATTTTGCTGCCAGCTGGTATTGCTGTCTCCCATGATCATTACTGTGGAGTAATGTAAACATTAATTTAAATGTAAAAGGCGCTACCATAATCAGTCTATATATGGTTTCAAAAGGAAGGAGTTAAAAGTACTATTACTCTAGAAAGTATAATGTCCAAAGTAACAGATGTAATGGGTTATGGAAAGGGAGAGAACATTTTTAAATACACAGAGTACCACTTGTTTCTGAACTGTTCTTTAATGTCCTTCATGGCAACCATACTGAATACAACAAAAGCATTTAATTTGTGTTCTTTATGCAATGTTCCACAGAAAGCCCTGTCATCCAAAAAGCAAACAAACGTTGACACACATTCCTCCACATAGACAGTGCAATTAAACTTAGGACGACTACATGAGAGTGGATGCTATAAATTAAGTACTACAGATTTCTAGTATGCTGTAAAAAGGCTCAGTATCAAAAAGTGTAAAGAACACTTATCTGATATGACTATCTTTTCCTTGTAATATATTTGCTTTGACATCCGTATTACAGTCTTTAATATTTTGCATTATTTCTTATAATGTGTTATAGCATCAACATTGGAAATGTTTCGGATTGACAGATACAGTTTTCTTTTTGTTTTACAAGATACCCCTATTCCTCGAGTAACCCATGGCTTGTTTGTAGACTTTGCTCTAACCTTGGTAAGTTTTGGGGGAAAGCAGTTTTCGAATAAGGTAAGAACTTCATTAGCAAAAATGTTATACTTTTTATTCAAGACATGAGCACTGTAAACATCAGTCCAGTGAATGTCTCTGAGGAGTGTCCTAAAATAATCAATTTTTGGCTTACTGATTACCCTCTTGAGGTCAGATTTTACAGATTTTATATCCTGTTCAGTATTAACATTTCACAGAAGGAACTGCATGTCATGGTCTGAGAGGCCATTGACTATTGGTTTTGTAATATAATTTTGTTCATTGGACTTTTCTATAAAGATACTATCAATGGCTGTTTGTGAGCAAGTCACTATCCTAGTGGGGCACTTTAAAGTGGGAATTAAGTTGAATGATAGTGTTACTAACTCAAATAAGTTCTTACTGGGAGAGTCTTTAAGGAAATCTACATTGAAATCACCAGCAACCACTATTTCTTTGTTTTTGGTTGTTAAATGGGCCAGTACAGCTTCAAGGTGGTTGACAAATAGATTAAAGTTACCTGCAGGTGCTCGATATACACTTAATATTATGAAGGATTTTTTTGTGAAATTCTAATTCTGTTGCACATGCTTCCATATGCTGTTCTAGGCAAAATTTATGAATGTCTACGTTCTTAAATTTATGACAGTTCCTGATGAATGTGGCAACTCCTCCTTTCTCCATTTCTGATCTACAAAAGTGAGATGCTAACCTAAACCCTGTAACACTTAAAAGTTCTATACCAGTGGTTACATGATGTTCAGAGAGGCAGATTATGTCAGCTGGGTTTAAAGACTCTAATTCATCTATGCAGATAGTTAATTCATTAATTTTATTTCTCAGTCCTCGAATCATTTGTACAAATTCAACACACCGAAACACTTACACCAACAGCACACGTCTGACTGACATTTGGCAGCAATTCAACCTCAAAATGATGTCACCCACTGTAGGAAAAAACCAGTTCTCAGGTAACATGCTTGGCTACCAGCTGCAAGCTGCTTTCGTTCGCCTTTCGAGACTCGCTGAAAGCCATATTTTTAATTCAATAAGGATCATTTGCTCATTTATGCTCATTCTCTATGCATTTTCACTCAGAATCACTAAAATGTTCACCTCCTGTATAACAGTCCTCTAGAATCAATACACCTGACCACTTCTTCCACACTATCAATGTGTCAGGCAACCATAAGTTAATACCTACTCAATTCTCAGTGACAAACTTTGGTGTAGCCTATTAAAATTCCCAACACTACTTTATGATCCACTATGAATTTTTCAACTGTTATGGTAGATGTAAAAAACAAAAATCTACTTCCATACAGCCTGCAATTTTAACATTAGGTTTTTTCCCAAACACTATCTCTCAAGTTTTCCTTTTAATAGTTCAGCTAAAGTTCTGTTCTGAGAGAGTGCCTGCCGGTGCTCGCCGCCGCCGCTTGGTCTCCGCCCTCCGGTCCTCGCCGCCGCCGCCGCCGTCGCCGCCTGCCGGTGTTCGCCGCCGCCGCCGCCGCCTGCTGATCGCCGCCTGCCGGGGCTCGCCGCCGCCGCCAGCCGGTGCCCGCCGCCGCCACCGGTGCCCGCCGCCGCCGCCGCCGCCGCCGCCGCCGCCATCCGGTGCCCGCCGCCGCCGCCATCCGGTGCCGCCTGGTCGCCGCCATCGCCGCCGTCCTGACCCTGGTCTACGGCCGTCTTCGTCTTCATCCGTCTTCGTCTTTGTCTGTCCCCAGTTTCTGTCCTTTCCTCTTCGTTCTGTTCGTTCTTGTTTCTCTCTCCCGTCATGTCCGCCCCCACCACCACTGTCACTACTACCACCACCGCCATTGTCTATATCTCCCCTTCCGCCGCCTCCACCACTATAACTTGGTGTGCCCAGTCCCACCCCCCTCCTTCCATTCCACCTCTCCTCACTCTCTCTTCACCCTCTATCTTTGTCGCCCCCTCTCCCGCTTCTTCCTCCCGCTCCTCTCGTTCTGATCCCTTCCCCCCACTCCCCCAGCCTGTCACTGCAGCTCCGGCTCGGGTGGTGGCCCGTTGGGCCACTGCCCACGCCCAGCTCTCCCCGTCCCCTTCGCCATCACCGCCGCCATTGCCACCGTCATCGTCATCGCCGCCGTCGCCTTCGCCTTCACCGTCACCGTCACCATCTCCGGCGCCGTCTCCGGCCCCGGGACCTGCACCTCCCCACCACATTCCCGTTGTTCCCGTCCCCCACACCTCCTCCTCCGCCGTCAAGCGCCCCTGTGGCACTCCTGCTTCCTCTGCTTCCAAAAAGGCTGCGCCTCGTCCTCCTTCCCCCACCCATGATGCCATGGAAGTCTCCCCGCCTGTCCCTGCCCCCTCATCCTCCTCCTCTCCTCCTTCCTCCTACCGCTACCTCCTCTCCCATCCTGATCCCTCTCTCCTTGAAGCCCGGAACCTCACCCTCTTCCTTCGCCAGCATTGCCCTGGTGCCCCCATCTCCCTCCTCACTCCTCGCCGAGATTCGGTCCTCATCTCCTCCCCCAGCCCAACCCTCCACACCTTCCTCCTTTCCCGCATCCCTGTCACCCGCTTTGGCCCTCATGCCTCTCTCACCCCAGCTCCTTCACCACCTCCCTCCCGCCAACCCCAACTTCCGCGTCGCCCGCCAACTCTCACCGCCGTGATCACTCGGCTTAGTCCAGTGATCACGGAGGAGGAGGTGTTGGCGGAGCTCAAGGCGCATCCCCATTTGGAGGTGCGTGCGGTTCGCCGCATACATAACGCTGCCGGCCCCACCCGCCTTATGCGGGTTTTTTCTGAGCACGCCCCCTCCATTGACCGTCTCCTGAAGGAGGGTGCCCTCCTTTTTAACCAACGGTACAAGGTCGACCCCTCCCGTTCCCCTCCTCAATCCCTGCACTGCCAGAGGTGTCTGCGCTATAACGCGCACCCCTCAGCTGAGTGCCACGAGGCCCCCACCTGCCCGCATTGTCGGCAAGCGCACTTCCTCCGGCAGTGCCCTAACCTCCCATCCCCTCCTTCCTGCAATACCTGCAATCTCCCCCATCCCACCTACTCCCAAAAGTGTAAAGCCCGACCCCCTCCAACCACTCCTGAACTCACCGTCCCTGTCCGTCCCCTGGACGCCCCCACCCCTCCTGGCAATTCCCTTCGTCCCCCCCCCCCCCCCACCGCTGAGGACATCATCAGGTTCCTTACCATCGTCCTCCAGAATGTTCATCCCTTTCAGCGCCCACACACCCTCCAACAGATCTCCCTCGCCGCCCGTTCCATATTCCAACTCAAGATGTACGCCACCTACTCCAACAACCAGGCCCATTTCACCTTCTCCCGCCTCGACACCCTGGTCTAAATCCCTATCATGGCGCGACAGCAACGTATCCTTTTCAACAACATCCACTCCCTACCCGCCAACAGGAACCTCTTCCTGCACAGCCTTGCCACCCACCGCGTGGATGCCTTCCTCCTTAATGAAACCTTCCTCCAACCCCACCACACCATTCACACTTCGCCCTACCTCCTCCACTGCTCCGATAATCCCCTCCCAATTGCGCGTGGCGGAGTTGCCATTGGTCACCACCGCCAGATCCCCGTTCGGCTCCAACCTCTCCTTCCCGACCCCACCGAACACCTGATCCTTAGTCTCTTCTTCCCCGGCCTTACCGTTACCTGCGCCACCATCTATATCCGCCCCAACGCTCCTATTCCCTTCGACTTCCTCTCCCACGTCGATCGTACCTTTTCCTCCTACGTGATCGCCGCCGACCTCAACATCCATAGTCGTTCCGCTGCCCAGTTACGGCGATGGCATCGGTTCCTCTCCCCCCTTCAAGGTGACCTCGTCCCCATCCCCCGGCATACCCGTCCTGAATCCAACTCCACTCCTGATGTTATCCTCTCCTCCCCCAACCTCCTTGGCCGCATAACGGTGGATGTCCTGGAGCCTATTGGTAGCGACCATCTCCCTGTCCTCCTCACCGTTTCAGACGGTCGTCGCCCTCGCCCCGACCCTCGTACTGACCCTCCCCCTAAGTATGTCCACGACTATTCCCGAGCCGACTGGCATGCCTACCGGGATACCCTTTCCACCCAGGTCGATAGCCACCCTCTCACCTACCACCACTCTGACGATGTCACCCATGCCGCCTCCTTTCTCCAGCAGACCTTGTCTGAGGCCGTGGAGGCCCACGTTCCTACTGCCGCCATCCACCCCCACCGTCCTACCTTACCCCCACAGGCCGTTCTCCTCCTCCGTGAATCCCGTCGTTTCTACCGTGCCTTCCTCCACACGCGTGACCCGGACACACTACGACGCCACCGGCAACTCCAGCGACACGTTCGTAATTTGCTCGCGGCTAAGAAACGCCAGGACTGGCGACAGACATGCACCCGTTTAAATGCAACCCTACCAATCAACTCGTCCAAGTTCTGGACGGCCTTCCGTCGCCTTACCGGAACTAAACCCTCCCCCTACTATCCTCTTCTCCACGATGATCACCCCTTCCCTGACACCCTTAGTAAGGCCAATCACTTTGCCTCCTACCTCTCCAATGTCTTCTCCATCCCCGGCGATCCCCAGTTCGATTACTCCCTCTTCCCGGATATCCGCGATCGAACTGACACCTCTGTCCCTCCCCTCGCTCCTGGTTTCCAGTACTTGGACAACATTACGCACACGGAACTCAATGCCCCTATCACTACACAGGATCTCATTGTTACACTCCGCACCAAACGCAACACCGCTCCTGGTCACGATCGTGTCATCTACCGTCACCTTCGTGAAGCTCCTGTCTCTTTCCTCTCCACCCTGGCCAGGCTCTACAATGTAGTCCTGTCCACCGGTTACTACCCCGACCTGTGGAAAACCTCCCGTATCCTCATGTTCCTTAAACCTGGCAAACCGCCGTCCGCCGTCTCCTCCTACCGTCCCATCAGCCTTACCTCGGTCTTGAGCAAGGTCCTGGAATCTATCCTCACCCGTCGCATCCACCAGCATCTCCGCCAGCACCGCCTCCTTCCCGTCACCCAGTGTGGCTTTCGGCCATCCTTCTCTTCTGACGACCTTCTCCTTCACCTCACTCATCTCCTTTCCGAACAGCTTAATTCCCGTCGCTCCGCTATCTTCGTCTCCCTGGACCTCGAACGTGCATATGACCGCGTATGGCATTCCGGTCTCCTTTTCAAGCTCCAAACCTTCGCCCTTCCCATTAACTACGTCCGTCTGATCGGCTCCTTTCTCTCCCACCGTCCTTCCTATGTCACCATCCATAACACCGATTCCTACACCTTTTTCCCCTCCGCCGGTGTGCCCCAAGGCTCCGTCCTCTCCCCCCTTCTGTACCTGTTGTACACGGCGGACATGCCGCCGCCGTCACCCCCCGTCCACCTTCTCCAGTTTGCCGATGACACCGCCTTCCTTGCCCTTGCCCCCACCCTACAGCGCTCCCAACGCCTTCTCCAATCCCATCTTGACCGGTTCACCGCTTGGTGCAACCAGTGGTTGCTCAAGGTCAATCCTTCCAAAACCCAGGCGATCATTGTAGGCAAAACCACCCCTTCCTTCCGCCTCCTTGATTTCTATCTCACCGTCTATGGCCGTCCCATCGCCCTCACTCCCACCCTTAAGTACCTTGGCGTCACCCTCGATCGTCGCCTCTCCTGGACTCCCCATCTCCAGACAATCCAAGCCAAGGCACGTTCCCGCCTCCGTCTCCTCAAGCTCCTTTCCGGCCGTACGTGGGGTCTGGACCCCTCCACCATCCTCCACACCTATAAATCCCTCATCCGCCCTATCCTTTGTTATGCCCATCCAGCATGGATCTCCGCTCCCCCTACCTTTTATAAATCCCTCCAAATCCTTGAACGCCATGCTCTCCGCCTCGCCTATCGCATCCGTCTCCCCTCCCCCACGCGGATCCTCTACGATCTCATCCCCTTCCCCCACCTCCTCCTTTTCCTTGAAACGATACGGATCCTGTACACCTCCCGCAAACTCGATCCTCCTCACCCGCTCGTCTTCCCGATCCTCTCCCACCCCCGCCCGCTGCCGCGCCTGTATTCGCACGTCCCACCCGATCTCCACCTCTCCACCCTCCTTACACTCTCCCACGGTGGCTTCCGCCAGCTCCCCCTCCCTGATGATGCCCTCCTCCCTTCCATCTACCCCTCCTACCAACTTTGATCCTCCCGCCCTCCTCCTGTACTTATTCCTCCGTGCACCCTCCCTCCCTCCTCTCCCTTTTCCCTCCCTCCTCCTTTTCTCCCCCCCCTCCTCCCCTGGGCCTCCCCTCCCCTGTTCCTCTCCTCTTGCCCCCGACTCCTCAGCCATTGGCATCCTTTTTCTCCCCTCTCCCCCACCTCGCCCTTCTACCCCTCTTGGCAGGTCCCCGGACTCGCACACGTTACGTGGACATTCGCGCGCCGGAAGTCGCCGCCATCAGTGTTTTGTGTGTTTAGTGTTTAGTGTTCACCGTCCCCTCCATCGTTCACCAATGCCATCATCATCTTCAGTGGTTGTGCGTCGTCTCATCGGCTAGCAGTGTGGATTATCGACGAGTGTGCACGGCTCCGTGATTGTCTCTATGTGTCTCCTGTTTTATTGCCCACTGCTCTGTGACTTATGTGTCTTCTCACTGTTTTTGCTGCTTGTGTCTTCTATGGCTGAAGAGCAGCGTAGTGTGCTGCTGACAGCCTGCCTGTTGTACAGGTTTTAAAATAACAATAAAGTAAAAAAAAAAAAAAATTCGTTGGTACATCTAGAGGGTTGGATCCCCTCCTTCGAAAGCGTCAGATTGCAAAGCCTGGGCTACTCTCAGGGTGGAATCTCCGTCTTCGAAGATTGTGTGTGTGTGTCTGTCTGTCTGTCTGCCCGCTGCTGTCGCTGTTCGTTCGTTCGTTCGTTCGTTCGTTCGTCCGTCCGTCCGCCCGCCTGCTGGCTGTCCATCGCCGTCGTCGCAACCGTTGCCGCTGCCTGCCGTTCGTCCGTCTGTTCGCCGCCGCCGCCGCCTGCTGTTCGTCCGTCTGTTCGCCGCCGCCGACACAGCCGACGCCGCCTGCTGTTCGCCGCTGCCCGTCGCCGTTCGTCTGCAATGAGTACTCCCACCTCCACCGTCATCTACACCTCCCCCTCCCCCTCTCCCACAGTCACTTCCTGGAGTGCCGCCTCTGGCCTCCCTCCTTCCACCTCCCCTTCCCTTCCTCCACTTACCCACCCCCCTATCTCCTCCCCTGCTGTATACCCACACCTCTACACCCTTCCTCCAGCCTCCACACCCTCAACAGCTCCCACTACTACCCCCGCCATCACGTACGCCTCTGTTGCCGCCTCTGCTGCCGCCCCTCAGGTGGTTGGCTTCCCCTCTCTCACCGACCCCGTCGCGTCGTCTTCTGCATCTCCCGCACGCATCACGTTGCGCCGAGCCACCATCACCACCACTGAACCAGCTGCTTCTCCCGGTGCCTCCACTACGCCACAGGGATCTGCCACCCGCCACCTTCCTCTCCTCCCCGTCCCTCTCACCTCCTCCCAGCCTCCAGTCTCCAAAAAACCCCAAAAGCGCGTCCTTACCGACTCTGCTCCCGCCACTTCCCACAAAAAATCAACGCCACCTCCCCCTCCCCCTGCCGTCACCATGGACACCACCCCTCCTCCTGCCACCCCTACCTTGGCCCCCACCCTCCACACCTTTGTCCTGTCAACTCCCGATCCTAAGTTCCTCGACGCTCGTACCCTCACCAGGGAAATACGAAAGTACTTACCTGGTGCTCCCATCTCCCAACTCATTCCCCGCAGGGACTCAGTCCTTATCAAGTCCCCGTCCCCATCATTTCACATAGACCTCCTGCGAAAACTCCCACGAGTTATGTTTGGCCCCCACGCCTCTCTGACACCCTTCCTTTCCGCTTCCACTCCTCGTCAGCCCCAGCCTCCCCGTCGCCCCCCCACCTACACCGCTGTGATCACCAAGCTCAGCCCGGTGATCACAGAGGATGAAGTGTTGGTAAAACTGAACTCCCACCCGGACTTGGAAATCCGTTCTGCCCGCCGTATCCACAATGCCTCTGGTCCCACCTACGTCATGCGGGTATTCTCAGAGTCTGCCCCGTCCATAGACCATCTCCTCACCCAGGGTGCCCTGAACTACCACCGTCGCCACCCTGTTGAGTCCTCCAAATCCCCTCCCCAATCCTACCGTTGCCAACGGTGCCTGATGTACAATGACCACCTGACTCCCAACTGCAAAAACCCCCCCACCTGTCCCCATTGCAAGGCCTCCCACCTTCTCAAGAACTGCCCCAACCTCGCTGCTCCTCCTTCCTGTAATACCTGCAATGGCCCCCATTCCACATACTCCCACAAGTGTAAAGCTAAACCCCCTCCAGCCACCCCTGAACTTACAGTCCCAGTTCGTCCCGTCGATCCTCCTGTCCATCCTAACAATTCCCTCCGTCCACCCCCCACGGCCGAGGACATCATCCGGTTCATTACCGTTGTACTCCAAAACATTCACTCTTTTCAGCACCCGCACACCTTCCAACAAATATCCCTTGCTGCTCGCTCTGTTTTCCACCTGAACACCTTCGCCACTTACTCCCACAACCAAGCCCACTTCACCTTCACCCGCCTCGACACCGTAGTTTAAGTCTCTTCCCTTCCCTCTCTTCCCCCCCTCCTTCCCGTCATGGCGCGGCACGAGTCTCGCATCCTCCTCCAGAACATTCGCTCCTTCTGCTCCAACAAATACCTCCTCATGCACACCCTCTCCCATCACCAGGTCGACACCTTCCTCTTGAACGAAACCTTTCTCCAGCCCCACCATTCTATCCGCACCTCCCCCTATATCCTCCACCGCACTGATGCTCCTGGTCCTCGTGCGCAGGGTGGGGTCGCGATTGGCCACCTTAAGCATATCCCCGTCCGGCCACAACCTCTCCTCAATGACCCCACTGAACACCTTATCCTTAGCGTCTTCTTCCCCTCCCTCACCATTACCTGTGCCACCATCTATGTCCGCTCCACTGCTCCTCTTCCTTATGACTTCATCTCACACATTGACCACACCTTCTCCACCTATGTGATTGCCGCCGACCTCAACATCCATAGCCGCACTCCTGCTGCCCTTCGGCGGTGGCATCAGTTCCTCTCCACAATCCAGGGTGACCTTGTTCCCATTCCCCAGCACACCCGACCCGAAAGTAACACCACCCCCGATGTTGTCATTGCCTCCGCCAACCTCCTTGGGCGTATCACTGTCGCCGTCCTTGACCCCACAGGTAGCGATCACCTCCCTGTCCTTCTCGCCATAACGTCTGCAAACCGCCCCCCTCCGGCTCCGCAACCTGCACCCCCTCCCAAGGTCGTCCATGACTATCGCCGTGCCAACTGGGATGCCTACCGGGACTCCATCTCCACCCAGGTCGAAAGCCACCCTCTTACCTATCGCCATCCTGACGACATCATCCGCGCCTCGTCCTTCCTTCAGACGGTAATTACTGACGCCGTGGAGGCCCATGTTCCTACTAAAACCATCCACCCACACCGTCCCACTCTCCCTCCGCGGGATGTCCTCCTCCTCCGTGAATCCCGCCGCCTCTATCGCTCCTTCCTCCGCACTCGTGACAGGGATACACTCCAACGCCACCGGCAAATACAGCGACACGTACGGAACCTTATTACAGCAACGAAACGCCGGGACTGGCGCCAGACCTGCACACGACTCAATGCCACCCTCCCTATCAACTCCTCCAAGTACTGGTCTGCCTTCCATCGTCTTACTGGTTCCCTTTCTGCGCCCCACTACCCCCTTCTCCATAACGATCGCCCCCTTCCAGACAACCTCAGTAAGGCCAACCACTTCGCTTCCCACCTTTCCGAGGTCTTCTCCATCCCCGATGATCCCCACTTTGATTATTCTCTTTTTCCCACCGTCATGGAACGTGCTGATACCTCAGTCGCTCCACTTGCTCCTAGTCTCCAGTACTTGGGGCAGTTGCCCCCCTCCGACGTCAACACTCCCATCACAGCACAAGACATTAAACTTCTCCTCCAGTCCAAACGCAACACGGCCCCTGGTCACGACTGTGTCACCTACCGTCACCTTCGAGAAAGCCCCTATTCCTTCCTAACTGTCCTCGCCCATCTCTATAATGTCATCCTCTCTACTGGCTTCTACCCTGACCTGTGGAAGACCTCCCGCGTCCTCCTCTTCCTCAAACCCAACAAACCCCCTTCTGCCGCCTCTTCCTATCGTCCCATCTGCCTCACCTCCGTCTTCAGTAAGGTCCTTGAATCCATCCTCTCCCACCGTATCCATTGGCACCTTGCTCAACACCACCTCCTCCCCCTTACCCAGTGTGGCTTCCGACCCTCCTTCTCTGCTGACGACCAACTCCTCAACCTTGTTCACCTTCTGTCCCTCCAGCTCAACTCCCGTCGCTCCGCCATTTTTGTTTCCCTTGACCTCCAAAATGCCTATGACCGTGTATGGCATCCCGGTCTCCTCTTTAAACTCCAAACCTACGCCCTGCCTATCAATTTTGTCCGTCTGGTTGCTTCCTTCCTCTCGCACCGTCCTTCCTATGTCACCCTCCACAACACCAACTCCCGTATCTTTTATCCCACGGCTGGCGTCCCCCAGGGTTCTGTCCTCTCCCCTCTCCTTTATCTCTTGTATACAGCTGATATGCCCAAGCCACCCCCACCAGTCCACCTTCTCCAATATGCTGATGACACCGCCTTCCTGGCTCTCTATCCTACCCTTCAACGGTCTCAACGTACCCTCCAAACCCACCTTAACCAGTTCACCATTTCGTGTAACCAGTGGCTCCTCCATCTCAACCCCTCCAAAACCCAGGCAATCATCATAGGCCACACCACTCGCTCCTTTCGCCTCCATGATTTCTACCTCACCCTTTATGGTCGTCCTATCCAACTCACCCCCACCCTGAAATACCTTGGCCTCACCCTTGACCGACACCTCACCTGGACCCCTCATCTCCTGACCATCCAGCAGAAAACCCATTCCCGCCTCCGCCTGCTGAAACTCCTGTCCGGCCGGACATGGGGATTGCATCCTTCTACCATCCTCCACACCTACAAATCCCTCATCCGTCCTATCCTCTGTTATGCCAGCGTCGCCTGGATCTCCACCCCCACCCGCTTTTACAAGGCCCTCCAAATCCTTGAACGCCATGCGCTCCGCTTTGCCTTCCGTATCTGCCTTCCTTCCCCCACACGGCTCCTGTATGAACTGATCCCCTTCCCCCACCTCCTCTTGTTCCTCCAACATCTCCGCATCCTTTACATTGTTCGCAGGGTTGATTCCCCCCACCCTCTGGTTTCCTCCTTCCTCTCCACCCCCCGTCCGTTGCCACGCCTCTATCGCTGTATCCCTCCCTCTCTCCACCTCCACACCCTCCATCTCCTTCATCAGGGCAATTTCCAACGCCTCCCCCTCCCGGATGACGAACTTCGCCGTGACATATACCCTTCCTTCCAACTATAACCCGGCCTTGTTCCCACCCCCCCCCCCCTCCCCAGGGCCCCCATCTCCTCTTTCCTCCTTCTCCCAGAGCGGATTTTCCTCCATCCCCCCCTCCCCTGAGACCCTGCACCCCATACTTGCCTCTCTCCTTCCCACATCCCTCCCTACCTGGCCCTCTTCCGCGCGCCCCCCATTCCCCTCCCCCATCTCTTCCCCTCCCTCCCTTCTTCAGGTCTCCCTCATCTCCTTGAACCTGGCAGATCCTCTGTATTGATCATCATCAGTGTGTCACATCAGTGTTGAGTTTAGTGCTGTTTCTCATGTGCGTCAAGAGGTGTGATTTTAATTGTGTACTGCCTTGAGGTTCGCCGTCAGTGTTACGTTGTGTGCTATGCCATCCGTCAACACCTTTATGCTCCAGTCATACTGTGCCTTGTGTTCTTTTAATCGTCGCAGTGTGTGGCTTTTTGTGTGTACTACTTTTAAACAGTTTTTTATCTCCATTTTACAATCACCCCGTTTTTTTTTTCTTTGTCTATTGCCTTCCATGATGTTCTCCCTTTTTATATCTATGTTCGCCTTCTTCTCTCCTTTGCTGTTTTTAAATGTCTTCTATTGTTTTGTTCTATGTCTTTCGGCTGAAGAGCAGCGCATATGCTGCTGCCAGCCCGCCCCGATGGGGAATTGAAATACAATAAAGAAAAAAAAAAAAAATTCGTGGGTAAGCAAAATGTACGTGATTTTCCTCGTTCCTGCCTGCAGGTAACTGCGGGTAATCCATTATAACCTTGCTCCTTCCCCCTACTAATCCCACCCCCTCACAACAACTAATGCAAAGTAAATGCAAGTGGCACAGACTGGTCTCTGGCCTTCATGATATGGATGCTGTGGGTTTAGAGCTTTTCCTGGCGTGCTGATTGTTCCATAAATACACGGGAGAACTGCTGGATATTAGTAACGTCCTGTCACGATATTTGGGAGAACTGCTGGATATTAGTAACGTCCTGTCACGATATTTCGGCGCATTTGTTAAACTTTTCCCGGCGTGCTGATTGTTCCATAAATATGCGGGAGAACTGCTGGATATTATTAACGTCCTGTCACGATATTTCGGCGCATTAGTGGGGCAAGACTTCACAGTAACAAATTCATAAGATCGCTGAATGCATAAAGATATCGTACTAATAGGTGAAGAACGTATAAAATCGTACTTCAACCAATTTAGTTAATCAAAGAGCGTATTTTCTTCATTCTTTCGGTACGACCACATTTCTTCTACATTTGCTTATGTTACACGCTACTTACAAGGGAACCTCCCCACCGCACCCCTGTCAGATTTAGTTATAAGTTGGCACATTAGATAGGCCTTGAAAAATTGAACACAGATCAATCCAGAAAACAGGAAGAAGCTATCTGGAACTATGAAAAAAATTAGCAAAGTATACAAACTGAGTTGTCTATGTGCAAGATAGACAACATCAAGGACAATATATCCTCAGGAGCGCCGTGGTCCCGTCGTTAGTGTGGACAGCTGTGGAACGAGAGGTCCTTGGTTCTAGTCTTCCCTTGAGTGGAAGGTTTAATTTCTTTATTTTTGCAAAGTCATGATCTGTCCGTTCGTTCATTGACGTCTCTGTTCACTGTAGTAAGTTTGGTGTATGTGTTTTGCGGCCGCACCGCAAAACCGTGCCATTAGTAGACGAAAGGACGTGCCTCTCCAATGGGAACCGAAAACATTTGATCGCAACGTCATAGGTCAACCGATTCCTCCACAGGGAAACACGTCTGATATATTCTATACGACACTGGTGACGGCATGTGCGTCACATGACAGGAATATGTTGTCGACACACCTATCTTGTACACTTGGCGAATGGGTAAGAAGATTCTTCTACCTTGCCCGATTTAGGTTTTCTTGTGGATGTGATAAACACTCCCAAAAAACTGATCACATTGGACAGATGGGCGGACAGATAATAATTGTCTGAAAATATAATATTAAACTTTTCACTCGTGGGAAGACTTTAACTAAGGACCTCTCATTCCACAGCTGCTCACGCTAACCACGGGACCACGTCTCTCCTAGGCTCAAAATCTCCTTGATGTTGCCTTTCTTGCACATGGACTACTCAGTTTGTATATTTTGCTTATTTTTTCATAGTTCTGCACTACTTCTTCCCGTTTTCTCGATTGATCGGTGTTCAGTTTTTCAAGGCCTATCCACTGTGCCAACTTATAACTAAATCTGAGGGGGGATGCGATGGGGAGGTTCCCTTGTTAGAAACAAACCAGTTCAAAACAAACGGGTGGTTATTGAAGGACGGGATGGGACATATGTACCGCATACGCCGGGATTCCCACTAAAACCACTCTGATTCCGAAGACCCAGGAAGAAAAGCCACAACAGATATGACAATGAAAAGTGAACTACATTGTAGAGCATCTCAGAGAATTTATTTAACATTAATACACCTCTACATGTTAATCATTTGCAGCACGAAGAATATCGAGTCTACATTCAATTTCTCGCCAAGTTCTTTGTAAAATTTCCTCTGTTATTTTTGCAATCGCATTAGTGAATGTCGCAACATAGGAATATCGTCCACTTTCGTCGCATGCACGCAGTCCTTCACAAATCACCACACGAAGAAATCATGGGCGTGACGTTGGGCGAACGTGGTGGCTAGGCAATGGATCTGATCCAACGACTGGGAAATTTCCTATCCAAGAACTTGGGAACAGCATTTATTTGGTCCCCTCAAGGAGGCATTACGGGGATAAAAATTCAGCAACAACAAGATGGTCAAAGTATTTGTGGGGAAAATGGCTCAGCAGTAAGACAATTAGTGCCTTGAATCAAGCATCAATATTTTTAACGCTCCGCAGTCTCCAATATCCTGCTCACAAACCATCAGAACCATTCTCAGACAGTCTGTATTATTCCGAAGTACTCAAAATTGGGAACCATTTGAAGACAAGGACTGAGGAAGACATGGCACAAACAAGTTAAGGGGACCACACAGTGCTTCATTTCGAAAAAAAAAAATATCGATTTTCGATTTTCATCGTATTTCGATAGATTAAGATTTTATTTGAGTACTCTGAAAAGGATTTTGCTGAAAAAAAGTTTTGGAGCATTTAAAGGGCATTTTCCTACCAAGTGTGTTTATGTGCCACGTACAATCTATTGGCAAGAGCATGGCTGCAGGGAGAACATTTTGTACAGTGATGAACTTACATCAACCACCAAATAAATTTAAAAAACTGACTGCACCACCATTCTCTTCCTGCTGCTGTTATTACAGCAATTAAACCTATTTTCAGAGACTTGGCTCATCCTGACGTAATGAAATGTCTGCATGGGCAGACACACAACCCAAATGAATGTTTCAACAGCATAATTTGGAACAGCCTTCCTAAAGCTGTATTTGTAGGCATGCATAGAGTGAAACTAGGAGTTCATGATGCTGTTATTACATTCAACTGTGGTAATATTGGAAAGTGTTGGGTACTGAAAAAGCTGGGAATTAATGCTGGTGAAAATATGATCACTGGGCTGAAACATTGCGATAAAATGAGGATAGCCAATGCAGACAGGTCTGCATCTAATATGGCCAAGAAAGCAAGACAGACATCCAGGAAGATGAAAAAAAAAAAAGCTGGAAGACCTGCTAGAGGCCAAAGAAGGGCAATCATATAGTGCAAGACAGTTTTAATTAACTGTAAGTAACAAATTTCAAAAGTTTTTCCTTTAAAGTCAATTTCCCACAAACTAAAATTTTCAGTACATATGCCCCATTATATCAGAAACTATCATAGATAAATGAATGAAATTTTCAGTCCTTGCATAACATAAAAATCCACCTCTGGTACTACATTCATTAACATTCCCCATTAGGAAGCCACAAAAAAAATTTTCTGCACAAAAAATCAATATTTTTTGTTAATAAATTTAAAATAGTATTTCTTAAAAACTATAAAATGGATACAGTAGATTTTTAGTACAGTTGACTATTAGCATCAATGTAACATACAGTAAAAATATTAAGGTCCTGCATCAAATAATTTTTTTCAGAAATTGGTCAAATACCTGCCTAAATTCACGTGGGTTAGATCGGCAGGGTGTGGTCCCCTTAAACAGTCTCCTCCTCCTGTGGACAAAACCAGCAACACTTCAGCAAGACGTCAGCAACTACTTGCAGTAGCCTGTTCGATCTGAAATATTGCCCAGTCATCCCGCAGTAATAGCGTTTATTGCAGCAACATTGATGACAGCGCTATTGCGGCTGCACATTTCCGTAAAATATGGCCCTTGTAAACGCACCTCGAGGGCTGTTGTGTGATGACAAGCAACGCCAAATGCTTAGAGCGAGCTACGCCACTGCAGACATGCGAAGCAGCAGAGCCATCTGTGCGCGCAACGACGTATTACGTTGCGATTGTAAGCAAGTGCAACGAAAACTTATAGATTTCAAAAGAAAAGATGGCTTCCTGAAAGCAGCACTAGCTGGAACAGAGAGAAACAGAATGTCTATCGTATGGAAAAACGTGTAGTGAGGTCAAGCCAGCTAAAAGTATCAATTGGTAAGAATGCGCTCACATGTACTGTGTGAACAAGATAGCGATGTACAAGGGGACAACCTAAATTCTGTCCCTAATATTGTATAGGAATATGCCAACTAGCTCTGCAGGAGATGAAGAAACTGATGAAATGTATGACGAGATAAAAGAAATTATTCAGGTAGTGGAGGGAGACGAAAATTTAATAGTCATGGGTGACTGGAATTCGTCAGTAGGAAAAGGGAGAGAAGGAAACATAGTAGGCGAATATGGATTGGGGGGAAGAAATGAAAGAGGAAGCCGCCTTGTAGAATTTTGCACAGAGCATAACTTAATCATAGCTAACACTTGGTTCAAGAATCATGAAAGAAGGTTGTATACATGGAAGAATCCTGGAGATACTAAAAGGTATCAGATAGATTACATAATGGTAAGACAGAGATTTAGTAACCAGGTTTTAAATTGTAAGACATTTACAGGGGCAGATGTGGATTCTGACCACAATCTATTGGTTATGAACTGCAGATTGAAACTGAAGAAACTGCAAAAAGGCGGGAATTTAAGGAGATGGGACCTGGATAAACTGAAAGAACCAGAGGTTGTACAGAGTTTCAGGGAGAGCATAAGGGAACAATTGACAGGAATGGGGGAAAGAAATACAGTAGAAGAAGAATGGGTAGCTCTGAGGGATGAAGTAGTGAAGGCAGCAGAGGATCAAGTAGGTAAAAAGACGAGGGCTAATAGAAATCCTTGGGTAACAGAAGAAATATTGAATTTAATTGATGAAAGGAGAGAATATAAAAATGCAGTAAATGAAGCAGGCAAAAAGGAATACAAACGTCTCAAAAATGAGATCGACAGGAAGTGCAAAATGGCTAAGCAGGGATGGCTAGAGGACAAATGTAAGGATGTAGAGGCTTGTCTCACTAGGGGTAAGATAGATACTGCCTACAGGAAAATTAGAGAGACCTTTGGAGAGAAGAGAACCACTTGTATGAATATCAAGAGCTCAGATGGCAACCCAGTTCTAAGCAAAGAAGGGAAGGCAGAAAGGTGGAAGGAGTATATAGAGGGTCTATACAAGGGCGATGTACTTGAGGACAATATTATGGAAATGGAAGAGGATGTAGATGAAGATGAAATGGGAGATAAGATACTGCGTGAAGAGTTTGACAGAGCACTGAAAGACCTGAGTCGAAACAAGGCCCCGGGAGTAGACAACATTCCATTAGAACTACTGATGGCCTTGGGAGAGCCAGTCATGACAAAACTCTACCATCTGGTGAGCAAGATGTATGAGACAGGCGAAATACCCACAGACTTCAAGAAGAATATAATAATTCCAATCCCAAAGAAAGCAGGTGTTGACAGATGTGAAAATTACCGAACTATCAGTTTAATAAGTCACAGCTGCAAAATACTAACGCGAATTCTTTACAGACGAATGGAAAAACTGGTAGAAGCGGACCTCGGGGAAGATCAGTTTGGATTCCGTAGAAATGTTGGAACACGTGAGGCAATACTAACCTTACGACTTATCTGAGAAGAAAGATTAAGAAAAGGCAAACCTACGTTTCTAGCATTTGTAGACTTAGAGAAACCTTTTGACAATGTTGACTGGAATACTCTCTTTCACATTCTAAAGGTGGCAGGGATAAAATACTGGGAGCGAAAGGCTATTTACAATTTGTACAGAAACCAGATGGCAGTTATAAGAGTCGAGGGGCATGAAAGGGAAGCAGTGGTTGGGGAAGGAGTGAGACAGGGTTGTAGCCTCTCCCCGATGTTATTCAATCTGTATATTGAGCAAGCAGTAAACGAAAGAAAAGAAAAATTCGGAGTAGGTATTAAATTTCATGGATAAGAAGTAAAAACTTTGAGGTTCGCCGATGACATTGTAATTCTGTCAGAGACAGCAAAGGACTTGGAAGAGCAGTTGAACGGAATGGACAGTGTCTTGAAAGGAGGATATAAGATGAACATCAACAAAAGCAAAACGAGGATAATGGAATGTAGTCAAATTAAATCGGGTGATGCTGAGGGGATTAGATTAGGAAATGAGACACTTAAAGTAGTAAAGGAGTTTTGCTATTTAGGGAGTAAAATAACTAATGATGGTCGAAGTAGAGAGGATATAAAATGTAAACTGGCAATGGCCATGAAATCGTTTCTGAAGAAGAGAAATTTGTTAACATCGAGTACAGATCTAAGTGTCAGGAAGTCGTTTCTGAAAGTATTTGTATGGAGTGTAGCCATGTATGGAAGTGAAACATGGACGATAACCAGTTTGGACAAGAAGAGAATAGAAGCTTTCGAAATGTGGTGCTACAGAAGAATGCTGAAGATTAGATGGGTAGATCACATAACTAATGAGGAGGTATTGAATAGAATTAGGGAGAAGAAGAGTTTGTGGCACAACTTGACTAGAAGAAGGGACCGGTTGGTAGGACATGTTCTGAGGCATCAGGGGATCACCAGTTTAGTACTGGAGGGCAGCGTGGAGGGTAAAAATCTTAGAGGGAGACCAAGAGATGAATACACTAAGCAGATTCAGAAGGATGTAGGTTGCAGTAGGTACTCTGAGATGAAGGAGCTTGCACAGGATAGATTAGCATGGAGAGCTGCATCAAACCAGTCTCAGGGCTGAAGACCACAACAACAACAGCGTAAATTATGATATTGATGCAGGCACTGAGAACCATAAAGGGCCAAAGCATATATGCAAAGGTTAGACAAAAACAGATATTTGTGAAAATCAAATTTGTAGGGAAATCAGCAGTATCATATGGTGGGCTTTCTTTTTATAACGTACCATATTTCCTATAAAAATAGTTTAATATTTATTATTATTACTAGTAAAGTTAATCTACAAAATTTGTATATATATATATATATATATATATATATATATATATATATATATATATATATATATATATAGCCTAGAGGCAATAGTGTCTTTTAACTGTAATGTAGTTTGTATTTAATGTAAAACTAGAATCACAACATAAGTAACAGACATTTAATGCACCACACAGAAAATTGTGACCTACCCAACACTTCACATTCCTAATTATCATCATTTTCATTAAGCACATTCTTTGGCTTGAGGGACAGATAAAACTATTGCTTTACTTTTGCCTTGAAATCTAGTAGTCTATGTGTTTCAAGTTTGATATAGTTTTTTCTTAAGTGTTTGTGTTTGAAGGTTGGTATTTGCCTTCTACCTCCGTGTTGGGGCACTGGAATTTGCAAGGAATCTACAGACGGTGGAGAAATAAGAAATAGTGGTCTCCCTCGATATGACTTGAAGAAAATTGACTCCCACGATTACAGTCAAGAATACGCTAAACAACTGTTCACAGAAATCTGTTGAAAATGTCATCATTTCAAAATTTCTTAAAAGTATGTTGCTACGTCGAACGCCAGTTTTTGGTTTGGTAGTGTGGTCGATAACACTCTTAAAGGTTCTAAAATCCCCATCGTCCGTTTTACAAACTGGAATGCTGAAATCATGGAACATGATTTTATGGTGGGGCATCACCTCAAGAGCTTCCAGATTTTATGAAGAAATGGGCGTCAGAGTAGCCGGTGAACGTGACTACAGCAATGAATATTTGTGCTTTGCCAGATTTTCGCAACCGTCATATAGAGGGTGTTTCAGAAAGGACTTTACTGCTTTAAAAATTCATATAAATTTATTGAAAGAAGATATAGAACTGGGTTTAGTGTTATTTTGTAGCCAAACATATGAAGGTTTTTCTTTACCTTAAACTAAAGATGTTGTTTGTGGCTTCCGTTGGTTATCCTGCAGACATCCCATCGGAAGTCAATTTCTTCCCAAACTCGCTGTAGCATTGCATGTGTAACTTGCTCAGTGATGGTGTAAATTCTTTGCTCTAAGTTCAGGTAGAGAAGCTGGCACATGAGGTACAAACACGATATCTTTGATGAATTGCCATTAAAAAAAAATCGAGTTTTGTTAGGTCTGGGGAATGTAGGGGCCATGCAATTGGCGCATCACGGCCAGTCCATTGACCTGGAAAGCGGTCACTGAGAAAATCCCGGACGTCAGCCAGATAGTGCCTGAAGTTAACATTTCGTTCTTGGTCATCCTCACCGATCTATGGTATTAAAAATTGTAGCATATCCAGGTACACTATCCCGCTGATGGTTCTCTGACGGAAAAAAAGTGGTCGTACACTTCGTTCTTGCCCAATGCACAAACAACGTTCAGTTTAGGGCTATCACGAACATGTTGCAATGTTCGATGTGGATTTTTACTGCGCCAAATCCTACAATTATGTGTGTAAACGTTCCCACTTAAGTCCGCAGCTCGTGGTAGTGCGGCAGCGTTCTCGCTTCCCACGCCCGGGTTCTCGGGTTTGATTCCTGGCGGGGTCAGGGATTTTCTCTGTCTCGTGATGACTGTGTGTTGTGTGATGTCTTTAGGTTGGTTAGATTTAAGTAGTTCTAAGTTCTAGGGGACTGGTGACCATAAATGTTAAGTCCCGTAGTGTTCAGAGGCATTTGAGCCGTTGCCACTTACGTGAAAAGTCGACTCGTCAGAAAAGATGATTTTGTCCAAGGAATGTTCATCATGATGTAACCGATTTAACACATCCACACAGAAGTTCTTGCGAGCAATTTTATAAGTGTCTTTTATTGCATGTACGATCGTCAGTCCCTACAGTTTCAAATGCGAACAGTTTCTCAACACACGCCGTACAGTCGTATGTGGGATTTGCAGTTCGTGAGATGCACACCAGATCGATTTCGTAGAACTGTTGACAAAACGTTGTCTCGCTGGTTTAACGACTTCGTCAGATGTGCTTGGACGACCTGATGATTTACCGTGTCTTACCGAGCACCCTTTTTCTACAGAACATTTATGCCACTCATAAATTGTAGCCTACTAGGAGGTTCTTTAGCGTACTTGGTACAGAAATTACTCTGAACTGTGACGCTGACTTTGATTCTTGGAACAAAAACACACAGCGAGCACACTCGGGTCCAGTGAAGGCAGTCATCTTCAACGCAACTGCCGCTAGCGCTCCTTATGGTGCGATTCGGCACTAGCGAAGTACGCACAACAAAACTCGATGTAGTTCCCTACAAACTGAGACTACAATCACCTCTGTAGGTACTATGAATTAATTTATATGAATTTCCAAAATTGTAAACCCGTTTTTGAAACACCCTGTATATAGTTTACGGGTCTAGCTCGTATATAGTTGGTTCACCATAAGATTAACAGATGTCAGTAGCTTGCATACATGTTACTATCTCAAAATCAACAGCGGTAACGGTTCTCAGCGCTTCTTTTTATTTCACGCATGTATGTTTCCTTTTTTTGTTGTTACTTTCTTTTCCCTTATCTGAGTTCCTTTGCAATATAATTTGTGGCTATGTAATTAATTCCGTGAACTGCGGTGGTATTCTATAGCCTGTATATGTATTATCTTTTTCTCTGTGATAGATTAGTTTGTTTGCAAGTAAGTCTCATTTACTTTGTAAGTAGGCTGTTTATGTCTTCTCTATGTAAGTAGGCTGTTTATGTTTTCTCTATGTAAGTAGGCTGTTTAGGTTTTTTTATTGGTAACGCCACCTCTGTATGAAAATCACTGGCGGTGCTGTGGGCAGTCTGTGTCTGCTTTGCATTGTTGTAATACTCGCCATTGTAGTGTTAGGCAGCTGGCTGTGAACAGCGCGTAGCGTTGCGCAGTTGGAGGTGAGCCGCCAGCAGTGGTGGATGTGGGGAGAGAGATGGCGGAGATTTGTAATTTGTCATGAACTGCTATATTTATATATGATGATATCAAGGTAAATACATTGTTCGTTCTCTATTAATATCTTTCATTTGCTAACTATCCCTATCAGTAGTTAGTGCCTTCCATAGTTTGAATCTTTTATTTAGCTGGCAGTAGTGGCGCTTGCTGTATTGCAGTAGCTTGAGCAGCGAAGATTTTTGTGAGGTAAGTGATTTGTGAAAGGTATAGTTTAATGTTAGTCAGGGCCATTCTTTTGTAGGGAATTTTGAAAGTCAGATTGCGTTGCGCTAACAAAATATTGTGTGTCAGGTTAAGTACAGTCGTGCATAATTGTTCAAAGGGGACGTTTCATATGTCGACCCTTAGCCTAGGATACCTCACTGGAATCATCAGATTTTTTCTTGTAGTTTGTGTATTTAGTGTAGCTTTTGTTTATTGCTAGCGCGTAATTGTAGAGAGAATCTCCTTTGTAGTTGTAGCCTTTCATTGTTGTACAGTAAAACAGTTGTGGCATGCATATAGATTTGCACCAAGTATTTCGCAGCTGCGCTTGCAATTAACTAGATATTATTTTCAGTGGTATGTTAATGTGTTCTCCTATTTTTGCACTTCAAATTGTGCTTTTCTGTGTTATCGTGTGAAATATTGTGACAATTATGGCGTGTGAAAAACGTAACACTAGGCTCCAAAGTAAATTGAGAAATGATAGTGACGACGAGCGTAGCTTGCCAGCACCACTGGGTAATGAATTAACTAATGTTCAAAGTAGTAATTTGGTAATTGCGCATAGGGAAATGGAGCGGGCGGCAAACAATGGCGTGGACAGTGAAACAATTAGTGAAGAGGGAAGCATTATCGATCGATCGGTCGGCAACAGCTCGCCTCAGGAATCCGAAATGACAGGACACAATTTTGCAAATACTGTAGATTCAAGTTTTGCGTCCTCACCGTTTTCTCAAATGAGTCAAGACACATTTTCCGCTTGTCAAAATGTGAATGTTGCCGGTGTAAATTCACTGCCGAAAAGCACTGACGAACATGTTTGAGACACCAGTGCATTGTTATTACAATTAATGCAAGAAATGGGACAAAAGCTTCAAAAGTTAGACACAATGGAACAAAATCAGAGACAAACACAGCAAAAGCTTCAAAAGTTAGACACAATGGAACAAAATCTTCAAAAGTTAGACACAATGGAACAATACCAGAGACAAACACAGCAACAGTTAGACGCAATGGAACAAAATCGTCAAAAGTTAGACACCACACTTGACCAAACACGTGAAGATTTAACTACTGAGTTACATAAAATCGAATCGAAATGTCAAAAAGTCTGTAATGACGTAAAAACACAAATTTGTGAGCATTTCCAACCTATTTTTTCGCGTCATGAAAATGCATTACAGAATCACGAAGCAGCCATAAAAGAACTGCAAACTATTGTTCATGAAAATCACGACACCCTGCAAGCTAAAATTGACTCAGTTGCATCTACCGATTCGGTTACGCAACTTGCAAAAACTCAGGAAAACTTAAAGGACACAGTAGATACTCTGAAACTTGGTTCAGAAAAACATACAGAGGAAATAATTTCATTATCGGATAAAGTAGCCGAACTTTCAGATCAGTTCACTAACTTATCTACAAAGGTAGATGATGATCTGAATAACACAACACCTGTAGCCTTCACTGACACTGAAGAGTATGTAGAAATTAGAAAATTCAAACAAAATCAAAATCAAATCAACACACAGTACAAAAGAGAAATCCGGGAAGTGCAAGATCAGTTGGCACAAGTAGTACAAGAATTACGTATTTCAGAGGATACTCGCGCCCCAATACGGGAAGAGGGACACAGAAATACGGAACAGCCACAAAATAGTAACACAGGGCATTTCGGAAGTTATGAAAGAAATTGGCAATGTGCACCGAATTTTGAGATGGAACGGCCGACACGACCTAACAATGACCGATATGCGACTCGCCGACATGATGATTTTGACTATAAGCTGTTCATTACTACACGTAAATTCAAAACATTTAAGAATTCTGGCAACGACATTCATCCACAAGCATGGCTCCATCAATTCTCGCATTGTTTTCCTCCCAACTGGTCATTAGAGCACAGATTAGAATTTATGTGTGGCTACTTGGAGAATGAACCAGCTGTAAGAATGCGATCGGTAATTCACGATTGCCACAGTGAAGGAGAGTTTTACCATGCCTTCCTCTCAGCATATTGGTCTCAAGCCACACAAGATCGAGTAAAACATAGCATCATAATGATGAAACGTTTCGAACAATCTGAATTTTCCAGTCTTGTGAAATATTTTGAAGACATGTTGCATAAGAATCAGTATCTTTCAAACCCATACAGCCCCTCAGAACTCATCCGCATTTGCTTAATCAAATTGCCTGAACATTTACGACACATTATTTTGGCAGGACGTTGCAAAGACGACATTGAAGCTTTTCAGGGACTGTTACAAGAATTGGAAATTGACACTGACAATCGCGGAATGCGGAAACAGGAACACAACAATTACAGGTCACATCCGTCACAATTCCTCGATAATAACTGGACGCGACAAGGCTATTCTCACAACACATATCATGACCAAAACAGACACCACCCGTACGACAACCGTTGGCAGAGTAGTAATAATTACAGGGAAAGATCATCTCTCCGTAGTAATGAATATGACAGAGATAACCACAGAAACAGACAATATGGGAACCAAAACAATTATTACCAGGGGAGACAGAATAACTTCAGACGCAACAGTTCAGCGCGGAGTTACGATTCAGGGAGAAATTCTCCACCACTTAACCGACAAGAAAGAAACTACAGGAACTACCGACATGACGACAGACGATGTGATCGTAACGACAGACCTGAATTGCATCAGAACTGGCGGGACTTAAACAGGGCAGGGCCCTCTCGTCACGGTGAATTTGTAGAAGTTAGGTCTCCAAATCCCAATAACGACGCGCGCCAACAAAGAGACAATAGGCAATGACTCACACCGCTGGCAGCCACAAAACGTTCTTATGACACTAACGACGCAGCTGCCGTAGCTAGTAATTACGTAAAAATGGAAGATATTAGGGACATCTTACTCCAAGAACACGACGTAAAACATAACAACGTTGCATATCCTGTGATTTGCATTACAGTAAATGACGTAAAATTTACGGCAGTACTTGACTCTGGCAGTCCCATTTCAGTAATCAGTGAAACAGCCTTTAGCAAATGCAACAAATCGAACGATTGCCCCACACTTCCGTTACGTAAGATTAAATTACAAGGTGCAATCTTTGGAAAAAGTGTAGATGTACGCCAACAAACCAACCTAGAATTCTTTTGTCAAAGCCACAGCTTCTCTATGAACTTTCTTATTGTTCCATTATTGTCGACGGAAATTATACTGGGAGTAGACTTTTTGAATGAATACAAAGCAATCCTAAACTTTCACGATGCTGAAATAACTTTAGAAAAAGAAGGTAAGTCAGTAGCTTTGAAATTTGAAGATTGGCTCTCAAACCATGACGAAGAAATTAATCGGCTTTACCTCCTGTTAGACAACAGTTCGGAATTTTCGACGGAACTTGACGCTAACAATCATTCTGCAAGTACTGACAGGGATGATATCGACAGCGCATTTGACACTAATAAGTTAATTCAGAATAAAATTCAAACAATTGAGAATTGTAATGACACTGATAGGCAGGACCTTTTTGAGATTTTACAAGCACATTCCACAGTTTTTACTCACAAAACAGGAACAATCAAGGGATTTCAATACCAATTTCTTGTTCGTGAGCATACTAAATTTTGTGTTAGACCATACGTAATTCCAGCACATTATAGGGACCGTGTTAGAACAGAAATACAATCTATGCTTGACGAGGGCATTATTGAGCCTGCAGTAAGCTCATACAACAATCCGTTACATGTTGTTGAGAAGAAAAATGGATCGATCAGGCTTGTCTTAGATTCGAGACAAATCAATACTATCATTATTCCTGAAACAGACAGGCCGCAGACGATGGAAGAACTTCTTCAAAATTTTAATGGTGTAAAAGTGTTGTCTTCCATTGATCTCAGATCCAGCTTTTATCAGATCGAACTTCATCCAGAATGTAGAAAATACACAGCTTTCCTTTGTTTCGGCGTTTGTTATCAGTTTCGGAAACTTCCCTTTGGTTTGAACATTTCTTCAGCAGCATTCATTCGCGGGCTAAATTCCATATTACCTGAGTTCTTAAAACGTCACATCACCTTATATGTGGACGATATTCTAATAGCAGAAGCTTCATGGGAACTACATAATCGCATCCTCAACAGTTTGTTACGTATTTTTGCAGAATCTGGAATTACAGTTAACTTGGAAAAGTCTGAATTCGGTAGGTCAAAGGTGAGGTTTTTGGGACATATTATTTCTTCTGAAGGCATTCAGCCGGATCCTGAAAAGTTAGAAGCAATCAGAGCCATTCCAGTTCCATCCACAAAAAGACAAGTCCGCAGTTTTCTAGGTCTCGTAAATTTTTACCGTCGTTTTCTGAATATGCAAATTCTAGTTACACCAAAACTTTGTTCTCTCACTGGAAAAAATACTATTTGGAACTGGGACGAACAAGCACAGTTGGAATTCAGTTCTTTGAAAGAAGCGTTACTTAACGCACCAATACTAGCTCATCCAGATCTGTCACAAGATTTCTGCCTTAGCACGGATTCTTCTAAAGTCGGTCTTGGTGCCCATTTATTTCAAGAAGCCATAGAAAGTGACACTACTGTTCAGAAAACCATTGCTTTTGCTAGCCGAGTGCTAACAAAATCTGAAAAAAATTATTCCGTTACTGAATTAGAAGCTTTAGCTATCGTTTGGGCATTTAACAAATTCCGTTTCTTTCTTTCTGGTAAGCACGTAAAAGTATACAGTGATCATCGTGCATTACAATTTCTTATGTCTTCAAAATTAAATCATGACAGGTTAAAACGTTGGGCATTGTTTCTGCAAGAATTCCGCTTCACAATAGTCTACATTCCCGGCAAGGAGAACATTGTTGCGGACGCACTGTCACGCGCACCGGCTGGGCTTGAGAAAAGTAACAAAGAAGGCAACCTCGAGAAAAATTTCAGTATTCTTTACATTCAGAAAGTCGCCTTTGAAAACTTCATCACCACATCTTTAAAAGACATTGCTCATGAACAAGATAAAGATCCGATTTGGAGAGACATCAAAAGTAAATGGCATGAAAAGACACACACTCAGATTCGGCATTATTACCTGGTTAGAAACAACATACTCTTCAAACGCTGCACTGTTGATGACAAGCTATGGGTACTTTGCATTCCAGACGATTTTGTTAATAAGCTCATTTGGTACATTCATTTCAGCTACGCACATTTTGGCCCACGAAAATGTTATCATATTCTTCGAACGACTTGTTATTTTAACAATATGGAAAAGAGAATTCGAAGAGTCTTGTCTATTTGTAAACTTTGTCAAAAGGCGAAACCATCTATCTCCCATAGTGCTCCGCTGTTTCCTATCATTCCTTCTAAATTAAAAGAATTTGCTGCTGTTGATCTCTTGGGACCGCTTGTCAGAACATCTAATGGATTTTCGTACGTTCTAGTCGCTGTTGAACTTACTTCAAAATTTGTTTCTTTCACACCGTTACGTAAAGCCACTGGACGGTCTGTATCCAACGCCTTTGTTAAAAATTTCTTACGTGAAGTTGGACACGTTAGTAAAGTCATTTCAGATAACGGACCGCAATTCAGATCTGCTGTTTGGTCGCGCATGCTTCGCAACCATAAAATCAAACCTGTTTTTATTTCATTGTACTCACCACATTGTAACCCGTCTGAACGGATTATGAAAGAAATCAATAAGCTTTGCAGACTTTATTGTCACAGAAAGCATCAGCATTGGGACGGATATTTACACTTATTTCAAAATGTGCTGAATGAAATGCCTCATGATTCCACTGCTTTACCACCTACTCTTGTACTAAAGAATGAAGAACCACCGAACAGAATCTGAGAGCTTGTACCTTTCCCAAATACACGTAAACTTCGACACAAAGACATAATTGATTTGGCTCTTAAAAATATAAAATCTGCAGCAGATAAAAGGAGAAAACTACACGGTAAAGCAAATGCAAAGAAATTGTATATTGGTCAGAAAGTTCTCATTAAAGCTCATTCATTGTCACATAAGAAGAAACACTTGAGTCACAAATTCTTTCTAGTTTACAATGGACCTTACAGAATCCGACGTATACCACATGATAATTGCGTTGAAGTTGAAACTCTGCGTACTAGGAAGAGTAAAGGTTTACACCACATTTCACATGTAAAACCGTTTATTGAAAGATAATCTGCTTTTTAACTTTGTCTTTGCCATAAAACTTTTCACTTCACATTTCTAGTATGCTTTGTCAGATTTAGAATCTGTTAACATGTAACAATGTTTGAAGTTAAATATCCAATCAAGAACCAAGAGAACTTATTTAAACAGAAATGACGAATGCATTGTTATAGTGAACAGACGTCACAGTGTTATTGTGTGTGTACATTCTTGCTTGTTTGTTGCACGATTACGTAACGACTATAAGGCTCACATACTTAGAACATTTACCAGTACTGCTAATGAGATTTTAATGCAACATTTTGGTTTATTTGAAAATACATTATGGATTCAAGGTGCCTTCTGAGAGATACCAGGTGACACAGTGGTTAGTTTATTTGACAGCTACATGACTATATCACGACGCTACTAATGTGTGACACAATTTACCTTGTTGCTTTTGCGGTGTATGTGTTTTATATCTGCACAGTTTTCTGAATTCTTCTGGGAAGACAAACATGTTTTAGTAGTAACTTTTGTGGTATAGCAACAATGAGACAGCCTTTTTCGTGGCATAACAATACATTACTGTACAGTACTTTCTTCATCACGCCAATAAGCATAATAACTACGATATCTATACGCAAAGCATTTCACTTTTGTTTATCATGAGGTACGTACATTGACTTCTGCAGAACTTAGCTTTCGGAGGACGATAACTACGACACTTCCACAGAGATTATGTTACAAGACGCACAGTTTAGCGCTACAGTACACGTATTTGAGTGATCAATTTTATACTTAAAACATTTATTTTTAAAGATTTTTGAATTACAAAGAAAGTTTTCCGTGATGTATTTCATTCCATTAGTGTAATCTGTAACACCTGAGGGTATAATTACATTAATCCTCAGGGGGGTATACGCCTACTTTGTGTACCATGTGTGTGGCAACCACAAGGAACCCTAGCTAATATGGTATTTGCTTATACAACTTTACACATCGGTACCATATTTCTCTAACACACAAATTACACAGCTATCTGATCATTTAACTGAGAGATAAACATTTTTTTTTACTACGTCAGTGACACATGTTTACGTAATTACACTGTTGGATAACTTCACACTTACGAAATTGTATTTTGTCTGTACTGTGTGAACTCTTCATATTTTTTCGGAACCATTGTGATACTATGAGAGCTTTGAATGATGTATTTGGTATGGATTCATGATTTTTAAAGTACGTTTGAGGCAGATGACACTTTTGACATGAGCAGAGAATTTTCTTTAGGTTTTGAAACAATTGCAGAAAGCTACGACATTTTTGAAATTTGACTGAGGTGTTATGATATTATTACGACGACGATGTGTATTATGCTGCTGATGTATGTTTATGATCAATAAGCTAATGCTATATGAGTTATTTGATTATGCCACGTATGTTATGATGAAATATTGAAGAAGTATTGACGAATAAGGTAAGGAATAATGAGTAGTGTTTAGGGACTCTTGACTTGTGAAAAAGGATGTTGGAAACCAAGAATCGTACTTTAAGAATTATGAAATGTGTGTGTAGATGCGTGAATGTATCACAATGCCGGCGAAAATTTTTTGGACAACGTTATATTCATAGGATTTTCTTTCTACAGATTTGCAACGCTAATTCTTGACCTGTGAAATATTTTTATGTGAGACTGTCACTGTAGCGGAAACTGGTGTCGTAAATATTTCCGTAAGAAAGTTAAGTGACCACCTGCACGTAATGCGTCGTGGGCACGCAGCTGTGTCAAACACCTGGAGAACAAGCCATTAGGGTGTGCCTTTCCGGAAGCACAGGTAGAAAAAGAAAAAGAAAAAAGGCAGGCCTTTATCCTCGCCATTGGCATTCCTTTAGAGAAAATATTGCAAATGCGACACCCTCATTACTTCCATTAACCTTGCTATTGACATTCCTTTGTAGCAAGCATCACAAAAACGACACGGTCGAACTTGAAAACATGTGATTACACTAGCTCTTAATTTACGATATTTACTGAAATGCCTAATGAAATGACGAGAAATATTTTTACATCTGCACACCTGATTATGACAAGTGTCTTTCTACGAGAGTTGAGAGCTACTGACTTACGAAATGCCACATGACTATTGAATGATATTTTTATGCTTTGGTTTGCGTAATTGCTTATTTCATTTGATATCTGGTTTCCAGCTGTGTTGCAGCATTGCTTTTACAAAATAAAATGCATTTGCTAATGTGAACACTTTCTGTCAACAGATCTATTAAATAATTATGTTATGATCCACACTCTTTAAAAAAGGAGCACTTGGAGAGGAAAGAACAATAAGAAGGAACTAGTAACAGTAACAAATAATTTTCTTTTCAAGTACATGGTAATATTTCTTTTTACAAGAAGTTGTTGTGGTGCACCACTTTAATTACATAGATATTAAGATGTGAATATACATTTCCCTTATCTGCATTGTTGTTTTTAGTGTAATATTTTTTTTGCTTGCGCTATGTCATGTTTAGGTATAAGTTGCTGCTGTTTGCCAGGCATAGTGTTATTGAATTTGACTTTTGCTAATTTATGCTGCTAGCTTTGCCAATCTGTATTTTTTGTCATTGCTGCTTGTGTTAATTGTTTTGTGCTGCTGCATTGCCTCGTCCCTTAGTTTAGTATCTGAGCTCAGTAGATTTAAGTTAGCTTAAGAGGAGACTATATAAGAAACTAACTATTATAAATTTATAAGAAATGCATTGAGAAGCTATCAGAAAATGGTCTGGCAAAATAAAAAGGATACTGTACAGTGGAGAAAAACTATTATTGACAGAGGATGTGAACAGAATACAGAAAGCAGAGAGAAAAACTATTTTTGACAGAGGGTGTGAACGAAATACAGAAGGCAGGCTTAGATAGGACTTTTGGGAATAATGATGAATGAAGGGAGATCTCCAAGAAGCAAAGAAAGTTTTGTTTGCAAAATACTGCAATGAAACAAACCCTGTCCTTTCCTTTTGTGTTATCCCACTATGTGTTTGGGTACCCTTGTGTATATATGTTCTTCCTGTCTTTATATGTTTACCTCATCAGACTTTTGTTGTAGAATTTTTCTCATACTCAGCTACATGAACTATGATGAGGAATACTGTTATCCTCAAATATAATTTGCGTTAATAATATGTTATTTACTTTGTAAAGATGTTAGACATTATTAATTCTGTTTTGTTTTAATGCTCATGTGTAAAGTTGATGTTTCAAAAGTTATTCTGATCTTTTATGTATGTGCTCATGTCATAAATCCACTGATGTATATGTTAGTTCGATTCTTTTGTAAAGCCTGTACTACAAATGTTATCTGTATTGTTATGTTTTTAATGATGTATTTTGTACCTTTGTTATTGTATTCTTATGTTATAAAATTGTAATTGTCACCAGTTCATGATATTATTAACTTGTTAGTTCCATTTCACTGCACACGTTTCTGTTGGTCGTAGTATATGGACAATATGTAAGAAGTAGGGACTGTTAGTGTTTGCACGTGTGTTGATAATACAGCAAGGGACTGGATAACAGCATTGCTCGTTCTAAGGACAATTTCAAAAAACTTTGTGAGTGCACAAGTGGTGGTTATGGACTTGCTATATTAACTGCAAGACTCTTCACTGGTGATTGTGCACCTGCACAATCACAACAGATGGCTGCTGGTCATCTCTACCAGGACTACAGTGGGCCTGTCCACACTTTCTACAAGGACTGCAGTGGGTCTGCACCTCTGGTGGCCCACCAATACCGTAATCTCTACCAGGACTACAGTGGGTCTGCTCTGTGATGACCTACCTACCAATACTCTTCAAAATTTCGACTGACTCTGCTGTGGGTTTGCTCTGTTGTGGCCCATTACCTGTCTGCATGTCGAGAGTCAGCACTGTCTTTCCATTGGAAGGACAACACTACTTCTTCAAGACTGCATGGAAATCCACTACTTCCGTGTGCATTTTCTTTTACTGCTCAGACTTTGAGAAAAACACTGCTATTCTCCTGTTATGTACGATTAGCACTGTCTTTATGGACTGTGAGAAAATTTTAGCTTTTGACCAACATTGTATCAATAAGTGTGTGCATTTGATATGTTTGTTATTGTAATTATGAAAAATTTTATCAAATCATTATTGGCCACTGCCCAAAAATATTTTGTAAAATTTTTTGTGGGGAGCATGGGGGCTATGTAAGTAGGCTGTTTATGTCTTCTCTATGTAAGTAGGCTGTTTATGTTTTCTCTATGTAAGTAGGCTGTTTAGGTTTTTTTATTGGTAACGCCACCTCTGTATGAAAATCACTGGCGGTGCTCTGGGCAGTCTGTGTCTGCTTTGCATTGTTGTAATACTCGCCATTGTAGTGTTAGGCAGCTGGCTGTGAACAGCGCGTAGCGTTGCGCAGTTGGAGGTGAGCCGCCAGCAGTGGTGGATGTGGGGAGAGAGATGGCGGAGATTTGTAATTTGTCATGAACTGCTATATTTATATATGATGATATCAAGGTAAATACATTGTTCGTTCTCTATTAATATCTTTCATTTGCTAACTATCCCTATCAGTAGTTAGTGCCTTCCATAGTTTGAATCTTTTATTTAGCTGGCAGTAGTGGCGCTTGCTGTATTGCAGTAGCTTGAGCAGCGAAGATTTTTGTGAGGTAAGTGATTTGTGAAAGGTATAGTTTAATGTTAGTCAGGGCCATTCTTTTGTAGGGAATTTTGAAAGTCAGATTGCGTTGCGCTAACAAAATATTGTGTGTCAGGTTAAGTACAGTCGTGCATAATTGTTCAAAGGGGACGTTTCATATGTCGACCCTTAGCCTAGGATACCTCACTGGAATCTTCAGATTTTTTCTTGTAGTTTGTGTATTTAGTGTAGCTTTTGTTTATTGCTAGCGCGTAATTGTAGAGAGAATCTCCTTTGTAGTTGTAGCCTTTCATTGTTGTACAGTAAAACAGTTGTGGCATGCATATAGATTTGCACCAAGTATTTCGCAGCTGCGCTTGCAATTAACTAGATATTATTTTCAGTGGTATGTTAATGTGTTCTCCTATTTTTGCACTTCAAATTGTGCTTTTCTGTGTTATCGTGTGAAATATTGTGACAATTATGGCGTGTGAAAAACGTAACACTAGGCTCCAAAGTAAATTGAGAAATGATAGTGACGACGAGCGTAGCTTGCCAGCACCACTGGGTAATGAATTAACTAATGTTCAAAGTAGTAATTTGGTAATTGCGCATAGGGAAATGGAGCGGGCGGCAAACAATGGCGTGGACAGTGAAACAATTAGTGAAGAGGGAAGCATTATCGATCGATCGGTCGGCAACAGCTCGCCTCAGGAATCCGAAATGACAGGACACAATTTTGCAAATACTGTAGATTCAAGTTTTGCGTCCTCACCGTTTTCTCAAATGAGTCAAGACACATTTTCCGCTTGTCAAAATGTGAATGTTGCCGGTGTAAATTCACTGCCGAAAAGCACTGACGAACATGTTTGAGACACCAGTGCATTGTTATTACAATTAATGCAAGAAATGGGACAAAAGCTTCAAAAGTTAGACACAATGGAACAAAATCAGAGACAAACACAGCAAAAGCTTCAAAAGTTAGACACAATGGAACAAAATCTTCAAAAGTTAGACACAATGGAACAATACCAGAGACAAACACAGCAACAGTTAGACGCAATGGAACAAAATCGTCAAAAGTTAGACACCACGCTTGACCAAACACGTGAAGATTTAACTACTGAGTTACATAAAATCGAATCGAAATGTCAAAAAGTCTGTAATGACGTAAAAACACAAATTTGTGAGCATTTCCAACCTATTTTTTCGCGTCATGAAAATGCATTACAGAATCACGAAGCAGCCATAAAAGAACTGCAAACTATTGTTCATGAAAATCACGACACCCTGCAAGCTAAAATTGACTCAGTTGCATCTACCGATTCGGTTACGCAACTTGCAAAAACTCAGGAAAACTTAAAGGACACAGTAAATACTCTGAAACTTGGTTCAGAAAAACATACAGAGGAAATAATTTCATTATCGGATAAAGTAGCCGAACTTTCAGATCAGTTCACTAACTTATCTACAAAGGTAGATGATGATCTGAATAACACAACACCTGTAGCCTTCACTGACACTGAAGAGTATGTAGAAATTAGAAAATTCAAACAAAATCAAAATCAAATCAATACACAGTACAAAAGAGAAATCCGGGAAGTGCAAGATCAGTTGGCACAAGTAGTACAAGAATTACGTATTTCAGAGGATACTCGCGCCCCAATACGGGAAGAGGGACACAGAAATACAGAACAGCCACAAAATAGTAACACAGGGCATTTCGGAAGTTATGAAAGAAATTGGCAATGTGCACCGAATTTTGAGATGGAACGGCCGACACGACCTAACAATGACCGATATGCGACTCGCCGACATGATGATTTTGACTATAAGCTGTTCATTACTACACGTAAATTCAAAACATTTAAGAATTCTGGCAACGACATTCATCCACAAGCATGGCTCCATCAATTCTCGCATTGTTTTCCTCCCAACTGGTCATTAGAGCACAGATTAGAATTTATGTGTGGCTACTTGGAGAATGAACCAGCTGTAAGAATGCGATCGGTAATTCACGATTGCCACAGTGAAGGAGAGTTTTACCATGCCTTCCTCTCAGCATATTGGTCTCAAGCCACACAAGATCGAGTAAAACATAGCATCATAATGATGAAACGTTTCGAACAATCTGAATTTTCCAGTCTTGTGAAATATTTTGAAGACATGTTGCATAAGAATCAGTATCTTTCAAACCCATACAGCCCCTCAGAACTCATCCGCATTTGCTTAATCAAATTGCCTGAACATTTACGACACATTATTTTGGCAGGACGTTGCAAAGACGACATTGAAGCTTTTCAGGGACTGTTACAAGAATTGGAAATTGACACTGACAATCGCGGAATGCGGAAACAGGAACACAACAATTACAGGTCACATCCGTCACAATTCCTCGATAATAACTGGACGCGACAAGGCTATTCTCACAACACATATCATGACCAAAACAGACACCACCCGTACGACAACCGTTGGCAGAGTAGTAATAATTACAGGGAAAGATCATCTCTCCGTAGTAATGAATATGACAGAGATAACCACAGAAACAGACAATATGGGAACCAAAACAATTATTACCAGGGGAGACAGAATAACTTCAGACGCAACAGTTCAGCGCGGAGTTACGATTCAGGGAGAAATTCTCCACCACTTAACCGACAAGAAAGAAACTACAGGAACTACCGACATGACGACAGACGATGTGATCGTAACGACAGACCTGAATTGCATCAGAACTGGCGGGACTTAAACAGGGCAGGGCCCTCTCGTCACGGTGAATTTGTAGAAGTTAGGTCTCCAAATCCCAATAACGACGCGCGCCAACAAAGAGACAATAGGCAATGACTCACACCGCTGGCAGCCACAAAACGTTCTTATGACACTAACGACGCAGCTGCCGTAGCTAGTAATTACGTAAAAATGGAAGATATTAGGGACATCTTACTCCAAGAACACGACGTAAAACATAACAACGTTGCATATCCTGTGATTTGCCTTACAGTAAATGACGTAAAATTTACGGCAGTACTTGACTCTGGCAGTCCCATTTCAGTAATCAGTGAAACAGCCTTTAGCAAATGCAACAAATCGAACGATTGCCCCACACTTCCGTTACGTAAGATTAAATTACAAGGTGCAATCTTTGGAAAAAGTGTAGATGTACGCCAACAAACCAACCTAGAATTCTTTTGTCAAAGCCACAGCTTCTCTATGAACTTTCTTATTGTTCCATTATTGTCGACGGAAATTATACTGGGAGTAGACTTTTTGAATGAATACAAAGCAATCCTAAACTTTCACGATGCTGAAATAACTTTAGAAAAAGAAGGTAAGTCAGTAGCTTTGAAATTTGAAGATTGGCTCTCAAACCATGACGAAGAAATTAATCGGCTTTACCTCCTGTTAGACAACAGTTCGGAATTTTCGACGGAACTTGACGCTAACAATCATTCTGCAAGTACTGACAGGGATGATATCGACAGCGCATTTGACACTAATAAGTTAATTCAGAATAAAATTCAAACAATTGAGAATTGTAATGACACTGATAGGCAGGACCTTTTTGAGATTTTACAAGCACATTCCACAGTTTTTACTCACAAAACAGGAACAATCAAGGGATTTCAATACCAATTTCTTGTTCGTGAGCATACTAAATTTTGTGTTAGACCATACGTAATTCCAGCACATTATAGGGACCGTGTTAGAACAGAAATACAATCTATGCTTGACGAGGGCATTATTGAGCCTGCAGTAAGCTCATACAACAATCCGTTACATGTTGTTGAGAAGAAAAATGGATCGATCAGGCTTGTCTTAGATTCGAGACAAATCAATACTATCATTATTCCTGAAACAGACAGGCCGCAGACGATGGAAGAACTTCTTCAAAATTTTAATGGTGTAAAAGTGTTGTCTTCCATTGATCTCAGATCCAGCTTTTATCAGATCGAACTTCATCCAGAATGTAGAAAATACACAGCTTTCCTTTGTTTCGGCGTTTGTTATCAGTTTCGGAAACTTCCCTTTGGTTTGAACATTTCTTCAGCAGCATTCATTCGCGGGCTAAATTCCATATTACCTGAGTTCTTAAAACGTCACATCACCTTATATGTGGACGATATTCTAATAGCAGAAGCTTCATGGGAACTACATAATCGCATCCTCAACAGTTTGTTACGTATTTTTGCAGAATCTGGAATTACAGTTAACTTGGAAAAGTCTGAATTCGGTAGGTCAAAGGTGAGGTTTTTGGGACATATTATTTCTTCTGAAGGCATTCAGCCGGATCCTGAAAAGTTAGAAGCAATCAGAGCCATTCCAGTTCCATCCACAAAAAGACAAGTCCGCAGTTTTCTAGGTCTCGTAAATTTTTACCGTCGTTTTCTGAATATGCAAATTCTAGTTACACCAAAACTTTGTTCTCTCACTGGAAAAAATACTATTTGGAACTGGGACGAACAAGCACAGTTGGAATTCAGTTCTTTGAAAGAAGCGTTACTTAACGCACCAATACTAGCTCATCCAGATCTGTCACAAGATTTCTGCCTTAGCACGGATTCTTCTAAAGTCGGTCTTGGTGCCCATTTATTTCAAGAAGCCATAGAAAGTGACACTACCGTTCAGAAAACCATTGCTTTTGCTAGCCGAGTGCTAACAAAATCTGAAAAAAATTATTCCGTTACTGAATTAGAAGCTTTAGCTATCGTTTGGGCATTTAACAAATTCCGTTTCTTTCTTTCTGGTAAGCACGTAAAAGTATACAGTGATCATCGTGCATTACAATTTCTTATGTCTTCAAAATTAAATCATGACAGGTTAAAACGTTGGGCATTGTTTCTGCAAGAATTCCGCTTCACAATAGTCTACATTCCCGGCAAGGAGAACATTGTTGCGGACGCACTGTCACGCGCACCGGCTGGGCTTGAGAAAAGTAACAAAGAAGGCAACCTCGAGAAAAATTTCAGTATTCTTTACATTCAGAAAGTCGCCTTTGAAAACTTCATCACCACATCTTTAAAAGACATTGCTCATGAACAAGATAAAGATCCGATTTGGAGAGACATCAAAAGTAAATGGCATGAAAAGACACACACTCAGATTCGGCATTATTACCTGGTTAGAAACAACATACTCTTCAAACGCTGCACTGTTGATGACAAGCTATGGGTACTTTGCATTCCAGACGATTTTGTTAATAAGCTCATTTGGTACATTCATTTCAGCTACGCACATTTTGGCCCACGAAAATGTTATCATATTCTTCGAACGACTTGTTATTTTAACAATATGGAAAAGAGAATTCGAAGAGTCTTGTCTATTTGTAAACTTTGTCAAAAGGCGAAACCATCTATCTCCCATAGTGCTCCACTGTTTCCTATCATTCCTTCTAAATTAAAAGAATTTGCTGCTGTTGATCTCTTGGGACCGCTTGTCAGAACATCTAATGGATTTTCGTACGTTCTAGTCGCTGTTGAACTTACTTCAAAATTTGTTTCTTTCACACCGTTACGTAAAGCCACTGGACGGTCTGTATCCAACGCCTTTGTTAAAAATTTCTTACGTGAAGTTGGACACGTTAGCAAAGTCATTTCAGATAACGGACCGCAATTCAGATCTGCTGTTTGGTCGCGCATGCTTCGCAACCATAAAATCAAACCTGTTTTTATTTCATTGTACTCACCACATTGTAACCCGTCTGAACGGATTATGAAAGAAATCAATAATCTTTGCAGACTTTATTGTCACAGAAAGCATCAGCATTGGGACAGATATTTACACTTATTTCAAAATGTGCTGAATGAAATGCCTCATGATTCCACTGCTTTACCACCTACTCTTGTACTAAAGAATGAAGAACCACCGAACAGAATCAGAGAGCTTGTACCTTTCCCAAATACACGTAAACTTCGACACAAAGACATAATTGATTTGGCTCTTAAAAATATAAAATCTGCAGCAGATAAAAGGAGAAAACTACACGGTAAAGCAAATGCAAAGAAATTGTATATTGGTCAGAAAGTTCTCATTAAAGCTCATTCATTGTCACATAAGAAGAAACACTTGAGTCACAAATTCTTTCTAGTTTACAATGGACCTTACAGAATCCGACGTATACCACATGATAATTGCGTTGAAGTTGAAACTCTGCGTACTAGGAAGAGTAAAGGTTTACACCACATTTCACATGTAAAACCGTTTATTGAAAGATAATCTGCTTTTTAACTTTGTCTTTGCCATAAAACTTTTCACTTCACATTTCTAGTATGCTTTGTCAGATTTAGAATCTGTTAACATGTAACAATGTTTGAAGTTAAATATCCAATCAAGAACCAAGAGAACTTATTTAAACAGAAATGACGAATGCATTGTTATAGTGAACAGACGTCACAGTGTTATTGTGTGTGTACATTCTTGCTTGTTTGTTGCACGATTACGTAACGACTATAAGGCTCACATACTTAGAACATTTACCAGTACTGCTAATGAGATTTTAATGCAACATTTTGGTTTATTTGAAAATACATTATGGATTCAAGGTGCCTTCTGAGAGATACCAGGTGACACAGTGGTTAGTTTATTTGACAGCTACATGACTATATCACGACGCTACTAATGTGTGACACAATTTACCTTGTTGCTTTTGCGGTGTATCTGTTTTATATCTGCACAGTTTTCTGAATTCTTCTGGGAAGACAAACATGTTTTAGTAGTAACTTTTGTGGTATAGCAACAATGAGACAGCCTTTTTCGTGGCATAACAATACGTTACTGTACAGTACTTTCTTCATCACGCCAATAAGCATAATAACTACGATATCTATACGCAAAGCATTTCACTTTTGTTTATCATGAGGTACGTACATTGACTTCTGCAGAACTTAGCTTTCGGAGGACGATAACTACGACACTTCCACAGAGATTATGTTACAAGACGCACAGTTTAGCGCTACAGTACACGTATTTGAGTGATCAATTTTATACTTAAAACATTTATTTTTAAAGATTTTTGAATTACAAAGAAAGTTTTCCGTGATGTATTTCATTCCATTAGTGTAATCTGTAACACCTGAGGGTATAATTACATTAATCCTCAGGGGGGTATACGCCTACTTTGTGTACCATGTGTGTGGCAACCACAAGGAACCCTAGCTAATATGGTATTTGCTTATACAACTTTACACATCGGTACCATATTTCTCTAACACACAAATTACACAGCTATCTGATCATTTAACTGAGAGATAAACATTTTTTTTTACTACGTCAGTGACACATGTTTACGTAATTACACTGTTGGATAACTTCACACTTACGAAATTGTATTTTGTCTGTACTGTGTGAACTCTTCATATTTTTTCGGAACCATTGTGATACTATGAGAGCTTTGAATGATGTATTTGGTATGGATTCATGATTTTTAAAGTACGTTTGAGGCAGATGACACTTTTGACATGAGCAGAGAATTTTCTTTAGGTTTTGAAACAATTGCAGAAAGCTACGACATTTTTGAAATTTGACTGAGGTGTTATGATATTATTACGACGACGATGTGTATTATGCTGCTGATGTATGTTTATGATCAATAAGCTAATACTATATGAGTTATTTGATTATGCCACGTATGTTATGATGAAATATTGAAGAAGTATTGACGAATAAGGTAAGGAATAATGAGTAGTGTTTAGGGACTCTTGACTTGTGAAAAAGGATGTTGGAAACCAAGAATCGTACTTTAAGAATTATGAAATGTGTGTGTAGATGCGTGAATGTATCACAATGCCGGCGAAAATTTTTTGGACAACGTTATATTCATAGGATTTTCTTTCTACAGATTTGCAACGCTAATTCTTGACCTGTGAAATATTTTTATGTGAGACTGTCACTGTAGCGGAAACTGGTGTCGTAAATATTTCCGTAAGAAAGTTAAGTGACCACCTGCACGTAATGCGTCGTGGGCACGCAGCTGTGTCAAACACCTGGAGAACAAGCCATTAGGGTGTGCCTTTCCGGAAGCACAGGTAGAAAAAAAAAAAGAAAAAAGGCAGGCCTTTATCCTCGCCATTGGCATTCCTTTAGAGAAAATATTGCAAATGCGACACCCTCATTACTTCCATTAACCTTGCTATTGACATTCCTTTGTAGCAAGCATCACAAAAACGACACGGTCGAACTTGAAAACATGTGATTACACTAGCTCTTAATTTACGATATTTACTGAAATGCCTAATGAAATGACGAGAAATATTTTTACATCTGCACACCTGATTATGACAAGTGTCTTTCTACGAGAGTTGAGAGCTACTGACTTACGAAATGCCACATGACTATTGAATGATATTTTTATGCTTTGGTTTGCGTAATTGCTTATTTCATTTGATATCTGGTTTCCAGCTGTGTTGCAGCATTGCTTTTACAAAATAAAATGCATTTGCTAATGTGAACACTTTCTGTCAACAGATCTATTAAATAATTATGTTATGATCCACACTCTTTAAAAAAGGAGCACTTGGAGAGGAAAGAACAATAAGAAGGAACTAGTAACAGTAACAAATAATTTTCTTTTCAAGTACATGGTAATATTTCTTTTTACAAGAAGTTGTTGTGGTGCACCACTTTAATTACATAGATATTAAGATGTGAATATACATTTCCCTTATCTGCATTGTTGTTTTTAGTGTAATATTTTTTTTGCTTGCGCTATGTCATGTTTAGGTATAAGTTGCTGCTGTTTGCCAGGCATAGTGTTATTGAATTTGACTTTTGCTAATTTATGCTGCTAGCTTTGCCAATCTGTATTTTTTGTCATTGCTGCTTGTGTTAATTGTTTTGTGCTGCTGCATTGCCTCGTCCCTTAGTTTAGTATCTGAGCTCAGTAGATTTAAGTTAGCTTAAGAGGAGACTATATAAGAAACTAACTATTATAAATTTATAAGAAATGCATTGAGAAGCTATCAGAAAATGGTCTGGCAAAATAAAAAGGATACTGTACAGTGGAGAAAAACTATTATTGACAGAGGATGTGAACAGAATACAGAAAGCAGAGAGAAAAACTATTTTTGACAGAGGGTGTGAACGAAATACAGAAGGCAGGCTTAGATAGGACTTTTGGGAATAATGATGAATGAAGGGAGATCTCCAAGAAGCAAAGAAAGTTTTGTTTGCAAAATACTGCAATGAAACAAACCCTGTCCTTTCCTTTTGTGTTATCCCACTATGTGTTTGGGTACCCTTGTGTATATATGTTCTTCCTGTCTTTATATGTTTACCTCATCAGACTTTTGTTGTAGAATTTTTCTCATACTCAGCTACATGAACTATGATGAGGAATACTGTTATCCTCAAATATAATTTGCGTTAATAATATGTTATTTACTTTGTAAAGATGTTAGACATTATTAATTCTGTTTTGTTTTAATGCTCATGTGTAAAGTTGATGTTTCAAAAGTTATTCTGATCTTTTATGTATGTGCTCATGTCATAAATCCACTGATGTATATGTTAGTTCGATTCTTTTGTAAAGCCTGTACTACAAATGTTATCTGTATTGTTATGTTTTTAATGATGTATTTTGTACCTTTGTTATTGTATTCTTATGTTATAAAATTGTAATTGTCACCAGTTCATGATATTATTAACTTGTTAGTTCCATTTCACTGCACACGTTTCTGTTGGTCGTAGTATATGGACAATATGTAAGAAGTAGGGACTGTTAGTGCTTGCACGTGTGTTGATAATACAGCAAGGGACTGGATAACAGCATTGCTCGTTCTAAGGACAATTTCAAAAAACTTTGTGAGTGCACAAGTGGTGGTTATGGACTTGCTATATTAACTGCAAGACTCTTCACTGGTGATTGTGCACCTGCACAATCACAACAGATGGCTGCTGGTCATCTCTACCAGGACTACAGTGGGCCTGTCCACACTTTCTACAAGGACTGCAGTGGGTCTGCACCTCTGGTGGCCCACCAATACCGTAATCTCTACCAGGACTACAGTGGGTCTGCTCTGTGATGACCTACCTACCAATACTCTTCAAAATTTCGACTGACTCTGCTGTGGGTTTGCTCTGTTGTGGCCCATTACCTGTCTGCATGTCGAGAGTCAGCACTGTCTTTCCATTGGAAGGACAACACTACTTCTTCAAGACTGCATGGAAATCCACTACTTCCGTGTGCATTTTCTTTTACTGCTCAGACTTTGAGAAAAACACTGCTATTCTCCTGTTATGTACGATTAGCACTGTCTTTATGGACTGTGAGAAAATTTTAGCTTTTGACCAACATTGTATCAATAAGTGTGTGCATTTGATATGTTTGTTATTGTAATTATGAAAAATTTTATCAAATCATTATTGGCCACTGCCCAAAAATATTTTGTAAAATTTTTTGTGGGGAGCATGGGGGCTATGTAAGTAGGCTGTTTATGTCTTCTCTATGTAAGTAGGCTGTTTATGTTTTCTCTATGTAAGTAGGCTGTTTAGGTTTTTTTATTGGTAACGCCACCTCTGTATGAAAATCACTGGCGGTGCTCTGGGCAGTCTGTGTCTGCTTTGCATTGTTGTAATACTCGCCATTGTAGTGTTAGGCAGCTGGCTGTGAACAGCGCGTAGCGTTGCGCAGTTGGAGGTGAGCCGCCAGCAGTGGTGGATGTGGGGAGAGAGATGGCGGAGATTTGTAATTTGTCATGAACTGCTATATTTATATATGATGATATCAAGGTAAATACATTGTTCGTTCTCTATTAATATCTTTCATTTGCTAACTATCCCTATCAGTAGTTAGTGCCTTCCATAGTTTGAATCTTTTATTTAGCTGGCAGTAGTGGCGCTTGCTGTATTGCAGTAGCTTGAGCAGCGAAGATTTTTGTGAGGTAAGTGATTTGTGAAAGGTATAGTTTAATGTTAGTCAGGGCCATTCTTTTGTAGGGAATTTTGAAAGTCAGATTGCGTTGCGCTAACAAAATATTGTGTGTCAGGTTAAGTACAGTCGTGCATAATTGTTATAAGGGGACGTTTCAACTCTGATATCGCCTCTAACAAGGGAAACTCCTCATCGCACCAACTCGTTTTTTGTGGTTTGATGGTTCAGTGGATAGCCCGACAGAAACAGGAAGGAGGTGTACTGAGCTGTGAAAAAAAAAAAAGCAAAAATGAGAAGTGAATGGTTGAAGCTTAACAAGTGTAACACTGAGCGCAGCAAATTTTCTTCACAACATTATGAATTGAGGTGTTTGTTCTCTTTCTATAGTTTTAACAGTTGTCATACAACACATTGGTTATAGGATATGAGTCATGTGGTAAGAATACGTTACCGTCACAAGTAAACGTGACGAGTAGTGAGAGAAGGCGAGATACCATACAGACGCCTAACAGAAATGAAAACAACAAATAAACGCGTGTGGACTATGTCACAACAAAGGAATCCAAGATTCAAAACTTCCAAAACGGAACACAACTTCAAACAACGTTAGAAACATGTGTTTCGGCGGAGTACAGAGAAACTGTGTGATTGTGAAACTGTTGCGTTCATTTCTTGCAGCTTATGTGACAAACTATTATGTTTTCGTTTCCTTAAGAGTGATCACATTTATATGAAGACCTAAATCGGGCAAGGAGGCGTATCTCACTCACTCACCAGGCGTACAAATTACATATCACACACGTGGTGTCACTAATGTCGTGTATGACACACCAGACGTGTTTTCCGGCGGAGGATTCGGTTGACTTGTCTCCTTGTCATCAAACGCTTGCGGTTCTCATTCGAAAGCCACTTCCTTGCGGCTGCTAATAGAGTAGTTGTGCAGAAACAACTGTCATTATAGGTCTCTTCCTTACACCTCAGTGTCGCAAAGGGACGTTACACCACGATACGGACACAAATTTGAATACGGCGAACAGTGGAAAAAAAAGGAGAAAGTTTTTGGCACGTGGGAGGTTCGAACATGGCTCGCCTGCTTGGTAGTCCAACACCGTGACCACATTTTTTTATGCAGGGTAAAGGAATAGAAGGAATGGTCTCGGGGACACGACGACGTTTCCGTCGTCAAACAGGATCATATGGAAGGGGTAAATGGCCACAGGAGAATATTCACTTATTTATTGACAAAAAGCAACCCACATTTCCCGTTACTTGTCTCTGAAAGAAAGAAAAATAAAGACAAACCTACACTTCCGTAACAGTTCTGTTACACTTCTGTAACACGCGGCCTCCCCCATTTTCATGGCATGCTCTACGGTCATCTGTTCGTCTCCTTCTCTGAATGTATCAAATTTATCTCTTGCGATGAATAATCCAGCTACAGGGCGGATCGTGGAAGATGCTCCGCAAAAAGTTCGAAAAGTGTTGACTGTACTTACGGTTCCTCACAATAGCACAATGAGGATCGTTTGAACAGTTTCAAAAATCCGTGAGTTCTATAACACCACCTCCAAATAAATAATGAATCGCGTGACCTCCGATCCACATGACAGCGTAGTCTTTCGTCCTCGGGTAATAAATAGCGTCCGGTTAGAGGAGTATGCAGGAATCGACATAATAGGGCATCATCCATAAAAAGACAGACGTCATTAAATGTTTAGTGTCAATCGTCAGCATCGATTACATCATCTTAAAAATTCGTGTGATTTTATCGTAATCAGAAATACGATGGACAAAATTCATTGAACTAACGATTTGAAAACAACTAACAAGGGAGGCTGTGACGTTTGCAATGCGGATTTACTGCAAACTTCGTACACTCGTAGTACTCCATGAGGACAACAAAATGTGTAAGCAGTAGCGCGTACTTCTCAAGCGTTACTGAGAAATTCGCAAGATAATTTCGGTAGTCAAATATGTAACCTGTGCATGGCCGTTATTATCACAAAGCGGCGGTCGCTATTCTCACGAAGCGGCGGCAGCTAAGTGGTTAGGGTCCAAGCCCTGTAGTCGTAGGTAGTTGGTCGGTGCATCGACTCACATTCGTTACCCTTTTTTTACAACACCGTCATATTCTTTACTCTCTCTCTCTCTCTCTCTCTCTCTCTCTATATATATATATATATATATATATATATACTGCCTGACTTTATGCGTTTATATGATGCGGAGACCTGGACATTGAGGAAGGAAGATGAAAGAAGATTGGAGGCACTAGAGATGTAGATATGGAGAAGACTGGAAAAAGTGAAATGAGAAGACCGAGTAACGAATGAAGAAGTATTAAGAAGGGTTGGAGAAGAAAGAAACATGCTGAAAGTTATCAGAAAGAGAAAACAGAACTGGATTGGACATTGTTTGAGGAGGGACTGTTTATTGAAGGAAGGAATAGTGGAGGGAAAAAGGGGAAGAGGAAGAAGAATATATCAAATGCTGGACAATATCAAAGGAGACAAATATTCAGAAATGAAAAGACTGGCTATGAACAGACAAGAGTGGAAGAGGCTTAACCCATGACAAGACCTACCGTAAGGCAGAATACCTTACTACTACTACTTATGCGTTTGGTCGTTTACAAGTCGGTAGTTATGAATATTATATTGCCTGTGATAATAAAACTTTGTAGACTGCCAAATAACATTGTAAATGTAACAAAAGTTCTTCTGATTACACGGATTTTTCCCGTTATATCTACTGTAATATAAATAGTAAAGAATATGGCTGTGTTGGAAAGAAAAGAAAAAAAGTCACGAACAGGACTCGATCCAGCGACCAACTACCTACGATTACGGGGCTTGGACGCTAACCACTTAGCTGCCGCCCCTTCGTGTTAATAACGACCACCGCTTTGTGATAATAACGGCCATGCACAGGTTACATATTTGACTACCGAAATTATCTTGCGATTTTCTCAGTAACGCTTGAGAAGTACGCGCTACTGCTTGCACATGTTGTTGTCCTCGTGGAATACTAGGAGTGTACGAACTTCGCAGTAAATCTGCGTTCCAGACGTCGTGGCCTCCCCTTGTAAGTCGATAGTATTAGCTCTCTCCATCCAGTATGTTCACACCTCCACCTTTATCCAGTTACTGTCGTTTCGCCCATTATGAAGAAAAACATTAGATAATCGAACCTGTATTTGGACACACTGTCATTCTCATTAAGACAAGATTAGGTACACGTATGTTACCATGTTTTAATAGTTTGCTATGGATAACGTTAATTACATTTACAGTAAGTTTCTCACACTGATTTGTCTGCCACCCTACACTCAACGCAAAACATTTTCTGGGAGACGTACCTGTTACTGTATTGTACTTTTTTTCTCTGCTGTGTGCGTCTCTACGTATTCCGAGTAGACACAGCTGAGACAAAGTACATCTACATCTACATCTACATCTACATTGATACTCCGCAAGCCACCCAACGGTGTGTGGCGGAGGGCACTTAACGTGCCACTGTCATTACCTCCTTTTCCTGTTCCAGTCGCGTATGGTTCGCGGGAAGAACGACTGTCTGAAAGCCTCCGTGCGCGCTCTAATCTCTCTGATTTTACATTCGTGTTCTCCCCGGGAGGTATAAGTAGGGGGAAGCAATATATTCGATACCTCATCCAGAAACGCACCCTCTCGAAACCTGGACAGCAAGCTACACCGCGATGCAGAGCGCCTCTCTTGCAGAGTCTGCCACTTGAGTTTATTAAACATCTCCGTAACGCTATCACGGTTACCAAATAACCCGGTGACGAAACGCGCCGCTCTTCTTTGGATCTTTTCTATCTCCTCCGTCAACCCGACCTGGTACGGATCCCACACTGATGAGCAATACTCAAGTATAGGTCGAACGAGTGTTTTGTAAGCCACCTCCTTTGTTGATGGACTACATTTTCTAAGCACTCTCCCAATGAATCTCAACCTGGTACCCGCCTTACCAACAATTAATTTTATATGATCATTCCACTTCAAATCGTTCCGTACGCATACTCCCAGATATTTTACAGAAGTAACTGCTACCAGTGTTTGTTCCGCTATCATATAATCATACAATAAAGGATCCTTCTTTCTATGTATTCGCAATACATTACATTTGTCTATGTTAAGGGTCAGTTGCCACTCCCTGCACCAAGTGCCTATCCGCTGCAGATCTTCCTGTATTTCGCTACAATTTTCTAATGCAGCAACTTCTCTGTATACTACAGCATCATCCGCGAAAAGCCGCATGGAACTTCCGACACTATCTACTAAGTCATTTATATATATTGTGAAAAGCAATGGTCCCATAACACTCCCCTGTGGCACGCCAGAGGTTACTTTAACGTCTGTAGACGTCTCTCCATTGATAACAACATGCTATGTTCTGTTTGCTAAAAACTCTTCAATCCAGCCACACAGCTGGTCTGATATTCCGTAGGCTCTTACTTTGTTTATCAGGCGACAGTGTGGAACTGTATCGAACGCCTTCCGGAAGTCAAGAAAAATAGCATCTACCTGGGAGCCTGTATCTAATATTTTCTGGGTCTCATGAACAAATAAGGCGAGTTGGGTCTCACACGCTCGCTGTTTCCGGAATCCATGTTGATTCCTACATAGTAGATTCTGGGTTTCCAGAAATGACATGATACGCGAGCAAAAAACATGTTATAAAATTCTACAAGAGATCGACGTAAGAGATATAGGTCTATAGTTTTGCGCATCTGCTCGACGACCCTTCTTGAAGACTGTGACTATCTGTGCTCTTTTCCAATCATTTGGAACCCTCCGTTCCTCTAGAGACTTGCGGTACACGGCTGTTAGAAGGGGGGCAAGTTCTTTCGCGTACTCTGTGTAGAATCGAATTGGTATCCCGTCAGGTCCAGTGGACTTTCCTCTATTGAGTGATTCCAGTTGCTTTTCTATTCCTTGGACACTTATTTCGATGTCAGCCATTTTTTCGTTTGTGCGAGGATTTAGAGAAGGAACTGCAGTGCGGTCTTCCTCTGTGAAACAGCTTTGGAAAAAGGTGTTTAGTATTTCAGCTTTACGCGTGTCATCCTCTGTTTCAATGCCATCATCATCCCGCAGTGTCTGGATATGCTGTTTCGAGCCACTTACTGATTTAACATAAGACCAGAACTTCCTAGGATTTTCTGTCAAGTCGGTACATAGAATTTTACTTTCGAATTCAATGAACGCTTCACGCATAGCCCTCCTTACGCTAACTTTGACATCGTTTAGCTTCTGTTTGTCTGAGAGGTTTTGGCTGCGTTTAAACTTGGAGTGGAGCTCTCTTTGCTTTCGCAGTAGTTTCCTAACTTTGTTGTTGTACCACGGTGGGTTTTTCCCGTCCCTCACAGTTTTACTCGGCACGTACCTGTCTAAAACGCATTTTACGATTGCCTTGAACTTTTTCCATAAACACTCAACATTGTCAGTGTCGGAACAGAAATTTTCGTTTTGATCTGTTGTTGTTGTTGTTGTGGTCTTCAGTCCTGAGACTGGTCTGATGCAGCTCTCCATGCCACTCTATCCTGTGCAAGCTTCTTCATCTCCCAGTACCTACTGCAACCTACATCCTTCTGAATCTGCTTAGTGTATTCATCTCTTGGTCTCCCTCTACGATTTTTACCCTCCACGCTACCCTCCAATACTAAATTGGTGATCCCTTGATGCCTCAGAACATGTCCCACCAACCGATCCCTTCTTCTGGTCAAGTTGTGCCACAAACTTCTCTTCTCCCCAATCCTATTCAATACTTCCTCATTAGTTATGTGATCTACCCATCTAATCTTCAGCATTCTTCCGTAGCACCACATTTCGAAAGCTTCTATTCTCTTCTTGTCCAAACTATTTATCGTCCATGTTTCACTTCCATACATGGCTACACTCCATACGAATACTTTCAGAAATGACTTCCTGACACTTAAATCAATACTGGATGTTAACAAATTTCTCTTCTTCAGAAACGCTTTCCTTGCCATTGCCAGCCTACATTTTATATCCTCTCTACTTCGACCATCATCAGTTATTTTGCTCCCCAAATAGCAAAACTCCTTTACTACTTTAAGTGCCTCATTTCCTAATCTAATTCCCTCAGCATCACCCGACTTAATTAGACTACATTCCATTATCCTTGTTTTGCTTTTGTTGATGTTCATCTTATATCCTCCTTTCAAGACACTGTCCATTCCATTCAACTGCTCTTCCAAGTCCTTTGCTGTCTCTGACAGAATTACAATGTCATCGGCGAACCTCAAAGTTTTTATTTCTTCTCCATGAATTTTAATACCTACTCCGAATTTTTCTTTTGTTTCCTTTACTGCTTGCTCAATATACAGATTGAACAACATCGGGGAGAGGCTACAACCCTGTCTTACTCCCTTCCCAACCACTGTTGATCTGTTAGGTAGTCTGAAATCTGCCTTCTATTACTCTTGCTAAACAGATAAACCTTCCTCCCTTTTTTTTATATTCCTATTAACTTCCATATTCAGGGATGCTGCAACGGCCTTATGATCACTGATTCCCTGTTCTGTACATACAGTCGAAAAGTTCGGGTCTGTTTGTTATCAGTAGGTCCAAGATGTTATCTCCACGAGTCGGTTCTCTGTTTAATTGCTCGAGGTAATTTTCGGATAGTGCACTCAGTATAATGTCACTCGATGCTCTGTCCCTACCACCCGTCCTAAACATCTGAGTGTCCCAGTCTATATCTAGTAAATTGAAATCTCCACCTAAGACTATAACATGCTGAGAAAATTTATGTGAAATGTATTCCAAATTTTCTCTCAGTTGTTCTGCCACTAATGCTGCTGAGTCGGGAGGTCGGTAAAAGGAGCCAATTATTAACCTAGTTCGGTTGTTTAGTGTAACCTCCACCCATAATAATTCACAGGAACTATCCACTTCTACTTCACTACAGGATAAACTACTACTAACAGCGACGAACACTCCACCACCGGTTGCATGCAATCTATCCTTTCTAAACACCGTCTGTACCTTTGTAAAAATTTCGGCAGAATTTATCTCTGGCTTAAGCCAGCTTTCTGTACCTATAACGATTTCAGCTTCGGTGCTTTCTATCAGCGCTTGAAGTTCCGGTACTTTACCAACGCAGCTTCGACAGTTGACAATTACAATACCGATTGCTGCTTGGTCCCCGCATGTCCTGACTTTGCCCCACACCCGTTGAGGCTGTTGCCCTTTCTGTACTTGCCCAAGGCCATCTAACCTAAAAAACAGCCCAGCCCACGCCACACAACCCCTGCTACCCGTGTAGCCGCTTGTTGCGTGTAGTGGACTCCTGACCTATCCAGCGGAACCCGAAACCCCACCACCCTATGGCGCAAGTCGAGGAATCTGCAGCCCACACGGTCGCAGAACCGTCTCAGCCTCTGATTCAGACCCTCCACTCGGCTCTGTACCAAAGGTCCGCAGTCAGTCCTGTCGACGATGCTGCAGATGGTGAGCTCTGCTTTCATCCCGCTAGCGAGACTGGCAGTCTTCACCAAATCAGATAGCCGCCGGAAGCCAGAGGGGATTTCCTCCGATCCATAGCGACACACATCATTGGTGCCGACATGAGCGACCACCCGCAGATGGGTGCACCCTGTACCCTCCATGGCATCCGGAAGGACCCTTTCCACATCTGGAATGACTCCCCCCGGTATGCACACGGAGTGCACATTGGTTTTCTTCCCCTCTCTTGCTGCCATTTCCCTAAGGGGCCCCATTACGCGCCTGTTCTCTGCAAGCATAAACAGAGATGCTAACACAGTTGCACTACGGATGGTACTCTGTACCAAATGAGCAACAGTGAAACAGCCAATTACTCTGAAGCGCCAGAGAAACTGGTATAGGCATGCATATTCAAAAACAAAGAGATGTAAACAGGCAGAATACGGAGCTGCGGTCGGCAACGCCTATATAAGACAACAAGTGGCTGGCGCAGTTGTTAGATCGGTTACTGCTGCTATTATGGTAGGTCATCAAGATTTAAGTGAATTTGAACGTGGTGTCATAGTTGGCGCACGAGTGATGGGACACACAGCATCTCTGACTTAGCGATGAAGTGGACATTTTCCCATACGACCATTTCACCACTGTTCTGAATATCAGGAATCCGGGAAAACATCAAAACTCTGACATCGCTGCGGCCGGAGAAAGATCCTGCAGGAACGAGACCAACGACTACTGGAGAGAATCGTTCATCGTGACAGAAGTGCAATCCTTCCGCAAATTTCTGCAGATTTCAATGCTGGGCCATCAACAAGTGTCAGCGTGCCAACCGTTCAACGGAACATAATCGATATGGACTTTCGGAGCCGAAGGCCCACTCGTGTAGCCTTGATGACTGCACGACACAAAGCTTTACGCCTCCTCTGGGTCCGTCAACACCGACATTGGACTGTTGATTGCTGGAAGCATGTTGCCTGGTCGGACGAGTCTCGTTTCTAATTGTATCCAGCGGATGGTTGTGTACAGGTATGGAGACAAGGTCATGAATCCATGGACTCTGCATGTCAGCAGGGGACTGTTAAAGTTGTTGGAGGCTCTGTAATGGAGTGGGCGTGTGCAGTTGGAGTGATATGGCCCCCATGATATGTCTAGATACGACTCTGACAGGTACATAAGCATCCTGTCTGGTCGCCCGCATCCATTCATGTCCATTGTTCATTCTGACAAACTTGGACAGTTCCAGCAGGACAATGCGCCACCCCACTCGTCCATAATTCCTACACAGTGGCTCTAGGAACAATCTTCTGAGTTTAAACACTTCAACTGGCCCCAGATTCCCGACACATGAACATTATTGAGCATGTCTATGATGCCTTGCAAGGCGGTGTTCGGAAGAGATCTGCGCCTTCTCGAACTCTTGCGGACTTACGGACAGCCCTGCAGGATTCATGGTGTAAGTTACCTTCATAACTACTACAGACATTAGTCGAGTCCATGACACGTCGTGTTACGGCACTTCTGAGTGCTTGTGGGGCCCTACATGATATTAGGCAGGTGTAACAGTGTCTTTGGCTCTTCAGTGTATTTTGACGGTGATTGCTTATAGGTCGACTTCGATACTTGTCAGTCCATAACAGGTAGTGGATTAAACTATTACATACACGTAAGACGTTTCCTCTTTAAAGTACTTTAAATAGCGCACGAGCACGTAGGAACCATGAAGATTAATAGCAAACGTGGATGGGAAAGAGGTTAAAAAAAAGAGATAAATGGCTCTGAGCGCTATGGACTTAACATCTGAGGTCATCAGTCCCCTAGAACTTAGAACTACTTAAACCTAACTAACCTAAGGACATCACACACATCCACGCCCGAGGCAGGATTCGAACCTGCGACCGTAGCGGTCGCGCGGCGCCAGACTGTAGCGCCCAGAACCGCTCAGCCACACCGACCGGCAAAAGAGATAAGTTGTTGGATGTTGGTGCTAAGCTTAGCAGACCATACTCAGTCCTATCCAACACTAAACTGTAGCCATGACGTAGGTCTGATCCAGACGCCGACATGAGATCTCCAGTTTCGCATCGAGACGGGGGCGTTGGATCCGGACGGTAAGGGAAATGGTGGAGAAAGATCAATTGATCTTGACCATACAAAGTAGAAGGAGACAAGGTTAAAAAAGGGAAACAAAAATAAATACTGCCACACTGTCTAATTCAATAGGTGAGATTGCAACAGAGTGGACACATGTTTTGTATAAGAATATTTTGTTAGCAAATTAAGTGATATTTGTGGATTTTTTCGGGTCATTTAGAAAGCCTATACCGTCTAGTAGCTATATTAATTCATACGTTTTGTTCTGACAAAAACTTTACAAATTGAATGGCTCTGAGCACTATGGGACTTAACTTCTGAGGTCATCAGTCCCCTAGAACTTAGAACTACTTAAACCTAATTAACCTAAGGACATCACATACATCCATACCCAAGGCCGGATTCGAACCTGCGACCGTAGAGGTCGCGCGATTCCAGACTGTAACGCCTAGAACCGCTCGGTCACTACAGCTGGCTACAAATTGAATTATTGACAGCAAAGTGATGCGGAAACACCCTCTCTACCCACATCACGGCATACCCTGAGTGTTGGCGTGGGCCACAGTGAGCAACAGAAACAAAATCCACAGACACACTAGAAACATTTATTTTTGTTGATAAACATTATGTGATACATTGAATTTGCACATAATGAAATCAGTGGGCGTTGTAAGTACCCGTGTCAATAGGAAATACAAGCATTACTATAGTGTCTTTTAGTGCCGCTGGCTTTGTAAGTCTTTGGTAGTCTACAAATGACTTCTGTGAAGCTAATTTCATGTGCTTCTGCAACCTTCTGGATCTGCAGCAAGCGAAAAATGTCTGTCAGAGTTTCGTGACTTCTGCAGATAAGTCACAATTGCAGTGGTTTCATTTGTATTAACTGATCTGACATATGCTACGAAATGATTGCCACTTTTACAATAACTTAGTTCTTTCTTTTGGAGCTCACCTTCGTGTTCAGTTCTTCTTAGTCGCGAAAACTCAAATTATCGTCACTGTTACCGGTTAGAAGAATAGCAGTGCCTTCTTGAGTTCCTCTCTGGCTCAAGCTGCCTTCTGACACGTTTAGAAATGGGCGCGTTGGTTGTTTAATGTTGAGAGTTTGACCAGTTTGTTTTCTTCCCATTTTCACGTTCTAGAAACTCCTGCTTCTCTGGGCTGTCAGTTAAAAATTCTTGTTCCTCCTCTTTTTCTTCCATAATAGACCTGCTGTAGTTGCTTTTGGAAAAGGCGGAAATTCCTTCAGTGATTCCAAGTATATTGAGCTATTTAAACAGTTACAAATCACTGGCAGAGTTACAACTGGAGTAATGCCTGTGTTATTGGTGTTCCATCATCTTTCGGGCGTGCACTCGGGACAGCGGCAATTCTTCTTGCGATATTTCGGCCGGAAACCTCCAGCCATCTTCAAGGCGAGTCAGAGGCTGAGTTCATAGCGTTTGCGCGTGCCTATTTATACGGAGAGTCACGTGATACAAAGCTGCTGAGGATTGAAAGCGCATGCGTCAAAGATATAAAAGTCGCCACTACTGCGCCAGTCATAGATAAGATGTATATAGCAAAGATAAACATATAAGCGCAGAGTGCAAACAAAATAGTGCTGCTGCGAATCCACCGCGCTTGTAAATAAATAATTAATCTTTAAAAGTGGTAACATCTGTCGGAAGTGAAGATGCAGAAATTCTTTCCGAACGAAGGTGTGAAATAAGCGGTTTCCAAGCACTGTCAAGATGAAATCCTTCGTCACGGTTTAGCAGGTTGTCGGCTAGTTGTATTTCTACAGCTTCCTTAACAACTGAGTCCCAGAAAGATGAAGCAGTAGTTAAAATCTTAACATCTTTATAATCCATGGCATGGCCAGTAGAAATGCAATGTTCGGCAACTGCTGATTTGTTGGACTGAAGAAGACGTGTGTACCGCTGGCGTTGGACGCATCGTTCCTGTACAGTGTGCGTGGTTTGCCCTCTGTAACGTTTGCCACACTCACAAGGGATTTCATAAACTCACGCCTTTCTCAAGAGCAGATCATCCTTAACGGATCCCAACAAGGCTGCAGTCTTAGCTGGTGGGCGGAATATCACATCCACTTTATGTTTCTTCAAAATCCTAGCGATTATAGAAGAAACATTACCCACGTATGGGAGAAAGGCTGTAGATTTCATTTCCCCTTCCACTTCCTCATCTTTTTCCTGTGATTTTTCTGCAGTTTTTATTTGCAGGGCTTTCTTAATCTGCTGTTGCAAATAGCCATTTCTCCTAAAAACTGCCTCCAGGTGTACAAGTTCATCCTGCAGGCTGTCAACATCAGACACTACATGAGCCCTGTGGACCAAAGTTTTTAGAACACTCATAATTTGCGACGGATGGTGGCAGCTGGACGCCTGCAAATACAAGTCTGTGTGTGTGGGCTTACGGTATACGCAATGACCTAGGGATCCATTTTCTTTCCGGCGAACCAGCACATCCAGAAACGGTAAATTGGTTACTGGTGTCTGCTATATCTTTCTTGACGGTGTCATTATCAGTATTTTTTGGTACATTTCCAACTACTGCACCTTCTTTACTGCTGCTCTATGAGGATAAATAACCTTTCAGGAGACTGTCTACAGATCTTATATTGCAATGCTGCTGGCAGAACTTTTGTGCCTTCTTGAATAACACAGCCTATTCACAGCTTTCATCATTTCTTCTGCAGGTTGTTGTTGTTGTGGTCTTCAGTCCTGAGACTGATTTGATGCAGTTCTGCATGCTACTCTATCCTGTGCAAGCTTCTTCATCTCCCAGTACGTACTGCAGCCTATATCCTTCTGAATCTGCTTAGTGTATTCATCTCTTGGTCTCGCTCTACGATTTTTACCCTCCACGCTGCCCTCCAATACTAAATTGGTGATCCCTTGATGCCTCAGACCATGTCCTACCAACCGATCCCTTATTCTAGTCAAGTTGTGCCACGAACTTCTCTTCTCCCCAATCCTATTCAATACCTCCTCATTAGTTATGTGATCTACCCCTCTAACCTTCACCATTCTTCTGTAGCACCACATTTCGAAAGCTTCTATTCTCTTCTTGTCCAAACTATTTATCGTCCATGTTTCACTTCCATACATGGCTACACTCCATACAAATACTTTCAGAAACGACTTCCTGACACTGAAATCTATACTCGATGTTAACAAATTTCTCTTCTTCAGAAACGATTTCCTTGCCATTGCCAGTCTACATTTTATATCCTCTCTACCTCGACCATCATCAGTTATTTTACTCCCTAAATAGCAAAACTCCTTTACTACTTTAAGTGTCTCATTTCCTAATCTAATCCCCTCAGCATCACCCGATTTAATTTGACTACATTCCATTATCCTGTTTTGCTTTTGTTGATGTTCATCTTATATCCTCCTTTCAAGACACTGTCCATTCCGTTCAACTGCTCTTCCAATTCCTTTGCTGTCTGTGACAGAATTACAATGTTATCGGCGAACCTCAAAGTTTTTACTTCTTCTCCATGAATTTTAATACCTACTCCGAATTTTTCTTTTCTTTCGTTTACTGCTTGCTCAATATACAGATTGAATAACATCGGGGAGAGGCTACAACCCTGTCTCACTCCTTTCCCAACCACTGCTTCCCTTTCATGCCCCTCAACTCTTATAACTGCCATCTGCTTTCTGTACAAATTGTAAATAGCCTTTCGCTCCCTGTATTTTACCCCTGCCACCTTCAGAATCTGAAAGAGAGTATTCCAGTCAACATTGTCAAAAGCTTTCTCTAAGTCTACAAATGCTAGAAACGTAGGTTTGCCTTTCCTTAATCTAGCTTCCAAGATAAGTCGTAGGGTCAGTATTGCCTCACGTGTTCCAATATTTCTACGGAATCCAAATTGATCTTCCCCGAGGTCAGCTTCTACCAGTTTTTCCATTCGTGTGTAAAGAATTCGCGTTAGTATTTTGCAGCCGTGACTTATTAAACTGATAGTTCGGTAACACCTGCTTTCTTTGGGATTGTAATTATGATATTCTTCTTGAAGTCTGAGGGTATTTCGCCTGTCTCATATATCTTGCTCATCAGATGGTAGAGTTTTGTCAGGACTGGCTCTCCCAAGGCCGTCAGTAGTTCTAATGGGATGTTGTCTACTCCCGGGGCCTTGTTTCGACTCAGATCTTTCAGTGCTCTGGCAAACTCTTCACGCAGTATCGTATCTCCCATTTCATCTTCATCTACATCCTGTTCCATTTCCATAATATTGTCCTCGAGTACATCGCCCTTGTATAGACCCTCTATGTACTCCATCCACCTTTCTGCTTTCCCTTCTTTGCTTAGAACTGGGTTGCCATCTGAGCTCTTGATATTCATACAAGTGGTTCTCTTTTCGCCAAAGGTCTCTGCAGGTAGTAAGCCAAAAGTAGTTTTTCTCTCTCTGTAGCGAACCATTTTTATTTTCATCAAGTACACTGATCAACCAAAACATTATGACCACTGCCTATGGCGACGTTGGATGCCACCTAATGGCGTTGCGGGCACGTGACACGGTAACTGAAGTCTGTAAAAAATGGGTCAAATGGCTCTGAGCACTATGGGACTTAACACCTATGGTCATCAGTCCCCTAGAACTTAGAACTACTTAAACCTAACTAACATAAGGACATCACATACATCCATGCCCAAGGCAGGATTCGAACCTGCGACCGTAGCGGTCACGCAGTTCCAGACTGAAGTGCCTAGAACCGCACGGCCACACCGGCCGGCTGAAGTATGTAGGCGGAGCAGACACGAACGGGGGATCAACCTAGCAAAGATGAGCTGCAAACGTGGAAATCCACTGAGACAAGCGACATGAGAAAGGGGATATTATGGTTACATAGACCTGTGAACGAGTATCTTCGAAATTGCGAAGCTAGTCAAATGTTCACGTGCTACTGTCGCGAGCATCTACGGAGAGATGTAGGAAGCGATGACCGCGATTCTACGCTGTCACTAAGTATCGCCAAAATACCCGAAAAGTACCGTCTTAACTAATGCAGTTAAAATCAAGTCGTATCTAAATAGACGTTTCTCCAAATTTTACTTCCCAACACAATATGTTGCCGAGCATTTATCCCAGTTTATCATAGAATAACCATATTAAATAAGATTTAAGGACATTGACAAAAAATTTGCTTCTATCATCAATAAACAAAAGAATACCAAAGTTGAGTGATGAACCCACAATTTTACACGACTCTCATTCAAAGTAATCACAACCCGTGTGATTTGACAGCTACCCACCTTTGAATTACCCACTATAGAATGTTAGCACCAATAGCAAGCGAGCTTCACTGTCATTGGTCGACGTTCAAGAAATTAATGGCGGGCGCCCTTGTCCAAGTAGCAAAGTATTACAATATTTTTGGTAAATGTTCCGGCACACGAATTTAGAGACATAGCCTCCAAAAGTTATAAAAAATACACACGCAGCGGCAGCGGATTTAAAATGTAAAAAAAAAATGGAAATAATTAAAAGGGAAATGGCTATTGCTAATGAAAGTCAACAATGTCTACATAGAACACACCACTTCGTGGAGAACACTTTTATTCTAAAGAAGACAAATGTTATGTGAAAGTCAGCCAAAAGGAAAAAATATTACAAATTAAAAGTTTGCAATAATTTTGAGTCTATGACAGGAGAGCGCTGCTTTTAAATCTTATCTTGTGTGTTGTGACAATGGTCGCGATATCGACGGCAGCTGGCTGGTCCTGGTGAAACGCTGACATCTGCTCCCACGGTCGTGTGATTGCAGCTGATGATGTTTTCCTCGTAATCGGGCGGGCGGTGGTATTCATTAAGCTGCAAATCTGATTACAGTGGCGTTTCACAGGCCACAGGCTGGTCGATGTAACTGTTGTTACGGATGTCCGTATGTGCACAGTTTTAATGTTTCTGGCGCACACAATTTAAGTTTACTCATGCCACACACAGTTTATAAAACTTGCCGACCGCGAATTCTGTAGAAAGTCAATTCGTTTTAATGGAGCGCCGCGATCGCAAAAACGCGTCCTGGGCGGGAATGTACTCACACACAATAGACAGTTCGCGTAAGTTCAGAAAAACTGTTACTGATTATAGGCATCCGGTAGTTCATCGAAACGCGAATAAATACGTAAGTTCACAGTACTTGAGTGTACGAAAACACAGTCAAAATACAAGCGCAGTTCAATTCATAGACACAGAGCTGCAATACCGTCCATTCTCGGTTGCATTGTCATAGTTACTTCGTCTCACGACACAGTCCCAGTATTTACCTCGCCCAGTTTCTACACTCACTATTATCAAATCACATCCTGGTATAAAACAGTCATTAAAAACATACATCGCTTTGCCACTAAACTCAATCTTCACCAGCTCGTAAAAGTCACGACTCCCACAGTAAAACATGTGTCCGCCTTTCTCGCTACCCAACAATACCCCCACCCCCACGTTTTGTTGGATCGACTATCGATATTGCTCGATATTGCTATCTCTCTCAATACTCTCGCGCACAGTTTATACAACATCAAAGTAAATTACATCTAATCTTTACAGAACTATTTTCTACCAAATTTATTACAGTAAACGATAAACAAAAATATTAAAGCTTTCCACAATCAATAAACTCTAAACATATTTAGCTACTTACAAACAAGAAATAATTTCCAGTTACATATTACACCTAGAAAACAATATATCGCAAAGTAACGACGTCTTCACAAGAAGGAAAGTAAAACTACCAATAAGCGCTAAATGGTTGGACGTCCACGACCCTTCGCAAAACGTGCGGTTCGGAGGCTTGTCTGCTCTGTAGAGCGGTATAGACGGTGATCTGTGGCATCTCTACCGAAAGAGCATAATTCTGGTGCCGCACATTTGTTTCGGAGCACACCGTTCATCGTACATTGGTGAACATGCTGCTCCGTAGCAGACCACACCTGCGTGTTCGCATGTTGATCCAACATCGTCAGCTACGATTGCAAAGGGCGCGGGACCATCGGGATTCGACAGTCGGTCAGTCAATCACATTTTTGCTACACTAAGTCGACGGTCGCCTCCACAAACGCCGTCATCGAGGTGAACGGCGGCTCGAAACGTGCAGCGCCCCACGGACGCAGGCTGGTGGCAGCAGCATTACGCTATGGGAGACATTCTCCTGCGCTTCCGTGGGACCTGTGGTGTGAGCGCGTGGGTGCTATTCTGTCATTCTGCGCAACGGATTAATCTGACATGTACCCTTTACCCTGTGGCTCCTGCTAGATGCAATTTCCACCCCACACTACTACAGAAGTCAGACAGACGCTCCTAACGTTCTAAAGAGAAATGCCTAAAAAACTTTCAGCAATAAATATCTTCTGGAGTCGTCCGTTGTAAGGAATTGACACAAAAAGTTACAAAATTTCTTACGTAACTAGTGGGATACTTGGGTACTGGAGTAGTGCTAGTTAGTGTAAGAAAAACATGAAAGTAACGAAATTTTTTTTTTTTTTTTTTTTTGCAGAAATTCTGAGAAATCACAATGGCACTTTTAGTTATGAACTGAACAAGTTATTTCCGGGTTCTTTTCGGAATGTGAAGTTACCTCTCAAGGATAGGATTCGCTAATGAAATTTCTATACAAAGTGAAAGATTGTTATTGACTTAGCAGAATGGCTGAGAGCCCTACCTGCTCAACCTGAATAATTATCTGTTAGAATGTTGCTAGGTACGGTCGAGGCTGTCACGTGTGAAATGCAGTGAAGTGTACTGTTGTGGAGGAAATACGGGGCTCGCAAGAGCTGTAACGCACAATACCGTAAGCTGCGATGACTGCTGTCTGCGCCGCTCGCTACTGACAAATAAGATAACTCTCGTTCTATCTGGATTGACCTTCGCCAATCAAACTCTCCCTACGCCTTGATGAAGTCGAGGACTCCTATTCGTCTCTAGTCTAACTATTGGTGTGGTACACTGGTCAGATAACCAGTCCACCGCGATGCCACTCAAAAATTCGCTCGCAGGCGTTTAACTATAACTCTGTCCTTTCACACCGCACAATCAGTGTCACAGCCAACACAGTGAACGACGCTTAATCGCAAGGACTCAATATAGAGTCGCACTCCTATTCGCTCTCGACAGAGGTGCTCTCCCAGTGAGGTACTGAGGAGAGACTTGTTCCTCACTCCAAGAGTGACAACAGAACGGCCCCTCTCCACACCAGCCGTGAAGGGGTATATCTTTCGGTCTCTTCATTTACTCCTTCAGCTCAAGGCGTCAGGAATATCGTCTGCCAATCAGCATTGCTCTTCTAAAATGGGAGAATGACGTTTCGTTTAAGGCGACCAATCCAGAAATCTGTAGCATCGGCGTTTGGCGTTTGCTGTCTCCCTGTGAAAACCTCTGAAACTGTGTGCTATGTTTATATAGAATGGGTAGGATGGGCGTTCCCACACAATGTAGCGGAATTTGCTTTTAAGCCGAACACGGGGTCATTCTCCCTTTCACTCAGGTAAACTCTGTTTGCTCTACGGGCGGTTGCCGGCCGACGTAGATAGGTTGACTCATCCTCTAAAGGGACCGGCCTCCTGCCGTGTGGTTAGCCTAACCCGAACTAAAAGCTTTTGTGACTGTCGTGTCTTGAATGTGTGTGTGTACGCCAGCCTCGAGTATTTCAACCTCGGTGCGCACTCGCGATTTACTTGTTATTTGCATGTCGTTTACATGAATTCATACAAAATTGACTTTATCTTATCGAGTTTGGGTCCGAATGAAGCGTCTTGATGTGCGGAATATGATTGTGAGGGTGTAATGTGTAAGCAATGAAGGTCAGGAGACCACGACGTCTTACAGTGGTAGTAATCGTTGACATGCAGACAACTGCGAACCACCTGCATCCTTTCATACACGATGTCTTCCCCGACGGCGATGTCATCTCTCAGCAGTGCAATTGTCCGCGTCTTGGAGCCACAACCACGCTACTGTGGTTTGCGGAGCATCATAGTGAACTCCCGTTTGCTGTCTCGGCGACGAAATCCCCTGATGTATATCCCACGGGACCCATCTGGGTTGCTGTCTGGTGCATCACTGCGTACGAAATTCAGTGGCCTGTCATTTAGGCGAATTGCGTATACATCTAATGCCACATTCCTCCACAAACCTACCAACAAACTGTCGGATCCCTGACACGCAGAATCAGTGATGTATTTCGTTCCAAACACGGACGAACAAGTTATTACGCAGGTGTTCATAATGTTTTGTCTAATCAGTTTATGCTCACTGCAACCCAGAAAAAATTGCTCGCTCTGCACGGCCGACTTCCTTCCCCATTCTTCCCTAACCCAATGACAGATATTTTGTCCCCTGCCCCACATCACCAACCAACATATTTATTCAGTCACATACAGATATTATAACTCTGTATTTAACATGGTATGAAGAGACGACGCCCATGATAACTGCTTGCCTTCTTGAAATTTGTTTTCTGGAAGATGAGGAAGTACAAATAATTCAAATCAAATGTGTGTGAAATCTTATGGGACTTAACTGCTAAGTTCATCAGTCCCTAAACTTACACAATCATCATCATCATCATCATCATCATCAGCTATCTGCTATATTAGCAGGTCCTTTGCCTCTCCATTTTCTGTGATCCATTGCTTCCTTCTTAAGGCTGCTGTATGTTGTACCATCCATCATGTCATCCAGTATCTGGAATCTCTTCCTTCCTCGTCAATCCCGTCTCCGGCCATCCTGATTTAGGTTTTCCGTGATTTCCCTAAGTCACTTCAGTCAAATGCTCCTCTCCATTTTCTGTGATCCATTGCTTCCTTCTTAAGGCTGCTGTATGTTGTACCATCCATCATGTCATCCAGTATCTGGAATCTCTTCCTTCCTCGTCAATCCCGTCTCCGCCCATCCTGATTTAGGTTTTCCGTGATTTCCCTAAGTCACTTCAGTCAAATGCTGGGATGGTTCCTTTGAAAGGGCACGGCCGATTTCCTTCCCCATCCTTCCCTCACCCGAGCTTGCACTCCGTCTCTCATGACCTCGTTGTTGATGGGACGTGAAACTCTAATCTCCTCCCCCCCTCTTCCTTCCTCGCTTCCTATTCCCTTCTATATAAGCTTCTAAAACTGTTTTTATCAGTCCGTGATTCTTTCTTAATATATGCCGAATCCAATTTCTGTTTCTTCTCTTTATTACATCTAGTAACTGTCTTTTCTCTCCCACTCTTCTCAGTACCTCTCCATTTTTTATTCTGTCCATCCAACTTATTCTTTCCATCTTCCGCCATGTCCAGATCTCAAAAGCCGCCAGCCTTTCTGTGTCTCTTTTCCTCATAGTCCACGTTTCAGCGGCATATAGAAGAACACTCCATACAAGACATTTTATGAGTCTCTTTCTGAGTTCTCTGTCCAGGCCGCTGCAGAAGATTCTCCTTTTCTTATAAAACGCCTCTTTTGCCATTGCTATCCTTGTTTTAATTTCTGTGGTGCACTTCCAAGATACTTAAAATTTTGTACCTGTTCTAGTATTTCTCTATTCAGCATAATTTTTATTTCCTTATTTCCTCCTAGTGCCAATACTTTTGTTTTATTTGTGTTAATTTTCATTCCATATTTTTTTTCCCGTTAATTGCAATGGTGTCCACCAAATCCTGTAATTCTTTTCCCCCTGTGGCTAGAAGGACCATGTCATCAGCAAATCTCAAACACCCTACTCTTCTTCCTCCAATTTCTACTCCTTTGTCATCTAATGAGCATTGGTCAATCATATTTTCCAAGTAGAGGTTGAAAAGCGTAGGTGATAAACAGCATACTTGTCTTAATCCTTATCCTAGTCTGATCCAGTCTGTACTTTCTCCTCTCACTTTAACTGAAACTTTTTGATTAAGATATAATGAGTTTATAAGTCTTCTGGTTTTGCAGTTCACTCTCTTTTCCCTCATTATAGTCGCCAGCTTACACACTACTTAACGTAAATTATCCTAAGGACCAACACACACCTATGCCCGAGGGAGTACTCGAACCTCCGCCGGGACCAGCCGCACATACAAATAATTACTACAGACGTGTCAAAATTTGCAGAGGAATGTAGTAAAACACTAGACTCACAATTTCAGTACTCTAGCATCTTTCAGCCATCTAGTTTTCAGTTTTCTAGATGTTAAGAGAGTGTAGGCTACATGTGCAAAAGTATGATGGTATTCTGAAAGTCACAGAGTTTATATAATCAATTGCTCACTGCATCCTACTGCTGTGTGTCCCAGTCTCACGTAGGCATAAACGTTTCTGGTGAGTGGCAGCCGAGTTTTGGGCATTTAAAAGGCATTAAATGATCGTTGCTCGACCTAATCCTGCCGATAGCCCACAGAAATACAGGTATAAGGCTGACATGACCCTCAGAGAAAGCAAGTGCTTACCTTCTCGTAGGGTAAATGTTGGTCACAAATAGTGCTACTGTATTTGGGGTAAGATTATATACACTTTGCTTTGAAACTGTAGAGGGAACAATGTAATAATTATTGAAACGAACTGTTGCATGTCCAGTGTTTGCTACCGACCACTGTGAAAACTCTCTGAGCCAAATTGTCTCATTCAGTGTGCTTTGTCAGAATTAGTGGGTCTTACAGAATTGCGATATCATTCTCACGGTTTGTCCCCATCTACATCACGTACACCACATCTACACCTTCAGGGTGACAGTTACTGAGCTATATGAAACAAAATCTTCGTAACTTCTGAACGGTTTGCGTTAGGACGTTCAAACTATACGGTTGGCCGCAGGGCATGTTGGGAATTAATATACGCCTTGTTGTTTGGTTTAGAGATGAAGCCCACTTCCATTTGGATGGGTTTGTCCGTAAGCAAAACTGGCGCGCGATCGAGAAATCTCTTCACACTCAACGTATGTCTGTGTGATGTGCAGTGCCCAGTTACGGAATAATCGGTAAGATATTCCTCGATGGCACGGTGACTGCCGAATGGTACCTGAAGGTTTTTGAAGATGGTTTCATTCCCATTAACCAAAGTGACCGTGATTTCGACGCGTTGTGGTTCATGCAAGACGGAGCTCGACCCCATCGAAGCAGGAGAGTGTTTGATGTCCTGGAGGGGCACTTCAGGGACTGCATTCTGGCTCTGGAGTATCCAGAGGCCACTAGTATGGGCCGCCGTATTCTCCAGGTCTGAACACATGCGATTCCTTTTTGTGGGGCTATATTAAAGCAAGGTGTACAGCAACAACCCCAAAACCACTGCCGAGCTGAAAACAGCCATACAGGACGTCATGGATAGCATCTATGTTCCGACACTTCAGTGGGTCATGCCGAATTTTGCTATCCGTCTGCGCCACATCATCGCTAATGATGGCAGGCATATCGAACATGTCATAACGTAAATCCGGATATTTGTAGTGACGTTAACATGTTGAATAAAGTGTGTGCACGACGTAGTTTGTAATTAATTTACCTTTTTTCATATTGTTCAATATTTGTTACCCTGTAGATCTACATCTACACTCTGAAAACCAGCGTGAGGTGCATGGGAGAGGGTACATCCCACTGTACCAGTTATTAGTGTTTCTTCCCGTTCCATTCACGCATGGAGTGCGGGAAGAATGATTGTTTGAAGCCCCTGTGCGTACAGTAATTACTCTAATCTTGGCCTGGCGACCCCTATGTCAGCGAAACGTAGGGTACTGTAGTATATTCCTAGAGTCATCATTTAAAGCTATCTCTTGAAACTTTGTTAATAGACATTCTCGGGGTAGTTTATGTCTATCTTCGAGAGTCTCCCAGTTCAGTTCCTTCATTATCTCTGTGACACTATCCTATGCATGAAACAAACCTGTGACCTTACGTGTTGCCCGTCTCTGTACACGTTCTATATCTCCTCTTAGCCTTGTTTGGTGCCAGCCCTACACACTTGAGCAATATTCGCAGGCTGGTCGCAGAAGTGATATGTAAGCAATCTCCTTTGTGGACTGACCGCATTTCCCCGGTATTCTACCAGTAAACCGATGTCTACCATCTGCTTCACCCATGACTGAGCCTATGTGATCATACTAGATCATGTCTGTACGAAGTGTTACACCCAGATATTTGTATGAGTTGTCCCATACCAACAGTGACTCATTGGTATTATAGTCATAGGATATTACGTTTTTGTTTCGTGAGGTGCACAATTTTTCGCATTTCTGAACACTTAAAGCAAGTTGCCAGTCTCTGCACCACATTGAAATCTTATCAATCTGAATATTCATGCAGCTTCTTTCAGATAGTACTTTGTTATACAAAACTGTATCATATGCAAAAAGCCCCATTTTACTATTAATATTGTCTGGAAGGTCATTAATATACAACATGAACAGCAAGGGTCCCAACACACTTCCCTAGGATAAACCTGAAGTTGCTTCTACATCTGACGGTGAGTCTCCGTCCATTCTGAATAACACAAGCATTGCAGCATCGCATTTAGCAGCTGATATTGGACAAGCGACTTTCAAGTAAAACGTCTTCTCTTTACGAGTATATACATAACGGATTCACAACTGCGAAGACATTTCATATATTTCATAACGGCTTAGTCACTGCAGTGAATGTCCGAAGGAACATTGAATCGTAATTCGGAATGGCTCTGAGCACTATGGGACTTAACATCTATGGTCATCAGTCCCCTAGAACTTAGAACTACTTAAACCTAACTAACCTAAGGACATCACACAACACCCAGTCATCACGAGGCAGAGAAAATCCCTGACCCCGCTGGGAATCGAACACGGGAACCCGGGCGTGGGAAGCGAGAACGCTACCGCACGACCACGAGCTGCAGACAATTCGGAATAACACAGGTGTTGCCCATATAGTATGGACTACTAGTTCCAAATATTCTGAGTAATTGGCTATTGCATTAAAGGTAAGATGACCATTGGTTTGGCTGAATGCAACTGATAAGTATGTATTCTCGTTGCATAATTTTCGACAGGAGACAATTTCTCTAGAGCTCTCGCAGCCTCTGGGAAATGTTGAGAAAATAGTCTCATGGTTTTATATATTTTTCAGGCCCTCTCGTCTCACACATTCGTGATAAATTGGAAGCAAATTTTCAGCGTGTACTCGATTCTTTAAAAAGAGTTTATAGCGTCGTTTACAATGAACACGGTATTCGTTATTTATGGCACTGCATTTGCATTGTTACCCGCAAGGCTGAGTTTGTGACTTGATCAAAGAAACAGTGAGGATCGATAATATTTCTTTCTCAAAGTGGCCTGTACACTACTCTCTCTGTCTACCATTATAGAACAGCCATCGAAGACAAATCACACGCAATCTCCAGTGATGCGCAGTACCCGTTCCCCAGTGGACTGCTGAGTGTTCTCTTTTGTCTTTGAAACATTTGCTGATTCCTGATAACACCCCTTGTCGTGAGACTACTTTTAAAAACCACATTCAGAAAGGAATAAATCAAGAATGGTCAAGAGCCACTCGAATCTTGTGTAAATATTGATTTTTATGTAAATCAACAAAGGGTTTAGCAGAAGATTAGAACTTTAATACGCAGATCTGTAACAAAGAAAGAAAAAATAATATTCACGGTTCTTTTGGCTGCACGTTTAGCTATCGGTATCACAAACTGTCTGCTAAAAACTTCAGGCTGCAGCGCTAAGTCCCTCAAGTTCGAATGTCGGCTAATTTCCAAGAATGATTGCGTATGGAAGTTGCGGTGTGCAAACGATACATATCGAACGTGCGATCGTAAATCGATCATGCGGCTATGGTGGCGGGCGTTATGAGTGTGTTTATACGGCGTTCGCTACAGCAACGACATAAGAAGAGCGTTACAAAAATACTTGTAATTGCAAAGGAGACGACTAACCTTACTCGCCGTCGGTGTTGTCATCATGTGAAAGTCCATTACGGTGCTCTGGATGGCTAATTTGGAGGACTCGAACCGCGTATTCTTCCTAATACTCGTTCGTTTCCCGTACTGTCCGCAATGAAATTGTCACAGTATTTCAGCATTGAAACTGTTCTTACGAAGTTTTATACACTTCGCACCACCACAGTCTATACAGTCCCTTCTTCCCTCGTCTGATAGTATTCCATATTCGCGACAAAAAGTCAAACAATTTTCTACGCTGGATAAAAATGGAATTGGATTTTTCCATGTGAGAGAATCCGCCGAAGAAACATCAAGAACACCAGACTTCCCACTCACTAAAGACATAAATCGTCTGGGATTCCCTAGCAACTCACAAATAATTCGCGGAGAAGTGTAATTTAGAGCAACTAAGGTAACGACGGAAAACAGATGAAAATGACGATCACATATAATTGACCACAACCCCCGCCACCAGAGTCGCATGATCGATTTACGATCGCACGTTCGATGTGTATCGTTTGGACACCGCAACTTCGATAGGCAATCATTCTTGGAAGTTACCGAATGTCGAATCTTAAATCTTTATAATTACAGTCGTGTTAATGGCTGGAAGCATTTGGGGGATTATTTCTGTAAACATACAGGTTGACAGAGGGCTAGTGCAATCGACGTTACTATTTACAAAACAATACAGTACTTCAGTTTAAATATTTTATTTTTAACTCATGTCAAAATTCTGTACGACTGATGCGCAACTTTCAGTCACGAGTTTGTTTTCGCGCCACGTACTGTTTACTCTCTGTTTTCCCGCGACGAATAACTGTTCTTTGAACGGCGTACGTACACGAGCAGCCGTGGCTTCGCGACACTTGTCTTGTTTGCTGTGTCTTCGACAGTTACTTGCGAGGCGGATTCGGAGCTTCCAGTATTCTATACAAGAGTTCTATTACGCAAGATTTTTCCAGCGTCCAGCAGAAAGTTCTCTTGGCGATAAGGTAAGATATAATCAACTTTTGTAGCGCAGAATGAGACTGATGCGTGATCAGTAGCGATTGTTTTCATAGATAGTTAGGAAAATGTGTGATGTTTGTTTTCTTCGAGGACGTTAAGGTTGTTGTGTTGTTATTGGACATGTCAACATACATGAAAAACATTACGTGTTCGAACTGCATACAGTTTCTCGTGCTCTGCAGCTTCTGCGACATTCACTTGCTTCACGATCATCCCAAATACCTACGGTACTGAAATGATGTTTCTTTCGGTTGTCAGTGGCTTGGAATAGATGGCAAACTAGCTGCGGGTGTTTTTAATGTCGCTGCTCCATAGCAAGTTTCTGGACAGTTTCACGTAAATAATCTACTGTCTGACAAGCTAATGGTCATAACTTGCAAATATTCTGTTAATGGTGCGAACTGCCTTGTACGTTTAGTACCGCTAAACTGGTACAATAGTTCCGTGACGCGTTTTCTCTAGAATGCGTTTAGTCAGTCCTGGCATTATGTGCAATAAATGCAAATTATTCGTTAGCAGGTTGCGTGAAAGCTTCATGTGTTCATTTTTGACAGCGTATACGAACGCGCATTAGTGTACACACGGTCGTGTGTGTGTGTGTGTGTGTGTGTGTGTGTGTGTGTGTGTGTGTGTGTGTGTATGTATTCGTCAAGATCGAAATATATTAATTTTGATCTCTCACCCCCGACCCCTTTTCAGGGTGTAAGATTAGTTTCGACTCCAATTTTTAAAAAAAATCGGATTCCACTGTTGCAAGTTTGAACTCACAATTATAACGCAGGTTTCCGTCAGTTACGTAGTTTCCTTATGTTTAGTGATCATTTCTGAGACTGTATATGTTAATGTGTGGTTGCAATTGTGTGGTTGTAGATTACATCGTGAAAATTATTGGCCTACAAATTCTGTTTTGCTTCCATACAGACTGTCTGCTCTGTTTAGTCATTTTGATTTAGTGACCACTTTTTCTCAGCAGTTGTTCACTGATCCATACAACCATCCTGAACAGGTGTTCAGATACTCCCGATTTCTGCTGAAAGCGCGATGGAATCTTTCAATGCATACACAGCAGAGTTGATATCTCGGCAACAAATGCAGATCGCGCCTCTAGCTCACAGTTACAACACATTGTAAACCGTCCCTCCGGAGTATTTGTTGCTCACAATCGTGATGTTTCGTGCGACCTGATGAACATAGAAGAGATTCTTCTTAATAATTCTAAACTGCAGGTTATCAGAAACCTTAGGTGCTCCCGTATTTACAGCCAACGGGGCAGGGCATGCGAAAAAACGGCAAGGCAGAAAAGAATGAGGCGGCGTAAGAAGGAGCGGTCTTTCAGCTACGAGTACGTCATCTTGGAAGTAGAGTCAAAGAACATTCGCCGTTATGTAACTTTCTGCAACTGTAAAATCTAGTTTACTTTTCAAGGAATAAATGTTTGAAACAGGGTTGCGGCAACTGTCCCAGATGCTCAGTGGGCTCCAACCACTTTTGAGGAGACGGGTGTGCGACGCCTCGGTGCGTGAACTTCGCCGCCTTCGGTGAGTGAACTTCGTTTGATACTCGAACATTTGTGTCGTGTAGGTCAATGTGAAATACCCACACTATTGTGTCTTTGTGCTACAACAGTCACCATGGGGCGAAACGTCTCTACACCATATACACTCCTGGAAATTGAAATAAGAACACCGTGAATTCATTGTCCCAGGAAGGGGAAACTTTATTGACACACTCCTGGGGTCAGATACATCACATGATCACACTGACAGAACCACAGGCACATAGACACAGGCAACAGAGCGTGCACAATGTCGGCACTAGTACAGTGTATATCCACCTTTCGCAGCAATGCAGGCTGCTATTCTCCCATGGAGACGATCGTAGAGATGCTGGATGTAGTCCTGTGGAACGGCTTGCCATGCCATTTCCACCTGGCGCCTCAGTTGGACCAGCGTTCGTGCTGGACGTGCAAACCGCGTGAGACGACGCTTCATCCAGTCCCAAACATGCTCAATGGGGGACAGATCCGGAGATCTTGCTGGCCAGGGTAGTTGACTTACACCTTCTAGAGCACGTTGGGTGGCACGGGATACATGCGGACGTGCATTGTCCTGTTGGAACAGCAAGTTCCCTTGCCGGTCTAGGAATGGTAGAACGATGGGTTCGATGACGGTTTGGATGTACCGTGCACTATTCAGTGTCCCCTCGACGATCACCAGTGGTGTACGGCCAGTGTAGGAGATCGCTCCCCACACCATGATGCCGGGTGTTGGCCCTGTGTGCCTCGGTCGTATGCAGTCCTGATTGTGGCGCTCACCTGCACGACGCCAAACACGCATACGACCATCATTGGCACCAAGGCAGAAGCGATTCTCATCGCTGAAGACGACACGTCTCCATTCGTCCCTCCATTCACGCCTGTCGCGACACCACTGGAGGCGGGCTGCACGATGTTGGGGCGTGAGCGGAAGACGGCCTAACGGTGTGCGGGACCGTAGCCCAGCTTCATGGAGACAGTTGCGAATGGTCCTCGCCGATACCCCAGGAGCAACAGTGTCCCTAATTTGCTGGGAAGTGGCGGTGCGGTCCCCTACGGCACTGCGTAGGAACCAACGGTCTTGGCGTGCATCCGTGCGTCGCTGCAGTCCGGTCCCAGGTCGACGGGCACGTGCACCTTCCGCCGACCACTGGCGACAACATCGATGTACTGTGGAGACCTCACGCCCCACGTGTTGAGCAATTCGGCGGTACGTCCACCCGGCCTCCCGCATGCCCACTATACGCCCTCGCTCAAAGTCCGTCAACTGCACATACGGTTCACTTCCACGCTGTCGTGGCATGCTACCAGTGTTAAAGACTGCGATGGAGCTCCGTATGCCACGGCAAACTGGCTGACACTGACGGCGGCGGTGCACAAATGCTGCGCAGCTAGCGCCATTCGACGGCCAACACCGCGGTTCCTGATGTGTCCGCTGTGCCGTGCGTGTGATCATTGCTTGTACAGCCCTCTCGCAGTGTCCGGAGCAAGTATGGTGGGTCTGACACACCGGTGTCAATGTGTTCTTTTTTCCATTTCCAGGAGTGTATGTGTATGCAATCCAAACCACAAAGTTCCTGTCTTCATACGTGAACATCATATACTCGTTTTCTGCTCAACTAAGACAACCCAGAAGACTGAGTACCAGAATCTACGCAGATTTTGAGCAGTCTGTCAGGATCATTTAATACGAGTAACGCCAGGATCACTAAACACGATCGTCGTCCTGCTGAGAAAGGGAAAATTTGTGACAGGGACTAATTAACCTTAAACGGCAGCATTTCAGAACGGAAGTGAGACGTATTTATCAATTTAATCCACTAATACACTACTGGCCATTAAAATTGCTGCACCACGAAGATGACGTGTTACAGAGACGAAATTTAACCGACAGGAAGAAGATGCAGTGATATGAAAATGATTAGCTTTACAGAGCATTCACACAAGGTTGGCGCCGGTGGCGACACATGCAACGTGCTGACATGAGGAAAGTTTCCAACCGATTTCTCATACACAAACAGCAGTTGACCGGCGTTGCCTGGTGAAACGTTGTTGTGATGCTTCGTGTAAAAAGGAGAAATGCGTACCATCACGTTTCCGACTTTGATAAAGGTCGAATTGTAGCCTGTCGCGACTGCGGTTTATCGTATCGTGACATTGCTGCTCGCGTTGGTAGAGATCCAATGACTGTTAGCAGAATATGAAATAGGTGGGTTCAGGAGGGTAATACGGAACGCCGTGCTGCATCCCAGCGGCCTCGTATCACTAGCAGTCGAGATGACAGGCATCTTATCCGCATGGCTGCAACGGATCGTGCAGCAACGTCTCGATCCCTGAGTCAACAGATGGGGACGTTTGCAAGACAACAACCATCTGCACGAACAGTTCGACGACGTTTGCAGCAGCACGGACATTTCAATTTCCACTGTCTATACTTCTACAAATAAATTTATAAAACTTTGTCAGCATGACCAGGAAGGATTCAGGATTCACACTCTTAGCAGTGGATGTTCGAAAACATAACGAAATAATTTTTTGTTACATGTGAAATTTCATCTTTTTTTTCACTTACTAATGGCAGCATTTGTTGCTATAGGTACACTTTGCGTCATAAGTAAGAGAGATTCTTCGATGAATTTTGCACAGCATGCAAACAATACTTAAAGGTGTATGAAACTCAAGAGTTTTCCAAATCTATTAAAAACTATGGTAAAAATTGAGGTAATTAACTATAAAATTTGTGTTTTTTCTAAACATGATGTTTAAAATACAACGGCTCATTCGTTTTTTCATAAATTTAATAAATACTAGAGTTTCTTACACCTGTAAGTATGGTATGTATGCTGTGGGGGAAGCAATATATTCGATACCTCATGCAGAAACGCACCCTCTCGAAACCTGGACAGCTAGCTACACCGCGATGCAGAGCGCCTCTCTTGCGCAGTCTGCCACTTGAGTTTGCTAAACATCTCCGTAGCGCTATCACGCTTGCCAAATAACCCTGTGACGAAACGCGCCGCTCTTCTTTGGATCTTCTCTACCTCTTCCGTCAAACCGATCTGGTACGGATCCCACACTGATGAGCAATATCAAGTATAGGTCGAACGAGTGTTTTGTAAGCCACCTCCTTTGTTGATGGACTACATTTCCTAAGGACTCTCCCAATGAATCTCAACCTGGTACCCGCCTTACCAACAATTAATTTTATATGATCATTCCACTTCAAATCGTTCCGCACGCATACTCCCAGATATTTTACAGAAGTAAATCCTACCAGTGTTTGTTCCGCTATCGTATAATCATACAATAAAGGATCCTTCTTTCTATGTATTCGCAATACATTACATTTGTCTATGTTAAGGGTCAGTTGCCCCTTCCTGCACCGAGTGCCTATCTGCTGCACATCTTCCTGCATTTCGCTGCAATTTTCTAATGCTGCAACTTCTCTGTATACTACAGCATCATCCGCGAAAAGCCGCATGGAGCTTCCGACACTATCTACTGGGTCATTTATATACATTGTGAAAAGCAGTGGTCCAATAACACTCCGCTGTGGCACGCCAGAGGTTACTTTAACGTCTGTAGACGTCTCTCCATTGAGAACAACATGCTGTGTTCTGTTTGCTAAAAACTCTTCAATCCAGCCACACAGCTGGTCTGATATTCCGTAGGCTCTTACTTTGTTTATCAGGCGACAGTGCGGAGCTGTATCGAACGCCTTCCAGAAGTCAAGGAAAATAACATCTACCTGTGAGCCTGTATCTAATATTTTCTGGGTCTCATGAACAAACAAAGCGAGTTGGGTCCCACACGATCGCTGTTTCCGGAGTACTTGTTGATTCCTGCAGAGTAGATTCTGGGTTTCCAGAAACGACATGATACGCGAGCAAAAAACATGTTCTAAAAATCTACAACAGATCGATGTCAGAGATATACGTCTGTAGTTTTGCGCATCTGCTCGACGACCCTTCTTGAAGACTGGGACTACCTGTGCTCTTTTCCAATCATTTGGAACCTTCCGTTCCTCTAGAGACTTGCGGTACACGGCTGTTAGAAGGGGGGCAAGTTCTTTCGCGTACTCTGAGTAGAATCGAATTGGTATCCCGTCAGGTACAGTAGACTTTCCTCTGTTTAGTGATTCCAGTTGCTTTTCTATTCCTTGGACACTTATTTCGATGTCAGCCAATTTTTTCGTTTGTGCGAGGATTTAGGCCCTGCCCTGCCCAGTTGAGAGTCTGTATGCTGAAGCTGCCGAACTACCACTGTCCTACCACCATAACTTTCTCCTCAGCAGATACCTGCGACATTTGTCTGCTATGCGTGGCCGCCCATCCTATGTCTCCTTCTTCGATGACTCCTTTGATCACCAGAATGGGGCAAGTCCCACTTCTGGAGTTCGATTTCGGTTCTTGCTCCAGCAGCTTAATATAGAGTACACTTGTACTGTATCGAGTAAATGGACGTGTATGGGTATGGAGACAACCTCATGAATCCATAGATCCTGCATGTCAACAGGGGACTGTTCAAGCTGGTGGAGGCTCTGTAATGGTATGGGGCGTGTGCAGTTGGAGTGATATGGGACCTCTGATACCTATAAATACGACTCTGGCAGGTGACGCGCACATTAGGATCCTGCCTGATCACCTGCATCCATTCATGTCCATTGTCCATTCTGACTGACGTCGCCAATTCTAGCAGGACAATGCGACACCCAACACGTCCAGAATTGCTACACAGTGGCTCCAAAACACTCTTCTGACTTTAAACACGTCCGCTGGCCACCAAACTCTCCAGACATGAACATTATTAAGCGTTTCTGCGATGTCTTGCAACGTGCTGTTCAGAAGAGATCTCCATCCTCTCGTACTCTTACGGATTTATGGACAGCCCTGC